>NC_136915.1:162039828-162666034 GCF_949752795.1 Hyperoodon ampullatus
AAAGGGTAAACTGTGACAAAGCAAGAGAGAGGCATGGACATATATACAGTACCAAACGTAAGGTAGATAGCTGGTGGGAAGCAGTCATGTAGTACAGGGAGATCAGCTCAGTGCTTTCTGACCACCTGGAGGGGTGGGATAGGGAGGGTGGGAGGGAGGGAGACGCAAGAGGCAAGGGATATGGGAACAGATGTTTATGTATAACTGATTCACTTTTTTACAAAGCATAAACTAATACAGCATTGTGAAGCAATGATACACCAATAAAGTTGCAAAAAAATAAAAATCGAGAAACAATAAATGGTGGAGAGGGTGTGGAGAAAAGGGAACACACTTGCACTGCTGGTGGGAATGTGAATTGGAACAGCCACTATGGAGAACAGAATGGAGGTTCCTTAAAAAACTAAAAATAGAACTACCATATGACTCTGCAATCCCACTACTGGGCATATTCCCTGAGAAAACCATAATTCAAAAAGAGTCATGTACCAAAATGTTCATTGCAGCTCTATTTACAATAGCCCGGAGATGGAAACAACCTAAGTGTCCATCATCCGATGAATGGATAAAAAAGATGTGGCGCATGTATACAATGGAATATTACTCAGCCAGAAAAAGAAACGAAATTGAGCTATTTGTAATGAGGTGGATAGACCTAGAGTCTGTCATACAGAGTGAACTAAGTCAAAAAGAGAAAGACAAATACTGAATGCTAACATATATATGGAATTTAAGAAAAAAAATTTCATGAAGAACCTAGGGGTAAAACAGGAATAAAGACATAGACCTACTTGAGAATGGACTTGAGGATATGGGGAGGGGGAAGGGTAAGCTGTGACAAAGCGAGAGCGAGGCATGGACATGTGTACACTACCAAACGTAAGGTAGATACGTAGTGGGAAGCAGCCACGCAGCACAGGGAGATCAGCTCGGTGCTTTCTGACCGCCTGGAAGGGTGGGATAGGGAGGGTGGGAGGGAGGGAGACCCAAGAGGCAAGGGATATGGGAACAGAGGTTTATGTATAACTGATTCACTTTTTTATAAAGCAGAAACGAATACAGCATTGTGAAGCAATGATACACCAATAAAGTTGCAAAAAATAAAAATCAAGAAACAATAAATGGTGGAGAGCGTGTGGAGAAAAGGGAACACACTAGCACTGCTGGTGGGAATTTGAATTGGTACAGCCACTATGGAGAACAGTATGGAGGTTCCTTTAAAAACTAAAAATAGCACTACCATGGGACCCTGCAATCCCACTACTGGGCATATACCCTGAGAAAACCATCATTCAAAAAGACTCATGTACCAAATGTTCATTGCAGCTCTATTTACAATAGCCCCGAGATGGAAACAACCTACGTGTCCATCATCCGATGAATGGATAAAGAAGATGTGGCGCATGTATACAACGGAATATTACTCAGCCAGAAAAAGAAACGAAATTGAGCTATTTGTAATGAGGTGGATAGACCTAGAGTCTCATACAGTGTGAACTAAGTCAAAAAGAGAAAGACAAATACCGAATGCTAACACATATATATGGAATTTAAGAAAAAAAACTGTCATGAAGAACCTAGGGATAAAATAGGAATAAAGACACAGACCCACTTGAGAATCACTTGAGGATATGCACAGGGGGAAGGGTAAGCTGTGACAAAGCGAGAGAGAGCCATGGACATATATACACTACCAAATATAAGGTAGATAGCTAGTGGGAAGCAGCCACGTAGTACAGGGAGATCAGCTCGGTTCTTTGTGACCGCCTGCAGGAGTGGGATAGGGAGGGTGGGAGGGAGGGAGACGCAAGAGGCAAGGGATATGGGAACAGATGTTTATGTATAACGGATTCACTTTTTTATAAAGCAGAAACGAATACAGCATTGTGAAGCAATGACACCAAAAAATTTGCAAAAAAAAAAATCGAGAAACAATAAATGCTGGAGAGGGTGTGGAGAAAAGGGAACACACTTGCACTACTGGTGGGAATGTGAATTGGTACAGCCACTATGGAGAACAGTATGGAGGTTCTGTAAAAAACTAAAAATAGAACTACCATGTGACCGTGCAATCCCACGACTGGGCATATACCCTGAGAAAACCGTAATTCAAAAAGAGTCATGTACCAAAATGTTCACTGCAGCTCTATTTACAATAGTCCGGAGAGGGAAACAACCTAAGTGTCCATCATCCGATGAATGGATAAAGAAGATGTGGCACATGTATACAATGGAATATTACGCAGCCATAAAAAGAAACGAAATTGAGCTATTTGTAATGAGGTGGATAGACCTAGAGTCTGTCATACAGAGTGAAGCAAGTCAGAAAGAGAAAGACAAATACCGTATGCTAACATATGTATATGGAATTTAAGAAAAAATAATGTCATGAAGAACCTAGGGGTAAAACAGGCATAAAGTCACAGAACTACTTGAGAATGGACTTGAGGATATGGGGAGGGGGAAGGGTAAGCTGTGACAAGGCGAGAGAGAGGCATGGATATATATACACTACCAAACGTAAAGTAGATAGCTAGTGGGAAGCAGCCACATAGCACAGGGAGATCAGCTACGTGCTCTCTGACCGGCTGGGGGGGTGGGATAGGGAGGGTGGGAGGGAGGGAGACGCAAGAGGGAAGGGATACGGGAACAGATGTATATGTATAGCTGATTCACTTTGTCATAAAGCTGAAAGTAATAAACCACTGTGAAGCAATGATACTCCAAGACAGTAGTAAAAAAAAAATCTCAAAACAATAAATGCTGGAGAGGGTGTGGAGAAAAGGGAACACTCTTGCACTGCTCGTGGGAATGTGAATTGGTACAGGTACTATGGAGAACAGTATGGAGGTTCCTTAAAAACTAAAAATAGAACTACCATGTGACCCTGCAATCCCACTACTGGGCATATACCCTGAGAAAACCATAATTCAAAAAGAGTCATGTACCAAAATGTTCATTGCAGTTCTATTTACAATAGCCCAGTGATGGAAACAACCTAAGTGGCCATCATCTGATGAATGGATAAAGAAGATGTGGCATGTGTAAACAACGGAATATTAGTCATCCATAAAAAGAAAGGAAATTGAGCTATTTGTAATGAGGTGGATAGATCTAGAGTCTGCCATAGAGAGTGAAGTAAGTCAGAAAGAGAAAGAGAAATACTGTATGCTAACACATACATATGGAATTTAAGGGAAAAAAATGTCATGAAGAACGTAGGGGTAAAACAGGAATAAAGACACAGACGACTTGAGAATGGACTTGAGGATATGGGGAGGGGGAAGGGTAAGCTGTGACAAAGCGAAAGAGACGCATGGACATATATACACTACCAAACGTAAGGTAGATAGATAGTGGCAAGCAGCCGCAGAACACAGGGAGATCAGCTCGGTGCTTTGTGACCGCCTGGAGGGGTGGGATGGGGAGGGTGGGAGGGAGGGAGATGCATGAGGGAAGGGATGTGGGAACAGATGTATATGTATGACTGATTCACTTTGTTATAAAGCAGAAACTAAAAAAAAAACAAAAAAAAAAAACAATAAATGCTGGAGAGGGTGTGGAGAAAAGGGAACACTCTTGCACTGCTGGTGGGAATGTAAATTGATACAGCCACTATGGAGAACAGTATGGAGGTTCCTTAAAAACTAAAAATAGAACTACCATGTGACCCTGCAATCCCACTACAGGGCATATACCCTGAGAAAACCATCATTCAAAAAGAGTCATGTACCAAAATGTTCATTGCAGCTCTATTTACAATACCCCCAGGATGGAAACAGCCTAAGTTTCCATCATCCGATGAATGGATAAAGAAGATGTGGCACATGTATACAATGGAATATTACTCAGCCAGAAAAAGAAACGAAATTGAGCTATTTGTAATGAGGTGGTTAGACCTAGAGTCTGTCATAGAGAGTGAAGTAAGTCAAAAAGAGACAGACAAATACCGAATGCAAAAATATATATAGAATTTAAGAAAAAATAATGTCATGAAGAACCTAGGGTTTACAGGAATAAAGACACAGACCCACTTGAGAATGGACTTCAGGATATGTGGAGGAGGAATGGTAAGCTGTGAGAAAGCGAGAGAGAGCCATGGACATATATACACTACCAAATATAAGGTAGATAGCTAGTGGGAAGCAGCCACGTAGCACAGGGAGATCAGCTCGGTGCTTTCTGACCGCCTAGAGGAGTGGGATAGGGAGGGTGGGAGGGATGGAGACGCAAGACGGAAGGGATATGGGGATAGATGTACATGTATAACTCATTCACTTTGTTATAAAGCAGTAACTAATACAGCATTGTGAAGCAATTATACTCCAATAAAGTGGTTAAAAAAAATCTAGAAACAATAAATGCTGGAGAGTGTGTGCAGAACACGGAACACTCTTGCACTGCTGGTGGGAATGTGAATTGGTGCAGCTACTATGGAGAACAGTACAGAAGTTCCTTAAAAAACTAAAAATAGAACTACCATATGACCCTGCAATCCCACTACTGGGCATATACCCTGAGAAAACCGTCATTCAAAAAGAGTCATGTACCAAAATATTCACTGCAGCTGTATTTACAATAGCCTGGAGATGGAAACAACCTAAGTGTCCATCATGCGATGAATGGATAAAGAAGATGTGGTCCATGTATACAATGGAATATTACTCAGCCATAAAAAGAAACGAAATTCAGCTATTTGTGATGAGGTAGATAGACCTAGAGTCTGTCATACAGAGTGAAGCAAGTCAGAAAGAGAAAGACAAATACCGTATACTAACATATGTATATGGAATTTAAGAAAAAATACTGTCATGAAGAACCTAGGGGTAAAACAGGCATAAAGACACAGAACGACTTGAGAATGGACTTGAGGATATGGGGAGGGGGAAGGGTAAGCTGTGACAAGGCGAGAGAGAGGCATGGATATATATACACTACCAAACGTAAGGTAGATAGCTAGTGGGAAGCAGCCACATAGCACAGGGAGATTAGCTCGGTGCTCTCGGACCGGCTGGAGGGGTGGGATAGGGAGGGTGGGAGGGAGGGAGACACAAGAGGGAAGGGATATGGGAACAGATGTATATGTATAACTGATTCACTTTTTTATAAAGCAGAAACGAATACAGCATTGTGAAGCAATGATACACCAATAAAGTTGCAAAAAAATAAAAATCGAGAAACAATAAATGCTGGAGAGGGTGTGGAGAACAGGGAACACACTTGCACTACTGCTGGGAATGTGAATTGGTACAGCCACTATGGAGAACAGTATGGAGGTTCCTTAAAAAACTAAAAATAGAACTACCATGTGACCCTGCAATCCCACGACTGGGCATATACCCTGAGAAAACCATCATTCAAAAAGAGTCATGTATCAAAATGTTTACTGCAGCTCTATTTACAATAGTCTGGAGAGGGAAACAACCTAAGTGTCCATCATCCGATGAATGGATAAAGAAGATGTGGCACATGTATACAATGGAATGTTACGCAGCCATAAAAAGAAACGAAATTGAGCTATTTGTAATGAGGTGGATAGACCTAGAGTCTGTCATACAGAGTGAAGTAAGTCAGAAAGAGAAAGAGAAATACCGTATGCTAACACATATATATGGAATTTAAGAGAAAAAAAATGTCATGAAGAACCTAGGGGTAAAACAGGAATAAAGACACAGACCTACTTGAGAACGGACTTGAGGATATGGGGAGGGGGAAGCGTAAGCTGTGACAAAGCGAGAGAGAGCTATGGACATATATACACTACCAAATATAAGGTAGATAGCTAGTGGGAAGCAGCCACGTAGTACAGGGAGATCAGATCGGTGCTTTCTGACCGCCTGGAGGGGTGGGATAGGGAGGGTGGAAGGGAGGGAGACACAAGAGGCAAGGGATATGGGAACAGATGTTTATGTATAACTGATTCACTGTTTTATAAAGCAGAAACTAATACACCATTGTGAAGCAATGATACACCAATAAAGTTGTAAAAAAATTAAAATCTAGAAACAATAAATGCTGGAGAGGGTGTGGAGAAAAGGGAACACACTTGCACTGCTCATGGGAATGTGAATTAGTACAGCCACTATGGAGAACAGAATGGAGGTTCCTTAAAAAACTAAAAATAGAACTACCATATGACTCTACAATCCCACTACTGGGCATATACCCTGAGAAAACCATCATTCAAAAAGAGTCATGTACCAAAATGTTCATTGCAGCTCTATTTACAATAGACCAGAGATGGAAACAACCTAAGTGTCCATCATCCGATGAATGAATAAAGATGATGTGGCGCATTTATACAATGGAATATTACTCAGCCAGAAAAAGAAACGAAATTGAGCTATTTGTAATGAGGTGGATAGACCTAGAGTCTCATACAGTGTGAACTAAGTCAAAAAGAGAAAGACAAATACCGAATGCTAACACATATATATGGAATTTAAGAAAAAAAACTGTCATGAAGAACCTAGGGATAAAATAGGAATAAAGACAGACCCACTTGAGAATGGACTTGCGGATATACAGAGGGGGAAGGGTAAGCTGTGACAAAGCGAGAGAGAGCCGTGGACATATATACACTACCAAATATAAGGTAGATAGCTAGTGGGAAGCAGCCACGTAGTACAGGGAGATCAGCTCGGTGCTTTGTGACCGCCTGCAGGGGTGGGATAGGGAGGGTGGGAGGGAGGGAGACGCAAGGGGCAAGGGATATGGGAATAGATGTTTATGTATAACGGATTCACTTTTTTATAAAGCAGAAACGAATACAGCATTGTGAAGCAATGACACACCAATAAATTTGCAAAAAAAAAAAATCGAGAAACAATAAATGCTGGAGAGGGTGTGGAGAAAAGGGAACACACTTGCACTACTGGTGGGAATGTGAATTGGTACAGCCACTATGGAGAACAGTACGGAGGTTCTGTAAAAAACTAAAAATAGAACTACCATGTGACCGTGCAATCCCACGACTGGGCATATACCCTGAGAAAACCGTAATTCAAAAAGAGTCATGTACCAAAATGTTCACTGCAGCTCTATTTACAATAGTCCGGAGAGGGAAACAACCTAAGTGTCCATCATCCGATGAATGGATAAAGAAGATGTGGCACATGTATACAATGGAATATTACGCATCCATAAAAAGAAACGAAATTGAGCTATTTGTAATGAGGTGGATAGATCTAGACTCTGCCACAGAGAGTGAAGTAAGTCAGAAAGAGAAAGAGAAATACTGTATGCTAACACATACATATGGAATTTAAGGGAAAAAAATGTCATGAAGAACGTAGGGGTAAAACAGGAATAAAGACACAGACGACTTGAGAATGGACTTGAGGATATGGGGAGGGGGAAGGGTAAGCTGTGACAAAGCGAGAGAGAGGCATGGACATATATACACTACGAAACGTAAGGTAGATAGATAGTGGGAAGCAGCCACTTAGCACAGGGAGATCAGCTCGGTGCTTTGTGACTGCCTGGAGGGGTGGGATAGGGAGGGTCGGAGGGAGGGAGATGCAAGAGGGAAGGGATTTGGGAACACATGTACATGCATAACTGATTCACTGTGTTATAAAGCAGTAACTAATACACCACTGTGAAGCAATTATACTCCAATAAAGTTGTAGAAAATAAAAATCTAGAAACAATAAATGCTGGAGAGTGTGTGCAGAACAGGGAACACTCTTGCACTGCTGGTGGGAATGTGAATTGGTACAGCCACTATGGAGAACAGTATGGAGGTTCCTTTAAAAACTAAAAATAGAACTGTCATATGACCCTGCAATCCCAATACTGGGCATATACCCTGAGAAAACCGTAATTCAAAAAGAGTCATGTACCAAAATGTTCATAGCAGCCCTATTTACAATAGCCCGGAGATGGAAACAACTTAAGTGTCCATCATCAGGTGAATGGATAAAGAAGATGTGGCACATGTATACAATGGAATATTACGCAGCCATAAAAAGAAACGAAATTGAGCTATTTTTAATGAGGTGGATAGACCTCGAATCTGTCATACAGAGTGAAGTAAGTCAGAAAGAGAAAGACAAATACTGTATGCTAACACATATATATGGAATTTAAGAAAAAAAAAATGTCATGAATAACCTAGGGGTAAGACAGGAATAAAGTCACAGACCTACTAGAGAATGGACTTGAGGATATGCGGAGGGGGAAGGGTAAGTTGTGACAAAGCGAGAGAGAGGCATGGACACATATACACTATCAAACGTAAGGTAGATAGCTAGTGGGAAGCAGCCTCATAGCACAGGGAGATCAGCCCGGTGCTTTGTGACCTCCTGGAGGGTTGGGATAGGGAGGGTGGGAGGGAGGGAGATGCAAAGGGAAGAGATATGAGAGCACATGTATATGTGTAACTGATTCACTTTGTTATAAAGCAGAGAGTAACACACCAGTGTAAAGCAATTATACTCCAATATATGTGTAAAAAAAAAAAAAAAAAAAAAAGAATTGAAGCACAGATCTAGAAGATATAAGAAATGTTTAACAGACACCTAGAAGAACTAACGAATAAGCAGACAGGGCTTCCCTGGTGGTGCAGTGGTTGAGAATCTGTCTGTCAATGAAGGGGACACGGGTTCGAGCCCTGGTCTGGGAAGATCCCACATGCTGCGGAGCAAGTAGGCCCGTGAGCCACAACTACTAAGCCTGCATCTGGAGCTTTTGCGCCGCAATAAGAGAGGGAGAGGCCCGCACACCGCGATGAAGAGTGTCCCTCAGATGCCGCAACTAGAGAAAGCCCTCGCACAGAAACGAAGTCCCAGCACAGCCCAAAATAAATTAATTAATAAATTCAAAAAAAAAGAATCTGTTACAAAGTGAGGAAGGGAATCCTCATAAAAGTAAAAAGAAAAAAAAAGCAGACAGATGAACAATACAATAACGGAAATAAAAAATACACTAGAAGGAATCAATAGCAGAATAACTGAGGCAGAATAACGGATAAGTGAGCTGCAAGACAGAATGGTGGGAATCACTGCCATGGAACAGAATAAAGAGAAAAGAATGAAAAGAAAAGAGGACCGTCTAGGATACCTCTGGGACAACATTAAATGCAACAACATTCGCATTATAGGAGTCCCAGAAGGATAAGAGAGAGAGAGGACCTGAGAAAATATTTGAAGAGATAATAGCTGAAAAATTCCCTAACATGGGAAAGAAAACAGTCAACCAAGTCCAGGAAGCATAGAGAGTCCCAGTCAGGATAAATGCAAGGAGGAACATGCAGAGACACACAGTAATTAAACTGACAAAAATTAAAGACAAAAAATACTAAAAGTGGGCTTCCCTGGTGGCGCAGTGGTTGAGAGTCCGCCTGCCGATGCAGGGGACGCGGGTTCGTGCCCCAATCCGGGAGGATCCCACATGCTGCGGAGCGTCTGGGTCCGTGAGCCATGGCCGCTGAGCCTGCGCGTCCGGAGCCTGTGCTCCGCAACGGGAGAGGCCACAACAGTGAGGGGCCCGCGTAAAAGCAAAAAAAAAAAAAAAAAAAAAAAATACTAAAAGCAACAAATGACACACGAGGGAATTCCCATAAGGTTATCAGCTGATTTCTCAGCAGAAACCCTGCAGGCCAGAAGGGAGTGGCATGATGTATTTAAAGTGAAGAAAGGGAAGAACCTAAAACCAAGAATACTCTACCCAGCAAGGCTCTCATTCAGATTTAGTAGAGAAATCATAAGTTTTACAAACGAGCAAAAGCTAAGAGAATTCAGCACCACCAGACCAGCTTTTCGGCTTCTCTAGGCAGAATAGAAAAGGCCACAACTAGAAACAAGAAAATTATGAAGGGAAAAGCTGACTGGAAAAGGTGAACATACAGTAAAGGTAGGAAATCACCCACACACAAATATGATATCAAAACCAGCAATCATGAGAAAAGGTGAGTACAAATGCAGGATATTGGAAATGAATTTGAAATTAAAAGACCAGCAGCTTAAAACAATCTTGTTTATATATAGACTGTAATATCAAAACCTCATGGTAACCACAAACTGAAAATCTACAATAGATACACAAAAGAAAAAGGAATCCAAAAACAACACTAATGTTAGTCATGAAATCACAAGAGAACAAGAGGAAAGGAAAGAAAAAAGACCTACAAAACGAATCCAGAACAATTAACAAAATGGCAATAAGAACATACATATCAGTAATTACCATAGGGGCTTCCCTGGTGGCGCGGTGGTTGAGAATCTGCCTGCCAATGCAGGGGACATGGGTTCGTGCCCCGGTCCGGGAAGACCCCACATGCCACGGAGCAGCTGGGCCCGTGAGCCATGGCCGCTGAGCCTGCGCGTCCAGAGCCTGTGCTCCGCAACAGGAGAGGCCACAACAGTGAGAGGCCCGCGTACCGCAAAAATAATAATAATTAAAAAAAAAATTACCATAGGACTTCCCTGGTGGCGAAGTGGTTAAGAATCTGCCTGCCAATGCAGGGGACACGGGTTCGAACCCTGGTCCGGGAAGATCCCACATGCCATGGAGCAACTAAGCCTGTGTGCCACAACTACTGACCTTGCACGCCACAACTACGGAGTCCACGTGCTACAACTACTGAAGCCCGTGCGCCTAGAGCCTGTGCTCCACAACAAGAGAAGGCACCGCAATGAGAAGCCCGCATAGCGTGATGAAGAGTAGCCCCCACTCGCCACAGCTAGAGAAAGCCTGAGCACAGCAACGAAGACCCGACATAGCCAAAAATAAATAAATAAAAAATAAATAAATTTATTAAAAAAGATTACCTTAAATGTAAATGGATTAAATGTTCCAACCAAAGGACACAGACTGGCTGAATGGATACAAAAACAAGACCTGTATATATGCTGTCTATAAGAGACCCATTTCAGACCTAGAGACACATGCAGACTGAAAGTGAGGGGATGGAAAAACGTATTTCGTGCAAGTGTAAATCAAAAGAAAGCTGGAGGAGCAATACTCATATCAGACAAAATGGATTTTAAAATAAAGACTGTTACAAGAGACAAAGAAAGACACTACATAATGATCAAGGGATCAATCCAAAAAGAAGATATAACAATTATAAATATATATGCAACTATATATTTGAGCACCTAGATACACAAAAGGAGCACCTCAATATATAAAGCAAATACTAAGATCCATAAGAGGAGAAACTGACAGTAACACAGAAGAGTGGGGGACTTTAACACCCCATTTTCATCAATGGACAGATCATCCAGACAGAAAATCAATAAAGAAACAGAGGCCTTAAATGATATATTAGACCAGGTGTACTTACTTGATATTTATAGAGCAATCCATCCAAAAGCAGCAGAATACACATTTTTCTCAAGTGCACATGGAACATTCTCCAAGACTGATCACATGCTGGGCCACAAAGCAACCCTCGGTAAATTTAAGAAAACTGAAAGAATATCAAGCATCTTTTCCAACCACAACACTGAGATTAGAACTCTACAGGAAAAAAACTGTAAAAACACAAACACATGGAGGCTAAACAGTATGCTACTAAACAACCAGTGGATCACTGAAGAAATCAAAGAGGAAATAAAAACATACCTAGAGAAAAATGAAAATAAAAGCATGATGATCCAAAACCTAGAGGACGCAGAAAAAGCAGTTCAAAGAGGGAAGTTTATAGCAATACAGTCTTACCTCAGGAAACAAGAAAAATTTCAAACAACCTAACTTTATACCTAAAGCACTAGAGAAAGAAGAACAAAACCCAAAGTTAGTAGAACGAAATAAATCATAAAGATCAGGGCAGAAGTAAATGAAATAAAGACGAAGAAAACAGTAGAAAAGATCAATGAAACTAAAAGCTGGTTCTTTGAAAAGATAAACAAAATTGATAAGCCTTTAGCTAGACTCATCAAGAAAAAAAGGGAGAGGACTCAAATCAATGAAATTAGAAATGAAAAAGGAGAAGTTACAACGGACACTGCAGAAATGCAAACCATCATAAGAGACTACTACCAGCAACTCTATGCCAATAAAATGGACAACCTGGAAGAAATGGACAAATTCTTGAAAGGTATAACCTTCCAAGACTGAACCAGGAAGACACAGAAAATATGAACAGACCAATCACAAGTAATGAAATTGAAACTGTGATTAAAAATCTTCCAACAAACAAAAGTCCGGGACCAGATGGCTTCGCATGTGAATTCTATCAACCATTTAGAAAAGACCTAACACCCATCCTTCTCAAACTCTTCCAAAAAATTGCAGAGGAAGGAACACTCCCAAACTCATTCTACGAGGCCACCATCATCCTGATACCAAAACCAGACAAAGATACTACAAAAAAGAAAATTACAGACCAATATCACTGATGAATATAGTTGCAAAAATCCTCAACAAAATACTAGAAAACAGAATCCAACAACACATTAAAAGGATCATACACCATGATCAAGTGGGATTTATCCCAGGGATGCAAGGATTCTTCAATACACACAAATCAATCAATGTGATACACCATGTTAACAAACTGAAGAATAAAAGCCATATGATCATCTCAATAGAGCAGAAAAAGCTTTTGACAAAATTCACCACCCATTTATGATAAAAACTCTCCAGAAAGTGGGCATAGAGGGAACCTACCTCAACATAATAAAGGCCATATATGACAAACCCACAGCAAACATCATTCTTAGGTGAAAAACTGAAACCATTTCCTCTAAGATCAGGAACAAGACAAGGATGTCCACTCTTGCCACTATTATTCAACATAGTTTTGGAAGTCCTAGCTACAGCAGTCAGAGAAGAAAAAGAAATAAAAGGAATACAAATTGGAAAAGAAGAAGCAAAACTGTCACTGTTTGCAGATGACATGATACTATACATAGAGAATCCTAAAGATGCCACCAGAAAACTACTAGAGCTAATCAATGAATTTGGTAAAGTTGCAGGATACAAAATTAATGTGCAGAAATAGCTTGCACACCTATACACTATCAACGAAAGATCAGAAAGAGAAATTAAGGAAACAATCCCATTCAACACTGCAACAAAAACAATAAAATATCTAGGAATAAACCAACCTAGGGAGGTAAAAGACCTGTACTCAGAAAACTATAAGACACTGATGAAAGAAATCAAAGATGACACAGACAGATGGAAAAATATGTCATGTCCTTGGATTGGAAGACTCAATATTGTGAAAATGACTATCCTACCCAAAACAATCTACAGATTCAATGCAATCCCTATCAAATTACCAATGGCATTTCTTACAGAACTAGAACAAAACGTCTTAAAATTTGCATGGAGACACAAAAGACCCCGAATAGCCAAAGCAATCTTGAGGGAAAAAAACGGAGCTGGAGGAATCAGACTTTGACTTCAGAGTATACGATGAAGCTACAGTAATCAAGACAATATGGTATTGGCACAAAAACAGAAATACAGATCAATGGAACAGGACAGAAAGCCCAGAGATAAACCCACACACCTATGGTCAACTAATCTATGACAAAGGAGGCAAGGATATACAATGGAGAAAAGACAGTCTCTTCAATCAGTGGTGCTGGGAAAACTGGACAGCCACATGTAAAAGAATGAAATTAGAACACTCCCTAATACCATACACAAAAATAAACTCAAAATGGATTAAAGGGGCTTCCCTGGTGGCGCAGTGGTTGAGAGTCCGTCTGCCGATGCAGGGGACACGGGTTCGTGCCCCAGGTCTGGGAAGATCCCACATGCCGCGGAGCGGCTAAGCCCGTGAGCCATGGCCACTGAGCCTGCGCGTCCAGAGCCTGGGCTCCGCAGCGGGAGAGGCCACAACAGTGAGAGGCCCACGTACCACAAAAACAAAACAAAACAAAATGGATTAAAGACCTAAATGTAAGACTGGACTCCATAAACCTCTTAGAGGAAAACATAGGAATAACACTGTTTGACATAATTCCCAGCAAGATCTTTTTTGACCTATCTCCTAGAGTAATGGAAATAAAAACAAAAATAAACAAATGGGACCTAATGAAACTTAAAAGCTTTTGCACAGCAAAGGAAACTATAAACAAGACGAAAGGCAACCCTCAGATTGGGAGAAAATACTTGCAAATGAAATCAATGGACAAATGATTAATCTCCAAAATATATGAACAGCTCATACAGCTCAATATTAAAAAAACAAAAATCCAAAAATGGGCAGAAGACCTAAATAGACATTTTTTCAAAGAAGACAGACAGATGGCCAAGCGGCACATGAAAAGCTGCTCAACAGCACTAATTATTAGAGAAATGCAAATCAAAACTACAATGAGGTATCACCTCACACCAGTTAGAATGGGCATCATCAGAAAATCTACAAACAACAAATGCTGGAGAGGGTGTGGAGAAAAGGGAACACTCTTGCACTGTTGGTGGGAATGTAAATTGATACAGCCACGGTGGAGAACAGTATGGAGGTTCCTTAAAAAACTAAAAATAGAATTACCATATGACCCAGCAATCCCACTACTGGGCATATACCCAGAGAAAACAATAATTCAAAAAGACACATGCACCCTGATATTCACTGCAGCACTATTTACAACAGTCAGGTCATGGAAGCAACCTAAATGCCCATCAGCAGATGAGTGGATAAAGAAGATGTGGCACATATATACAATGGAATATTACTCAGCCATAAAAAGGAACGAAATTGGGTCATTTATAGAGATGTAGATGTACCTAGAGACTGTCATACAGAGTGAAGTAAGTCAGAAAGAGAAAAACAAATATTGTATATTAACGCATATATATGGAATCTAGAAAAATGGTACAGATGAACCGGTTTGCAAGGCAGAAACAGAGACATAGAAGTAGAGAACAAACGTACAGACACCAAGGGGGGAAAGCAGTGGAGGGGTGGGGTGGGGTGGGATGAATTGGGAGATTGGGATTGACACATATACACTAATATGTATAAAATAGATAACACGGGGTCTACTCTTCATTGCAGTGTGCGGTCTTGCATTGTGGTGGCTTGTCTTGTTGTGGAGCACGGGCTCTAGGTGCACGGGCTTCAGTAGCTATGGCACATGGGCTCAGTTGTTGTGGCTCATGGGCTCTAGAGCGCAGGCTCAGTAGTTGTGGCGCATGGGCTTAGTTGCTCCGTGGCATGTGGGATCTTCCCAGACCGGGGCTTGACCCCGTGTCCCCTGCATTGTCAGGCGGATTCTTAACCACTGCACCACCAGGGAAGCCCCCCCATTTTCGCCACTTTTATTCAACATAGGTTTTGGAAGTCCTAACCATGGCAATGAGAGAAGAAAAAGATATAAAAAGAAAAGGAATTCAAATTGGAAAAGAAGTAAAACCATCACTGTTTGCAGATTACATGATACGATACACAGAAAATCCTAAAGATGCTACCAGAAAACTACTAGAGCTCATCAATGAATTTGGTAAAGTGACAGGATACAAAATTAATACACAGAAATCTGTTGCATTTCTATACACTAACAACAAAAGATCAGAAAGGGAAGTTAAAGAAACAATCCCATTTACCATTGCATCAAAAAGAATAAAATACCTAGGAATAAACTTACTTAAGGAGCCAAAAGACCTGTACTCCAAAAACTGTAAGATGCTGATAAAGAAATCAAAGATGACACAAACAGATGTAAAGATATACCATGTTCTTATATTAGAAGGATCAATATTGTCAAAACGCCTATACTACCCATGGCAATCTACAGATTCAATGCAATCCCTATCAAATTATTGTACCAATGGCATTTTTTCACAGAAATAGAACAAAAAATTTTATAATTTGTATGGAGACACAGAAGACCCCAAATAGCCAAAGCAATCTTAAGAAAGAATAACAGAGATGGAGGAATCAGGATCCCTGCCTTCAGACTATACTACAAAGCTACAGTCATCAAAACAGTATGGTACTGGCACAAAAACAAATATAGATCAATGGAACAGGATAGAAAGCCCAGAGATAAACTCATGCACCTAAATGTCCATCAACAGAGGGTTGGATAAAGAAGATGTGGTACATATATACAGTGGAATATTACTCATCCATTAAAGAATGAAATAATGGATGGAGCTGGAGATTATCATACTAAGTGAAGTAAGTCAGACAGAGAAAGACAAATATCATATAATATCACTTATATGTGGAATCAAAAAAAAATGATGCAAATGAACTTATTACAAAACAGAAACAGATTCACAGACTTAGAGAATAAACTTATGGTTACCAAAGGAGAAAGGTGGGGGGGGCATAAACCGGGAGCTTGGGATTGATATATACACACTACTATATTTAAAATAGATAACCAACAAGGACCTATTGTATAGCACAAGGTACTATGCTCAATATTGTGTAATAACCTAAAGGGAAAAGAATTTGAAAAAGGATAGATACATGTATATGTATAACTGAATCACTTTGCTGTACACCTGAAACTAATACAATATTGTTAATCAACTATACTCTAAAAGAAAATTAAAAATTTTAAAAAATGGTTTAAAGACTTGAACTTAAGACCTGAAACCATAAAATTCCTAGAAGAAAACATAGGTGGTAAGTTACTTAACATTGGTCTTAGCAAATATTTTTTGGATTTGACACCAAAAGCTAAGGCAACAAAATCAAAATAAACAAGTGGGACTACATCAAACCAAAAAGCTCCTGCACAGCAAAGGAAGCCATCAACAAAACAAAAAGGCAGGGATTTCACTGAGGTCCAGTGGTTAAGACTCTGTGCTCCCAATGTAGGGGGCCCAGGTTCGATCCCTGGTCAGGGAACTTGATCCCGCATGCTGCAACTAACAGCCCACATGCCGCAACTAAAAGAGCTAGCATGCCACACCTAAAGATCCTGCACGCAGCAACGAAGATCCTGTGTGGCACAACTAAGACCCAGTGTGGCCAAATAAATAAATAAATAAATAAAACAAAACAAAACAAAACAGCAACCTATTGAATGGGAGAAAATATTTGCAAATCACATATCTGATAAGGGGTTAGTGTCCAAAATATATAAAGAACTCATACAACTCAATAGCAAAAAAATAATCCAATTAAAAAATGGGCAGATCTGAATTGACATTTTTCCAAAGAAAACATACAAGTGGCCAACAGGTAGACAAAAAGGTGCTCAACATCACTAATCATGGGGGATATTATGGAAATCATAACAGGCATGGATACCACCTCATACCTCTTAGGATGGCTATCATTAAATAGACAAGAAATAACCAGTGCTGGTAAGGCTGTGGAGAAAAGGGAACCCTTGTGTATCATTGGTGGGAATATAAATTGGTGCAACCACTATGGAAAACAGTATGGAGGTTCCTCAAAAAATTAAAAATACATCTACTATATGATCCAGCAATTCCACTTCCGGGCATTTAGCCAAAGATAATGAAAACACTAACTTGAAAAGATATCTGCACTCCCATGTTCACTGCAGCATTATTCACAATAGCCAAGATAAGAAATAACCTGTGTCCATCAACAGATGAATGGATAAAGAAAAAAATGTATATGTGTGTGTGTGTATACATACATACATACATATGCACACACACACATTTTTTTCTATATCCATTCATCTGTTGATGGACACAGGTTTTTTATATATATATATATATATATATATATGAATATTATTCAGCCATAAAAAGGAAGGAACTCTTGCTACTTGCAACAACATGGATGGACCTTGAAGGCATTATGCTGAGTGAAATAGGTCAGACAGAGAAAGACAAGACAAATACTGTACAAACTTCAAGTAATAAATAAGTCATGGGGATGTAATGTACAGCATGGTGGCTTTAGTAAATAATACTGTAGTGCATATTTGGAAGTTGCTAAGAGAGTACATATTAAAAGTTCTCATCACAACAACAAAAAGGTTTTGTAACTAGTATGCTGACAGATGTTAACTAGACTTACTGTGATCACCTCACAATATAAACAAATAGCTAATCACGTTGTCCACCTGAAACTAATATGTCAATTATACCTCAATTAAAAAAGAACACAATGTCCTTCTAAGAGGGGGCTCCCAGTGTCCCTCCCTCAGGAGGCTATGTACTAACTGGGGAGTCTGAGGGGAGCCTCCCCATCCTAAGAGAACCATGGACGAGGTCAGATGAGGGACAGCTTGTCCTCCCCAGGCTGGTCCTGGGAGCTAGTTAGCTGGCCTGGGCTGGGGGAGGGGATGTCAGAGCCCTTCAGAAGTGCTTGGCAGAATCAAGGCAGGAGCAGGGAGACCTAAGGCTCTCCGCCCCTGCTGCCACCCAGTCAGCTGGGCTTCTGTTTTCTCTCCCGGAGTTTGTGTTGGTCTCCCTTGTGGAAAAGGGTGGGCAGCATAGGAGAGTGTGGAAGCCCTCCACCGCTGGCTTACAGGCCAAGTAACAGCTCCCAGGCCTGGTACACACAGCACCTGGACAGGGTTCTCCCTCCCCCCACCCAGTCCTCCTGACTTTTGTTGCCCAGACCTTACCTGAGAAAAAGAAAGATGGTTCTCGGGGACTTGGCCCTCGGGTTCTCGGGGGCCTGGCGTTCCAGGTGTGGCCTGAGGGCCTCTAGCAGTCCTGAGTGCAGCTTCTCAGCCTCATCTAAAATGAACAGGGTCTGGTGGCAGTGCTCCTGCGTCTTCCTGATCTGGCCTGCCAGCTGCTCCTGCACAGAATACAGGGAGCTGCTGAGGTGCAGTGGGAGGCACCTTCTAGCCCTGAGGACCCTGGTGAGGCACTGGTTTCCCCAGGACGCCTGCAACGGATCACCTGGAGCTGGGTTCCACCGCAGAACCACCAATCCAAACCTCTGGGGGTGGAGCTAGGGCATCTGCCTCTAATGAGCTTCCCAGGTGATTCTCCTGTGCCCTGAGGTTTGAAAGCCAACTAGGTGGAGCCAGCCTGGGGAAAGGGAGAGGGACCTTGGGAAGTGGCCCCAGCCATGCTCCCTCCCCTTCAGGATGAGGTTGCCTCCCAGAACTAACCCTAACTCACCCTCCCCAGGAATAGGATTCAGGCTCTCACAGGGGGGTGATAGGCAGAGATAGGCTTAAATGCCCACAGGTGCCGTCTTGAACTCCAAGCACAGCACCCGCTGGCACCAGGCTGGGCTCTCAGGGAAGAACCCAGGGGAGGACCTGTTTGGGACCCAGCCAACTCAAAACTGGGGTTCCCCACCCCAGGCAGGATAGTAAGCCCTCTAGTGAAAAGATGCTGCTCTACAGGGTTCAGGAGAACAGGGCCAGCTCCTGCCCCAGGGTGGGGTGTTTTAGCAGAGCCCACACTCACCATCCACCTCTAGCCTTCCTGGATTCTGACTTCAGCCCCGTCTCCCCATAGTGTATGTGAGAGGACGGGCAGGGTATGAGAGAGAGTACACACGTCGATTTTCATAGTGGGGAAGCTGAGATTCACAGCTGTTTTACTGCAAAGCCAGCCAGTTCTTTCTGGGAAGGCCTGGCTGACCAGCTGCCTGCCCTCAGAACACGTTAGCCTACCCCTGCCCTCCCGGGCTGCACTGAAAGATTGCCAGGCAATCTGTGCTCAAAGGCTTACATAATCTTCCCAGGTTAACACACTCCAGATATTGGAACTAAAAGCCAAAGGTAGACACAGCCACCTCTGTCATGCTGCAATGGGGTTTGGTCATCGTCTGGCTAACATGTCTGAATGGAACCCAAAATAGCAGAGCAGCAGAGACACTTTCTGCCCTCCACTTGTTGACATATAATGAGTAGTTTGGGGAAGACATGGAAAAATCACTTACGATAAGCCTGTTTAAAAAAACAGTGGAATATGCAACTTTCTGTCCAATATAATTACAGTGACATAAAAGAGCGCAGGGGAACGGCCTGAAGGAAGTACACCAAAATGCTAACTGTGGTGGTGTCCGTGTGGGGAGATCATGATAAAGTTTTTGCTTTCTCTGTTCCACACTTCCTGAGGCACTTCCACAACTCCTGCGACAGAGAAAATCAACACACGAAGTCTCTGGTTAAGCTCAGTGTCTGGCCTCTCCTGTATGGCTGGGAGGGCGACAGCTCGGGACGAAGAGCGTTTGGGACATCACTCTTTCCTCCACGTATTCAGGGCCTCATCTGTGTGGAGTGGATGCCTCTGTGGGTTACAGGTTCCCTCACAACGGCGCCCCTGTCCTCCAACCGCCACAGCCAGGGCTGGCTTCAGCCCCCCTCCCAGCACAGGGGCCTGCGCCTCAGCTGCCGGAGCCTCAGCTGGGCTCAGCCCTGCTGGCCCAGCTCCCCGGCACGGCCGGCCTCACCTGGTACAGGTCCACATACTTGTGGTGAGGGAAGTGCAACGTGGCGATGAACACCTTGACACAGTCGCTCCTCAGCCCGTCCCGGTACAGGTTCTCTGCCAGCATCCGCGCCACGAAGTTCTTGCCTGTGCCAGACCAGCCGTGGAACGACAGAGCCAGGGCCTTGTCTGGCCGGGGCAGCTCCAAGTAGCCTCTGGCTGCTGTCAGGACCAGCTCCTGGGCCAGGTGCTGGCCGTGCAGGCGCACGCGCAGGTCCGCCTCTAGGCCTAGGGCCAGGAAAGAGCCATGCTAAGAGGTGCCCACAGGTGCGTCCCCACCAGGCTTGGCGATAGCCGAGAGACTGAGCACTGATAGACTGAGCATAGACTGAGCGTCTATGAGGTGGGAGCCATCCTGTTTGGTGGCCTCAGGACAAGAAGCCACTGGGCAGACATTACAGCGGAAGAGATTCAGGGCTATTTTCTGAAGAGTTTGAGAAATCAAGGTTGACTTCACCCTTTCTGAAGGTCCTGAAGACACCCCAGAAGGGTTGGCAGAATCCTATCCGGATAAGGAAGTTGCTCCCACCCAGAAGTTTCAGGACCCCCTAAATATTTTATGGAGACACCCTCATTTTATTCATTCTAAATCAATTCAGCAAACACCTACTGGAGGCAGCTAGTGTGTGCAAAGCCCTCCTCCAAGGCTTTCCTTCCTCTCAGCCTTGAGGTTGCAGGGTTTCGATCAGGAGCCGTGGTGGAGACAGGGAGGGTGTGCTGCCAGCTGTGGGCAGGCTGAGGTTGGGTCCCTTCACCCTAGCATTTTCCTGAATTGCCTCCCCTCCCCACAGATTCCTGGGCCTTAGGGCCATGTAAGGTCCAACCTGTGAAGTTATTGATGATCCTGCAGTCCCCACTGTCACAACAGTCCTGGAAGCGGCAGTACCAGGTGGTCAGGATATCCAGGTACTGCTGGCCCAACAGGGGAAGGCTCCAGCCTGGAAAAGGAGGAGCTGTGAGATAGGGACGGAGCCCAGGGCCCAGGGAGAGCTGAGCACCGCCTCCCTTCTCCCGTCCTCTCTCCAGAGCCACTCCCCGCTGCTCTGCCCTGGGCCTTCCGTGTGCCGCCCTAGGGAATGGGCACAAATGGGCACCTCCGGCTATGAGGAAGTAGATGGCCTTGCTATATACAGATGCAGCTCCAGCTGCAGCAAAAGCTCGGTTTACTCAACAAATAAGCCTTAAGCATTTGTGCCAGACGTGTAAGAAACCCAAGCCCTGCCTGCAAGGAGTTTGGAGCCTAGGAAGGAGACACACAGTAACTGGTGATTATCATTCTTCCTTCTTGCTTTGGATTGCAGAATCATCTGATCACGGCCAACCCCAAGTGTCTCAATTCTTTGATCAAATGTCAATTTGAATATGCCCAGCATTAGCAAAAACGAAACAAAAACCATTCACTGGAATTTAGAACTCTCGATTTAAATGGAAGATGTTTCTAGCACCACTGCAGCATTACCATTACAGTACTATTACAGGACCTAGAAATAACGGCATCGACTGCAAGGAGCTTCAGAGATCACTGGGTCGTGACAACCCTGCCTCACAATTTGTCAGTGACAGAGAATAAATCAGAACTCAGGTCCGGTGGACTCATAGCCCAGCCTCCGCCGCCATAAGCAGCAAAGGGGAAGAAGGTACTTGGGGTGTATCCAACCGGGGACTTTCCTTAAAGCCATCAAGAAGGTGGGCAAGGGCAGCTCCTTGGAATAATGCCAGGGCAGGTTCGGAGACAGCAAGGAAGTGTGAGCCGTCTGGAAGAGTCAAGAACGGGCGACATGGGGAAGCGCAGCCAGGCCCACGCGTATGCACTAGGGCGCTGCGCCAGGGCTGGGAACGAGGGCAGTGACGGGCCTTCCTGGTCCCGCAGAGGCTCCCTGCCCTCAGCCTGGCCCAAAGGCTGGGCGGAATAGCAAAGCCGGCGGCTAAGGCGCCCGCCTGGAGACCCCGATCACAATGGCCCAGGGCAGGCGTGAGGCTCTGACCTCCGTGCCCGGATTCCATCGTGCCTCGCGCACCCAGCCCGCGCTCTCCCGCCCTCCTGAGCCGGCGGGTCTTACCCAGGGGCCGCGCCGGCGCCTCCTCATCCTGCCTGCATCCCTCGGGCCACACGCGGCAGCTGAAGAGAGCCCAGTAGCGTCTGCAGAGGGCGCCGGCCGCCCTCAGCCGCTCCCGCAGGCCCTGGAAGGCCGGCCAGGACCCGGCCGAGCCCGCCTCCTCGGCACCCTCCCTCGGCCTCGCGCTGCCGCCGTGTCCCCACGTGCCCGGGGGCGGCAGCAGCAGCAGGAGCAGTAGCCAGGGCGGACTCCGCGGCCCGCGACTCATGGCCGGATCCGCAGCCGACCCCTCCGCCGCCCGTCCTCCACGGCCCTTTCCAGCCCTCGGTGGGCGGGCGGACGCCGGCACTTCCGAGGCCCGGATTGGCCGGGGATTGGCCGGGGATTGGCGTTGCCACGGGAACCGCAGTTGGGCAGAGCTCGCCTCCCATGTGACCCAGGGCGAGCCAGACGCCGGCCGGGAACCGAAACCCGGACGGTGCACCCCGGAGGGCATCCCGAGGCCGCTTGCAGGCGCCGCCCACCCACCGGGGACTCGCTGCCAGGCAGCAAGCAGTCTCTTCTGGGTGATTGTGGTTGCAAAGAAGTTGAAGTCAGGCCTTAAGATGGCCACTGTCAGTAATCACCCAGATAATTTTGGGCAGCTCTGGTGGCCCATCTGAGGCCTACCTAACATGGGCACCCACTTGTGCCCTGTCTCGTGTCTGCAGATCAACTTCTTGCCAACCTGTTAGACAAAGTCGGGCAACCATCTCACCCAGGAGCTTGAGTTGGCCAGGGCAGTCAGCCCGGGCGTGGCTCCTCTACAAAGGGAAATGAAACAGAGCAGCAAATCATCAGCAGGTTTCCACAGCTGGAGTCCACCAAAAGCAAGAGGAAGCTGGTGGGCTTCAGTCTGGAGATATTTGGGTTTTGGAAGCTCCCAGAGTCATGGGAAAATCACGAGGTCTCATATCAATGTTATCATAGCCCATTAAAAACAAGTTAGGCCGAGTACTGGGTGCACTTCCTTGGCTTTAAGTTTGCAACTTTCAAATGCTTGTGGCTGTGAGCTGCTTCTCAGACACCACTGGCAAAAGACCTGCGAGGCTCTTTCCTGGGACTCTGTTCTCATAACCTGAGCAGGTAACAAGGTCGCTAGATTTTGGAAGAGCTTAATGCATTTTTCAAAATCACCTGAGTTATTGAAGCCACTGGCCTAAGAGCCATCTTGTCCTAGGAAGAAACTGCTGTCTCGAAATCAGGGGACTTGACTAATTTCATAGGCTCAGTGGCTTTGAGGCTGGCCTCCCCATACAATAAGGTGAATCCTAGCACCAGATGTGTCACAGCCAAATTGATTCATATGTTCATTCCAGTCTCTTAGATAACACTCAATGCCAGGTCTGTTCCTTCCTCAAGAGCTCACCAAATGTGCTCCTGCCTTTAATTCAAACAGCAATAGAGAAAGAAAAAGACTTACAAAAACAATTAACAAAATGGCAATAAGAATATACATATTGATAATTTACAAAAGAGGAAAGAAAAAAAAAGACAAACAGCTGCATATATCAGATAAGCACCTGTGTGAGGATACCAAGGAAGTGAAATTGAAAAGCTACATTATGCATGCATATTGTATGTTTTAGGCATTCAGAGTGATGTCAGAACTGAACTCAAACCTTCCACAGAGCAGTCGCTAGTACACCAGTGCTGAGTTATTGCAATCAAGCTCGTGAAACCCTTGGAAGGACAGTTAACAAGGAACACACCATTATGCTTATTTGGAAATTGAAAACATTAACTCATTCAATAAATGTTGTTTGAGCATGAATGGCAATCTAGTATAGTGATTAACTGAATGGCCCCTTTTCTGACATGTCACTTTGGGTGTTACTTAACTGTTCTATGCCTCAGTTTCCCCACCTCTAAGATGGGGATAATAAAATGGTCACTTCATAGGCATGCTGTGAGGGCTAATGAACTTATTCAGTTCTACATTAACCTTTATTATTGTAAATGGCCCCACCTTGGAGGAGACTGGATGGTCTACACAGGAGGCTTTGGAAGACTTTATTTACACTTGTGAACTTCACAGGTGAATTTATGGTGATAAAATTACTAGTATTTACCCTGGCTTCTTTTAAAAAAAAATCCATGTTTTAAGACTGTGGAAATAATTCTCTACTGGTAACTTTCATGTAGGTCTGCTAATTTTTGAGATTGGATTTTTATTTGGATTTCACATTTCATGGTAAATAAAGCAGGTAGCTTGGAAGTTCTTGGACAATTTGATTTCAAGACATCTTTTTCCTGAAAGAGTAAACTTTTTTTTTTTTAAACCAGATCAGTCCCACATAGAAACAATGAATCCAAACACCAGTTTTTAGCTAAGCCTCTACTTCAAGTAAATTGCTAATATTTCATTCTCAGTGCTTGGAAGCTACTGGTTGTAACTCTAGGAGCAAGATCTCATAGATGATGGGGACATCTAGAGGCTTTTGTGAAAACTACGGGTAGCTTTGATTCCTTAGCAAGCAAACTCAGTGCTACTCATGAAAGGCCCAAGGACCAGTGGCCCTGGCATTGCCCTGGAGCTTGTTAGAAATGCAAACTCAGGCCCCAAACCTACTAAATCAAAATGTGCATTTTAGCACAGTCTTTCAAAGAGAAAATGGGCACACAGCACCTTTATTGAGGTCATCTGAATGGGACCTAGCTTAGCAATTAGACAACTTCCCTACCCCGCTGAAGGCCGTCGGAACACCATCCGCCTTGAAAACAACCTCTGGGTAAAAATCAAGTCTTTATCTCCAAATAAATTTGGCATGTAAAAAGCAAACTCTGAAAAGATAAAATGAATGTTTCACAGCTAATCTATAAGACAATGGCTCCTTTAACGTCTATGAAGTAGGGCAACTGAAGCATCACAGTGGGCTGAGACTTCCTCTCAAGAGGCAGGGCACACCTGATGAAAACCAAGGAAACCCCTGAAGGGTTATTTCTGGTGACCCAGGTACTGAAAACAGAATACAGGCCCAGGAAGCTCTGTATCTTCCACACATACGGCTTTGCATTTCTGGAGTCAGGGGTTCTACACACACCACATGTCAAGCCTGGATTGATCTCCCCTTCTTCCCCAAGGTAGGTCTGCCTACCTCTCACTCTCAACCTCCTGTGAGTCTTTCCTGCTCCTTATTTCCACTCTAATTCACACGACTCCTGAGGCATTTGGTACTTCACAAGTAGTCTCTTCTGCTAGGACTATGGGCTCCTTGAAGGAAGGGACAGTCATTATCATCTTGATGGCCTCCAGCACAAGGCCCAAATGTCTACTGAAGACCAATACTTTACACACTGTGACTTCATTCTCTAATTCCCTCGCATTTATAAAGCGGCTTATCTTACAGAATTCACCCATGCTAAACCAGTGGTTATGACCATTCTTGTCCATTTTACAAAATGAGGGCTGCTAAAAATCAGTTTTTATAGGCAGATACAGTGGGTAAAAATGAGCCCATAACAGAACCTCTCCCTCCCTACTCCCAGCTGCCTTTTCAGGCTTTAATACTGGTCTTTCTGGTATGCTTGAGAAGAAAATGAAGCCTGAAATCTCTCCTGGAAAATGATCATATGAGGTGAGTCAGCGAGGAACCTGTTAACTAGGCTTTAGCCTCCCTTTGGTATTCAAGTACAAGTGACAAAAACTGGCACAAACATAAATGCTACAAATCAAGTAAAAATCTTGAGAACTCTGCTCAGTTGTCTGGTTGAGGTGTATGATGCTGCCTTTCCATTTCAAAATTTAAAAGTCTGGGTGTCCTAAGAATTATATAATCAGGGCAGCTGGTCTTTTCTTCCAGGCCTCTATGATACTGTGCTGACAAGTTCTTTGGGATTCATAATTCTTTCTCTCTAAAGAAGCTGCAAGAAAGAAGTTAACTATTAAATAAACAAAAAGCACCTAAGAATTATCCTACTGAAATTCTCGGTTCAGTCACAACCTGATATGGGCCTTCTGAAGACCAGTGAGAAGTGTAAAGGTCTTATCCATAGATTCTGTGAAACAATCCCTGTGGAAGTTTATGGGGATGCAGAAGATGTAATCTTCTGTCCCCTAACAAAACAGGAAACTGGAACTGAAAACAGTGGAAGTATCCCGAGCCGGGGTGGGGAGGTGGGGAAAGAATGAGGAAAAGATGGTACATCAGTACTTATTAAAATCTTTATTCATTTTCTTTCTTTCAGAATTGAAACCCATAGAACACATAAGAAATTTAGGTGCGTATCTGTCTTGTTTGGTATCTTACCAAGCACAACCTCTATTTGTGCAACAGCTCTGAGAGGAAATCCTTGGCAGATCAAAACAGAGGGTAGTGGTTCCTACACCTCTCTTTGAAGCAAATAAATTAACTTCCCAGTAAGTTATTCTCAGTTCCCCCACAGACATTTTGTATTTGTAACACCTTAGTTCCTTAAAAACCTGTGGCAGTAGAGTATCCAGCCCTCACCTTTTCAGCCCAGACTTGAGGCGTTGAAGGGGGAAAGCTGGCCTTCCCCTGTACAACAGTCTCATGAGGCAGGTCTATGTGCCTCGGGCGTCGGCCCTGGCTAGCACAGGAGGTGTTTGCTGAATGGATATCTTTATGTCACTTAGATTCACTCTCAGAGACTAAGAGAACCTTTTCCTAGCTTCAGGTTCTTCAGCAACAGTGTTTCCCTGTGTCAAAATAAATACATTTTTTCTTGTTAGAATACATATATGACTATATATATACATATACCTTGACTCATGTTTCCTGAAGCCCAAGCTCACAAGACGACTCACATAAGACAGCTCACTGATAGATGCTGTTTACCATCATTTGAGGTGTGGTCAGGTAATGGTCAAACAAGAATACGGAAGCTGTGGAGAAGGGAGGGTGAAGGAACATGGTGGATGGGAGGGGAAGGCCAAAAGCTTTTTTTTTTTTTTTTTTAAAGAAAGAAAAAGATGGCTTTCTGTGGAAGAACATGTTGCCTTCAGGTGACACGGAATTTCTGCCATGTATAGGATTCATCTTTCCCAAAATAACAGGATGTACCTGAATTCTTCCATTTCCTTATTAAATTTCATTTGACATATTAATCCTGAGTGCAAATAGGGAGAAATGCCTTATTAATAAATTATTGAGCAATACTCTAAGTAAATCAGATCCTATTAATGTTTTGCACAGAAAATTATTTACCCCCAAAACCCAAAATACAGCTTCATATTAAATTACAATTCTAGAATGAAACCTCTATACCCATATTCGCCCAAACTATGGAATAAATATATTGGGTTGGCCAAAAAGTTCATTCAGGTTTTTTGTAAGATGGTGTGGAAAACCAGAATGAACTTTTTGGCCAACCCAATATTTAAGAAGTGGAAGAAAGGGGGCAGGAAATGGCACTCAGTTCTGGTTTTCTTAGTTTTATAATATTAAAATGTACCCACATCTACCTTTAGATGTTAGCTAGGCACGCCCAGCTTAGGACTGATCAAAAACCCTTCCAATGACCTGTTTGATTATAATAGTCCTTGATTCTAAAAGATAAACCATCAAGAGGACAGTGTTAACAAAACTTTAAAAAAAAGATATCTACCTCTTTTTTGAAACAGAATTTAGTGTTTATGAATTTTAGGGCTATAAGCTTATGGGTGGTTTTTTTCCAAGATTCTAAACGTACTTTTGCAGCTTAATCCGATCCTGACTTAGAACATATATTTATATTCTAAGCATCAGTTCACACCACTCTATTAGCATAATTCTAACTTTAACCACTATACATCTGAACACCTTTTAAGATCATGAATTTTAAAATAGGGAAAGAGAATGAGATTATACATTTTCTGCAATGTTTGGAAAAAAGAATGAGGCATTTTTCAAAGCAGCTTTTCCTCCTGCTTTTTTCCTTAGCAGAATCTTCTGTCTTCAACATCATGAATAAAGTTCCCAGTTTGAGAACAGCTCTTATTCATTTCACTGGGGCATACTGAAGGTATCACATGTTTGAAAGAAATTTAGTTCAGCTAACATTTACCAAGGAGAGCAGCGTTGACTTCCTTCCCACTGTCCCTCCAGCTGGCTCCCTGATGCTCTGAAGTAAGCACCATCCAAGGTATTCTCAAGCTCAAATGTGAACTTCCCTGGATGCACATAGTAAATGAGTTTAAAATTGGAATTAATGCTTCCTTTTGTTAACCCTAGCTCAGTGTTTTGTGCTACTACCTGACTTCTTAAATTCAATACCTTTTTAAAAATAACTCAGCCCATTCTGTGTACATCGCCAAATGTACATACTAAGTACAAAAGTGTCCTAATTTCATGTTACTTTAAAGTAGTTATGGGGTACTCAGTTATCTTTCAATTTGAGAAAATTGGGGCATAAATTCTAAACTGTTTTTGAAAGGGTGGTTACCTAAAACTGGTCTCCAATGGCTGGCAGTAAATTTGTTCAACCACACTGTTTAAATATTAGTCTGCTAATATTTAAACTGCTTCACAGAAGTCAAAACCAGAACAGTCCCCAGACAAAATGCAGGAGACAAGCACCCACCTCTGAGGGCACGTGAGTGGGCACACCAGGCCTAGTTTCCTCTGCCCTGTATTTTAATGCAAGTGCTTATATGTCAAATCACTTTGGCAGAACACAGAACTAAGCCTGTTTTAGCAACCTGAAATTTGAAAGTGCTAACAGGAGACAGAAGGACAATACTACATCGTGGGTTCAGAACTCCAAACAAGATTAAATGATGAAATCAGGGTTTGAAATAAATCAAAATCTTAAGGCTCTTCCTGGTAACCACCTTAATTTTAAGGCTCAGAAGGCTTAAAATCTTTGTTTCCAGCCTTCCACATGGCCCAAATCACAAAATAGGTCCAGCCACCAGCAGGATCTGAACTATATTATCCGTAGGAGCGAGCTGGCTTTCCTCACAAGAAAGGCACAAATAGGATCGCCAATCTCTTGGGAACAGCAGCTTTAATGACCAAATGCCTTGAAGACAGAAGTGGAAATTCATTTTAGAAATCAGGATGGCAGAGAAGACAGGCAACCTAACTCTTATTCAAGCTGTTATTTCAGTTTGCTTTGATAATTTGCAAAGGATTTGCCTGCTTTGGGCAAAAGGAAAAAAAAGTCTCCATAACGGAATTGCGCTTGGGTTGTAACGGTGGGTTCTCCAGGGACACTCTTTTGGATTAATTTGGACACAATTATGAGAATGCAAATCTTACTTAGGTACAAGTCATGCTTGCTTTTATATACGTTAAGAACTTAATACAGGGGAACCTGTTTTTCACTAATTCAATCACCGCCTTGGTTCTGGTTCTACCAAGTAGGTCTCTCTCTCTTCTCCCCTCCTTTAAGAATCATCAAAAGCACCACCTACTCAGTTAAAAGCCCAAACATCTTTCCTGCTTTTGTCCTTCCTCTAATTCTATCTTAAAAACATAGTCCCTCCAACAGAGCATGCTACTTTGGCTCAACAGAATGCTGGGTTACTTGCTGCCACTCCTTAGGAAGCAGTAAAATTCCCAATTTGAATAGTCCTGGTAAAAAAGGACTCAAGAGATTACAAAGTGTTTTCGGAAAATCCACAAGTGTGGAGAAAGGATTATAAGGATGGACTCAAAACACACACTCCAGAACCAACCCCAACATTAACCTATTCAAATGTCACACCTCTAATTTGTCCTTTGGCATGAGAATTAATACTGACCAACTGTGACGCCCACTGCTAGAACGGGCATACGCCAAGGAAGTCAGAAGGTGGTTCAGCAGGTACAGCTCCGTGGTCTGAAACTTGTAGTCTTTGCTTCAACTTCTACTACAGCAAACATCAAAGAAATCGAAGGCCACCCTGTCCCCTATCACCAGAACGTGCTGCTGGCCATTTCCAATCCACCTCATACCATTCAGAATTGATTGTGCTGTTTCTCTATCTTTGTAAAAACAAGTTTCACTTATTTTGTGGAGAATTACAAGTGGGAGAGAGGCATCCTGTCTTCCACCAGCACTGCGTCCATCCCAAACTGGTCAGTGCACTGCTTCACGGTGGCCAGGACACTCAGGAGCCGCTGGTCCACAGCGTCTAGGTGAGGATCGGAGAGCACTGGGGAGATGGGGTCATGGGCCATGGCAGATTTTAAGGCAGACCTCAGCACACCATTCTTCAGGGAGTTCAGTCTGTTCCAGGTAGAAACCCGAATGCTGGGAGAAAAAAAGTTTTAGGACAGGTTACATAAAACCTCTCACTATCAAATGGAGATTAAAGCCCACATGGCAGACAAAAGTAAAGAAATAATTATGTAAAATATCTCAACCAGAAAAATCATTTCTGTTTTAGAAGTAGCTCTACATTATAAGTAACATTACCACATTTTGATATTTCTTTCTCAGTAATTAATGAGAAATGTATACAATATTTACACATGTTCATTGCAGTGCTATTTGTAACAGGAAAAATGTGAAACAATCTGAATGTCCAACAACTGAGAAATAGTTAAATAAATTATGGCTTATCCATTCAAGGGAATACCATGCAGCCATTAAAAGCAGTTATGAAAATTCAGTGGCATGGGGAAATGCCCATGATATAATATTGAGTCAGGGAAAATAGTTGGAGGGAAAACACTCTTTTACTCCAAACCTGTGGGGAAAGAAAATGTGTGTATAAGCATACACACAAACATACACACACGATTACAATGAAATCACTAGAGTGTTAACAGGAGTTATCCTTACATCTTAATAATTAATTTAATTTTAATTTCCTTCTTTTTATGTTTCTTAATTAAAAATTCTAGCATTAATATTATAAAAAGAAAAAGTTTAAGGATACCTATTTTTCTCAATTATTTTACCAACTAAAGAGGATCTTTTGTTATCTTAGAAAAAAAGTATTTACCTCCCTGTGGGTAATGTGGGAATTACTAGGTATGCATTAAAGTCTGACTCTGCATGAGGCAGGCAACTTGTTCTGCAACCATTTAAAAAGGAAGAAAGTAAGGATCTTCGGATAAAGCATGGCAGGGATGGACAAGCACAGAGGCAGTGTGGTTTTACTCTTCTGAAAAATACTACAAGTGCCTAGAGCATTAGAGTTCCCCCTGTGTGACAAAGGTATCACTTGATTGCCTCTCAGCTCCAAATTCACTCTTCATATATGCCCTGCTATAATGGACAGAGGTCCTTTAAGCATCTCTCCTCTTAAGCTTTCTTGGTAGAGGACACTGGAAGGAGACTGCAGAAGCAAGAGGTTCTCCAGACGCTTCTGGCTGCTGTACAGTGAGTGGGTCAGTAGTGTGTGGGGAAGGTCATCAAATGAAACTCTGCCTTGGCCCCATTTCCAGAACAGGCAGGCCCACCATGATGTTGCGGCCTTGGACTGGCTTGGTGATAACTTTCCTAAGGCCCTCTTGACGTGGAAACCAGAGCCCCCAAAGCCACGCACCCATGCTGGTGCCCCAATTCCCTGTGCAGGCCCACAAATAAGGCTTGCCTGTAGCCTGGAGGGTTTCTACTGAGTTGCTGCTCTCTCGGTATGCCGTGCTACCACCTGCTGATTGCTTGTACCCTGCCTGCATTCTGGAGGGCTGCTTCCTGCACTCCCAGCACCTGCAAACTAGCACACTTCTCTGCTATTCAGTGGGCTGAACTATACCTTCTCCACTGAGGTCAAAACCCCAGGCTTGGGGAGGCGGATCCCCTTCCAAGTTTGTTCTTCCTTGTTCTTCTGTTCTTCTTTGTTCTTCCCTCAGCTCTAGTTTTCTTTTATAGTCACTCTTGTATGAAAGAGTTTAATAATCCTTATACTAAACTTTCCTCTTTAATCCACCATGTCTTTTCTGTCTCCTGACTGTACCAGACTGATAGCACTATTAAAACAAAAACATCCTCCTTCACAGAAACAGGTTTTGATTGGATGTATCACTGCTTCCCAATATTAATGAAGATAATTAAGGGTTGCCTAGGTAAACACTTTCTGCAGAATATTGTTGTTATGAAAAAAAGAAAGAAAAGAAAAGTAAAACAGACCAGTCGCCAGAAGAGGCAGTCTCACATGACCAGTGTGTCTCTGGGAGCCGAGCAGTAGGAAGCGGCTCTCCTGGACCTGCACTTTTGTGTAGCCAAGCAAGGTGGGTCCCAGCTGATTCTTAGTGCTCACGCTTTTAAATCATACTGGCAATGAAGATCTGAAAAGGAGCTCCTGAGAGTCCAGTCTTTATCTCATTTTCTTGATTTACTTTTTAATTTCTTTGTTATCTAATATAGACTTTAAAAAAATCAATTACTAAATACCTATGGAGAAAGCTACTTTTGGTTTATACAATTTCAAACTGAGATAAGCAAACCACAGGTGGGTTGTGGTGTTGAGTGAGGACTTGAAACCACAAGGTAAACATAGTACAGCAACTAGGGGCATGGGCTGCACTAGATTTTGGGTGGGGGGGAGTGAGGACTATATTCTGATATTAAAACAAACATGGATATACACTATTGGATAAACTGAAAATTTCTACTCCTACAAAACTCTAAATGCATTCTGAGCTTTGGGCTACACTGCTGTGGAAACCTTTCCCTGATCCCCTACAGCTCGGGATCTCCAGGGGGTTCGGGGTTAGAAAAGCATGAAAAGCGCTGCTCAGGTATTAGGAAGTTTTAAAGCCAAGAAAACTGATGTACTGTTACCTGAGCCTGGAAAGGAAGGCAATGCAGGCAAATGTACTTGACTGCATAACTTACATGCAACACTGATAGAGAGGGGCAAGAATGCTTCTTTCATCCAGCGAGGGGTTCCCAAAGCTGAAAATTAAATGGAAAGTTAGTGAATTAGGTGGAAGCACCTGTCCCCTGCTTAGCATCAAAGCAAGAACAAATTCTATAAGAAACCCGAATGTGATCCTGGATAATTTCATGCTCCCACAGCTCAAATCACTTAAATTAAAAATAAACAGGGCATGACCAATTAGACACAGGATTCCTAACAGCTTGTACTGCAGCATCAAACAACAAATATACTCCTTTACAAGGATCCTTTCTCCTGCCAGGATACTGAAAGGTGTTGAAGCATAACCATCCTAACATGGTATGGAGTCCACAGACCCACAGACCAAGGGAGAACCTGAAGACCCCCAAACCTGAGAAGGTTTTAAGGGTATATAGAGAAATAAAGGCTATTGATATCAGGTTCTCGCAAACAAGCAGAAGGTCATTACCTGTAAAAAGAAGTTATACTTGTTCTACTTTAATACTACCAATCAGAAAAAGACTTAGATTATCATATTCCCTACAAGAAAGTATATGGTCAGATTCAAACTGGAAAAACTGCTCACAGAGGCTGAGAAAACAGTGATTCAAAGCAGATGTAAAAATGCTCTTAGTAATTCCGAGTTAGAAAAGGAGAACTGATTCTGGAAAAACTGTCAACCTTCTACTCTTTTCCTGGAAGTTCACCTTAATAGGTGGAGGGTCTGGTAGCCCTCAGCACAGGGCAGGCCCTCAAATAATAAAAGGCAAAGGCAATTATTTCAATGTGTATTTCCACAGCACACGATCATTTTTACAAGTAAGGATAAAGATATTCAGGAACTGAAAATATAGTATAAATGCAAATGAAATACATAGCACTGGTCACTACCTGCTTTGCTGGGAATGGGAGAGGCAATGTTTGCTGGCCTCTCACTCTCTGTAGCTGTCGCCCCCTTTCATGGAGTATGAGGCACCTGGTGCTCAGTATGAGGTGGTGGCCTCCTTAGCAAATGCTGCCCAAGCATTCTTCGCTGAGTGTCCATGTCTGAGCTTATTCTCAGCAACCAACGTTAACAATAGTGACTCATCTTCTTTATCCATTCGAAAGAAGATATGGTACATATATACAATGGAATATTACTCAGCCATAAAAAGGAATGTGGATGGATCTAGAGACTGTCATACAGAGTGAAGTAAATCAGGAAGAAAAAATCAAGTATCGTATATTAACGCATATGTGTGGAACCTAGAAGAACGGTACAGATGAACAGGTTTGCAGGGCAGAAATAGAGACACAGATGTAGAGAACAAACGTATGGACACCAAGTGGGGAAAGCGGTGGGGGGCGGTGGTGGTGGGATGAATTGGGAGATTGGGATTGACATATATACACTGATATGTATAAAATAGATAACTAGTAAGAAACTGCTGTATAAAAAAGTAAATAAAATAAAATTCAAAAATACAAAAAAACAACCAAACCCCCCCCCCGCAAGAAACCAATAGTGACTCAGAGCCTGACAATTCCAGCTCCAAGGAAGTATTCTATTTAGCAAACATTTATTATGTGTAACTAAAAGTGTGGCACTTAACTGGGTACCATGGAGAATGCAGAGTGCAAACTGAAAATACAATGTGCTCTTCAAATAGCTCAGGCCTAAATAAGGACATTCCACTTATTCAAAATTAATAAAATTGTCTTATTCAAGATAAAAGTAACTTGTCTTTATATATAATCACTAAGCAACTAACTGCTCTCCTACTCGTAACAGAAAAAATCTGGGCCTAGGCTGCCATAAAAATAGTAAAAACATCCTATCAAATAAACTAATGTTTTAAACTGTATGAACCTTTGGATAGAATAATTTAACAACAGCTAAATTTCATGTTCCGTTAACTATGTATTTCTCAAGATTCTAAACATCCTAGTCAAGAAAGAATGATGTAAGTAGCAATAAATAGAAGACCTTGGTTTCCAGTTGTCTGTGAAGAGAATCATACTCTTTGACTCTTTGGAAAAAGTGAGTTTTCCACTTTTTTAAAGTCCTCAGGGGCTTCCCTGGTGGCGCAGTGGTTGAGAGTCCGCCTGCCAATGCAGGGGACACGGGTTCGTGCCCTGGTCTGGGAGGATCCCACATGCCACGGAGCGGCTGGGCCCGTGAGCCATGGCCGCTGAGCCTGCGTGTCCGGAGCCTGTGCTCCGCAACAGGAGAGGCCACAACAGTGAGAGGCCCGCGTAATGCAAAAAAAAAAAAAAAAAAAAGTCCTCAGATCCCTGAAGGTGAAAGGAGTACAAACTCTGAACAGGTTGGAAGGATGGGTGCCAATGGCAAAGACTCCGAGTGGAAACAAGAAAGATGCCTTCTGTTGAGCCTGTTCTGGAGGCTTTCCAGGATACCCCAGAAAGCATTCTTCTTGTATACACAGGACCCCTAACTGACAAGGAGAGTCCTGCTGGTCCTACCTTTTGGCATTATCGAGAAGGATGAGCATGCTAGCGCCTTCATCGTCTTGAAAACTCTCGTAGTGATGGCGGTCAGCATTGCCAATCAGGTAATCAAAGACAGCTGTATCAATGATGTCCAAGAGGCGAGGGCCGGAGTCATAAGGGGATGTTTTCTTCACAGCGTCACAGTAGCTCTCATCATACTCCCACCTGGAGGGAAGCAGCATCACCAGGGTTGTTCACTGAGTGCCAGCACCACATGTAACATTGTTTAAAACACAGAGAAGGGCTTCCCTGGTGGCGCAGTGGTTGAGAGTCGGCCTGCCGATGCAGGGGACACGGGTTCGTGTCCTGGTCCGGGAAGATCCCACATGCCTCGGAGCGGCTGGGCTTGTGAGCCATGGCCGCTGAGCCTGCGCATCCGGAGCCTGTGCTCCGCAACGGGAGAGGCCACAACAGTGAGAGGCCCGCGTACAGAAAGAAAAAAAAAAAAAAAACACAGAGAAGAGAGAGTCCCTGACTAGCAGGTTTCCCCCTGAATCCCCCATAGTCCTTTTTAGTCTTGGACAGAACCCTGGCTCCTACACAGGGTTGGCACCTGTCCAGGCACAGGAGAGAATGAAGTAGTGGCTCACAGGAGCACTTACCTGGCTAATTTGCCCTCTCGGTAAGTCCTGCCCCATGGGTGTCGGTGTTTCTGTAGAGGCCACACATCTGGAAGCCAAAGCGTGACAGACCCCTCCATCGTGTCTCCATCAGCACAGGCTGGCTCTGTTTCTCGGCAATAATAACACTTCCCATAGAAACAAGTATTATTTCCTAAAGGAGAGAATGGAACCATATACAATTACAGAAAAAGGATGACTCCAAATTCTCCCCAAACAATGAAGAGAGCAGCTCTGTGTGAAAACAAAGATCCTGAGCTTATTTTTAAATCTTTATTTATTTTCTGTATAGGAAATAAAAGCACATGGTGTAAAAAAATTCAAAAGGATATATACGAAAAAGTTAAGTCTCCCTTTCCCTCTCTGTCCCTTCTACCCAATCTCTCCCAGAAGTCAACTACTGTCACAAGTATCTTTCTGAACTCACTTTAAGCAATGTCCTCTTCTCCTTCAGCAGGACTGACATTTTGGCCAGAATGCCCAGGGGAGGGAGAGAGGGCATGTACGAGGCCAAGCCATGGACCAGGACTTTGGTTACATACGGAGTGGGGAGTAGGGTCTAGAGCAAATGAGTAAACAGACTGAGGATAATGGGAACCAGGTTTCTCATAGGTGGAGAAGGGAGTTTAACATATAAAATGAGAGAAGGCCAGAGTAAATCCTGCAGTGTTGAATTAGAACTGGAGATATTGGTTTGAATTGATAGTTTTAAAACACAGAGATACAAAATAAAGTACAAATGTTTGTGTGTGTATATGTATGCATATATGTACATACGCATGTATATATATACATATTTTACCCCTCTAGAAAACCTGGAAACAATAACACTCAGGTAGTAATGAACACCCTCACATATCAGTTTCTAGATATCATTTTAATACTACATTAAAAGGAACCAGGGCTCCTTGGAGAAACAGATGACCCCTAGGGCAGGGACAGGGAAAGTACAAGATGAGCCTGGGTCATATTCCTATGCCAGCTGTAAGGAGGCACTCAGAGAATGACGGGGACATTCCAAATAACACAAGAGACAGTTTGTAGGGGTTCCCACTGGCCAAATCTGGGATAGTTTGAGCATCAAAATAAATAATAATAGTAACAAATTGTAACTGAGTAAATTAAGAGTCTACGTGTTCATTGTGATATAAATAAATAAGTAAGTAAACAAAAGTGGGGCAGGGCGACGGGAGTTCTACTCATCAAAAGAATGGCAACCAGTAAGTCTAGAAGAAATGACAGAATTAGCAAATCACCATTTGGCAACTATCACAGTAGTAACTGATTTGGGTAAGAATTATCAATGAATTCTAAAACTGGTGGGCACAAGTTTCATGAGGATAGAATATTTATATAGTTTTGAGTTTCTCCCTACAAAGTACTCAGTAATTACTTATTAGTCACTATAAAATACTGGAGAAACCTTGCAGACACTCACCATCTTAATCAAGTGATGAGTTAACATCACCAGCAATGGGACCAACATCACGTGCCTCTTGATATGATGCACTGAGAAGTGAACAATAGCACTTTGCTAGCGTTTCCACCAAAGTTTTTTTTTTTTTTTTTTTTTTTTTTTTTTTTTTTTTGCGGTACGCGGGCCTCTCACTGTTGTGGCCTCTCCCGTTGCGGAGCACAGGCTCTGGATGCGCAGGCTCAGCGGCCATGGCTCACGGGCCCAGCCGCTCCGCGGCATATGGGATCCTCCCAGACCGGGGCACGAACCCGTATCCCCTGCATCAGCAGGCGGACTCTCAACCACTGCGCCACCAGGGAGGCCCTCCACCAAAGTTTTTAAATCATGAAGAAACATCAGACAAACCTAAACTAAGAGATATTCTAGAAAGTAACTGGCCTGCACTCTTCAAAAATGTCAAGGTCTTGAAAAACAAGAAGAGTGAGGAATTGTTTCAGCCTGATGGAGGCTAAAAAGGCATGACAAGTGAATGCAACTGAATGCAATATCCTGGATTGAATCCTGGATGTACATAGGCAATTACATGGACAAGTGGCAAAATCTGAATAGGATCTATGAATTAGATAGCAATATTGGATCAATGTTCATTTCCTGATTTTGATGGTTGAATGCTGTTGTGTAGGAGAGCGTGCTGGTAGTTGGGATATACTCACTGAAGTCTTAAGGGAGCATATAATGCTGTAATGGATATTCATGTCTGCAACCTGTTCTCAAATGATTCAGAAGTATTAACAGTTGAGGAATCTGGGGGATTCTGTGTCATTTCTGCAACTTTTATGTAAATCTAAAATTATTTCAAAATAAAAAGTTAAGGTAAGTAATGTTTTCTTTGCTCTCCACCTCTACAAAATAATAGCCATCAAATGAGCTAATTCCCTACACCCAGAAAACCTCACATACTCTTTTAATGATTGTTTATGTTCTCATGTATATGTGTCCTTGAAGAGACAAACAGCATTCAAACTTTTTAGTATTTCCAACCTCTGGCATAGTACACACTAAATAGAAACTAATCCACTATATACCCACCCACAGAGCTGATTCTATCACTCTCCGTTACTTTACAAACTTTTCTAGGTAAAGAAGATTGGAACACTAATTGAAAGATATACCACATTTATTTTTTAATTATAAAAATATAAACTTGTAAGTTTAACTTGATCCATCAGAAATACCAACGGATCTTTTAGAGGGTAACTAGGTATGACAATTTTAAAGACCTACCAGATATCAAAACATAGTATAATGCCTCAATAATTAAAACATTATAGGGGACTTCCCTGGTGGTCCAGTAGGTAAGACACCACACTCCCAATGCAGGGGCCGCGGGTTCAATCCCTGGTCAGGGAACTAGATCCCACATGCATACTGCAGCTAAGAGTCCGCATGCCGCAACTGAGAGTCTGCATGCCACCAGAAAGATCCCGAGTGCCGCAATGAAGACCCAGAGCAGCCAAAATAAATAAATAAAATAAATATTAAAAAACAACAACAACATTATAGACCAGCTCATAAACAGATTTAATGTCCAATGGAGCAGAACAGAAAGTCCAGAAACTAAAGCTAAATAAAGAAACTAAATAAAGAAAATTTACTACAGGGAAAAACAAGAGACTCTTTAACAAATGCTATTGGGACAACTGATAGCTATCTGGGAAAAAAAAAAACAACAACAGTGGAGCCATACTTCATTACATATACCAGAATAAATTCCAACAATATCAAAAACTTAAATGCAAAAAATAAAACTATAAAGGTACTAAAAGAAAAAAAAAAGCAGAATTCCTCCATAATGTTGGAGTGAGCAAGGCTAACTATGATTCAAAATCAGAAAATCTATCAGAAAAGATGGACTGATTACATTAAAAACAAAAAGTTTCTGTAAGGTAAACCCCCCCCCCCAAAAAAACAAAACAAAAAACTATAAGCAAAGTCAAAAGAAATTAAAGAATTGGGGAAAATATTTATATCTCATATCACAAAGGGCTATTATCCTTCTTATGTATGAGCTCCTGTAAATCGATAGGACTAATGACAAAGCTAAAAATGAGCAAAGGGGACTACCCGGGTGGTGCAGTGGTTAAGAATCCGCCTGCCAATGCAGGGGACACGGGTTCAAGCCCTGGTCCAGGAAGATCCCACATCCCATGCAGTAACTAAGCCCACGTGCCACAACTACTGAGCTGGTGCTCTAGAGCCCGTGCTCCATAACAAGAGAAGCCGCCGCAATGAGAAGCCCACGCACCGCAATGAAGAGTGGTCCCCGCTCGCTGCAGCTAGAGAAGGCCCGCTCGCAGCAACAAAGACCCAATGCAGCCCAAAATAAATAAATAAATACATAAATATATTTTAAAAAATGAGCAAAGGATATGCAAAGACAAAATACAAATGGCTCTTAAACAAATAAAAAGATGCTACATGTGAAACAAACAAAACCCAAAGTTTGATAATACGTTGTTGTTGAGGCTAGCAGGGAAGAGGCATTCTCATACATCACTGCTGAGAATGTAAACTGATTAAACATCTATGTAAAAATGTATGTGCCCTTTGACCCAGCACTTCCACTTCTGGATATATTTGATCATGTATGAAATAAAATATGTACAGGGTAATTTTGGGCAACAGTGGTTGTAAAAACAAAATACTGGAACTTTTATGTCCAACAAGGGCCTGGTTAAATGAATTATGGTAGGTCCATGCAATGGAGCATGATGTAGCTGGTAAAAAAAAAAAAAAAAAAAAAAAGAAACTCTTTACATGAGATAATAGATTTCCAAGATGTATTACATAAAAGAATAAGATGCAGAAGTATGTACAGTATGACATATGTTGTATAAAATAGTAGAGTTAAATAAAAATATATATTCATATTTCGTACAAAAAGGACATAAAGAAATTACTAATAGAGGTTACCACTAGGAGGAGGGAGAAGGAATGGTCGGATGAGAGGAAGGCTTTTCATTGCAGTCCTTTCGATATTTTTTAAAAATTGTGAGTTGTGGGAATGTATTACTGATTCAAAAAACATAAAAAAACAAAACAAAACATTGCTTGGTGTAGGAAACCTGTTGCCTATGTGACAAAATCCAAACTTCTGAGTTTGGTAAATAAGACCCTTTATAACTGAATGGAGTCAGGTGTACTGGCTAAAAGTGCAATCTAAGGTCAGGTTTGTGGGATCAAAATATAGACTCTAAATAGTCATTAGACTGCATGACATTGGGCATGTAATTTCACCTATCTAAGCTCCCTCTGTAAAACGGAGATAATGTAACAGTTCTTCCACCCTTGGGTTGTGAAGAGTGAAGAGACAATCCCCAGTAATTCTCAGCACAGTGCCTGACACATTGTCAGAGACCAATCAATGCCAGCTATTTATTATGAATAATCTGGTTCCAATCTACCTTTCCAGACCTCAATATTCCAGTTTTATAGCCATGAACCTGAGGCTCCGAATCTTTCACTATTTCCTGGATGCGCCAAACTTTTAAAACTGGTTTTCTGATGACCTCGATCTCCACGCTCTCCTTGGATGAGCTAACACCTATGATAATAAAATCTACAGCTCCAGCCCACACTCCTCGCCTAAGCTACAGATTTTAGCTCCTAAATAACTAGTCAACATTTACTCCTGGATGTTCCTGTCAAGGTGAGATTTCACTGTGTGTGGGTTTTCCCCCACCACCAAGCAATTCCTGGACACCAGCTGGGTGTCCTACAATTTAACTTAATTCTAACACTATCTACCCGGAGATAGCATCAGACTCCACAGGTTAAGGGCTCAGTCCCATAGGACTGCCCTCCACTTCAGATGGCAATTGCAAGTCCAGGTTGTCACCTGTGCTTCTGACCAGCTGGCTATAAATTAGAGGTCCCTATGAGCCCCTGTTTGGGTTCGATTAATTAATTAATTAATTAATAATTAATACAACAGGGAGAGGACAGTCTCTTCAATAAATGGTGCTGGGAAAACTGGGCGGTCACATGCAAAGGAACAAAACTGGACAACTATTTTATAACATATGCAAAAATTAACTCAAAATGGATTAAAGACTTGAACTTAAGACCTGACACCATAAAACTCCTAGAAGAAAACATATGCAGTGAGCTCCTTGACATTGGTCTTGGCAATTATTTTTTGGATTTGACACCAAAAGCAAAGGCAACAAAAGCAAAAATAAACAAGTGGGACTACATCAAACCAAAAAGCTTCTGTACAGCAAAGGAAACCATCAACAAAACAAGAAGACAACCTACTGAATGGGAGAAAATATTTGCAAATCATATATCTGATAAGCGGTTACTATCCAAAATATATAAAGAACTCATATAACTCAATAGCAAAAAAATAATCCAATTAAAAAATGAGCAGATCTGAATAGACATTTTTCCAAAGAAGACATACAAGTGGCCAACAGATACATGAAAAGGTGCTCAACATCACTAATCACAAGGGAAATGCAAATCAAACCACAATGAGACCTCACCTCATACCTGTTAGAATGGCTATCATCAAAGAGACAAGAAATAACCAGTGTTGGTAAGGCTGTGGAGAAAAGGGAACCCTTGTGCATCACTGGTGGGAACATAAATTGGTGCAGCCACTGTGGAAAACAGTATGGAGGTTCTTCAAAAAATTAAAAATAGAACTGCCATATGATCCAGGAATTCTACTTCTAGGTATTTAACTGAAGAGAGAACAAAAGCCCTAATTCAAAAAGATATCTGCACCCCCATATTCACTGCAGTACTATTTACAATATCCAAGGTATGGAAACAACCTAAGTACTCATCAATGTATGAATGGATAAAGAAAAAAAAAATGTGGTATATATACAATGGAATATTACTCAGCCATAAAAAAGAATAAAATCTTGCCATTTGCAACAACACTGATGGCCCTTGAGCGCATTACACTAAGTGAAATAAGTCAGAGAAAGATAAATACTGTATGATCTCACTTACAGAATCTAAAACAAAACGAAACAAAATAAACCCAAGTTCACAGATACTGAGAACAGATGGGTGGTTGCCAGAGGCTGGGGGGTCGGGGGGTGGGAGAAATGGGTGAAGGGAATCAAAAGGTACAAACGTCCAGTTATAAAATAAGTCATCAGGATGGTGACTATGGTAAATAATACTGTACTGGATATTTGAAAGTTGCTAAGTGAACAGATCTCAAAAGTTCTCCTCACAAGAAAAAAAAAAAATCTGTACCTATATATGGTGATGTTTGTTAACTAGACTTATTGTGGTGATCATTTCACAATATGTACAAATACTGAATCATTATGCTGTACATCTGAAACTAACATAATGTACAATTATACCTCAATAAAAAAAAAATTTGCTAGGGCGGCTCACAGGTCTTGGGAAACCAGGTTACTCCCTAGATTACTGGTTTATTACAAACGGTATCAATCAAGAGCCAATGAAGAGATACATAGGTTGAGGTCCTGAACAAAGAAGCTTCTGTCTTTGTGGAGTTTGGGGCCTGGCATGGTGGCACATGGAAACTTTTGGTTCACCAACCTGTAAAGTTCCCCGAACCCCGTACTGTTGGAATTTTTATATAGGCTTCCTTACGTAGGCAAGATCAATTAGTAACTCCAGCCATCATCAGTTATTTCCAGCTCCTCTCCCCTCTCTGGAGAAAGGGCAAGGGTGCGGGGCTGAAAATTCCAAGCTTCTAATTATGGCTTGTTCTTTCTGGTGAACAGCCTCCATCCAGGAGGCATCCAGGAACCAACCCAGAATCACCTCAATAGAACAAGATATGCTCCTAGTGTTCCTACCACTTAGGAATTTACAAGGGTTTTAGGAGCTGTGTGTTAGGAACTGGGGACAGAATCCAATATATCTATTTCTTATTATTTTACGCAAGGAAACAAAATATCCAGAATTAAATTCATTATCTTCCTCTGCTCCATCTCCCTAAGTCTGCTCCTTTCTATATATTCCTAAGATAGCTAACAGCGTCATTATACACTTAGTCATCCAATCCAGAAATTTAGGAGTCATTTTTAACTTTTTCCTTTCTCTCAACTGTCTCACTCAGCCCAAATGTTCACCAAGTTCCTTCCATTCCAGTTCTTGAGTATCCCCTAGATGTCCAGGTTTTAGTTTGGACTCACTGCATGTGCATTTACTACAACAGCCCCCAAGGGCTCTCATCTCAGCTTGCCCTTCCCCATTCATCCTCCACAACGCTGCTACAATTCGTTTTCTGAAACTCAGATCTGATCTTTCCACATTCAAACTCTTTTCCATGGCCTCCCAGTGCCTAAGGAGAAAGTCTCTACTTCAGCTCAACCACACAGTCTCCTGCGCTTGCCATGCTCTTCTATCATTTCTTGTCGCTCTTGTCTCTGCTCTGTCCTCCACCTAGAACAGGGTTAACTCAGGGAGCCTGTGAACTGGATGGAAACAAAATTACATTTTTATTTTCACCAACTTCTACCTGAAACTTAGCATTTCCTTCAGTTATGATGGTAGGCAGCAAACCACAGTATTAGCATTACCTGTGACTTTCTCAACAGAAGAAATCAATAAATTTTTCATATCATATTAGCATTGTTGCCGACACTGCAAAGTATCATTTATATTTATGGTCTGAAATTATGGTAGTTACTAGATCACTCTAAATCTTGTTATTTAATGTGTAAATAACGAAGCACATGTTACTCTATCACAAATTAGCTTTTTGTAATTTTAGGTTAAAAAATATATACTTCAATATTATTAGTTTTGTTTATAAGTCTACGTATTTTAATTTATGTATTTAAAAACATTATTTTGAGAAAGGATTCAGAAACTTCTCTAGACTGCCAAAGGAGTCACTTGCACAAAAAAAGGTTAAGAGTCCTTTTCCAAACCTAGGGTGTTCTTTCCCACTGTATCTTCCTGCAGGATTGCTATTCACCCTTTAAGACTTTGTTGAAACTATCACTCTAGCCCTAACTTCTAGACACCCTCTTCTTCCCCTCCACATTCCCACAGGCCCTCTGTATATGTCTGGCTCCCCCATTAGATAAAGCTCCTTGAAGGCAGGAAGGTGTCATTCATTTTTGTATATTCAACACCTAGTTCAGAGCCTGCCACACAGAGTGAAACAAAATTTTGTTCAATAAATAAATGAATGAATATAGAAGAATACAAGCAGATCAAATATTTTATTCTCAAAATCTGGGTTTGAATCCTGGCTAACAATTAGTAGCTTTGTGAATTTGGGAAAGTCATGTAACTCTTTTAAACCTCTTTCTCGGGTCTGAAATGTGGATAAATCTCCCCTACTTATTGCACTCTTGTCAAGAGGATTAAATAAGGTAACTGTGTGAAAGTGCTTTGTCAAGTTGCAAGGGCTATACAAAATTTAGTTATCATTATACCAAGTTATCCAGTAATACATTTTAAAAATTGTGCTAAGGTCAGTCCATTATTTAAAACCCATCTCCAGCCAATCCCTCTACCTGCCTGCTATGGACTGAATGTTCATGACCCCCCTAGAATTCACAGGGTGAAGCCCCAATATGGTGGTATTTGGAGGTGGGATTTTGGGGAGGAGTCCTCATGATGGGATTAGTGCCTTTATAAGAAGAGACATGATAGAGATGATTCCTCTTTCATTCTTTCTCTGCAATGTGAGGATACAGGAAGAAGACTGCTGCCTGTGAATCACAAAGAGGGCTTTCACCAGAACCCTACCATGGTGGCAACCTGATCTTGGACTTCCAGTATCCAGAACTGTGAAAAATAAATCCCTATTGTTTAAGCCACACGGTCCATGATATCTCGTTATAGCAGCCACACTAAGACACTGCCCTATGCTGTAGAGTGTATCCAGGAGCTTTTCTCTAAATGTACCAGTCCTTTGTACTTTCAGGTCTTTGTGCCCTCACTTCCATTATACTTCCTGTTATTTTGCCCAATGCCCTTCCCTCTTGGCAGCCTGGGTAGCGTCTATGGATTCTTCAATACTCAGCCCAAGTGTTAATAACCTCCTCTACAAACCTTTTTCTGGCCTCTCCCTTCCCCTGCACCTTGCACAATATATGAGAGTTAACCTTCTCTGAGTCTCTAGACAGCAGGCCTATTCTTCTCATCCATCAGGAATGCATGTTTGCCTAAGCATAAAATTGGACAAGCAGAAGTGATTAGAAAATATATGAAATGAATCAGTGACACTGTATGCTTCTGGTTATTTGTAAGAACAGCAGAGCCCTAGCCTGATAAGTTTAAATTCTGAATGATGAATCTGTCAAAAGTGCTTTAAATATTCAGTTTCACCTCATTATAAATGTAAATCCATTCACTCTAGCAAAGCAAGTTGAAGTTCATCTTGCAATGTCTATTTCAACAGTCATATCAACGCAGAGTACTGTGTCATTGAAAATAGCACCCTGAGGAGGCTCAGACAAGAGACCACAGCACCTCTGAATTCCTCCCATTCTCACTATGTCTGCAAGGAGAACAGGAATGAGAATTCTAGCCCAGACCCCTTATCTCAGAGTGTGACAATGGAGAACAGAGGCCAGAGGGATGGCAGTCAGTTCCACACACAAAGAGTTACATAGGCTAACCTTTGCAGAGTAGGAGGAGGCAGTGGTGATCTTCCAGGCCCAAGGGCAACTCTACAGGGGAATTTCTGACCCTCTTATAGAGTTGCCTTAAGGTTTGCTCAATTCTCAGGAGACAGGAAACAGTTCCCAAGAAAGCACAGGAGTATGATAAAAACCACCAAGGCAATGATACACAGACAGTAACTGATTTAGACCAAATTTCAAGTTTGAGATTTAGTTTAAGATCAAGCAGAAGGAAATAAAGTTATCCCCTAATTACACTGTCGTAAATGATCTCACTTCCTACTTCAGAGACACACAAAGCGTGCATTAGGGAAAACTTTCAATTTCCTGCCATCCACCTTTAGATCTATTTCCCCCAGTACTCTGAGAACAAGTTGCCTGATTTGCTTTTGTAGTCCCTTGAGTTCTTCAGTTCCTAAAAGTCATGAGCCAGCTTGCTCAATGATGCCCCATTTAATTTATTAACTATTCCCTTACCTAAACGTCCTCTATAACCTCCTTACCTACAGTTAGGAAGGTGCTCAAGAGCTGCTCCGTGGCAACAGGCTTGATCTCTGTCCGCAGATTAACAAATCTGCCAACCACCAAGGGGGCTCGGCGGAAACCCAGAATCCTGGTTTGGAAGGTTGAACAGAAGAGAAAAATCTTTGGGGATATATTTTAAACAGTAGTTTTTTCTTTTTTTTGGCTGCATTGTGCAGCTTGAGGGATATTAGTTCCCCAACCAGGGATCGAACCGGGCCCCTGGCAGTGAGAGCGCAGAGTCTTAACCACTAACCACAGGACTGCCGGGGAATTCCCTGAACAGTAGTCTTAAAAATCATGGTTAATCATATTAGGTGTGTAAAGGTATTGCTGATTGCTGGTAAGGTACATATTACATTACATTTTACAGGTTTACATTACATTTACATTACATTTTAGAGGTACATATATTTATGAATTTAATATCAAGATGTAAATAATTTATGTAAGACAAATCTAGCAAAATGTGAGCAACTGTTAAACCTAGGGAGTGGGTATATGGGTTCACTATACTATTCTTTCTACGTCTGTTAGAAATTTTTCATAATAAAATTTTAAAATTTAACAAAGCATTAAAAAAAAATTGGGCCTAAACCCATACAGGGCTTCAAACCTTTACATAAAACATTGACAGAAAACTATACAGATTAATCTAAAAGGATAAACTCACGGGACAACTTAAATATAGATACATTTGAAGATACTTCTAATGGTCTAAGAGTGCAACCTTATCGTTGAGCACCATCATTTTTTTTAAAAAAGGAAATTTTCTGGCTAAAAAATACACACTCGCTGAAGAACAGTTGGAGGGGCAGGATTTCGAACACACAGAAAATTTATGGGAGAAAATTAAAATCATCCATAATTCCACAACCGAGAAGTAACTACTGCCATTTCGGCATAAGACCATTTTTTCCTTCACATGTATATATAAACACATACTCACTCTTGTGTGTATATACACAATTGAGATTATGTTATATGCACTTCTGTCTCCTGCTTTTCACTCATCATTGTATCATGAGCCTTTTCTCATGTTATTAGAAAAGCCTTTAAAAATGACTGTGCACATGGGCATATGTATATGTATAACTGATTCACTTTGTTATAAAGCAGAAACTAACACACCATTGTAAAGCAATTATACTCCAATAAAGATGTTAAAAAAAAATGACTGTGCAATAAATAATCCATTGTTCAGGGCTGCTGACTGACTCTGTCCTAAACTTATTTTTAGAAAAGCCACAAAAGCAAGGAGATCAATAGATGTCAAAATAACATAAAAGGGCTTCCCTGGTGGCGCAGTGGTTGAGAGTCCGCCTGCCGATGCAGGGGACGCGGGTTCGTGTCCCGGTTTGGGAAGAGCCCACATGCCGCGGAGCCGCTGGGCCCGTGAGCCATGGCCGCTGAGCCTGCGCGTCCGGAGTCTGTGCTCCGCAGCGGGAGAGGCCACAGCAGTGAGAGGCCCGCATACCGCAAAATAAATAAATAATAATAAATAAAATAAAAGAAGCCTTAAAAAAAATAATAATAACATAAAAAATGAGAGAACTTCCTGAAGCCAGAGGAGGTGGTTAAATCCTAATGTAATGGAGAAATAGCAACCCAGAGCAGAAAAGTATAAGGTGGGAAAGAAAGTGGGGAAGTATTTTTTCTCCCCATTGACTGTTGTCAGACCTTCAAAGAACAGCAGCCACTTAGTGCTGGGAAGCCATGTCCAGTGGCACCTGAGCTTGGGTGCGGCAGTTAACAAAAGGGGTAGGGGGACTGGCCACAGAATATCTTTCAGACTCTGAGGGAGGGAAGGGCTTTAAAATACAAGACCCCCAAAGCACAGGTGATAAATTGAAACGTTATAGAGACTTCCCTGGCAGTCCAGTCGTTAATACTCGGTGCTTCCACTGCAAGGGGCACAGGTCAGATCCCTGGTCAGGGAACTAGGATCCTGCATGCTGTGTGGCGAGGCCACAAAAATAAATAAATAAATAGAAACGTGATTACATTTAATTAACATCAAAAGTAATTTCCATACAAAGACCACTTCACTCTAAGTTAACAAACAGGTGTTGTGCTGTGCAAAGGAGGTACTAATCTCTACCCATAATTGGGGGAATATAAAATAACAATGAGATACCACTTTACATATATTAGATTAACTAAAATTAGTATGTTGGATAATATAAAATATTGGTATGGATATAGGAAAAAGATCTTCATGAACTGCTGGTGTCCATCAACAGAGAAACAGGAAGGGGTCTAGGGATGAAGAAAATAAGGAAACAAACGAGGTCTTGGAAAGACTGATACTAATGTGCAATTAAGTGATGAGTAGGATTTATCCAACTCTTTCCCACTAGGCCTTAGAAGAGGCAGTGAAAATTCATGGTATTGTGAACAAACATTTATTTAATTCTTCCCTTTCATTAGATGTTTAGATTGCTTCCATATTTTCACTACTGAAAATACTACCAGCTAAGATCTTGGTGTATGTATCTTTGAATTTCTGATTCTCTAGGGTACTTCCTAGAACTATCTGGGATGTTTGCATAAAAAGGTAGTTACTCATTCAAAGGGTATGAACATTAAGGTTTTTGATACATAATGCCGGAGTTCTTAAAAGAATGACTGAACCAATTAACAATGACAGAAGCAGTATACGAACGTTAATGTATTCCTGCCAATAAAGTATTATCTTTTTTCTAATCTTTGCCATTTTCAGTAGGAGAAAATAGTATCCCATTGTTTCAACTGGATTTTTTTTTGGCCACGCTGCATGGCTTGTGGGATCTTAGTTCCCTGACCAGGGATTGAATCCTGGCCCACAGCAGTGAAAGTGCAGAGTCCTAACCACTGGACCACAAGGGAATTCCTTGGATTTTATTTTATTACTAGTGAAGATGAACTCCCTCTGTCATATTTATTAGCAATCAATAATTTCTATTCAACCAACTGTGTTCTTAGACCATTTTCTACTAGCGTTTTAGAGCATGTATAAGATTTTCTAAACATTTATATATTAAGGCTATTAATGCTTAGATTATATTAGATTCAAGTATTTTCCTAAGTTTGCTTTTAAATTTTGTTTGATGTTTCTTGACATGAGTTAATTTTTTTTTAATTTAGTTGAATCTATTTTTTTCTTTGTGATTTTTAAATTATGGCTTTTATGCTTAGAAAATCCTTCCTAATCCAGAAAAAAGACAAAAATTCACCTTTATTTTCTTCTGGTTTCCTTATAGATTCATTTTTAAAATATTGTGAATAATTTCTTTTAAAGTCTACCAATATGCCCTGATTAAAGAGCTGATCAGAGGAGCAACTGGGATATTAGACAATTCAGTTACAAGGATCCTGACTAGTAACTTGCTAAAAAAATATTAATTTTCCTAGTTAACTTATACGTTTAGAATTCACATCTATTTTCCCTGTTAGAATTATCCTCGTTATTGAAGCTGTGCATATTTTGTATGAAGGACAATAAAATTCACATATATGTCATGCTATATGTTTCTAGCATATGAGGATAAGTGAGTATTATTTAAAACAAAATCAAAACAAAACAAAAATCAGGACTGCCAGGCCCAATTAGTGACCAGTTCAATTTAGGGACTTGAATTCAAACTCTGGTTTTCTTCCTGCCATTTTATTTACCAAGAACATCTTCACTCATGCCAATGAGAGAGGGCATAACAGAATGAAATGACAATGAAATGACCTAAAAAAGCCTGGAGTTAAGACATTTACTTTGGTACTCCTAGTACCACCCAAATAATGAGGAACTCATACAAATTTAATGGAATTAATCAGTTATCTAAAGTAGGTAACAAGTTATTAGATTTCATTTTTTTATTACATTCCTTTGAAAGGCGTCCACAAGTCCTCTCCAAGATATTTCTAAAAGGAAACAAAATGAATGTAACCCACTGTGATTACACATACCTGTCCAAATGAAAGGCTGCTACCTCTGCATTGTGTCTATCATAACCAGCATAAGGTTCCCCTTCTACCACATAGTCTCGGTTATACCTGCAGAGTGAATGGGAAGCACAGATGTAGACATGAATTACATCAGTACCAGAGGCGACAGCACAAGAGGCAGAATAGAAATTTGCAAGCCTAATTTTGCTCTAGAAAACTTCTTTGTCAATCCTGAGAACAGTCATGGATTAGCATAGATCACTGGTTGATGTGATGAAGATGAAGTGGAGAAGAAAACTAGAATTATACATCTACCTCTGCAATCATTCTATGAATAAAACACAGATGTTATTTTTATCCCTCTAAAAGACTTTCAATGTAGCTTAAGTAAAACTATAAGGTACTTTTCTGGAAGGTGAGGACCATCTTTGTACCTTCAGCACAGTGTTAAGCCTATAGTTCATGCTTAATAAATGTCTACTGAAATGTTTATTAGACTAAGCTGAAGTAAAAGGAAAATATGGCAAGGCTTACCAGAATGGCTATGGCAAGGCTTATTAGAGAAGTTTAAATTTCTTGGGGAAAAAAATGGTCTGGATATGCCTCTGTTTTTGTTAACAAGGAGGCAAAGGTACATTTGCCTTCCCTGTTAATGGGAAGAACTAGACACAATTCACCTATGACCTCTACTGTTCACTTGCATTTCCTCAATCAAAAGGAGACCTATCAGGCTTTACAAGACAGAAATAAGTTGAGAATGACGTGAAGAGGAGCCACTCCACTAAGGACACTTGGATCTCCAATGCTGAAAAGGCCATGGGGAAGTGGGAAATGGTACTATACAAGGCAGTGACCTTCAACATAAATGACCACAGAATAAAAGTAAAACCATGTCCACCAAACACATTTTCAAATCAAAGTGATGAAACATTTATGTTAGAAGACAGACACGCAAAACCACCTGGTTGGACACCAGTTTCTTCCTAGCATGGTCAATATACTCAAACATGGGCTTCCCTGGTGGCGCAGCGGTTGAGAGTCCACCTGCCGATGCAGGGGACACGGGTTCGTGCCCCGGTCCGGGAAGATCCCACATGCCGCGGAGCGGCTGGGCCCGTGAGCCATGGCCGCTGAGCCTGCGCGTCCGGAGCCTGTGCTCCGCAACGGGAGAGGCCACAACAGTGAGAGGCCCGCGTACCGCAAAAAAAAAAAAAAGAAAAAAAATATATATATACTCAAACATATTTTTTTGTTTCTAGTGTCAAAGCATCATTTAGGCTGCCAAGGATTACACCTGTTACCTCCAAATTAAAAGTCTCAATTTTTACACAGGACTGCAGCAAAAGCTGACACTATTCAAGCACTTCTCTCTCCACTACAGCTGCAGGCTGTCCATAAAGCTGGGCGACAGTCCTTGAATACCTTATTTCTCAGAACTCCAGAGGAGCCACAGGAAGATTTGTGGTGATGTGCAGTCCATTCCTTTCAGTGAAACATTAGAGAACTTTCCAGTACATGGAAAGGCTGCTTGGAGTGAAATGTAAAACCCTAGAAAAATCCAGGAACTTTGGGAGTAGGCTGGAGAAACAGGGAGGGAAGGAAAAGGGAAAGGAAGAAGAATCAAAATGAAAGAACTGCATTGGAGTCCAAAGGTGTGAATCCTTAGTTCATGCTTTGGTTATGAGAAATACGGAAAGTCAGAACTCTGGATCTCATTTTCCCCAGCTGTAAAATGAGTAGTTGGACTAGCTGACCTCCAAGGTCCCTTTCAGCACTTCCTAAGATCAGTCACTGACTTCTACCCACCCCCAGGCCCTTGCCGTCTTGTTCCTTTCCCACCATAACTGCAGTTTTTGCCTGTGAAAATCAATTTACTTCCAGAAAGGATACAGCTATTGGGTTGGCCAAAAGGTTCGTTCAGTTAGTGAACACGCTGTTCAATAAAGATCTTCGTGAAAGTGAAAAACGTCTTTTTTTACTTAAAGCCCCATTAACTTTTTGGCCAACCCAATATACTGAAAAAAATCACTTTTATAATAATGTAGTAAGGAAAAATGTGCAAATAAAGGCATCACTGTATTCCTATATATTTCATGTACTATACAAATCTTCCATCTCTGGCAGGAGGACATGGACAACCAGGCTCCAGAAATGCTGAACCACAAGTGGCTGTTAAAGAAACGTGCACGTCTCGACTTAGCAGAAAGGTCTCAGATCCTCCTCTCAACAGAGCAATCCATCTTAAGTCACTGACAGAGCAGCAAAATTCATACAGTAACTGCCAATAAATCACTCCTATCCTTCTGGTGAAGGACATCAGAATGTGACCAAGAACATTAATTTGCACTTACACTAGGACTAAATAGCCTCAGAGGCCCGCAGGGTCAGAATAGCAATTTGCTGGGTGTTTGGGGGCTGGAGTCAATTTCTACAAGCACTTAAATGTGCACCCACTTTCCCCACCCCGGGAGAGTGCCGGGTGTAATCAGCCCAGGTCAGTGTGTGCAGTGACCAGAGCGCTATCACCTACTGCAGGGGCTCGACAGCTTGCGGGAGGTGGGGCAGGAGCATCTCTGGAGCTGGGCGTAGACAAGGGCTCTGCAGAAGGTGACGGGGGAGGAAGGGGCCGCACTGACAAGAATAAAGAGCTGGGTGTAGAGAGGAGGACCAGGCTGTGAGGGGCTGGCCACTAGGCTGTGCAGGCTGGGTTTTGTCTGGTGAGCAATGGGAATCCCTGGATGTTTTAAAGTTGGGGAGCACAGTGATTATATGGGTATTTGGGAGAAGAATGAAAGCGGATTCCAGGATGGTCTGGAAGAGGAAAGTAATGGGAAGGCTGCAGTGGTAGTAAGAGATATGAGATGAAGCAATAGTGACTAAGGTTAGCTTATGCATTTATCTGCTGCCACGTCCACTAGTCACCAGTCTGGCCTCTTCCTCCCTCCAGGTATGCTTTGTCTGAATACCCCAGCCCTATCTGCAAAGCACCTGGACTAATACTAATGTTGTGCACCGTCAGTAATATCTGCCTTCTAACACTTCCTGCTGTCCCATCTCACCTTCGATTCTTAGTGTACAGATAGTCGGTGTGGAGAGGGTATCCTTTTATTTAAACACAAAATGCCTGCAACTCATCTCTTTTTACATGAATTTAATTTTTGTTTTTAGTCTGTCTTCCTTCCATCATCCTGCTTATGCTGCGATCTCTCAGGCTACAAATCAAGAGGTCAAAGATCGTATTTCAAAAGGAAAGTAGCAAATTTTTGATGATGGGTGATCCATGTCATCTCTCTTACAGGAAGGCCAACAAATTTAAGAGAATCACACGTGTGTGGCAGAACACAAGCTGCTCACACTCTGACAGCTCCCTTAGTTACTGCAGGGTGATCTTGTCAAGTTGTTCTTTCTCAAGTTATTCTTTCTAAGTCTCAGTTTCTTACGCTGGAAATAAGAACTGCAACTGCCCACAGTTGTGACAAAGGTTAAAAGCATCAACAGATACAAAAGTACTTAGTGTAATGCCTGGCAAATGGTGCGCATGCAACAGAAATTAGATCCAAGTCCCACATAACTATGCTTTTTCCTCATTACCTGCCAATCAGACTTTCTATTCTCCAAAAGTCTACTGCATTTTAAAACTTTCCTGATTTCCACATCTTCCACACACCATGCTTCCCAGTTCCAGGGAAATGCAGATCCCTTCCATTTCTGGAATTCCAATAATATTAGCTCTCTGCTTGCCTATTATCTACTGATATTTGGCTCATGAAGGGAGCTAAGCCAACTACTCTGGTCACAGTTGGTTTCTGCACCCCTTCACCCCATATTTCTTCTCCCACTCCAGCAAGAGACCCAAAGTTATGTGTTATAATTTTCTCAAAAGCTCTACTGAGGAATGAAAAAAATGTTTAGTACACAGAAAATTTTAGACATTACAAATTTTGAGAAAATCCACTAGTAACTAATTCCTGTCAAAAGAATATAAATCACCACCATGTTAACCTATTTCAAGTTCATATACAAACAGAAAACTTTAAAAAAATTAATTATACTGTAGAATGGCCACATGAATGATCTCTGTAGATCCTTAAGAAAGTGATCACTGTGTAACAACACATGATCTAGCCCTCTCTAGTTCAAATTTGGACTGAGGCAACTAAAATGGCCCAGTTCTTGTTGTTGTCACTACACACGTATTAGAATGACCAAAATCCAAAACACTCACAACACCAAATGCTGTTGAGGATGTGGAATAACAAGAACTCTCATTCGCTGCTGATGGGAATGTAAAACGTTACAGCTACTTTGGAAGACAGACTGGCAGTTTCCTATAAAATTGAACATACTCTTACCATATGATCCAGCAATTGTGCTCCTTGGTATTTACCCAAATGAACTAAGAACTTATATCTGCACAAATCCTGCACATGAATGTTTATAGCAGCTTTATTCGTAACTGCCAAAACTTGGAGGCAACCAAGATGACCTTGAGTAGGTGAATGGATAAACCAACTGTGGTACAGCTATACAATGGAATATTATTTAGCAAAAAAAAAAAAAAAAAAAAGCTATCAAGCCACAAAAAGACATGGAGGAACCTTAAGACACAGAGAGAAGCCAATCTGAACAGGTTACAAAAGGTATGATTCCAACTATATGGCATTCTGGAAAAGGCAAAACCATGGAGACAGTAAAAAGATTAGGGGTTGCCAGGGGTTCAGGGGGAGGAAGGGAAGGATGAATAGATAGAACACAGGGGACGCTGAGGCCAGGGAAGCTATTCTGTATGATACTGTAATGGTGAATACTTATTATAAGTTTATTGAAACTCTCACAGAATGTACAACACAAAGAGTGAACTTAATGTAAATTATGGGCTTTAGTTAATAAATTAATATTGGCTCATCAACTGTAACAAATGTACTAATTTGATGGAAGACGTTAATAATTGGAGAGACTGGGGAAGAGAGGGGAGGGGTATATAGGATCTTTCTGCACTCTCCCCTTGATTTTTCTGTAAACCTAAAATTGCCTAAAAAATAAAATAAAGCCTATTAATTAAAACAAAAGCAAAGCTCAAGTGAAAGAATCACAGCTTTAGTGCTAAAAAGGACTTAAGTCACCCACCCAAAACCTACTCCAACTGTGGGTAACTCCTACTCCACAGCATCCCTGACATGTGGTTGCCCAGTCTTTAATTGTACACTTATGGTGACAAGTTGCTTATTTCCTAACCAATTCATTTTGTATCTCTAACATCTGGCACATAGTAGATACTTGACAAATTTCAGAATCAAGGATAGCTCTAACTGTAAAATGTGCAATCTAATATTGAACCAAAACATATTCCTATAAATTTCCCTTACTCAAAGAATCATGGAACATTAAGAGCTAGAAGAGACTTCAGAGATCTTCTGGTCTCTCCTTCCCATTTTACTGAAGAGAATACCAAGAGAGGGAGATAAGCACTCATATAAATCCCAAGTTACAACTAAACAGCACAGATAACTTCAAGATGAAGACTTACCGCTTAGGTTTGAAGACAACTTTCTGTCCTCCTTCAAGTATCAGTAAGGCTTTCAGTTGTGTCCCTTTATAACCTACATCAGCTTTAATGATTTTCTTGGTGGCCATGGCATGCATGATTGCCCCCAGCTCTGGTGTCTCTTCAGGGTACACTTCCCGGGGAACCACCCACTGGGCTGCAATCTCCCAGGGAGACTGCAAGGTGTGGTCCAGCTTGGACACCAGCTCTACCCGCAAGCCAGCCATCATTCGGTGAAAGGCCCTCTGGTCCTCCCGGTTGGCAGCTGATGTATCTAAGTTGTCAATTAGGAAAACTTTGGTGAAGATAAAGATGACAAGGAGAATTGCTAACAGCACGACTCGCTGCTTTAGCTTCATGTTGACCTCTTTTCCTTCTCCCCTGACTACTCTCTCTCACTTATCAAGGAGAGCAGGTGGTGATTGTCAGCAAGGAGATTCCATGATTATACACACTGGTCCATTTCTTCACTGAGGTGCCTCCCACAATTCCTGCAAGTCCAAGTATAAAGCACAATTCAATCAGAAATTCTGTCCTTCCACCCCTGAATCTTTTGCAAGCCTCAAATATATTACTCACCATTTTAGCCTTGCTAATCCTATGCCCGAGAAGACCCAATAATTTAAAATGAACTGGTCCAAGGAAGGACCTAATAGTTAAGAACCGGGTACAATGAAAATTTTAAAGCAAATACTACCATTTTAATAGGGTGCAGAGCCATCTAGGAGCCATTTGGATGGCTACCAATTCCTAGAAACCAAAACAATAGGAAAAAGCACAAAAAAGTAAAATATTAAGATAGCATAACTCCTTAACTTTTATTTTTACCTTTCAAAATCCATAAAGGACTTTTGAATATCCAAAACCACCAGTATTTGGTAACTTTTCAGTTATATCCTCCAAATATAAGCCTTATGACATGTTATAAGACAGGAACTCCTAAAAATGCCAAAGAGGGTACAGAGGAGAGTGATAACTCCCTCTCCAAATTCAAATACCTAGCAATCCTGGACATGTCACATCTGCTATTCATGTATTTAAATACAACGAACACCCAGATATGTATCTCTACTTAATCAGTCTTCTACTAATTATTTTTCAAAATTAAAAACCCTGTAAAATATGGATAATCAAATCTGGATAAATTAAGTAAAGGAAAAACATATCCCTATACCATCTGGCTATTAGTAGAACATGACCAGAAAACTAATGAAACCTGGTACTAGAGCAACACTATGAAATCTGGACTGGTCAGGCACATAACAAACATACTGATGCTACAGACATAAAGAAGTGCTGCTTCCGGTGTGGGGCACACCACCCTCTGGTCAATTCTGAAGCTAAAAGATTCCAAATACAAGATTTTTGCAAGGGTGTCAAGAACATTCAATTCAGCCTCATTTGCATGCTGACAGGTTGCTTTCCACTCCACAGGGCCATTTAAAAACGTGCACAAGCTCACTTTGCTACATGCCTACAGGCAGCACGCACAGGGCTAACACAAAGATGACAAGAAGATAACAGGGTGTTGCTTCACTCTCCAATTCATTTAACAACTCAAACCATTAATTGAAGAAATAAAACCAATACAAAAGATAGGACAAACGATTCAGGCTGAGACACTCCCACCCAAACTGGAGACTGCTCCCCTAATAACAGCTAGAAACACATCCAAAAACAGTCTACTAGAGCAACAGTGTGTTCTAAGGGCAGCACCTTGCTCAGAGCTTGCTGACATGCAGTTTATTCGTGGTGATTAACCTCTCTTCCCATTCATTTTCATAAAGATGGGAAAGCGAGAGTCACATTCAAATTGTAATTATCTCCAGCCACCTGTTTTGTTGTATCATCATCTCCCAGAGAGTACATAACACCATTAGCTGAAACACAGGCAACTCAAGTACATCCAAAATGTAACTGTGATGGTATCAAGTTTGGTGTGAAACTCAGTAGAACAGTTCCCTGTGATTACTGATAACAGCAATGCTAGTAGAGCAGATTTCAGAGATTTTTGCTAGTTCCAACATGACCTAAACCACACAACTTCTTCAATTATTTGTTCAGCAGTACACATCTCTGGCTGCAGTGGTAAAAGGTAACATGGAAATCTCCCTGTGTCAGCAATCATTTCCTCAGCACCTCCAGCTGCAACTACCTCCTACTGAGGTACAATTCTGGCACAAAGGGGTCAGATGAACAGCCGTTCACTTCCTACAAAACCCTCCTCAGGACTAAAGACTGGTTAACCCGTGAACTTCTAATGACGCTGCTCATTTCCTTTAGAACGAAGAAAGTCCTCCGGTATGCTATATAAACAAATTATATCTAAACATTTATCACAAAGGTTAGGGAGAGTGAGGGCTCTTTGTTTTTTTTTTTTTTAATCACCAATGCAATAGGAAGTTCTAGTAGCTCCAAAATTCAAACAAAACACACTGAGTCGGTATGCTTTTCAATTCTGAAACCTCATTACCTTCTGATGGGCCTCAGAAGAGCACATGCATCAGTTCAGGGCTGCAGATAATTCATCCACTCAACTAGGACAGAAATTTCTATTGTGAGCTGAAGAGTTCAACTGCTACCTCACTTCACTGTTTACCTCTGCAGATTAGTAGTGAGGGCAGGTTTAACGAAGGGGCTGAACAAGCTTTCTTGTTTGGGATTAGTCACCACACCCTGGTAGAACAAGTAAGATTGCAAATTGACACTGTTCTCGACAACTGCCCGTCATGCCCACAGCCATTGACTTCATTTAGTGCTCAGCACCTTCTACTGGATCCCTGAAAGAACTGCCTCTGGGCCTCCAGGTCCTCCGATCCAGACTAGATAATGCAGCAAAATCATTTTTCTAATCACACACCGTTTCTGAGTTCTATAAATCCCTTAGCAAGGCATTAAAGCCCTACCCTAAATGACTTCGGCCAGTCTACATTGCTAGGCATCACTCTCATTCTCTTCACTCATCACTTGTCAGCTTCCACCACAAACGTGGTCCCCTAAGTCACTCCTCACTGGAACTCTCTCAAAATTCCTCTAGCTCTTTTCTTCCCAACTTCTCCTGTTTAAAGCCTATTTAAGCTTTCAAAGGCCATCTCCAAAGCCATTTCTGGTCTCTCCTCACACTCTATAGTAACTAACCTCTCTCATCTTTAGACCAGTACTTAACTACATTCTGCCTCATCCAGTGTCTTCTTGTATGTCGTTCTCAATCCCCCTCTCAGAATCTTGGCTCCTTAGTGATGGTAACTACCTTTGCACTCCCTGCAGTACGTAGCATAGTAAGGGTAGATGCATTATTCACCTAAACTGAACAAACTACTGCAAATGAGGCTATGCAAGTATCTTAGGACTCTGCTGTTAATTTCCTCCGTATTCGGTATCAAATGAGTGTGTATTAACTGGCACCTTAATGCTGGCTGTCCTCAATTAGCTCTCCTGTGTTTGGGAATCTACTTCTCTACCAACACTCTACTCAATTTAGTTGGCGGTTTCAGAGTACAGTCTCTTTTTCTGAGTACTGACAGTTCAGAAAGAGGTTTTCCTTTAGCTGGAAACCTGCTACTCCTTCAGCCTACAGGGCAAGCACAATGATATTCAAGAAATCGACAATGTAGAGGTTTTAGCGGAATTTTTACAAAAAGTCTATGAGTTTGCAAGACTCCTATTCCAGAAAAATGTATCAGATGCACGATACAGAATAATTCCATCCTCTAATAACGGTAGACTCTTTCACTCTTTACAATGACCCCCTTCTCTCCTGTATGCTTGAGAGGGGAGGGTACCCAAGACAGTTTCCATGCTGTATTATCTTCTTTTCTTACTTGAGACAACAGCATACTATGTACACTCTGCAAACTGGGTTTCTAAGAGGATCCCCCCTTTCAGATACTAAGAAAATGAAAGCAAGATCACTGGGTATATCCCAAGTTATTCATGAAAACTTCTCTTGCATTCCCAGGAGCCTGCCTGCTACATTTCATGCCCTCACCTCCTGTATAAATGCATCCAACAGTGTAACATTGTCCAGTTATATTATGGTCATTTATTTTAATGTTTCGGTTATGTGAAACAGAGCCTACCTCAAAGAACAGTCTCAAGGTAATAACATAACTCAAAAAATGTTAAATATAAAAAGGCAAGTGTGTAAGTCTTCACACTAAAAGCTGGTATAAATTCCCAGACTGGAGTTCTGGAAGGTAGAAGCTTATTAAGGAATTTTCGTACTGAACCCTGGTTTCACTCTCAGCTCCATCAGTGAAATGAGGCTTGATATGGAAGCTAATATTTCATTCCTCTCTCACTCTCCCTCCCTCCCTCCCTCTCTCTCTCTCTCTCTCTCTCTCTCTCTCTCACACACACACACACACACACACACACTATCTTACACATTTGATAAGTGTTTCATAAGGATAAACTTATGACTAAAAATTGTTTTGCAAGAAACAGGTTCACATAGAAAAAGGTGAAGTCTTAGTATAAAGACTAGAATCCTCTGTTCAAGAATCTGGCTGATGTCTGGAGGAACACATACAGAAATACACATCAGTGCAAAGATCTGTTAGTCATCAGCTGATAAAATTCAATATATGTGGCTGCTGAGGAACATGCAAAGACCTCACCCCAACACTTATTATCTTATCAAGGGCTCCCACAAGCCACCAGTGAGGTTCCAAGCCTTATCAGTAGCAGTGCCACGTTGAATCGCCCTCTGATCAAGTGACAACCTCACGTTACTTCTCCGAAGGTCACGGAGAAGAAATCCCAACTTCTGCTCATAGCAACTAAAGTGAAGCCTTCAGTAATACTCTTTAATGAGTAAAGAAAAAAAGCGGTCAGCGGTCAAATCAAGTTCTTACCACACGAAGGGAATGTAACATGCTTTGTGAGTGTCAAATACCGGAAGAAAACATTCCGTATGAACATTTCATGCAGAGGGCTATTAACAAAGGAGATGGTGAAGGGGGCTGGATTTATTATATAACTAGTAAAACATCTTATCATGTTTTACTCACACAATCTCCTCACCCTTGATCTTAGTAGAAATTACAAGGCCACTTTTCCAAACTTCTTTGGTCACTGTTGGTCTCAGCAAACCTCTGAAGGTTTGGTTAGTATAAAAGGTAAGACCTGAATTTAATTAAGAGTTTTTGGTTGACTGTCTACAAAGACAGACACCAACAATTCCTCCCATCGGGAGGTGGAATCTATTTTTCCTTCCCCTGAATCTGGCCTAGCTTTGTAACTTGCTTTGATCAACAGAATGCTGTGGAAGTGGCTGTGTGCTAGGTGTCTTAAAAGACCTAGCAGCTTCCATTTGGGGCCAAGCTACTATGTAAAGCAGCTCAGGCTAGACTACTGAATGATGGGAGACCTGGCCAGCCCCTAGTTATTCTGGCCACTCCAGCTAAGTGCCAGACACAGAAGTGAAGCCATTAAGGGCATTCCAGTTCCAATTGAGGCCCCAGCTAAATACAGCCACCCATCTGACTCCAGCCTATATCATTTGGGCAGAAGAACCAGTCAGCTGGGCACAGTTGATCTATATAGTCATGAGAAACAACAAATCGTTTAGTCTTACCCCCACTACATTTGGGGGTAATTTGTAAAACCCAGCATTCTCACATCTATTCTGTCCACATCAACTATTTGGGAGACATTAAATTAACCATTAATACAAATAAAGATTGGATTAATAAATAATTAAGGTCTCTTAAAGGTAACACAAGAAAAAACCAGAATCTCAAACGGATCATTTACTAAAGTCCCTTTACATACTTTAGAGCAATCAAGGCTAACCTTACACACTCAGAGACTCATACAACTATACACACCCAGTTTATAAAGCCTAACCTTTAAACTTCAGCCAAAATTACAACCCTTTAGTACAACAACAAAAAAAATTTAAAACACACATACTTTCACCTTGGGGTAAGTCTGATATACTGCCCTTTTGTTAATTGGTGGTGAAATTAGAGCACTGTGCTACATTCTTACCAGCTACCCCCTAGAAATAAATGCAGTCTCTCCTGATGGTTAGTGACAATTACTATAAGTAAAATAAAGAGCATTCAGAAATCTCTCCACTTATCATTGTGTTTCTAGCTAGGAAGTCAAAACCTCTCATACCAAATGGCATCTAGTTTTTATTACATGAATAAATCCCTATTATCCTCAGAAAACCAGCCTACTCCTGCACTGCCACCACTGCCCACAACAGCATAATACTGTTCTTCTTCACGTTCAGTTGGGAGTCTTCAACTAAGACAAAATCTAACAACAAGTAATATCATAAATCAGTATCTACATAGTTTTCCTTTCCCTGCTAATTCTCCACTTAAGAAACAGCTTAATTCACCTTCTTTCTAAATATAAACTCTTCTGTAGCAGAGGGGTTAAGAATATGTGCTCTGGATTCAGAATGCCTGGGTCTGAATGCCTGCTAACCTCTCTGGGCCTCAGTTTCCTCATATGGAAAATGAAATAAGAACACTACTACCTGACTCACAGAATTGTTAAAAATGAATGTCATTACCATGTGTACTGTGCTAAAATTAGTGCTTGGACAACCTATAGTAATTCTTGTTGGTCATTATTACCGTATCAAAAACCCAAAGATGACTTCCTGAGGAGAAAGAATGACAAAGAAAATAACCCTCATTGGTTATGTTGTCTTCTGGGTTACACAGTCAGGGGCTGGATACCTATGTTGCATTACCAAGAGTTCTAGTAATCTTATATTCCTGAACTAAATCCTTTCCTAAATTTGAGGAGTAGCTAAGGCTGGAAGCAAGTAGGTTTCTTCAGAGAGGGTACCAAGTAAAGCAGAAAACTGGGAGGTTATGTCACTAATCTGACCAACCTGTTTCTCTTCTCTACAAAGTTCAATTCTACCACATTCAATGTAAGTGAAACAGATGGGGAGCATGAACTTTTTCTATTTCACAAAAACGGCCGAATAGAATGCCCTTCACGATATTCTTCAGTTTGGAAAATTAAATCTGTGCTTTAAAGATGACAGCTTTGCAGGTCCTAAAGCTTTTAAGATAAGCTCTGAAGTAACCTAAGTTACAGGTACAGAAAATCAAATCTCCATATAGTCTGAATTGGTTCAAGTGTTATATATTCCTCACAGTTTTCACTTCCACTTAAATATTTATTCACATATGTAAACTTTTTTTTTCGGGAAATCCTCTAACAGCTCCCTGTGAAGGAAGGAACGAAAATGATCACCAGGCATTAATGAAGCAAAAAGTAGCCTTTCTTCCTGGTGTGAGAGTAAAACTGTAACAGGCTATGGACTATTTGTTCCCTCTTTGAAAAAAAATCAATTCCTGCAACCTATCCCATTTAAACCTTGATTTAGGGCAACCCTCTAATGCTCTTCCTTGAAAAATGAAAAGAAAAAACCTTCAGCTCATACTGCTAGTGAGATTTGTTCTAAAAAACCAACACATGCAGTGTTCATTGATTTAGGAAACTCTAAGGAAATGCCTAAGAATCTGCATTCTCTTTCAAATGGACCAGGTATAATGAACTTTCCTAAGTTCCAGGTATTTCACTGCTCAATTATCGGTATCTAACAACCATTTAAGGCTATATAGAATATAATTACTATATAGCATAGAAATATGGAATTTCAAATCATATAACGTTTACTTCAGATTTTCATGTTTTCCATCTTTATTGTTCAGTTCACTACAGTTCTTGAAAAGGTATGTCAGCTTTATTCAACAGTGACACCTCACACTTTTAACTTTATGTTCTAGGGTATGTCAAGCTGACAGGCCACAGATCACTTTAGAAATAGGAACCCCAAGCAGGTCTGTGCTTAGTTATGGCTGAGTGGCTCCAGGCACGATCCCTTGTTATATATGAATATAAATGCACATACACACATATATTTTTTGGCATGCCTGTCTCCTCTACCCTATTGTAAGTTCCTCAAGGACAGGGGAAATATTTTACTCTCTTTGTAGTTCCAAGTAACCTAGCACAGTGCAGGGCACATGAGAGGTACTGGATAAAATGCTTATTGAATAAAAGAAGTGAAGAGCAAGGGAGAGAGACCTTTATGGTTATAAGAATTTCTTCAGCTCTTTGGTTTAAAGATGGCTTTTTTTTTTAACAGACATAGGGAAACTAAGTCATGTAATGAATTCAGATATACAGTACAGTAAGAATGTTGAAATGTCAAATATGTATACCAACTTTATATACTCAATTTTAAATTGCTGCCTTCTGTATACCTTACTTCCATCTTTCAAGGCAACTGCTATTGCCAAGCTGGTGTCTGGTGTTGGTTGGGACTGGGAGTAAAGATGATCTGGAAATGCTAAGAGGAAGATTGGAGATGGTCCAACATTGCCCAAGAATGATACAAGACCAGGCTGGAATCAAATTTTCAAGTATTATTGGCAATGCTTTCTGAAACGAGAACCAACACTGGTATTTCCGTATCATTTTCTTTTTTTCTACAGAAAGAACTACAGGGACATAAATGCACCTATACAGAGTGCAAATTCACTATCTAAACCAAGGATAAGAAACAAGAAATGAACAAAAGGTCTTTGGGCAGCCAAAATAATGGTCACAAAGTTCATCCACTAATACAGAAGAGGCAGGCAGACCCTCACTAAGCCTATTTAGCTGTTTTGCATTCAGTTTCAGGAAGCAGTGTTATCTGGGTTGCTACTCCACAGAAGATCAGAAGCTGCAAACATTTTAAAAAGGGCAGCAGGGATGCTAACAACAGCAAAAGTACAGCTTTTTCACCTCTGAAAGAAGAGACAGATTGACTTCTGAAAGCAAATTCAAGAATTCAAAAAGCAGAGGGGACAAACAACTTACATATTTCAATCACCTCAAAGCCCTACAGGATTACTGTCTGTAACCATAACCTCAAGTCTATAAAGGTTACACTACATTGCTTAAAAAGCAAACAAAACATATAATACATTGTAAAAAATTCTGCACAAAAATATAGCTAAAATAAGAATTTTTGCACCCAATATCTTATTCCCACGCTGCTATATAGATAAAGCAGAAAGTTAGCATTTAAGAACATGGAATGATCAACTTCACTGCCTCATCCTGTACTTGGTTGTGTTTCACATTCATAATTTCATATTCCTTGATCTCCTTTTAAAATGTACCCAAATTAACACCTTCCCCTCCACTGGGTAGTTACCTTGCCAGAAAGTAGGCTGCTAAACACACAACAAAGCTCAATGTCTTTCTTCATCAGCCTTCATTTCTTATCTCATACTGGGATGACAGATGCAACGCCCCAAACTCACCAGGTCCAGAGCTAGGCCTTCCCTCTTCTGGTTTTGGATACGAATGACAAAAATCACAAGTGAGAGCTTTGCATTACATTCTCTCCTAAATGGCTCTAGCAGTCATGCTGACATTATAAGTTGGTCAAAAGCTAGTTTCAGTTGCAAAGTAAGGTCTTCTGTTCTGTACCCCAGGTCTGTGCCAATGAATTCATTACTCCCTGAGTGTTACAGAGGCAGCTCAAGGAAGGAAAAGAGGGAGAGATTTACAGGTGTGGAATGAGGAGCACTTCCGGGAGGGATAACTCCCCTCTCCCGCCCCCAATATGAAGGACCAGAAGATGGACAGTCAGGGTCAATGATACCGACATGGCCAATACCAAGAGCTCTAGTTCTTCTATTAGTGCAAAATTATTGTCTACCAATCCAACTGCTCGGTGAGCCTAGCCAGAGAAAGGTGCAGGAGCAGGTCTGTGAAGCTGCACCCAGGCTGCAGGTGGCTAGAACACCACCCAATCACAAAATTAGATCTCAAGGCAGCTCCAGCAAGTAACACCCTTTACAGATACCCATCTCAACAGAACTATTTTCAACAGGAATCAGAAACACACTTTCTTGGCTTTTTTTTTCTTGTAAAAAAAGAGCTAAACAATTTATCATCTGCACTAGAATATTTCCTCCTCCCGCATACCGTTTTCCATTCATTCATTCAACCACCAAACATTTACTGCACACCTACTATGCACTATGCACTGTTAGGTGCAAAAAGAAAAGTACATCAATCATCATCACTACTACACCGAACTGTAGTGCCTCATTGTAACTGTGCTTCTCACCCCACCACTACCTGGCCCTTAGTCCCACCTTCAGAAGACAGTCTCCTTTTTACTGTTTCCAACTATGGCCACAGAATACAAAGAGCAGCCTCCTGTTTCTATTATGAGATTGTAACAGTCACCGAGAGACACCACTGTGATTGCTATTTTAAAAAGCTGTCAATTCAAGAGCTGAAGTATCTGGCTTCAGGGTTTATACCATTAAAATGATGGTCACACAAAGTGTAGGAAGCTGAAGTCTGCCCTGCAAGTAGAGGAAACAGAAAATTTCATTTAGAAATTCAAAATTCAGAAAAGACAAAAAGCAGAGGCTTTAACGCTGTGTGAAAGAACTGGAGTCTACAAATGGAAGTCAACAGAATGAACTAAAAGTCAAGGAATTATCAACTCAACATAAAGAAATTCTATGACATAAAGGATTAGATGATAGAAACAGGGATCTGTTTGTTCCCTATTCAAAGAACCCAGGGTGTGTGTTTTCCAATTTTCATTCTTTAACTAAATCATGGCTATTTTCCTACTAGCTCCAGAGAAACAAGCAGAACAAATCAATCTCACATTTTTACCAGTCACACTGAAGAAAAGTTATGAGCTCCAAGATTTCCTGATCATCTTTTACCACCATTCATTTCTATCATTGCACTTTAATGTAAGTGAGGCTGACTCTGAATTGCTTGCTTGTGCCTCTTAATTCTCTTTTGACAAGCACTTTCAAAGGTGGAAGGCCCTCCTGTTGATTGATTCCACTGAACAGTTCTAGGGGCCAAAGTCCAACATCTCCACAAACTTCAAAAGTTATTAATTTAACACAAAACAATTTTAAATCTACCTTATACTGGCTCTAAGTCTAGGCAAATAACTTAGCATCTTTAACATCTGTATCTCAGTTTCTCAAGGACATGTCTTGATGATAAATAACAATATCTGTGGAAGAGCTCTAAGGCTTAGCTCAAAGGTCCTGCATAAATTCCAGGACTGCAATACATAGAGCACACTGAGGTCTCTAATCCAATTTAAAATAATCAACCCCATGGGACTTCCCTGGTGGTCTAGTGGTTAAGACTGCGCTCCCAACGCAGGGGACCCGGGTTCGAACCCTGGTCAGAGAACTAGATCAACTAAAAAGATCTCGCATGCCGCAACTAAGACCCGGCACAGCCAGATAAATAAATAATAAAAAATAAAATAATCAACCCCAATGAAATTTATGCATTAATTTACAACAAAAGGAGGATAGGAATAGTTAGTAAACAGTAATCATAGTTATTGTTTTACATCAAGTCCTGCAATTTGAAAGCTAAAAGACCCACATTCCTGTTCATTCTTTTCAAGGTGAGAAATCAAACCTCTGAAGAGAAACTAGCTAAGTGGGGATGATACTGGTACTTGGTCCTAAACTCAAGTCACTGTACCCAGCATCCCCCGTTTTCCCAAATTATAAACTCCTCACCCTTCCAACTGACGATATGGCCATTTAAAGGACTAATAATTCCGTAACAACCAATCACGTCTTGTCCCCTCCACTTTCACTCCAACATCCTCCTACCCCTTCTCTTCCTACCGGGAGACTTGCAGGTAACAGAAGCTTGATTAGAATGAAACTCTTATCAGACCCCACAATCAAGGACGCAACTTGACAACTGCTCACGCTCATCATTAATGGCAACGTTTCGGTTCGCTTTTAATTGCGGGACCACAGCACCCGGAAATGAAATCTCAAGCGCAACCCACTTGGGACAACCGTATCACTTCCTTAAGTTGTGCTCGACTGCGAGCGCGGGGTGCACGACCCCGAGGAGACCGCGGACCCCTAGGCACGGTTACCCTGCCTCCTGCCTCGGGCCTGGAAGTCACTCGCGCTTCTCGGCCACGAGGTGAGCCCGCGGGCGCGCGATACCCCCCCACCCCGGGCCGCCGCAACGGGCACTCGGCGGGACACGAGGGCGGCACCAGGGCCAGTCGCCTCTGGGGACCGCGTCCGGGCGCGAGGGTGGGTCACTGGACGGATCCCGGGCGGCTCAAGGCGCCCCCAGGTAAGGCCCGCGCCTCAGGCGGGCCGAGGAGGCGACGGCCTCGGCCGCGTCCCTCCAGCCACGACGGCCGGTAGGAGCCCTCCCGGGGTCAGCGAGGCGGGGCGCGCGGCCCGGGCCGGTCTCTGAGGCAGCCGCCGCTCGTGGACCGCTCTGGGCACTGGTGCCCGGCCCCTCAGGGAGGCGCCCGGCCCCCAGACGGCCCCAGCCCGGCGCGCGCCACGCACCGCGCCCCTCCCGCGGGTGGGCCTGCACTTTCCCGCCTGCCCTCGCGCCCCCAAGCCGCTCACCTGCGACGCCCTAGGCTCGCTCCATGGCCGCCCGCAAGGTACGGTGCGGTGCGGTGCGGCGCGGCCCCGGCCGCCCCGGCCGCCCCCGCCACCTCCGGGAAGGGGCAGCCCCACGCCGCGCTCACCGCCCCCAGCCGCTGCTACTGCGGCTCCCGCCCACCCCCGGCCCGGCCATTCCCTGGCCACCTCACCCCGCGGTCCCACACCCACCCCCCCGCCTCCGCGGCTCGCGACTGTTGGTACCTTCCTAGCGTAACGCCTTCCCCGCGGCCAATCCAAGGGCTTCTTCCGCGAGGCCACACCCCCGCCCCCCGGTGGGCGGGCCTACCGGACCTGATCCGGACCGCCCGCCTTAACCTTTTGCGTCCCGGACCGGGCCGCTTAACTCTCTTGACGCCGGCTCACGCCTCTCCTGCTTCTCCCTGCCGCCCCGCCCCGCTTACGTAAATGGACCTCTAACCTCTCTCTAGCCTTAGCTTTTTCTTTCCTGGTTTTCGTGAGCAGCTAGGCAGCCAGTCAGCGGGACTGGAAGTAGAGGTCCCTTAGGTCAAGTTCTGTTTGTGAGAAGCAATTTCCGTCCTCCTTTTGCCCTTTTCATTTGCCTCGGCTTCTGCTTCTGCCTATATAAGTGAATCCCTTTGCCCCAAAGAGGCCAGCCTTACCATAGTGAGCGCTCTTACTTCGGACCAGAGCAAAGCTCCCTGCTACATTTTGTAGCATTTAATAAAAGTGTGACTAATTTATTGTAATAGTTTCTTAACGTCTGTCTTTTTTGCAATGGACTGTAAGGCGCATGAGGACAGGGTAGTCGTGTCTGGGTCTCCAATGCCTGACACATAGTAGACTCCCTATAAATTGTCTTGTTTTGTTTTGGCCTCGCCGCGGGGCTTGTGCAATCTTAGTTCCCTGAGGAGGAATCCAACCGTGCCCACGAAAGCACCAAGTCTTAACCACTGGACCCCCAGGGAGTTCCCTCCTTATAAATAGTTTGAATTAAAGAGTCTTCCTTCTCTTAAACTGTCTGCTTTCCACTGACTCCCTACGGTGCATCCGCTGTATAACGCATCCATTCATTTATTCATCATATACTAAGCTTGGACTTAGTGTGCCTGTCCCTGAAATATTATAATGCACACTGATGCATGCGATAAGATGTGTGACGGGAGAGACCCGGCTGACACTTTTTTCAGGCTCCATAGTTCATTTAAGCAAAGGAAAGAACTCCTTACTGGCTGTATGATATCAGGTGTGCCACTTAATCTTTCAGAGTATGTTTCCTTACCTGGCAAATGGGAGTTTATCGTAGTACATACCTCACAGGGTTGTTGTGAGGACTAAATTAGGAAATGTGTGGGGAGAGTACTTGCAGATTATTGTATAATGTTAGTTATTATTCATTTGTGTATTTTTTGAGCACTTAGTATCAGATGATCCTAGAGAAATAATTGGTTTTGATAATCTGCTCCAGACAATCTAGTTAGGGAGGCAGCCCCTTTGCAGAAAACATTACGTCATTGCAAGGAGTACACAGTCAAGTGCAGGAGGAGTTGTATCAGCCTTTTACTGGATGTATTTGAAAATGCTTGGCGGTCGTTTTCTGACCATGGAACACATAATTCTTGGGGAAATGATCTGGATAGTAATGAGAGTCCACCTTATTTCTCTACACAGTAACATTGGTCTGCCTGCAGTCAGCTAATCCTCCTAAACCTTGTTCATTACATCCGGAGATCATAAAGCAAAAGGGCAAATCAATATTTCCTCTAAGATGCTTTACCCCCAAAGGACTCTTTCTTACCTGTAACTCTGATAAAGACAGCAAGGATGGACTGTCCAAGTGCTACCCCTCAGGAGGCCAGTCAGTGCATCCTGCACCCTCAGTTTCCTGGTGATCCCTTTGTCTTTAGGGACATTCAGAGAGAGGGGTTCATGACCTCTCTAGGCAACCCACTCCTCTGCTTCATTTCACATCCATCAAATCCTTCCATCCACCCCACATGCTGCAGGACAGACACACCTTCTCTTCTTCTGTCCTCAGAGGAGGAGAATCATGGATTTGGGGCCTCTGTGTCAGAGGCTTTCAGAGAGCAAAACTGTTTGGTCCCCCAGTTTTCTCTCCACTGGGCCCCATTATCCAGGCTCTTTGTGCATGTATGCACAGCACTAGCACCGTGCCTGCCACCCCAGGATGTGAGTTTCTGCCCCTCCCTCCTGTAATGGGCCTTATTTCCCAACCAATCAACAGTCAATATATTCTAGGTATTACGGGGGATGCAGTCATTTAAGAAGGGGACTCCGCCTTCAAAGAGTTTACATGACTAGCACACAGGAAGCAGCTGCAAGGAATACGGAGTACTTAAATTATGCAGCACAGACTCTGTGATCACTGAAGGAATCGAGGTCCAGGAAGATAGTGTGGGCTGGTATTGTCAGCCCACACTAACAATAAGGGAGGGAGAACTGAGGTGAGCAAAATATGGGTGGGAGCAGAGAGGGACAGTAAGAACCAGAGTTGGGCAGTGCTACGTGAATTTAAAGCCAGACTTCCTCAGCAAATGATGGGAGAATTCTTCCTTCCTTCCTCCCATCCTCCCTCTCTCCCTCCCTCCCTTTCTCCCTTCCACCTTCCTTCCTTCAACGAATGTCTATCAAGTGCCAGACACTGAGCTAGATCCAGGGCATGCAAAGACAAAGAAGCCCTGGTCCTCGTCCTTGAGAATTTTACAGTCTAATATTGAGAAACGGAATGGAAGGTCAGGCAGAGCCCCCGTTAGTTAGGTCGAAGCACTTTGCCAAGGCTTCTGTGATGCTTTTTTTCACAACGCATGTGATATCTTGGGGTACTAGGTATCTTGGTCTAATCTCCCCCTTTGCCTCTCTCTTCCCTGTCCTTGAATTGCAAGGCTTTTGAAGACACAGACTGACTTGACTTCACCTTTATTTCCACCTGTGGACTGCCTCACGCAGGGTAGTGTCTCTGCACTGATGTGTTGAAGTGCATTGAGTTGAAATCAGAGCAGGGATCTGGCTGTCCCCCTCCAGCCAAGGGCAGCGCACTTCCTGCAGGACTCCCGCCTCACCCCACCCCGACCTTCATCTGTGAAAATGTTACATATCTCTCTAAAGTCATTTGCTCAGGAAGGCTCTCCTGACTTTTCTAACTGTACATGTTTTCCTGGGCATCTGAGACTCAGTACTTTGTACCTCTCTCGCGGTATGCTTTGTATTGATGTCTTTGGGGATATGTCTGACCTCTTCCCCTGAAGAGTAAACCCTTTGAAGCTGAGGACAGTGTTTTATTCACATCTGTATCTCCCATAGCACTAACCCTGTACATGGCGCATGGTAGACCCTCAACACTTGAAAGAGCTTTAGGAGAGCAGGTCCTGCAGACCTGGGGAATCGGGATCACTGGAGGTTTCTTTCTTGGCCCCTTCATCACTGTAAGCATTTTCCTTCAACTCTTTCAGAATTTCTAAGTCTCTGACATCTGTCAAGCCCTAGGTACAAGGGGAACATAACAGTCCAGCAATCCCAAGGTATGAGGGGAGTGCTGTCTCAAGGTGCCTGCATACACGAACACAGCACACACACTCCTTCTTTTCAGAGAATACACCCACAGTGATGGATCCTAATGAAACTAATTAAGTCATTTCTGCATCAAGAAAATTGAAGGGAGCTGTAAGAGAGCTCACGCTGGTCTAAGGTGCTCCAGCCTGGGAGGAGGTGGCGAGAGGATTAGTAAGTGAAGGAGCACACGTGTCCTTCTGTTCCCTGCTAGGAGGTGTGCTGTGTCTCGTTGCCTCCGGGGCAGGTTTTTTCCCTGCATGGGGCTCTCTATGGATGCTGCTTCTGCATTTCTTTCCCAACGGGGCAAACTCCTTTCTCTCATTTTGCCACCGGCTCTGCAGAGCGACTCCTAGCCCACCCCTTGCTTACAGCATCGGGACTGCCCACTTAACCCTTCCTGTGGCACCTCTGTCAGTGCCTTCTGAGGGAACCTCTCAAGTCCCAGGGACAGCATCTCTCATACACACACACACAGACACACACACACACAGACACACACACACACACAGCTTCTTTGCCAGGAAATTCAGAATTTATATTAACTGTTTTCAGTTCTTTTTTTCAACCCGAGTATTATGGTTGTTTTTTTTTTTTTTTAAAGAGCAGCTTTATTGAGCTATAGCTTACATACCATAAAATTCACCTGTTTAAAGTGGACAATTGAATGGTTTTATTATATTTAGAGTTGAGCAACCATCACGTAATCTAATTTTAGAACAGTCATCACCCCAAAAGTAATATATGCTATCTTCTCTTTTATTCTAAATATGTATTTATCTATTTATTTAGTTTAGTTTTTTTAAATCTGCTCATTAAAAGAAAAAAGACATTAAGGGGAAAGTGAAACTCCTGGAATTACTAAGAATGCAATGGAGTTATAACTCACAAAGAGTGTTTCACTAAACTGCCATGTATGGCTGGAATGATTTAATTAGCCCGGCCAAAATGCACACTTTGTTGTGGTGTATGCTCTTGAGGGCATGTCCAGGGCCACATCTTTGAATGTTTTTCCAGTTTGTTGTGTCTTTCTCTAGTGCCACTGGGCTCTTCAGTGGGTTTGGCAGAGACAATATTGCAAATTCCAGATTGCTAATTCTCACAAGGCAGTCATTTTGTAATGTGCTTAGGATGGTACCACATGGACATGTGTATTTAATACACTTTTTTTTTTTTTGCTGTGATGGAAATTCTTTAATTTTTATTAACGCAGTTTAACGCATGAAGTAATTGCAGCCACATGGAAGCTCTGGGCTCCTAAAACTCAACTCCCATCGCCCGCAGGTAATATGCTAAGGAGTTAAGCTGAAGACTCGTTTTGAGCCTCTCTCATGACTGACCCAGTGATGTGCTAAAGCTGCAGTCCTTAATCTGGCTGCACAGGAACTTTAAAAATATCCCTGTGCCTGCCCCCATCCTCAAACATTTGAATTTAATTGTCTTAGGGGGAGGTCCTAGCAAGGGTAGTTTTAAAAAGCTCCCAGCTTATTCTAATTTGCAACCCAGGCTGAGAACCACTGTTGTACTAGTGACTAAGTCAGGATCATGTTAATCAGTTGAACCATGTGAAATTACCATCTTCAGGGGGCAAAACCAGTTCAATATCGGCAATTTCATACAATTCAGTCTAATATATGGGCAATTGGTTTTTATTTTTGAGGGGGAGGTAAGATTGTCCTTCCAAAGGCATTCTACAGGAAACCCCTGTCCGGTGACAGGGAAGCCAATGACCTATTCTGTCAAGATGCTGCCCCTTGATGGACCAGACCCCCTGCATCTCCCCTTCCAGTGGAGCATAGTTCAGAAGCTTGAAGCTGCCAGGCATGAAGGGAAATGAGCAAAGCAGGCCAAGGGTGAGACAACCAGAGGTTTCCAGGGAACATGACAAAGAGAGAACCTTGGTCCCTCCTTCAAAGGCATTTACATTTAAGAATATATATATTTTGGGGCTTCCCTGGTGGCGCAGTGGTTGGGAGTCCGCCTGCCGATGCGGGGGACACGGGTTCGTGCCCCGGTCCCGGAAGATCCCACATGCCGTGGAGCGGCTGGGCCCGCGAGCCATGGCCGCGTAGCCTGTGTGTCCGGAGCCTGTGCTCTGCAACGGGAGAGGCCACAACAGTGAGAGGCCCGCGTACAGCAAAAAAAAAAAAAAAAAAAAGAATATATATATTTTAAATACAGGGCAGGCCAAATAAAACACATGGTTGGGGGAAATCTGGTGCTCAGGCCTGCAGTTTGTGATCTTGTCCTGAAAGGTAGATGTTCATGGAAGAGGGAGGTGGCCCAGAACAGGAGAGGACAGGATACTCAACACAGCAGGCCTAAGAGCCCAGGGAGAAAGCAGCCAACAGCTCACTGCCATGCCTGGTGTGCTCCGGGGGACCCTGTGCGAGAAACAGGGAGGCAAGACACGTTGGCACGGGGCCCTTTGGGGAAGGGAGTGCAGGGGACCCATGAGGGGGGTGTGTAAGCATTTCGAGAGAGGTTAGAACATCCCTGGCAGAAATGGTACTACCAGGATAGCATTTCCTCCAAGACAATGCACAAGAAAAGGGGGAAAAGAAAAACAGTTTAAGACAATGCTCAGACACCCTCTGACCTGTTTCTCCTCTGGCATTCTGGTTTTCATTCACTGTGGCAAGCACTCAGCCAAATCCAAAACACTGGGTGTCCTAGACGCATCGACCTCACCCACCTCCAATCGGTACCAACTTCCACCAACCCTGGCTCCTAAAGACTCCTCCAATCCAGCTCCTTCCCTCCAGCCTTACCACCACTGCTCCTGTTCAGGTTCAGGCTCCATTTTCTCCCCCTGGATTATGGCAGTGATCCTTTTTCCAGCCTCCCTGTCTCCAATCTTTCCACCTTGACTCCTTGCAATCTGTTCCAGAATATCCACATAGACAATTCCATCTGGAAGGATCTTTCCAAAAGGAAATCTGAACCACATTATAGGCCTGCTTATAACCTTTCAGTGACCCAAAGAATAAAGCCGAAGGTTCTCAGCAGAGCATATAAAACCCCCAGGGTTGGGACCCACTTGCCCCTATGGCCTTCTCAGCCTTCTTTGCCGCACACTTTACATTCTGGAAACACTGAACTGTGTAAAGCTCCCCTGCATACCCCATGCTAGTTCATGCCTGTGTGCTTTTGCTCAAGTTGTCCTCTGTTTGGAATTCCCTTCCCACGTTCCTCCAGCCTTACTCATCCTTTAAAATGTCATCTTTATGGAAAAGCTAAGTACCCCATCTCTCAGCTCCCCTAAGCCTCTGCACATCCCTCTATCTTACAGTGATTTAAGATCTTTCTTCTGTTTAAAATATAGGCATTTACTATATGTTTCCCTCTAAACTTTAGATACGTCCTATAAACTTTGGTATCTTGCATTTTGTTTTCATTTTCTAATTTCCCTTGTGATTACTTCTTTGATCCATTGGTTTTTTAGGAGTATGTTGTTTAATTTCCACATGTTTGTGAATTTCCCAAATTTCCTTCTGTTATTGATTTCTAATTTCATTCCATCATGGTTATAAAACATACTTTGTATGACTTTAGTCTTTTTAAATCTATTGAGGCCTGTATTATAGCCTAACACATGAGCTATCCTGGAATGTTTCTACTACACTCAAGAAGAATGCACATCCTGTTTTTGTTGGGTGGCGTGTTCTATAGATCTCTAGGTGTAGTTGGTTTATAGTGTTGTTCAAGTCTCCTAGTTTCTTGTTGATTGATATTCTGTATAGTTGTTCTTCCATTACTGAGAGTGGGTATGTATTAAAGTCACCAACTATTATTGTTGAATTGTCTATTTTCCCTTCAATTCTGTCAGTTTTTGCTTCATGTATCTTGCGGCACCATTATTAGGTGCATATGTGTTTATAGTAGTTATGTCTTCTGGACGGATTCTGAACCTTTATCGTTATAAAATGTCCTTCTTTGGGACTTCCCTGGCCTTCCAGTGGTTAAGATTCCACATTTCCATTGCAGGGAGCATGGGTTCGTTCCCTGGTCGGGGAACTAAGATCCCACATGCCGCACGGTGCAGCCAAATTAAAAAAAATTTTTTTTAAATAAAATGTCCTTCTTTGTCTTTAGCAACATTTTTTTAAAAAGTCTCTTTTGTCTGATATTAGTATAACCACCCAAACTCTTTTTGGTTACTCTTTGCATGGAATATCATTCTCCACTCTTTTTCTTTCAATCTAAAGTATATCTAAAGTATCTCTCTTGTATATATCATACAGTTGGATTGTGTTTTTTAATCCATTCTGGCAGTATCTGCCTTTTAATTGGAATGTTTAATCCAATGAATGTAATTACAGATAAAGTAGGATTTGTTTGCCATTTTAATATTTGTTATCTCAATGTCTTATGACTTTTTGTTCCTTTATTCCTCCATTAATGCTTTCTTTTGTGTTAAATCAGTATCTTCTAGTATACCATTTAATTCCTTTGTTTCTTTTACTATATAGTTTCTGAATTATTTTCTTAGTGATTTCCCTGGTGATTACAATAAACATCTTAATTTATCAGTGTAGTTCAAATTAATGCCAACTTTATTTTAATAGTACATAAAGATTTGCTTCTATATAGCTTCATTCGTTCTTCTCTCCTCTGTGCTGCTATTGTCATATAAGTTAAATCTTTATGCATTGTGTGTCCATCAGTACAGATTTATAATCATTATTTTCCTCTTAGTATTGTGAAATCATCTGTTTCTCACAGTGACTGAAAGCTCTTTGAAGGTATGAACTATGTCTTACTCATATATGTATACCTAGGATCTGGAAGAGTGTCTGGTACACAGTAAGTTGCTCAATAAATATTTGTTGACCAAAAATAGAATGAACTGAACACTGAACTGATAAACTGAGACTATAGAACTTTTGCCAGATCACCGAATAAGGATGCACTGGTGGTTGAACTTAATTCGCTTCATCGTTAATTGTGATGCTTATATACCTATTTAGGGAAGTCAGTTAGTGAGTTATTATTAAGTTATTCTAAGGCAAATCCATTTGTTTAGTTCTAGGAAAGTATTGGTTATATAAAAAAATTTGATTGTGGGTAGTACTCATGTGGTATGTTGGGAGGGTAGTGGAGATGGATTACTCCCTGGTTAGGTCTAACAGGTGTGAGAGAGAGAGAGGAAAGACGATGTCAGAAGGATGGAGAATTGTTGTGAGAACGGTGCTTCAAAAAAGTGCTTACAGGGCTTCCCTGGTGGCGCAGTGGTTGGGAGTCCGTCTGTCGATGCAGGGGACGCGGGTTCATGCCCCGGTCCAGGAAGATCCCACATGCCGCGGAGCGGCTGGGCCCGTGGGCCATGGCCGCTGAGCTTGCGCGTCCAGAGCCTGTGCTCCGCAACGGGAGAGGCCACGGCGGTGAGATGCCCGCGTACCGAAAAAAAAAAAAAAAAAGTGCTTACAGAAGGAAGCAAACCAACCTCAAAAACACCAAAAGGGAAAACCTTTCATAATAACAGTTGGGCAACATTATGTAATGTCAGCAATAAAAGCAGTTCAATGTCCTCCTTTCAAGGACCTTGAAGTAATGAAGTTTCATGCAAGATGTACTGACTTTGGATTTGGTCCAGTCTCCTCATGTTACTGATGTAGAAACAGGTCTAGAGTTGAAGTAAGTTGCCCACAGTAACACAACTGGTTAGAATAGAGTGGGAACTAGAGATGGGATTCCAAGTCCAGTTTTCCCTCCTAGTACCTACTTGATGGGGCTCTCTGATATCCTAGGACCACCTTCTTACCTCACTTAGCCCTCCCTATCAGAAAGGAGCTATATCTCTCTGGATCTGGCTAGTGATTAAGTCTTTCAGCAACAGGTATGACTCTTACTATATGGCGTGGACACTATTGGTTTCCCATCCTATAATCGTTCCTTCAAACTTCCCTCTCCTTTCAGCCTCTGGTAGGGGGCTGGACATGCCAAAAGTTGTGTTTCCAGCTTCCCATGCTGCTAGAACAGGGGCATATGACCAATCCCAATTGATGGGACCTGAGGAGAAATCACCCAGAGGGTTTCTGGAGAAGGTTGTCCTCCTTACTAAAAGGAGAATGACAAGGAAAAATGCCCAACTTCCTGCCTTTGGATGCATCCCTGTAAAGAGTTTATGTGTGCAGTCTGGCAGCAACTTTACAACTATGAGGGTAGAAGCCTGAAAATAGGGCCAACCATCTGAAGAAGACAGAAAGGAAAAATAGAAAGTACCAGACACTTTTTTCTCCCATTTTTAAACTTCTGAAGTATAACATATATGTAGAAGATTATAAGCATACAGCTCCATGAAATTTCACACATTGATCACACCTGTGTAAGCAGCATCTTCTAATCACTACCTTCCCCCAAGGGTAGACACTATCCTGACATCTAACATCATAGACAAGTTTGTCTGCTTTTGTACCTCATATAGATGGAAACTGATTGGATCCCAACAAGTCCTTTTCTGAATGCACAGTATTCATCTGCGTCTGGTGTCTTTCACTTAACATTACATTTGTGAGATTCATCCATGTTGTATGTAGTTACAGATGATTCATTCTCATTGCTGAATAGAATTCCACTGGGAGAATATGTTACAATTTAGTTATCCATTTTTATTCTTGATGGACATGGGGATAGTTTCCAGATTTTGGCTGTTACAAATATTGCTGCTATGAGCATTCTTCTGCCATGAAGAGTGTTTTTGTCACCTATGAGTGGAGCTGCTCGGTAATCGGGTATGTTTATGTTCAGACTTAGCAGATAGTGCCAGTTTTCCAAAGGGATGGTACCAATTTACACTCACACCAGCAGTGCATGAATGGCAGTAGCTGCACGTTCATGCCACCTGGATCCTTTCTGAGCCACTGAATTGACCTGACCTGGAATGGTCTACTTCCAATTGTGTGAGTGTTCAAGCAATGGCTAGCCAGACTCTCTGTTACCTGCAGCCCAGAGCTTTCCAACTAAGGCATTCTACAAGGGTAGATCCTGTGCTTTGCTCTGAAGACATCTTTCCTTAAAGACCAACCACTTTCTGACCTGGTGGGTCACCCACTGCCATGGCTGAGGCCTTAGTGTTTCTTTAGGGTGTGGCTCCACCCACCCAGACCCTCCTCATTTCTTTCCTAGGCTATTGAAATTCTCTGCTAATGGATTTTCTCATCGATCTCCTAACTCCAGTATATCCACATATATTGTCACATATACCTCACAGTTGAACTCCTGAGGTCTCGTGGATAATCGAAAAAGAACTGAGGGCTTCCCTGGTGGTGCAGTGGCTAAGAATCCGCCTGCCAATGCAGGGGACGCAGGTTTGAGCCCTGGTCCGGGAAGATCCCACATGCCACGAAGCAACTAAGCCTGTGCGCCACAACTACTGAGCCTGCGCTCTAGAGCCCGAGAGCCACAACTACTGAAGCCTGCGCACCTAGAGCCCATGCTCCGCAACAAGAGAAGACACTGCAATGAGAAGGCTGCACACCGCAGTGAAGAGTAGCTCCCATTCGCCGCAACTAGAGAAAGCTCGTGCACAGCAACAAAGACCCAACACAGCCAAAAATAAATAAAGTAAATAAATTTTTTTAAAAAGCTTTAAAAAGAACTGAAATTGTTTTCTTTGATAATCCATTTAGCTACCCAAGAATACACTGAAAGTGTTCTTTGCTAACAGCCAACTAATCACCCGGTAGAGTAACTACCATTAACTGAGAACTCATTTTATTTTCCAAGCCCTGTGCTAAGAGCATCACATATTTTATCTGATTTTATTCTCACAATAAACTTAAAAAAGATCTTTGTGCCAGTTATCAATTTATGGCCTCTCAGCTCCAATCTACCCTTCATTGCCTGCTCTGTGAGAATCATATTGGACCTTTTAAATAGTTTTCCTTTGCTGGGTGGCACCACGTTAAGCCCTGTCAGTAGCAGGTGCCGGAGAGACACTGCAAGAAGGAAGGGGCTTTCCATCTCTATTCTACTGTGCCCGTCTCGGATGTCCAGACTCCTGTAGTGCACAACGGCCAGGGGCTTCCCTAATTCCCCTTCTGGTGTCTCTAGTGAGACACATCTCCATAAATGGCTTTTTCTAGAACCCTAGAGGGTGGGGTTTTAAGCAAGTTTAGAGATTTCCAGCAAGTCCCTCTGTCACAGCTCCACGGAGAGTTCTCCGCTACTCAGTGAGCTGGATCTTAGTCCTGGGAAGGGAGGGGCTTCCTTGGTGCTTTATCTCAGCTGGAGGGGCTGGTGGCTGCCCCTTGTGTCTGCTATTTTTGAACGTTATAGTTTTCTTCACATTTTACCAGCCAATCCCTCCTTACACCAATCCACTATTATAGTTAATAACTCTTTCAAATTACTGTATAACTTCTATTTCCTGCTTGGATCCTGATGGATATAGTCCTTGTCTGATTACCTTTTTTTTTTTGAGTTAATGATTGTTTTTCCTTTTTATTTGTTTAGTTGTCCTTATTATTATTTCAATCCCCAAATCTCTGCCAGTTGCCTATATCTCCTCTCTGTAAAGTCAAACATATTAGTTATTCCAACAATTTCACCTTCCTTAAGAAATCTTTCCTTGGAGCCTTCTGATTCACTCCTACACAGACTTTTTGCCCTTTTTACTTGGTATCCCTTCAACATCAGGTTGGGAATCTCCTTGGACTCTCCTGTGTGGATCACTCATCCATGTGCTTCCAAATTTTGTCACTTTCTTTTTTCCTCCCTATGTTTGCAAGTGTATGCCTTTAAAAATACCCTTTGAGGCCATAGTTACAGGCCCAGGTTTATGTTCCTTCAGTCTTGCTTTAACGCAAATTTTCATTGTTTGCTATCTGTTTTAGAGAATCTGTGTTTATTAATATCACTGCTAAGTTTCTAACAAAGAGCTTATTTCATTTAGGAAAAAAAATCATTTCATTGTTGTTTTAGCAGGGTTTGGGGAGGAGCCAAAAAAATACACGTGTGTTTATTCTGTCATCTCTACCCAGAATTCCCTGTATATTATTCCTTTGAAATCTACTTTTTATTTTTAACTTAACAGTATATCATTAACAACTTCCCACACTATTACATATTCTTTCATTACATTTTCTTAAATTAGTAAAACATTTAAAAATATCTTTGGTAACCTCTGCTGAAGATATGCTATAGTTTATTTAGCAGTTTTCCCTTTGTTGGACATTTAGGTTGATTGCATTTGTTTGCTCCTGAGAAATTTTTATAAGGGTTGTGGGGTAGACCAGCACAACAGAGAGAGGGGTGCTCACCCAGGACCCTGGCAGACATGACACAGAGACCGCTTGTCATGTTCACAGCCCAGTTATACTCCCAGGGGCTCTGGAGAATCCATAAATGACTAGAATTATCTTCTTTGATGACCCATCCAGCTGCCAAGGGCAGAACATCCTGACCTCCGTCTTAGCTAGCTGCCTGCTAATCAACAGCTTACCCAAGAAAAGGCAAAGTTCATTATTTCCAACTTGTCTTCAGTTTTTCCTTCTCCCTTTCTCCTCTATTTTGCATTTAACTCCTAATTTTGCCTTCACTATATGAAATAGATCTGCTATTGGCTTCCCTTGAACACAAGTACGTAGTGTGCTCTTAATTAATTTTCTGTCTTGGAGTTAATATTTGACACTATAACCTACAATGTTTCTGTGCTCATTCTCCTGGATAAATCAGTGTGTTCATCCAGGACCATCTTCCATGGATAAATGAGGCCCCGTCTAACTTCTGGGTGGGTCTGGATTCTGTGGCGCCATCTTGGCTCATCTGACTTGAGCACATAAGCGGGATAGAACAATTTTAGCATCTCTGGTCATAAAATGCACCAAATAATGGCATAATTACACAGAAATAAATATAGGATGCTCAATGAAAAGCTAAGTTGTGGAGAAATTTACAGGGAAACTGAAAATAGTTTTGACCCTTCAAGTCTTTACCCTCCTCTATACATAAACACAGACTGGCAATTCACAAGTAAATGCAAGGTTTTCAACATCCAGCAGTTTGGAGTAATAAAAAAAAGGTCAGAAGTAAAACATTTTACACAGTGCCTTTCCTTGTCCTTTTTAAAATGCGAAAGAGGATCAAGCAACAACATTCTCCTTCTGAGTTGAAACCCACAGGGGCTGAGGCTGCCCTGGGACAGTGCTCCTTTCATGAACTATGAGTGAAGACTGGGCTTATTCATAGAACTTGCTGGGCAGTTAGACCACACCCTTCCTGGGCTGCTGCTTTTGACCCAGTCTGTGGTGTAGGCTGGGCCTTGATGGCATCACTGACCTCCAGAGGGCAAAGCGGGACCCGCTTCTGAAGTGGCCTTCTTTGGGGAAGCATGCTGAAGGGGGAGCTTTAAGGTCAGGTATGATCTGTTGCTCCTGGTAGTCAGGCTTTCAACCTGCAGTTCCTGAGCTGCTGCCACGTGCAAGGCCCGGGAACAATACAGAGCACCAGTCTAGTGGGGAGACAGACATGTACAGATAGAATCACAAGACGGTCTTTTCACACTCCTTGCTCAAATAACAAACTCCTACCCACCAGCTGTGTGTGCCAGCTCCACAATTTCAATAGAGAAGAAGTTTAGGGGAGCCTGTCTGGTTGGAAGGGCATAGCCAGGGAACTGGATGGAACAGTTTCTTCTTAGATTGTATACTGCACACCAATACATATGGCAAAGTTTTCCAAAGATGCTTTCATTGGTGTATATAAGGTTGAGAAAATGTCAGTTTTCCATATTACATATTTCACCACATTTTAAAATGTTTTTCTTATTTTGTTATTATGCAAGGAGGTAGGGGAGCCAGGGGTGGAGAGGGTAGGAGGGCAGCTAAAGCCCCCAAGCCCACCTTGTGCTGCCTCTAGCCAGGCCCTGCGTTAGGCACAGAGGACGTTATCCAGCACTGTCCCCACTGCAGAGGTTACCGTGTCCAGGAGACTCTCCATGCAAATAAAAAAGGCCATAGATGGGCTTTCCTGGTGGCGCAGTGGTTGAGAGTCCGCCTGCCTGGTCCCGGAAGATCCCACATGCCGTGGAGCGGCTGGGCCCGAGAGCCATGGCCGCTGAGCCTGTGCGTCCGGAGCCTGTGCTCTGCAACGGGAGAGGCCACAACAGTGAGAGGCTCGAGTACCACAAAAAAAAAAAAAAAAAGGCCATAGAGGGTAATAAGTGCTGATTATTCTTCCACTGTTTATTGAATACCTACTGCAAGCCAGCCACAGGGCTGGGCCCTGAGGGTACAAGAGTCCTTGTTCCCTGATCTCACGGGGCAGGGAGAGCCTAGGAGTGGGGTTGTCTGATTTAATACAGGACAGCCAGTTAAATTGGAATTTCAGAGAAACAAAGCACAATTTTTTAGTACAAGTTATGTTCCATGCAATGTTCTGATTTGCTAAGTCAGACAGCAGATAGGAGAGCCCATAAAGAACGCAAAGTGCTCAGGAAGAGGGAGAGGCAGGGATGCCCTATGTGGCATCTCCTCAGCGAGGCCACCGCGACCGGCCCTGCACCTTCATGGCTCTAAAATTACAGTACGTGTGGGTGTGTTTATCATCAGTCTCGCCCGGGAGAATGGGAGCTCCCCCAGGGCAGCGTCCTTATCCATCCTACCCACCATTCTGATTTCCAGCAAGCAGGTGTTCAGGAAATACTTGTTGACTCCATGAATGTCCCTGGGGAGATGGAAGGAGGGCATGGTGCTCAGGGGAGGTGGGATTGGAGTCGGGTCTTTACTAAATAGACAGAGGGGTAGGAAGGGCCTTCCAGGTAGGGGGACCAGTGTGAGCAGGGATGTGCAGGGGCCGAAGAGCGGGTGGCTATGTGGTATGGGCGTGTAGGGGATGCGTCTGGGAAGGAGGTGGGAATGAGAAAAGTATCAGGGGTCTGGCTGGGGCAGGTTCTCGTGTGCCTACCCCACTGAGGGGGAACCATGGGAGGCTTTAAGGTTTAAGGGAGAATCAGAGAAGTGTGCGGTCAGAGCAGAGAAGGTGGCCTGGAGGCTATCTCAGCCTCACGAAGGTCTGAGTGAGAGGGTCTGAACTGAGGCCAGGATGGTGCTAGTGCAGAAGAGGGGACCATTGGTGGGTATTTAGGGGAAGAATCAGCAGGACTTGAGTATGCAAAGTGCTAGAAGACAAGGTAACGGATTCTGCCTTGGTTGGGGGGAGAGAGGGTGACATTTCAGCAGGGTCCTGAACACTCCAGGGGGGCAGGGGCAAGGTCTTGGGTTGGGAGGAAGGAATTCTAAGCAGAGCCAACCATCACAAGTACATGTGTCAAGGAGTGATGGGACACAACCTGTGGGGAACGGTGGGCACTCTGTATAAATAACCAAGAACAACTGACCTGCAATTCTCTCCATGTGGATAAATAACAGCTCACACCCTGACCCCACCAGCTGGGAGGAGCCCTGGGTTATGGCTACGACAAGTCTAGTACGTGATAAGTTTTCCCCCAAAGGGCCATGACCTCAGAGAACAAATTCTCCCTTGGAGAGTCACGTGGGTAGCTCAGCTGTTTCTGAGTGGTGAGGTCTAAGGATTAAAAAGCAAACATGCAGAGATGGACAGTGAGCTAATGGCGTTTCACAGGACAGTGATGATTCTAAAGCCATGTGAACGGTTGGATAGGAAATTAAGATCATGAATATCTGCTCTGAGCCAGGCCCAGCCCTAGGCCTTGAGGTCTCTGCCATCTGCCCTTCCTGTTCGAGCTTAGAGTGAAGGTCAGGGTTGGTGAAGAGAGGACAGAGTTTTATTGTGGATCTTTGTTTTTATGTATCATTTTATCTTATTATTTTTATTATTTATTTATTTATTGTTTATTTATATTTTGGCCATGCCACGTGGCTTGTGGCATCTCAGTTCCCCGACCAGGGATTGAACCCAGGCCATGGCAGTGAAAGCCCGGAATTCTAACTACTAGGCCACCAGGGAACTCCCTTGTTGTTTTTTGCTTTTACTAAATTGTTTTTTATTTGCATACAGTGAAAGTCACTTTTTTGGGGTGTATAATGTATGCATTTTTACACACCTATAGATTCTTGTGACCTCAGACAGGGTATAGAACAATTCCAACACCCCAAAGATTTCTCTAGTGATGCCCCTTTTGTATTCAGACATTTTCTCCCATCTCTAAACTCTGGCAACTACTACTCTGTTCTCTGTTCCTATATTTTTGTCTTGTCCAGAATGTCATAGAAATGGAATCATGTAGTAGGTACCTTCTGGAGATTGGGTTTTTACTCAGCACAATGCATCTGAGATCCAACCATGCTGATGCAAATGTCATAGTCTATTCCTTTGCACTGCCCAGTAGTTTTCCGTGTATACTTGTAACAGTTTATCCACTCGCTGTTGAAAGACATCAGGTTATTTCCATTTTGGGGCCATCATCAATGATTCTGGTATAAACATTCATATACAGGTTTTTGTGTGAAATACATTTTCATTTCTTTAGGATAAATACCAAAAAGTGGATTGTTGGCTCCCATGGAGATGAAGGTTTAACTTTTTAAGAAATTGCCTGTTTTCCAGAATGACTGTACCATTTTGCCTATGAGAGGGCCAAGTTTTGTTGATTTTTCTTTTCATTTGTCTCTTCCTTTTTTTGTTTCTTCTTTCTTTCTTTTAAATTTTTATCGAAGTAGAGCTTACATGCCATCTTTTTTTTTTTTTTTTTGGCCATGCCATGGAGCTTGTGGGATCTTAGTTCCTGACCAGGGATCGAACCCTGGCCCCCTGCAATGGAAGCATGGAGTCCTAACCATTGGACCACCAGGGAATTCCCTTACATGCCATCTTAAATGCAACATGTATAAAACTAGATGAACTTTTATCTATATACACACCCATGTAACTACCACCCAGATCAAGATATAGAACCTTCCGAGCACCTCCTCCCAGTAAATACCCCACAATCCAGCAGGGGAATTGCTATCTTGACTTCTATCACCGTAGATTAGTGTTGCCTGTTTTAGAGCTGCATTTATATGGTATCATACTGTATGTAATCTTGTGTCTGCCTTCTCTTCACTCAACGTCACATGAAGTCCATCCAGGTTGATGTGCGCGGCAGTGTCTGTCTTTTTTGTATTGCTGAGTAGTGTTGCAAGTGTATGACTATGCCTCAATATTCACTCTCCTCTGATGAACATTTGGGTTGGATCCAGTTTTGTGGCTGTTAGGAATAAAGCTGCTCTGACTATTCCTGGGTGTTTCTGTATGTTTTGGGTAGCCACAAGCACGCATTTCTGTTGGGTGCACACCCAGGAATAGAATTACTGGGTATGTTTAGCACTAGTAGAAACTGCCCAAGAGTTTTCCAAGAGGGGAACCAATTTACAGTCCCACCAGCAAGGTAGACATTTGCCCTGCAACCAGACACTTGGTGTCGTCAGGTCTTTTCATTGTAGCCATTCCAAGTGGAAGTGTAGTCATATCTCATTGTGCTTTTAATTCTCATTTCCCTGATAACTAATGATATTGAGCATCTTTTCACATGTTTCTTGGCCATTTGTATATCCTCTTCTGTGAGGAGCCTGTCTAAATCTTTTGTCCATTTTTAAGGTTGGGTTATCTTGTTGACCTGTCTTTGCAGGAGAACGGAGGCCGTATGAAGTATCTAAACTTAGCCAGTGATCACCTCAGAGAGAAAACTGACATTGACCTGGGGGCAAAGGATGTTTTCTGGGGTGTGAGTGGGAAGAAGGGAGAGGGGAGCTGTCTCCCCTGAAATCTTGCACAGCCTGAGTCTATGGGGGGTTCTATGTAGTTGGCCCACCGGCCTCAAAGATCTGGAAAGCCCCTTTCCCACTCCTGGTCTTTATCACAAGCCCCTTTGGTAAATATTGGGAGATTGGGGTCTGGGGAGGGACCAGCCTCTCCTCCCAGATCAGTGCTGACTGCTCTGCACAACAAGCTGGGCCCTTGATTGAGTGAGGACCATTCTGGAGGGCAGAGTGAGACAGGGTGCTGTCTAGGGCTCCTCTAACGCAGTGAGACACCCTGAGAGAGGTGTGTCACCCCGGGCCCCTGGCAGGGTGTCCAACGGGGCTTACGGGACAGCCGGAAGGCTTTACCTACCACACCCCTGGGCCTGTGACTGTATCTGACTGTGTAAGTTATACCTACATCACTTGTCTTTTGGGGAATAGAGTCTAATCACTGAAACAGTTTTGTTTTTTTTTTAATTGAAGTGAAATGTGTTTACAGAAAAGTTTAAAAATCAGAAGCTAACAGATAAATTATCACAGAATGAACACACCCATGTAACAACCACCTAGGTCAAGAAATAGAACATTTCCAGCATCCCAGGAGACCCACCTACCTTCTCCCAATTGCTGTCTTGTTTGTCTTTCTCGAAGGTAACCACTATCCTGGCTTTTAACAGCAGAGATAAGTTTTGCCTGGGTCTGAACGGACGCTGTTTCTGGATAGTGAGAGGGGTGTCAGAGCAAACCTCTCTTAGGGATACCCCTCTCAGTGCATACTGTTTTAGAAAGTGCTGGGCGTGCTCATTTGTTTAGCAATATTATAGCATTCCCTCACTGAGTTATAAACCACGTGGGGTCAGGAATTTTGCCTACCTTGTTTACTGCTATATTCCCAATGCCTAGAACAGTGCTTGATACATACTGGGAGCTCCATAAATATTTGCTGAGTGAATGAGCATTGTTGAGAGGGCATCAGTGTGTCACTGCTCACACACATGAAGTCCATAGACCTGGATGTGGAGAGGAAGAAACATGGCTGTGGGCTAGAGAAGCAGCAAAGTCCAGAGAAGAAAGGGAACAAGCGGAACCAGAGACTTGGGAGGGAGCGGGAATGGAGAATGGCGCAGCTGGCCAGGCAGACTCATGCCCATGTCTGATAGGTCACAGACAGTTGAGGTCTCCAAGGTGAAGTTTACACCTAATGCCCTCTCCTCCTCCTAGCCCCAGGGTCTCCCCTCACTTTGAAAAAAGCCTAATCCCAACATCGGAAGCCTCTCTCTCCTCTGCTTATTTTGCTAAAGTCTGCTCTGCCCACCTAAAATCAGGCCCTAACCAGACAGAGTCTAGATGAGACTAAACTTCCTCTTAATGGAAAGACAGGGGAGTCTTTTTCTCTAAGGTCTGGATCTACAGGCCAAAGGAAAACACACAATCCCTTCAGCAATGAGGACATCATAGAGGCCACCAGATGTTAGCTAAGGTTGACTTCCCACAGAAAACAATCAAGTGGAAATTTACCTCATTACCGAAGCTTCAATTTCCCTTAAGTCTGGGAGAAGAAGGGAGTTATAAAATGCTGTATAAACACAGTCACCAAGATAATAATAACAACATGGAGTGTGAGTGAGCTAGATTAATCATTCCAGCTTGGGGGCAGAGCAAAAATTAACACCATTCCAAGCACATTCATTTCATTCGCTGATTTTTCAAACACTGGCTCAGCACCTGCTTTGAGTTAGACATTCTAGGGCTCCGTTGTACAGAAATGAACAAGATGTTGGGTCTGTCCCCAGATTTTATGGTTTAGTGGAAGTCAGCCAACTTCTGTACCTGAGACCATACGTGCGTAAGTTTTGCCACTCTGGGTCAAAGACTTGCCGTCAGAGAACTCCGTCGTCTTTCCTGTTGTTAACCTCAGAAGTTTTGAACTTGCCGTGATGTATCCTAGTTCCCCTATGCTCTGTCCCTCCTAACTCTCGGACCCACCTGCCTTTTGTGATTCTGGCTGTAGTTCCAGCCTCTGATCCGGCCTCTTAGGGTAATGAGTCCTGGAATCCCATTCCCTGTTGGGGGAACTGGGTGACCCCCTCTTTTGGTTTCATAAGCCTATCTCTCCCACTTTAAGGGGGATCCTCTAGTGAACAGTTTCCATGTGTGAACTCACCATGTTTCCTCCAGGCTTGCTCTTCCCACTGTATTTCTCATGCCTTTGAAGGGCATCACCGTTCACTCCATTCTCCAAGTCAGGAAACCGAGATGATGCTCTCTTCTCCCGTCCCCCATTGCTCATGGCCACCATGCGACATCAGAGTGTGAAAGCAGCACTGGGTCCGAGCAGCTGGGGGTAGGAAATGGAGTGGGGAAGTGGTTCATTGGCTGTGTTGATGCCTAGGGTCCTACAAAGACTGCTCTTTAACCTCTGGCCCTAACTTAGTCCTTTAGTTCAACTAGGATGGGACCCAGAGATCTCATCATCCCACCTCTGCCTCATTCTCTCCTCTTCCTTTTTAGGTTCTCCTGCCCAAAACAAAACACTCTGTCTCTTTCATTTGGCCAACAAACACAAGCTTCTGGTGAAAACAAGATAACAGACCCAAAATGGAGTTGCTTTTGCTAAGCCCATGTCACCAACCTGAGACTTAATTGTGCTTTTGGCTCTCCCGGAAATGGAATCGTAAACCAGTCAAGCAGGAATTGCTTAATCGGCATTAGTTAGGTAATCTGCCTGATAGGCCCTGCCATCCACTAAAGGAAAGTAACTTTGCCATAACAAACCCACTGTTTTCTGCCTAGTATAACTTCCTTGTTCCTGCTCTCTTTTCCCTACAAAAGTCTTTTATTTGGTAAACTCCTTGGAGTTCCTTTCTATTTTCTAGATTGGATGCTATCTGATTCATATATCATTGAATAAAGCCAATAAGATCTTTAATATTTACTCAGTTGAATTTTGTTTTTTTAGAACTTCTATTCATATAAGCTCATGCAAGTAGCTACTTTGGAGAAGACGTGTCTCTAACATGGCAGACAAACCTTATGTTCAGACAGTGATCTGATATTTGGTAACTGAATGAATGAATCGATACTATTTATGTTCCAACAGCTTTGAATCACATACGTTTTCACTCTTCTCCCTTATACACTGAAGAGGCCCAGGGTCTGAATTTTATTTCTTCTTCGCCATTTAAACAGATTCTCCCAAGACACAGTGGTCTTCAGAGGATTCCCGGAGCAGACACAGCACAGCTCTACATAAGGCAGAACAATATGCGTTGTTTTGTTTCAACATATATTTTCAACAATTTGCTTCTTTTCTGTCAACTAACACAATCTGGCAGGATTTTCATTCAATCATTCAATAACAATATGTTGAGAATTTACTCTGTGCCAATGAGTGTGCTAGAGGCCAGGGTACAAAAGTGAACCAAATACAGTACAATCTCAGCCCTTAAAAAAATTCACAACTCACAGTGCAGTAGAGTCAGTGCTAGAGTGGGGTTGGGGACAGGCTGGGATAGGAAGAGGCACATAGGAGAGGATCCTAACCCAGGCTTTGGTTTTTTAACCTTTTTCTTTTGGAAACTTCCAAACATATACAAATGTTGTGAGCACAATGAACCCTCATGTAGCATCTATCATCCAGCTTCAACAGTTATCAATATCCTGCCATTCTTATTTCATCTATCTCCTGATCCCACATTTTTTCTTGAGTATTTTAAAAACCAACCCCAGATATTATATTGTTTCTCCCATTTTGATTTTCTGTTTGCAGCTCTAACCAATGAGGCATGCCCTAACCAGTCTCAAAGGGGACAGGAAGGCTCCCTGGAGGCAGTGGCATCTAATCTGAGGTCTGGAAGAGTAGGATTGGCAGCCACGTGGGTAAAAATGACAGAGCAGGAGGAGGAGGGCAGGAAGGGGCAAACATTTCAGACTGAAGGAAGAGTTTGTGCAGAGGTCAAAGGTGAGGGGAAGGTGACGTGTTTAGCACTTTGTCACTCACCTGTGGTCTATGGACCAGCAGAATTGGCATTATCTGGGAGCTTGTTAGAACTCTAGAATCCAGAGCCCCACCCCAGGTCTAGGGAATCAGAATCTGAGCTTTTATCAAAGTCCCCAGGAAATTCATTTGCACATCAGGTCTGAGAGGTAGTGGGTTAGGGGACTGTCTAAGGATCAGTGCAGCTAGAAATTAGAACGGCCTTGAGGTTGGAGCAAAAGGGGCAAGGTCGGGAAGGCCCCTAAAGCCAAGGCAAGGTCTTGGCGTTTGCCCTGACACCAGAGGAGAGCTGCTGACGGGGTTGAGCAGGGAGTGATGTGGTCAGATTTGCCTTTTAGGCGGCAACTCTGCTGCAATGGGGAGAGTGGATTAAGGTGGAGGAGGTGGGAGCCCCGGAAACGCGTCAGGGTTTTGTTCCCTTTGAAGCTACAGGGTGCAGGGGCTGGACAGGGACTCTGGAGCCCAACAGCCTCGCCTGTGTTGTATTTCCATTGTATTATTCAAACCCCAACCTGGCTTCTTACAAACAGAATAGCTGTGGCTTGAGACAAAGCTACTTGACTTGTCTGAGCCTCTCTTTCCTCACCTGTCCCAAGCATGGCACTTTCTTTTTACGGGACTTTGATAGCAGCATCAAAGAAGAGTGAATGCTTAGAAATAGAGCCTGATTTTGATACGTTTGGAATTCAAACAGCCACAGAAATGCTACAACTGCCTGGCTCTACACCCACCCCGCCTCTAGCCCAGACTGCAGCATTCGGGCCCCCTCCCTTCCAGAAAGCCCTGTGGTCGGGGAAAGACCACAGAATTGGGGCTGGAGACTCAGCTTCTAGAGAAGTCAATTCAGAGCCCCACCTATCCTGGAACCTTTGCTTCTCGAGAGGCAGTGCCCCTGGCCAGCCCTCCATGCCTGTTCTCACACCTGCCTGCCTGCCTGGGCTCAGGCCAATTCTCTCACCTGGAGTGCAGGTGTGCGGGCATCTGCTTACTCCTCACTATCAAGTAAGCCACTATGTTTGGGACATTGTGCTCTGTGCTTTGGGGACCTGAGGATAAGTGAGGAACAGAACTCTCCTCCCCTCAGCCTATCAGAACCCTTCCTGTTCTTTGAGCCCAGGTCCACCCCCTCAGTGGCACCTCTCCTGCCCACGTTGAGCTCAAATGGCTGGTGAAACTGCAGCCCAGAAACAGCATGGAGGTGAGTTCCTGATGGGGACCTGTCACCAGAGGAGAACAGTTAGCAGGCCCTGAGGGGCCTGGATCCCCCCACGCCCAAAGGTCATGTGCTGTGAGTAGGGACCAAACTTAGCTGATCAGGGAGGGCCTGAAGGGGTCATTTGCCTGAGGTCAAAGGGCCAAGGGACCACACCAGCGGGTGCCTGACTCCCTTTCCTTTCTCTCCTGGTGCTGCACCTCCACCAGTGGCCACAGGGGGTCAGTGTTCTTTCATGCTTGGGTTGGCACAGTTGGCTGGGGACTGCCCTGGACCCCACAGCTCTCTGTAGCATCCCTCGACAGAGAGTTCTGGCTAACTGTGCAAAAAACTTCCCTAAGGCTTGGAGCAATGTGGTCAGAGGGACCCAGTAGTCTGGGTGAGGAAGAAGAGCAGCAGGTTATTTGCACAGTCACGTTGTTTCACTGAGAGGAGCCACAGGACCCTGCCCAGATGCCCTGCACAGGCTGGCTCCATGCTCTCTGACTATTTAAAAACAGTAGGCACTCGAGACTTCCCTGGTGGCGCAGTGGGTAAGACTCCGTGCTCGCAATGCAGGGGGTCCGGGTTCCATCCCTGGCCAGGGAACTAGATCCCACATGCATGCCACAACTAAGAGTTCGCATGCCACAACTAAGGAGCTGGCGAACCGCAACTAAGGAGCCCACATGCTGCAACTAAGGAACCCGCCAGCCACAACTAAAACCCGGAGCAACCAAATAAATAAATAAATAAACAAAACAGTAGGCACTCACTTGGGCCGATGTGGGGTGAGCAGGAAATTGTGCAAAAACAGGCGAAAAGCCTGAATTATGCAAGTTTAGGAAGATGGAGTGTCATGCCCCTCAGGAACATCTGGGGGTTCCAATCAGCTGCAGCCCACCTCTGCTGGTCCTGTTTTTAACAGCTACAGGACACCTAGTCTCAGGTAGTTCTGGTTGTTGGGGTCTCAGGCCAGGCCATGAAGCCTGGGGGGCTCACTTGTAGAGTGTGGTGTGTGCTGTGTGTGTGCTGACACAATGGCCAACCACCCTGCTGACAGGGCTTTCTGAAGGAAAGTCCCCAGAGGCCTAATCCAGCAAAGGCATGTCTCACTGGCTGGCAGACCCTCCCACTCCCCAGAGGGGTGAGGTGTTCCTCGGCTTCAAGTTGTTGATGGCTCCCACGGCCTGAGAGATGAGGCCAGGATGGAGACTTTGGAGGAGGAGTGGGCTGCGGACCCCGGGGACTCTGAGGACCGAGACTGGCCCCAAACCTGGGCCCAGGCCCAGATCTAGGCTTTGTGGGTCTGAAGCTTTTACCATTTGGGTATCTCTTTAAGAAAAATAATATAAAATTACAAATACAAAATTGTATTTGTAAATACAATTTTATAAGTATTTACTTAGAATGAGATTTTTACTTAGAATGAGAAATAAATATTTACTTAGAAATAAATAGTTCCTGAGAATGAGACAATAGGTGACATCAAATTACAAATTTTAAAAAGCTGACAAATAGCACAAATAGCACAAAACCTAGAAAAATAATCTTTTTGTTAACTGACCATTACACCTCTATAGTATTTTCCCAGGTGTTTTGGCTGCATACTCTTTGATAACCACTTCATTTGCCAACAATTTTGTAATATTTTCTATAGGAAGAATAGGAAGATAATTCAATCTTTACTATGGTTGATCAAAATTTTATGTAATATTGCTACAGGTTTATGCTTACAAACTCAGGAATTCATACATTCTATTTTGTCAATCCCAACAAAGAGAGAAAACATGTGATGTGCTTATAATTGTAATATGCTGCATTATTAAGTATATTCTTGACAAGAGAGAACCTCCTGGCAGAAGAAAACTTTGACTGGACATTGCTGAGAACCAAACTCTGTCTTTTACATTTATGATGACTGGAGGAATTTTCCACAAACTAGCTTCTGATTCTGTACATTTTGAACCTTGTTTCTCTCACATTTCCCACCTACTTCCGGTACTAGGTGCCGAAGGTCACATACATATTTCAACATGGCCTTTGGTCATGACTCGTGAGTGGACAGGAGGAACACTGCTAGGAGCCATTTCTACACTGGGGAAAGGGTGCTAGAAATTATTTAACTATACTAGGAAGTCACTGCAAATCGCACATATAAATGCACTCTGGGCACAATTTCCCCTTAGCCAGATACTAAAAATGCCCATAGCCATTCCAAACACAGCCCACCATGAAAGGAAGTGTGACCAACAGATGGCAAGTTGGGAAAAGACTATAGCCTTTTTTTTTTTTTTTTTTAGGGGATGGATATTTTAATTAAGTCAAAGGGGGAATCTTTTCCCAATGTATACATATATCAATCATCTAAGATGATAGTCTTAATTGATAATGGTTAATATATCTCATTCTTCCAAATTTTACAAATTTTAAGCAACTGCTAAGGGCCTCTCCCAGGTCCTTGCCAGTGAGGGGTCCTGAAGCTTGTGCTTCATTAGGTTCAGGCTAAATCCACCCTTGCCTAGAACCCATCACTCTCTCCCCGCGTCTTCCCTCTTCCAGGAGTTGGCTTGCCTTCTTTGCTCTCCACCGCCCAACTTGTGTTCCTTCTGGTGGAGGAATTTCTTTCCCTCCCAGATGGAAGCCAGAGCAGATCTGGGTCCCCAGCCTCTCTAGGACCTTGCCCTTCCTTCCAGTAAACATACGGCCCTTCTAAGCTTTCCACTGATTTGACAAGTAGAGACAAGAGACATAGGAAATAAAACAAATCCTTCTAACTCGCCTTCATCTTCTTTCCACTTGGGTGTCCCAGAGAGACAAAGGCACACCTTTGATGGTATTGATGGTGCACCTTTAGCGGTGACCAGAGGGCTGAAGTGAGTAATCATATTTCCGAGGAAAACATATCTGGGATCTCCACAGGCTTTTCTCCCTGGAGTGAGGGTTGAAGCTCTAGGTTGACAAGATGAGACAGAGGCTGGGACAACTGGTGGCTGATGCTGGGGTCATTGCCATTTCCCCCCAAGGCCCCACCAGACCCTACCCTGAGTTGTCCTTGGATGAGACCAAATCTCCTGATGGCAAAGGCTGTGTCTTACTTATCTACATACATGTCCCCTGCACCTAGCATGCTTCTTGGTATGTAGTTGGTGCTCAATGAATGTTGAATTTGAAGAGCAGAATGGGGTTGGGGGATCTGACTGCTCCCAGGAGGACCCTGAGGGCATAATAAAGGCTGTTTTGTGCCTGAGTGGCCATGGGTGTAATGAGGGTCAGGGGACAGCCCATTAAACGCAGCAACCAGGGAACCGGGGCCAAACCAGCTGCCTTCCTTCCCTTTGCCCACCTTCTCATCTACAACACTATTTTGTTTAACAAGGTTCTTCCTTCAGGCAATTTCCTTCAGAAATCAGGCAAAGACCAACTGCAGCCTAGTGTTTATATGCAGACATTTCTTGGAAAATTAGTATGCTTTAACAAATCCTGAATCCTGAGAAAAATCAATCTGGGAAACAGGGAAAAGTATTATAATTCTCCTGTGAGAATCAAAGCTTAACAGTCAACACAGAGACATGACTGGTTTGAAGGATTCCACTGACATCTAGTGAAATCAGAAGCAGAAAGTGCTGATAACTCCGAGTTGAGGGTTAAGGTCGACATTTTTGGGAACAGTGATGGCAGCAGAGATGTGGTCACTATATAATCGGTCTTGCTTAAAGCTGTTATGATATTATGAGCGTGTGTTTGTGGCCCTGTTTGGTGCTTGAGTTACTACTGCAAACAACATAAATATTAATAGGGTTATATACTTTGTATACTTTTTTCAAAGCCTATGAGTGGTGTTCCAAGAAATAACGAGCTTTGAAAGCAAAAATAAGTTCCTAAATTGGCAATTTTAACACAATTCTGTGTAGCACTGTTTACTTTGTTAGAAGATCTGAATGTTACATTATCCAAATATAACACAACCCAACAACACACGTTGTCTTCCCATGTTTGAATATTCACTATAGGCCATGATTCTTTGTGAATACCACTAAAGTTACTATTTCTTATATATTAAACAAAAATTTTTAGATATACATAATAATGAGTAAAGAGTATCAAGAATGTTGAAAGTGTTTTAAGAATAACTTACGCTTTGGAAAATTTCCAAGAATTCCCAGGAATTTAACTTCTTGTTCCTGAATCCTGAAGTTAAATACCTGTCAAGAATTTGGAAACACTATTCCAGCCTCCGTGAGGATCCAATTTTGAGTTAGGGGACTGAATGAGTCAAGTTTTATGGACTAGGACACTGGCTGGGGGAGCTGTTAGGGTCACCTCATTGTCTCCTGATAAACATCCAGGTGGAAATCTCAGCCCAGGGCACATAATTCGTGTTTGGGTCGGTGGGTTGCACTGAAGTAAGGAACTGAGAATCGCAAGGGATATGGGGGGGTGTCCAATGACCTTGCCCTGGGAGAGCACCCATGACAGACAAGCCTACACCCACTGTTTCCTTACCCATGATCCCCCAGGCTCCCCACAGCCTCCAGCCCTGCAGAGGGGAGCACTCACCTTCTCCCAAGGAAAGTAACTTTCTTTTGTGCTGCCCAGGTCAGGGATTTGGAAGGCAGTACGATCGCCCCTCATCCCTCAGTATCCATCAGGGATTGGTTCCAAGACCCCCAGGATCTCAAAATCCCCCAATCAAGTCCTTTATATAAAGTGGTGTTGTATTTGCGTATAACCTCTTCCTATATCCTTTAAATCATCTCTAGATTACTGAACATACCTAATGCAGTGTAAATGCTAAGTAAATTCATTGTAAATACAATGTAAATGCTATGGAGATAGTTGCCAGCACACTGCAAATTCAAGCTTTGCTTTTTGGAACTTCCTGGAAATGTTTTAAAAATATTTTTATCCGCAGTTGGTTGAATCCACAGATGTGGAACATGTGGGTACAGAGGGCCCACTGTATATGATTCTTTAACTTGAATTCTCATGAGGAAAGAGCTCTGGGTCTGATTCGATAACCCAGATTTGAGTCCCGTATCTGTCAAGTACAAGCCTTATCACACTGGCCTCTGTCTGTTTACATGAGTGTTCCACCAGGCTCTGAGGCTGGGGTACTGAAAAAATACTGGTTAAATAAATGAATAGATAAGCAAATAAATGAGTAGTTGGGAAGGCATTTGTGAAGGAGCTGGAGTCTGATAGGCACAATATCTGGTCATCACAAAAGAAAAATGAGAACTTTGGGTTAAACAAGATGGATTGAAAACATATGTATCTCTCCTCCCTCCACAAACTCCATCTAAGAAGAAGTTTCATTAAAAACACTGGGACTTCCCTGGAGGTCCAGTGGTTAAGACTCCGTGCTTCCACTGCAGGGGGCACGGGTTCAATCCCTGGTCAGGGAACTAAGATCTTGCATGGGACACGACATAGCCAAAAAAAAAAAGAAGAAGAAATACAAAAGGTGTAAACTCCCAGAGACAAAGATAAGAGATGTCAACAACTGTTTAAAAGACAGAATAAGTGGAACTGGCCTGTCCGGGCCAAGGAGGCTGCAGTAGGTGCCAGCTTCCTCAGAAGGTGGGGGACGAAATGGGGCAGAGTACGCAGGGAGAGTCGAACCCACCTCTCCTGTCCTCACCCTTGTGGGAGATGGGACGTTTATTCACTGCAGAAATAGATCAGACAGACCACCTTCCAGGTCACAAGGCCCAGCGGACTGGGAGGAAGGCACCCACTGAACTCAAGGCAATTGAGTACAAGGCCTCACACTATCCTCTGAGGCCCCAGGGGCCCTTTTCCACTCTGATCTGAGCAGCCCAGCAATTGTAGGTGCTTCCAGGTTGGCAGCTGGAGGGTTCTTCTCTGGAAAAACTGACCAGCTTGAGAGAAAAGACCTACAGCTTCTGAAATTTGGGTCCTCCCAACAAAATAAGCAGGTCTCAGCCTGGTCACTCTGTAGAGAGCTCCAGCGGGCCCTATGCCTGGTCCACCACTCAGAGAGGCCCACTCAATCACTCCCAGACAGCCCAGGGTCACCAGAGTGGGAGAAAATCATTAGTAAACCAACAAACACAAACTTGGCCTTATATCCAAGTTTTAGGGAAAATGCTCAGAAAACACTATCTAGGCATAGCTTGGAGATATTGCAGGTTCGTTTCCAGACCACCACGATAAAGCAAATAAAGCAAGTCACCTGAATTTTGTTGTTTCCCAGTACATGTATTAGTTATGTTTATACTACACTGTAATCTATTAAGTGTGCAATAGCATTATGTCTAAAAAAAGAATGTACACCCCTTAATTAAAAAATACTTTATCACTGAAGAATGCTAACCATCACCTGACAATGCAGAGTTGCCACAAACCTTCAATTTGTAAAAACCTCAATATTTGCAAAGCGCCATAAAGCTAGGTATGCCTGTGAATATTTAAAACAACTACCACTCTACTGAAGAAGTAAGAGAACAAGTAGAATTATCCTGATCTGCTAGTTTACATTGAGTTTTGAAAACCATGCTTTTTATGAAAAAAGGCTTATGTGAACTTCAAACCATTAATATTATTCACATAGTCGTAAATTTATGATTAACATAATTATCTAAATAAGGTTTCACAAATCTGATGACTAATTCAAGAATAGGAGGTGTTTTCTATGTGTTTCTTATATTAAAAACAAGTTTTAATGCAAATAAAGTTTCTTATTTTTTATTCCTTAGGTGTCAGGAGAGTTTAAGAACAGAAAATACAGTGTACAGCAAAATGCAATCTGATTTCGGATTTTAAATTTTACCCTAGTGAGTTTACCTGGCAAAGCATTTTATTGAATAAACCCCTAATTTCTTTTCCTTAAGAGGGGAGCTTATATATATTTTTTATTATATTTTATTTCTAAAGGGAGGCTTATTTATGTTTTGCTTTTTTGGCTTATGTAATTTTTATCCATACCAGACAACCCCCAATGTTAAAGATGGAGACAAAACAAGCAAAATAAATAAATAAATAAACAGAAATCAAAAAGAAATTCAGGAAACAAAGATAATGTGAGATACAGAAGAAAACTTAAGCAATTATAATGATCCTCAGAAAGATCAGGAGCCGTAAAAAAGAGGGCAACATATACACCCAGAGAACAAAAAATAGTTCTTGGAAATATGATAGTGAAAATAAATTCAGTAGGAGGGGTGGAATGTAAATTCATGGAAATCTCTCAGAAAGTAGAACAAAAAGAGAGATGGAAAATAAGGTGGTCAAATAGCATATACTAGAGAAGTTTCAGTGGAAGAGACCAGGGGAAATTGAGGAAGACATTATCAATAAACTAATACAAGAAATATTTTCAGCAGCTTGAGGCCATAAATCACCAGTCTGAAAGGTCCCACAGGGCACCAGCAAGAAGAATGAAAATAGAGCCAACCCAAGGTACTTAATCTTGAATTGTCAGAACATCCAGAATAAAGAGATGATCCTATCAGCTTGTGGAGTCAAGGAATAAAGTCACAGGCAAAGATCAATAGTGAGAAAGGGATGAGGTTTCTCACCAGCAGCGCTGGGAACCAGAAGACAAGGAAATGATCCCTTCAAAATAATGGGAGAAATGCCTTCCAGTTTCAGCTTCTATGTCCAGCAAAACTCTTTTTTTTTTTTTTTTTTTTTTATTAGTTTCTGCTTTATAACAAAGTGAATCAGTCATACATATACATCTGTTCCCACATCCCCTCCCTCATGCATCTCCCTCCCTCCCACCCTCCCCATCCCACCCCTCCAGGCGGTCACAAAGCACCGAGCTGATCTCCCTGTGCTCTGCGGCTGCTTCCCACTATCTATCTACCTTACGTTTGGTAGTGTATATATGTCCATGCCTCTCTTTCCCTTTGTCACAGCTTACCCTTCCCCTTCCCCATATCCTCAAGTCCATTCTCAAGTAGGTCTGTGTCTTTATTCCCGTTTTACCCCTAGGTTCTTCATGACATTTTTTTTTTTTTAATTCCATATATATGTGTTAGCATACGGTATTTGTCTTTCTCTTTCTGACTTACTTCACTCTGTATGACAGACTCTAGGTCTATCCACCTCATTACAAATAGCTCAGTTTCGTTTCTTTTTATGGCTGAGTAATATTCCATTGTATATATGTGCCACATCTTCTTTATCCATTCATCCGATGATGGACACTTAGGTTGTTTCCAGCTCCGGGCTATTGTGAATAGAGCTGCAATGAACATTTTGGTACATGTCTCTTTTTGAATTATGGTTTTCTCAGGGTATATGCCTAGTAGTGGGATTGCTGGGTCATATGGTAGTTCTATTTGTAGTTTTTTAAGGAACCTCCATACTGTTCTCCATAGTGGCTGTACCAATTCACATTCCCACCAGCAGTGCAAGAGTGTTCCCTTTTCTCCACACCCTCTCCAGCATTTATTGTTTCTAGATTTCTTGATGATGGCCATTCTGACCGGTGTGAGATGATATCTCATTGTAGTTTTGATTTGCATTTCTCTAATGATTAATGATGTTGAGCATTCTTTCATGTGTTTGTTGCCAGTCTGTATATGTTCTTTGGAGAAATGCCTATTTAAGTCTTCTGCCCATTTTTGGATTGGGTTGTTTGTTTTTTTGCTATTGAGCTGCATGAGCTGTTTATAAATTTTGGAGATTAATCCTTTGTCAGTTACTTCATTTGCAAATATTTTCTCCCATTCTGAGGGTTGTCTTTTGGTCTTGTTTATGGTTTCCTTTGCTGTGCAAAAGCTTTGAAGTTTCATTAGGTCCCATTTGTTTATCTTTGTTTTTATTTCCATTTCTCTAGGAGGTGGGTCCAAAAGGATTTTGCTGTGATTTATGTCATAGAGTGTTCTACCTATGTTTTCCTCTAAGAGTTTGATAGTTTCTGGCCTTACATTTAGGTCTTTAATCCATTTTGAGCTTATTTTTGTGTATGGTGTTGGAATGATCTAATCTCATACTTTTACATGTCCCTGTCCAGTTTTCCCAGCACCACTTATTGAAGAGGCTGTCCTTTCTCCACTGTACATTCCTGCCTCCTTTATCAAAGATAAGTTGGCCATATGTGCGTGGGTTTATCTCTGGGCTTTCTATCCTGATCCACTGATCTATCTTTCTGTTTTTATGCCAGTACCACACTGTCTTAATTACTGTAGCTTTGTAGTATAGTCTGAAGTCAGGCAGCCTGATTCCTCCAGCTCCGTTTTTCGTTCTCAAGATTGCTTTGGCTATTCGGGGTCTTTTGTTTTTCCAAACAAATTTTGAAATTTTTTGTTCTACTTCTGTGAAAAATGCCAGTGGTAGTTTGATAGGGATTGCATTGAATCTGTAGATTGCTTTGGGTAGTAGAGTCATTTTCACAATATTGATTCTTCCAATCCAGGAGCATGGTATATCTCTCCATCTATTTATATCATCTTTAATTTCTTTCATCAGTGTCTTATAATTTTCTGCATACAGGTCTTTTGTCTCCTTAGGTAGGTTTATTCCTAGATATTTTATTCTTTTTGTTGCAATGGTAAATGGGAGTGTTTTCTTGATTTCATTTTCAGATTTTTCATCATTAGTGTACAGGAATGCCAGAGATTTCTGTGCATTAATTTTGTATCCTGCTACTTCACCAAATTCATTGATTAGCTCTAGTAGTTTTTCGGTAGCATCTTTAGGATTCTCTATGTATAGTATCATGTCATCTGCAAACAGTGACAGCTTTACTTCTTCTTTTCCAATTTGGATTCCTTTTATTTCCTTTTCTTCTCTGATTGCTGTGGCTAAAACTTCCAAAACTATGTTGAATAAGAGTGGTGAGAGTGGGCAGCCTTGTCTTGTTCCTGATCTTAGTGGAAATGGTTTCAGTTTTTCACCATTGAGGACAATGTTGGCTGTGGGTTTGTCATATATGGCCTTTATTATGTTGAGGAAAGTTCCCTCTATGCCTACTTTCTGCAGGGTTTTTATCATAAATGGGTGTTGAATTTTGTCGAAAGCTTTCTCTGCATCTATTGAGATGATCATATGGTTTTTCTCCTTCAACTTGTTAATATGGTGTATCACATTGATTGATTTGCGTATATTGAAGAATCCTTGCATTCCTGGAATAAACCCCACTTGATCATGGTGTATGATCCTTTTAATGTGCTGTTGGATTCTGTTTGCTAGTATTTTGTTGAGGATTTTTGCATCTATGTTCATCAGTGATATTGGCCTGTAGTTTTCTTTCTTTGTGACATCCTTGCCTGGTTTTGGTATCAAGGTGATGGTGGCCTCGTAGAATGAGTTTGGGAGTGTTCCTTCCTCTGATATTGTTTGGAAGAGTTTGAGAAGGATGGGTGTTAGCTCTTCTCTAAATGTTTGATAGAATTCGCCTGTGAAGCCATCTGGTCCTGGGCTTTTGTTTGATGGAAGATTTTTAATCACAGTTTCAATTTCAGTGCTTGTGATTGGTCTATTCATATTTTCTATTTCTTCCTGAGTCAGTCTTGGTAGGTTGTGCATTTCTAAGAATTTGTCCATTTCTTCCAGGTTGTCCATTTTATTGGAATAGAGTTGCTTATAGTAATCTCTCATGATCTTTTGTATTTCTGCAGTATCAGTTGTTACTTCTCCTTTTTCATTTCTAATTCTACTGATTTGAGTCTTCTCCCTTCTTTTCTTGATGAGTCTGGCTAATGGTTTGTCAATTTTGTTTATCTTCTCAAAGAACCAGCTTTTAGTTTGGTTGATCTTTGCTATCGTTTCCTTCATTTCTTTTTCATTTATTTCTGATCTGATCTTTATGATTTCTTTCCTTCTGCTAACTTTGGGGGTTTTTTGTTCTTCTTTCTCTAATTGCTTTAGGTGCAGGGTCAGGTTGTTTACTCGAAATGTTTCCTGTTTCTTAAGGTGGGATTGTATTGCTATAAACTTCCCCCTTAGAACTGCTTTTGCTGCGTCCCATAGGTTTTGGGTCGTCGTGTCTCCATTGTCATTTGTTTCTAAGTATTTCTTAATTTCCTCTTTGATTTCTTCAGTGATCACTTCATTATTGAGTAGTGTATTGTTTAGCCTCCATGTGTTTGTATTTTTTACAGATCTTTTCCTGTAATTGATGTCTAGTCTCATAGCATTGTGGTCGGAAAAGATACTTGATACAATTTCAATTTTCTTAAATTTACCAAGGCCTGATTTGTGACCCAAGATATGATCTATCCTGGAGAATGTTCCATGAGCACTTGAGAAAAATGTGTATTCTGTTGTTTTTGGGTGGAATGTCCTATAAATATCAATTAAGTCCATCTTGTTTAATGTATCATTTAAAGCTTGTGTTTCCTTATTTATTTTCATTTTGGATGATCTGTCCATTGGTGAAAGTGGGGTGTTAAAGTCCCCTACTATGATTGTGTTACTGTTGATTTCCCCTTTTATGGCTGTTAGTATTTGCCTTATGTATTGAGGTGCTCCTATGTTGGGTGCATAAATATTTACAATTGTTATATCTTCTTCTTGGATCGATCCCTTTATCGTTATGTAGTGTCCTTCTTTGTCTCTTCTAATAGTCTTTATTTTAAAGTCTATTTTGTCTGATATAAGAATTGCTACTCCAGCTTTCTTTTGATTTCCATTTGCATGGAATATCTTTTTCCATCCCCTTACTTTCAATCTGTATGTGTCTCTAGGTCTGAAGTGGGTCTCTTGTAGACAGCATATATATGGGTCTTGTTTTTGTATCCATTCAGCCACTCTGTGTCTTTTGGTGGGAGCATTTAGTCCATTTACATTTAAGGTAATTATTGATATGTATGTTCCTATTCCCATTTCCTTAATGGCTTTGGGTTCGTTATTGTAGGTATAGTCCTTCTGTTGTGTTTCTTGCCTAGAGAAGTTCCTTTAGCATTTGTTGTAAAGCTGGTTTGGTGGTGCTGAACTCTCTCAGCTTTTGCTTGTCTGTAAACGTTTTAATTTCTCCATCAAATCTGAATGAGATCCTTGCTGGGTAGAGTAATCTTGGTTGCAGGTTTCTCTCCTTCATCACTTTAATTATGTCCTGCCACTCCCTTCTGGCTTGTAGAGTTTCTGCTGAGAGATCAGCTGTTAACCTGATGGGGATTCCCTTGTGTGTTATTTGTTGTTTTTCCCTTGCTGCTTTTAATATGATTTCTTTGTGTTTAATTTTTGACAGTTTGATTAATATGTGTCTTGGCGTATTTCTTCTTGGATTTATTCTGTATGGGACTCTCTGTGCCTCCTGGACTTGATTAACTATTTCCTTTCCCATATTAGGGAAGTTTTCAACTATAATCTCTTCAAATATTTTCTCAGTCCCTTTCTTTTTCTCTTCTTCTTCTGGAACCCCTATAATTCGAATGTTGGTGCGTTTAATGTTGTCCCAGAGGTCTCTGAGACTGTCCTCTGTTCTTTTCATTCTTTTTTCTTTATTTTTCTCTGCATCAGTTATTTCCACTATTTTATCTTCCACCTCACTTATCCGTTCTTCTGCCTCAGTTATTCTGCTATTGATCCCATCTAGAGTATTTTTCATTTCATTTATTGTGTTTTTAATCGATGCTTGATTCATCTTTAGTTCTTCTAGGTCCTTGTTAACTGTTTCTTGCATATTGTCTATTCTATTTCCAAGATTTTGGATCTGGGAAATAGAATCTTGGATCAGCTTTACTATCATTATTCTGAATTCTTTTTCAGGTAGACTGCCTATTACCTCTTCATTTGTTAGGTCTGGTAGGTTTTTATCTTGCTCCTTCACCTGCTGTGTGTTTTTCTGCTTTCTCATTTTGCTTATGTTACTGTGTTTGGGGTCTCCTTTTTGCAGGCTGCAGATTCGTAGTTCCCGTTGTTTTTGGTGTCTGTCCCCCGTGGCTAAGGTTGTTTCAGTAGGTTGTGTAGGCTTCCTGGTGGGGGGGACTAATGCCTGTGTTCTGGTGGTTGAAGCTCGATCTTGTCTTTCTGGTGGACAGGTCCACGTCTGGTGGTGTGTTTTGGGGTGCCTGTGGCCTTATTATGTTTTTAGGTATCCTCTCTGCTAATGGGTGGGGTTGTGTTCCTGCCTTGCTAGTTGCTTGGCATAGGGTGACCAGCACTGTAGCTTGCTGGTCGTTGACTGAAGCTGGGTGCTGGTGTTGAGATGGAGATCCCTGGGAGATTTTCGCTGCTTGATATTATGTGGAGCTGGGAGGTCTCTTGTGGACCCGTGTCCTGAAGTTGGCTCTCCCACTTCAGAGGCACAGCACTAACTCCTGGCTGCAGCACCAAGAGCCTTTCATCCACCCAGCTTAGAATAACAGTGAGAAAAAGTAGAAAGAAATAATTAGTAGAAGAAAGAAAGAGAGATTGAAAGAAAGGAAGAAGGGAAGTAAGGAAGGAAGGAAGAAAGAAAGAAAGGAGGGAGGGAGGAAGGATGGAAAGAAAGGAAAGAAAGGAGGGAGGGAGGGAGGAATGAAAGCAAAAGGAAGAGTGAATGGAAGAAGAGAGGGAGGGAGGGAGGAAGGAAAGAAAGAAAGAAAGACAGGAGGGAGGGAGGGAGGGAGGAAGGAAAGAAAAAGAAAGTGGAAAGAAGAAGGGTGGGAGGGAGGGAGGGATGGAGGAAAGAAAAAGAAAGAAGGAAAGGAGGAGCGGATGGAGGGAGGGAGGAAGGGAAGGGAGGAAAAAAAGAAAGAGCAGGTAAAGTAAAATAGAATAAAGTATGAAATATAGTAGCGTTATTAAAATTAAAAAGTAATTATTGAAAAAAAACACGGACCGAAAGAACCCTGGGACATATGGTGGAAGCAAAGCTATACAGAGAGAATCTTACACAGAAGATTACACATACACATTCACAAAAAGAGAGCAGGGGGAAAAATCAAAAATCTTGCTCTCCAAGTCCACCTCCTCGATTTGGGATAATTCGTTGTAAAAAGAGGAAAAGGGCGAAAAGTCTGAAATCTTGCTAAGTCCACCTCCTTAATTTGAGATAATTCGTTGTAAAAAGAGGAAAAAAAAGGGGGGGAAAGTCTTAAATCTTGTCCTCAAGGTCCACTTCCTCAATTTGGGATGATTCGCTGTCCATTCATGCACTCCACAGACGCAGGGCACATCAAATGGACCGTGGAGCTTTAATCCGCTGCCTCGGAGGCTGCACAGAGAGATTTCCCTGTCTCTGCTCTCACAGCTCCCGGGTCTCAGCCTTGGACCTGGCCCTGCCTCTGCGCGTAGGTCGCCGGAGGGCGTCCGTTCTTCGCTCAGACAGGACGGGTTTAAAGGAGCCGCTGATTCGGGGGCTCTGGCTCACTCAGGCAGAGGGGAGGGAGGGGAATGCCCTCTCCTCGCGCACCAGGCAACAAAAGGGAAAAAAGTCTCTTGCCTCTCCGGTAGCTCCAGACCCTTTCCCCGGACTCCCTCCGGGCTAGCACTAACCCCTTCAGGGTCTCTTCCTGCCGCCAGCCCCAGTCCTCTCCCTGCGCTCCGACTGAAAGCCGATACCCGAGCCTCAGCTCCCAGCCCCGCCCGCCCTGGCGGCCGAGCAGACAAGTCTCTCGGGCTGGTGTGTGCCTGAGGGCACCGATCCTCTGTGCCAAAATCTCTCTGCTTTGCCCTCCGCACCCCTGTTGCTGTGCTCTCCTCCGCTACTCCGAAGCTTTCCCCCTCCGCCACCTGCAGTCTCCGCCCGCGAAGGGGCTTGTAGTGTGTAGAAACCTTCCCTCCTTCACGGCTCCCTCCCACTGGTGCAGGTCCCGTCCATATCCTATTGTCTCTGTTTATTCTTTTTTTCTTTTGACCTACCCAGGTATGTGGGGAGTTTCTTGCCTTTTGGGGGGTCTGAGGTCTTCTGTCAGCGTTCAGTAGGTGTTCTGTTGGAGTTGTTCCACGTGTAGATGAATTTCTGATGTATCTGTGGGGAGGAAGGTGATCTCCGCGTCTTATTCTTCCGCCATCTTGAGGATGTCCCCCAGCCAAACTCTTAATCTTGGGAGGACAGACTAAAGGCATTTCAAACCTGTAGGGTTTAAAACAATGTACCTCCCATGCACACATGTCTCAGGAAGCTACTGGAGCAGGAGCTCCAGCAAAATGAGGGAGTAAACCAAGAAAGAGAACTCCAAAGGGAGGTGAGGGGAATCTCCAGGATAAGGTTGAAGACAAGTCCTGGCTGGCAGCCCTGACCTCCCTCAGGCCCAGGTCAAGGCCGAGGCTGGGAGCTGGCGGACGGGGTGTCTCAGAGGAAAAACAAACGTGGCCCATTACCTGGGTGTCAGATCACATAGAGAGAGAGGGATTTATGGAGGAAAATTAATGATAGGTACATAAAGAAGAAAGCAAACAAAAAAAGGCAGTTCTGAATGTACGGGTCGGGTAGAGGTGAGGAAGCTGCACAGGAAAGAAAGTGTAATGTGGAGCCAGGAACCTCAGCTGGGAACAGTATCTACTTAGTGATAATACAAATACTGAATATTGATTTTTAAATACTGCCGTACAACTTACCATGAGGTGGGAGAGTAGGAGTGTGTGTATGTGAGTGTTTGGGTGGGTGGGTGGGGGGCGTGTAAGAGAGATAAATTCTTATCTTTTGTGGTAGAAGTCAATAAAGGATGTCTAGAATGAAAAATAAAGAAATAGCCTTTTAAAGATGGAGATACATTTTAAAAAATAGCTACAGGAAATAAAGGTGGCTTCCCCTGGGGTTGGGGCTCAAAGGGGGATAGGAGTGGTGGAGGACCCTTGTTTTTTTTTTTTTTTTGCGGTATGTGGGCCTCTCACTGTTGTGGCCTCTCCCGTTGCAGAGCACAGGCTCTGGATGTGCAAGCTCAATGGCCATGGCTCACGGGCCCAGCTGCTCTGCAGCATGTGGGATCTTCCCGGACTGGGGAACGAACCCGTGTCCCCTGCACTGGCAGGCGGACTCTCAACCACTGCGCCACCAGGGAAGCCCGAGGACCCTTGTTTTTTATTACAAGCCTTGAAATACTATTTAGCTGTGAAAACCATGTATCTGCATTAGTGTGCCAAAAACAAAAACTGATGGCAATTCCCCAAACTTCTGCCCTCCCCACTCTTTATACTACAACCCAACCAGGCCCTCTGCACACAGAAACCAGGTCTCCATGCATCTAAGAAAGGGCTTCTCAAGTCCCCTGAAGCCCACCAGTCACCAAAAGCAGAAGCAGCCTCTGTGCCCCTTCGTGAGAGAGAGAGAAACTCAGCCAACAGCGCAGCAGCCAGTGGAGAGGGTTTATTCCCTCACCTTCCCTCTACGCTGCTGGGCTCCTGCCCAGAGTTGATTCTTTACTAAATCAAACCCTAAATCTCCTGCCTCACCCTCACACCAGATTCAGCCAAACTAACTTTGCAGGAGGATTATTAAACTGTAGGCACTTACAAAGGGGAAAACACACACACAGGCGCGCGTGCGCGCGCACGCACACACACACACACACACACACCTCAAACCACAAGGCACCTTCGGATGCCATTGTCCTCTGGAGAGAGCAGGATGGATGGGCTGCCCTGGGAGATCCCGCAGATCGGAAACTCATTACAGATGTGAGACTCAGAGTAACAGGGACACTTGGAGATCTGAACCGTTTCAGGAGTTTGGGGGTATTCACATGTTGCCTGGAAACCAGAGACCAAATAGGAAACAGGAAGCCCCAAGAGAGAGAGGCTTAAATATTTCAGCATCATTTCCAGAGTTGAAGGCTGCCTGCCAGGGCCTGAGGGCAGCTGTGGTCCTTATTTTTCCTCAGCCTCAGATCATCAGAACTCCTTGAACCTCATGACCCACCCATCCCAATCTCACTTTGCACCTCTTAGAGGTAGAGGTTAGATTCTTAAAGGGCCCACATTGGAGTCCATGTACACACACACACACACACACACACACACACACGGCTGCAAAGCCATTTTCTGGCACTGGCACTGGTTTCTGATGAAGTTGGAAGTTTAACAGAAATGACGGCTCACATGTCCAGGCTTCCTGCAGCTGCAGTGGCAGCTTGTTCAGGGCTCTGACTTACTGCTTCCATTTGTGTGACCCTGGGTGAGGCTGAGTCCATCCCAGAATCTGTAGCGGGAGCAGAGTGTGGCCAAACTTGGAGACTTCCTGGGACACAAGGGAGCCCAGAGCATGAAACTCAAGTAGCCCCCATCTGAACACACCAACTGTGTCTTTCTCTGCTGCAGACACAGACCAGGCCAAAGGCGTACCCTTCACTGTGCCCTGTCCCTTATGCCCTGTGTCCTTCTCTGTCACTGCAAACTCGTGTGGAATCCCCTCCCCACTTCCCACCTGAAGACCTCCGTGGGGGCTCTGGCGTTTTGTACTCACCCCTCCTCCACACCCTGCAGCTCTGACTACAATTCTCATTTGGCTCTAGCATCTGCACACTTGGATGCCTGGGGCATGTGTGTGGGGTGAATTTCAGGGTCAGGCAGACCTCATTTTCCATCACCAGTTGGATCTGGGGCAACCTAACCTCTCTTAGTCTCAGTTTCTTCATCTATAAAAACATGCGCAATCCTTTTCTTTCAGTTGTGAGGACTGGGGATTATGAAATATCTGGGTCCTGAATAGACCTTTCTCCAAAGATACACAAATGGTCAACAAGCACTTGAAAAGTTGCCCAACATCATTAGTCATTAGGGAAATGAAGATTAAAGCCACAATGAGATAACACTCCACACCTACTAGAATGGCTGTAATAATAAAAAGAAAAATGAAAAATAACAAGTGTTGACGAGGATGTGGAATAATCGGAACATTTGTACGTTGTTGGTGGAAATATAAAATAGAGCAGCTGCTGTGGAAGACAGTTTAGTAGCTCATCAGAAAGCTAAAAATAGGGCTCCCCTGGTGGCGCAGTGGTTGAGAGTCCGCCTGCCGATGCAGGGGACGCGGGTTCGTGCCCCGGTCCGGGAGGATCCCACGTGCCGCGGAGCGGCTGGGCCCGTGAGCCGTGGCCGCTGAGCCTGCGCGTCCGGAGCCTGCGCTCCGCAACGGGAGAGGCCACGGCAGTGAGAGGCCCGCGTACCGCAAAAAAAAAAAAAAAAAAAAAAAAAAAAAAAAAAAAAAAGAAAGCTAAAAATAGACTTACCATATGACCCAGGAATCCCACTGTTAGATATATATCCCCGAAGAATCAAAAACAGATACTCAAATAAAAACTTGTGCATGAATGTTCATAGCAGCATTATTCACAATAGCCAAAAGGTAGAAACAACCCAAATATCCTTCAACTGATGAATGGATAAACAAAATGTGGTCTATCTCCCCAATGGAATATTATTCAGCTGTAAGAAGGAATGAAGTTCTGATACATGCTACAACATAATAAACCTATGCTAAGTGAAAGAAGCCAAAAACAAAAGGTCACTTATCATATGGTTCCATCTACATGAAATATCCAGATTAGGTAAATCCACAGAAACAGATTTTTTGGGGGGCTGGTAAATATTTTATTTAGTGGTGCCCCTGTGACTATTTCTGGTGCAGATCTGACTCTTCTGTAAGGGAATTTCCAATGTGAATGTGAGAAGACAAACCCACAAAGAAGCCCTGGTAAATACAGTAAATAGGATAAATAGCAGGACGTGTGCACAAGGTTTCACAGGAAATTGGATGACAGAGTGGTTCATTCCACTTTGAAGATTGGGCACCTTGGCTAGTCTTTGAAATCACCAGGTAAACATGAGCAGAAGCCCCCTCCAAGCAAAGGACACGGCATGGGTAGAAACGGCAGACTAGCACTTGCCAGGGGCTGGGGAGAATAACTGCTTAATGTGTACAGGGTTTCCTTTTGAGGTGATGAAGATGAGCTAGATAGAGGTGGTAGTTGCACAACACTGTGAATGTAGTAAATGCCACTGTATTGTACACTTTAAAATAATTGATTTTATGTTATGTGAATTTTACCCCAATTAAAAAAAAATCTCTACTACAGGCCCATGTTTGATAATGGATGAAGATCTTTGGTTTTCAAACTTGGCTGCACATAGGAGTCACCAGTCAATACTGATGCCTGGGTCCCACACCCAGGTTTCTAACATAATTGGCATGAGGAGAGGCGTGAACACAGAGCTTTATGAAAGCTGCTCAAGGGATCCCAACACCAAGGACCTTCCCTTCTATTTCCACTGGGCTGGCACCTCTTCCTCCCAGCTTGCAGGCTTGCTGAAGGCTCCAGGGCAGCTAGACAAATTGTCCTTGGCTGACCTTGGTTGTACTTCATCATAATTGTGTAACAGGGTTTAGTGGCCCTTGTACTTGAGCATGTGAATGTGGGAAGCAGTGAAAAGTTAGATTTATATGTGAACATGTAAAGAAATGTACAAGGCCTCTGGGGTGTGAGATCTGTGTCTATGATGGTAAGTAAGGGTGGCCAGCCATGGCCTTAAACCCTTCTACCTTGAAGAAGTTCCAGTATTTCCTATGCAAGTCACCTGTGCAGCCAACCCCAAAATGGTACAGTAAGCCAAGGGAGGAGTGTGTCTAGTTCTTCTGGAAAAAAGTGTTGGGGAAATTTTCAACATGATTTTCCAACTTAATTCTGACCAAGCACAAAAAATTGGAAAGTACAGATGGTAGATCTTGTGGGGAGGTCACTGTGCCATCTTAGAGCCAATGGTAACTAGACAGCCAGGGAAGCACCAGGACTGCAAACACAGTGCCTTGGTTATCCACTGCTGCATGACAAACTAACCCAACACCTCACAGCCACTGAGATGTCTACTCTTAAACAAAAACCTGAAGAACAGAAAATAGTAAGTGTTGGTGAGGATGTGGAGAGATTGGAACATTTGTGCACTGTTGGTGGAAATGTAAAATGGTGCAGCTGCTATGGAAAACAGTACGGCAGTTCCTCCAAAAATTAAAGACAGAATTACCATATGATCCAGCAATTCTGCTTCTGGGTTTATACCCCCCAAAATTGAAAACTTGGAAGAGATATTTGTACCCACATGTTCCTAGCAGTATTTTTCACAATATCCTAAAGGTGGAAGCATTCCAAGTGTCCATCAATGGATGAATGGATAAACAAAATGTGATATGCACATATACACAATAGAATATTATTTAGCTTTAAAAAGGAAAGAAATTCCGGGACTTCCCCAGTGGCACAGTGGTTGAGAATCCACCTGCCAGTGTAGAAGGATATGGGTTCGATCCCTGGTCCGGGAAGATCCCACATGCCGCAGACCAACTAAGCCAGTGAGTCACAACTACTGAGCCTGTGCTCTAGAGCCCACAAGCCACAACTACTGAGCCAACGTGTGGCAACTACTGAAGCCCGCATGCCTAGAGCCAGTGCTCCACAACAAGAGAAGCCACCTCAATGAGAAGCCCACGCACTGCAACGAAGAGTAGCCCCTGCTCACTGCAACCAGAGAAAGCCCATGCACAGCAAGAAAGACCCAACACAGCCAAAAATAAAATAAATAGATTTTTTTTTTTTTTTTTTTTTTTTTTTTTTTTCCGGTACGCGGGCCTCTCACTGTTGTGGCCTCTCCCATTGCGGGGCACAGGCTCCGGACGCGCAGGCTCAGCGGCCATGGCTCACGGGCCCAGCCGCTCCGCAGCATGTGGGGTTTTCCCGGACCGGGGCACGAACCCGTGTCCCGTGCATTGGCAGACGGACTCTCAACCACTGCGCCACCAGGGAAGCCCAATAAATAGATATTTAAAAGAAAAAAAAAGGAAGGAAATTCTCACACATGTTATACCATGACGACACTTAAAGACATTATGCTAGGTGAAATAAACCGGTCACAAAAGGACAAATATGATATAATTCTACTTGAATGAGGTACTTAGAGTAGTATAGGGTTGGCCAAAAAAGTTCCTTCGGTTTTAAAGTAAAAATAAAAGACACATTTTTCATTTTCACCAAGAACTTTATTGAACAACATATTCACCCTTTTGTTCCACTGCCTTCTGCCATTTTTCAGGCAACTTCATAATTCTATCTTCCCTAAACTTTTAATCTTTTTGAGGAAAGAACCGTTCCAGGTGCCTTTTACAGTCTTCCAGGGAATTGAAATTTTTTCCATTAAGAGAATTTTTAAAGACCGAAGTAAATGGAAATCCAAAGGTGCAACGCCTGGTGAATATGGCGGATGAATCAGAACTTCCCAGACAAGCTGTAACAGTTTTGCCTGGTCATCAAAAAACATGCAGTCTTGCGTTATCCTGATGGGAGATTATGCGTTTTCTGTTGACTAATTCCAGATGCTTTTTGTTGAGTGCTGCTTTCAGTTAGTCTAACTGGGAGCAGTACTTGTTGGAATTAATCATTTGGCTTTCTGAAAGGAGCTCATAATAGATGACTCCCTTCCAATCCCACCATATACACAACATCACCTTCTTTGGATGAAGACCGGCCTTTGGTGTGGTTAGTGGTGGTTCATTTCTCTTGCCCCGCGATCTCCTCCATTCCATATTATTGTACAGTATCCACTTTTCATCGCCCGTCACAATGTGTTTTAAAAACGGAATGTTTTTGTTACGTTTCAGTAGAGAATCACATGTGGAAATATGGTCAAGAAGGTTTTTTCGCTTAACTTATGTGGAACCCAAACATCAAAGTGATTAACATAACCAAGCTGGGGCAAGTAATTTTCAATGCTTGATTTGGATATTTTGAGTATGTTGGCTATCTCCCGTGTGGTATAACATTGATTGTTCTCAAATAATGTCTTGATTTGATCGCTATCAACTTCAACTGGTCTACCCCACCATGGAGCATCGTCCAGCGAGAAATCTCCAGCGTGAAACTTCACAAACCACTTTTGACACATTCGATCAGTCACAGCACCTTCTCCATACATTGCACAAATCTTTTTTTGCATTTCAGTTTAGTTTTTACCTTTCTTGAAATAATAAAGCATAATATGCTGAAAATGTTGCTTTTTTTCTTCCGTCTTCAATATTAAAATGGCTACACAAAAATTCACCAATTTTAATAAGTTTTTTTTTAAATGCACGCTGATGTGACAGCTCTCACATACAATCTAACAAAATTGTTTTGACTGAAGTTAAAGACACCTAAGTGCTACCAGAGCCATCTTACAGAAAAAACTGAATGAACAGTTTGGCCAACCCAATAAAATTCATAGAGACAAAAAGTAGAATGGTGGTTGCCAAGGGCTGGGGCAACAGAGTTACTGTTTAATGGGTACAGAGTTTTAGTTTGAGAAGATGAAAATTATTCTGTGGATGGATGGTGGTGATGGTAGCACAACAATGTGAATGTACTTAATGCCACTGAAACTTATACTTAAAAAGGTTTAAAATAATAAATTTTATGTATTCTTGCTCCAATTAAAAAAAAAGTTTATATACTCCCCCCCCAAACCCCAACCAAGACCCATTTTATTATCTCTCATGATTCTGTGCATTCCCTGGGCCTGCCTGAGAGGTACTTTTTCTCCATGTGATGTCTGCTGGGGCTGCAGTCATCTGGGGCTTGGCTGGGACTCACTCACATGGTTGGCACTCCGGGGGGAACACCTGGAAGGTGGGCTCAGCTGGGACACTGGGGCGACTGGGCCTCTCTCTCCTTGTAGACTCAGGGCCTCATCCTCCCCAAGAGGCCTCTCCAAATGGTCACTCCACACTGTCATTCCAGCAGGGTAGCCAGACTTCTTACATGGCAGTCTGGGGTTCCCAAAGGTGCAAAGGCAGGAGATGCCAGACTTTCTTATGGCTCAGGCCCTGACCTGACACAGCATCAGAGCCACCACATCCCAATGGTTAAAGAGACCCATAGGCCCAGCCTGGATTCAAGGGAGTGTCATATACTAGGTGGTGAATACTGGGAGGTGGTGGGTCCTTGGGGACCATTTTTACAGACTCACTGCCAGGCTCAGCATTTCTAGAACTGGAGTTTATCACCTCCTCCATTCTCCTCTACCAATATCTCTGTCTGCCCAATCTGCCCCTCTTCTTGGGTTCCTCATCTTGAGGAGGGGCACAACCATCCAGTCCCCTAACACTGAGCCCAGACTCTCCCCTGAAGTTCCCCTCTCTTCTCTGCCCCTCCCCCAACAAACTCAGTCACCAGAAAGTCCTGCTTGTCTGTATCCTAAACACCTCCACTCTCCTCCAACCCCCTGTCATGGTCTATCCTCTAGGACACTGCCATCCCATGCATGGGCTACTGAAAGCACCCCTCTACCTGACTCTCCTCCTGGACTGGCCTCCTCCAGCCCTCCCCAACACTGCCCCAGAGAGAGTAAACTACAAAGTCAGTGGGTCCTGTCCTCTTGAAGTCTTCCCCACCTTCCTGACTGTTCCTAGGGCACAGACCAAGCTCCTGTGCAGGGCACAGCAATCGCCTTCCCTGGCCACCCAATCTAAAGTGGCTCCCAGGTGCTCTGCCTGATGGGGCTGGCTTTTATGTTCATGACAGAGCTTCTCCTTATCCACTATCCTTTTATTTATTTGTCCCTCTCCTCCTTGATGCCTCTTCTCCTTGCTTCTGCTTCCTGTTGTGTATTTTCCATACTTGTAGTTATTTACATGTCTTCTCTTTCCTTAGGTTGAACTGTATGGAATTATTAATGATCTCTACTTTAAAAAAATGCCAGTTTCATATGGTCCAGGCCAATGGATTATGAGCTACGTGTAAGTGAGTGACTTCGTATCTTGGTATCTTAACTAGTCATTCCCATGTATCAGGCCTTAGGGAAGGATTTCAGAAAGTCCAGAGGAAAGGCAGGCATGACCCCAGAGACACGAAAAAGCAATACAATGTGAGAGGGACAGGAGGTTCTAGAAAAGAAAGTTCTGAGAGTTTAACCAGGAATAACCTCAGTGAAGAAGAGTGGCATGTCTAAATAAATGGAACAGGGTTCTCTTTAAAAAGCTCTTTATCTGAAAGAACACACATCAGTCCTGGATGGGGGACAGAGAAGCAAGGACAAACTCAAAGGAAGAGCAAGAATACTTTCAGAATAGTGTCAGGAAAGCTAAAGCTGAGCTTTGAAAAAACAGTTGTTCTTGTTTGGTTGTTTTTGTTTATTGTTTGTGTATTTGTTTCCTATTGCTGCTGCAACAAATTACCACAATTTTAGTGGCTTAAAACAATACAAATTCATAATCTTACAATTCTGGAGATCAGAAGTCTAACACGAGTCTCAATCAAGGTGTTGGCACTCTGTATTCCTTCTGGAGGCACTAGGGGAGAATTTGTTTTCTTGTCTTTCCAACCTTCTAGAGGTTGCCCACATTCCTTGGTTAGTGGCCCCTTCCTCTATCTTCAAAACCAGTAACATCGAGCCATGCCTGTCTCATGCTGCCATCTCTTCTATCTCCCTTTATTGCCTCCCTCTTCTACTTTTAAGGACACTTGTGACTTCCTTGGCCCACTAGGATAGTCCAAGATAATCTCCTTATTTTACAGGCAGCTAATTAATAACCTTAATTCTATCTGCAACCTTACATTCCTTAATTCCATAGATATCCTCTTTGCTAAGTAACATAACACATTCATAGATTCTGAGGATTAGGATGTGGGCATCTTTGGGGGACCATTCTGTCTGTCATAGTTATTTTAGTTTTGTTTGGAAGAGTAAGAAAGATTAATAAGAAAGGGGTAGACCCACTGCTTGGTGGTAAATGCTGATGGATGTCAGAGCCCACTCAGATGCTATCTGCTCCATAAAGGGGAAAACAAACAACTTTAAGAGGAAATTGCAGCACGACATGGAGTGAGATAGTGTGGCCCATGAGAATCTTGGTTCACAAATTCAAATGTGCACGAAAGGTCACATTTCTCCATTTTCTTCCAATTGGCAAATTCCTATCCTGCCACGTTGGCAGGAAACCCAATTTGAATTATTACCCAAGGCTCCTTCTTTCCCTGGAATTCAGAGGCTGCACTCTGAACAATCAATCATTCCCATCACTACAGTCCTACCTGCCAGGCACTGCTCTAAGTATTTACACATATGAACTCATTTAATCCTCGTAACAATCCTGACACAAGTAATACTAACATCTCCTTTTTACAGATGAAGAAACTGAGACCCAGAGAGGTTCAGGAACTTGTCCAAAGTCACACAGCTCTAGGCTCGTATGCTTGTGGCTGATATCTTCCTTGTCTGAACTCAGAGTGATCCCTTGAAGGTTTTCTCTGTTTGAATGCCACGTGTGGGTGTGGAAATCGTTGATGAGATGGGGCACCCTGGTACCTGTGCTCTAGCCTCTCCAGGGGTACCAGGCAGCCATTGGCCCAGGACTTGCTACTTCCTCAGCACTGCCAGTCCTGCTCCTTCCTATCTTTTTTTTTATGAGGTCCATCAAGGCACTTACCCTGCATCCTTCCTATCTTGATTGATGACTATTTTTTTTTGCCTCAGGGAACTCTGTCCCCTACTCTTCCAATTGCCATAAAAATATTTATCATAATCTTTTCAACCAATTCCAGAATAGACAGCCAAGTGAGTACTTCTATTTTGGGCCTCATTGTAAAAAACTCCCATAGAAGGTAACACATAAGGACCCAGCTACCTTCACCAATCTTGGGACCAGGACATTTATTTTTTTAATATTTATTTATTTATTTGGCTGCTCCAGGTCTTAGCTGCAGCACCTGGGATCTTCGTTGCCCGGGCAGGATCTTCTTTGCTTCACACGGGCTCTTAGTTGCGGCACGAGGGATCTAGTTTTGACCAGGGATTGAACCCGGGCCCCCTGTATTGGGAGCACAAAGTCTTAATCACTGGACCACCAGAGAAGTCCCGGGACCAGGACATTTAAAGGAGAAATTATCCAGCTACACAAGGAAGGGAGTTCCTGGCACCTTTAACCTAGTTCAGATACATCCCAGAGCATGGACAGAACCTGCAAAGAATATCCCCAGATTCTGATTGGTCCTATTTGAGGAGTCCACGGGAGATAATTAGATGAAGTCATGAGGGTGGGGTCCTAATGGTGCGATCAATGCCCTTATACGAAGAGGAAGAGACACCAGAGCACCCTCTTTCTCTCTTTCTTCACCGCATGAGAACACAGTGAGAAGGTGGCTATCTGTAAGCCAGGATGAGGTGTCTCACCAGAATCCGACTCTGCTGGCACACTGATCTTGGTCTTCTAGTCTACAGAACTGTGAGAAAATAAAATCTCCATTGTTTCAGCCATCCAGACTGTGGTATTTTGTTATGGCCGCCCAAGTTGACTAATATAGATGGGCTTGTAGGCTGCTTCCACGAAAGTTCTTGAAAAGGGCTTATTAATGGAATTCTATCGAGGGGGTGGGCAGGGATCAGGGCAGACCTAAATTGACATGTACAGGGTACTTAGGTCTTGTGCCTCTCTTGCTGAGAATAGTAGGCAGGGGTACCACGAGGGAGTGGAGAATTGTTTTTAGGGTGCAGTGCCTAATTTAAATCAAGGTGGGGAGGATGAAGCAATACTTCTTTTCAAAATGCTTTAAACTAACAATGTTTCCCACCCCACATGACCATCACAGAAGGAACCCTGACCCCACAGCCAGAGCCCATTGGCTCAAGATTATGTCTACAGAGGGCCGGGGTTGGAGATACCAGTAGGGCTGACCAAATGTCAGCCATTTCAGGGGGGAACAAGCACACTTGCCCAGAAACAGCGAGTCATGTGCATTCTTATCACAGAGGGAGGCTGGAGCTGTCATTTCTCTCCTAACTGGTCTCCCTGCTTCTCTGAAGTCTACTCTCCACATGGCAGTCAATTAGCCTTTTCAGACTTAAGTCAGAACTCTCCAGTGGCTCCTCATCCCATCAGGGTAGAAGCCGAAGTCCTCCCCTCGGAAGCCCTCGGGGGTCTGGCCTCACCTTCCTCCCTCTCAGCTCAGCTCCCGCTGCCCTCCCCTCGCTCACTCCACCCAGGTCCTGCTGGCCTCCTTACTATTCCTGCAACACACCTGGCTTTGGGCTTTGCACAGGCTGTCCCCTCTACTTACAACACTTTCCTCCAGATGCCTGTGTGGCTCCCTCCCTCAACTCCTTCAAGTCTTTGCTCAGGTGTTGTCTTCTCAATGAGGCCTACCCTGACTATCCTATTTAAAATTGCAGCCCTTGATGGCCAAAAAAGCCCATGAACAGATGCTCAGCATCACTAATTATCAGAGAAATGCAAATCAAAACTACAGTGAGGTATAACTTCACACTGGTCAGAATGGCCATCATCAAAAAGTCTACAAACAATAAATGCTGGAGAGGGTGTGGAGAAAAGGGAACCTTCTTGCACTGTTGGTGGGAATGTAACTTGGTACAGCCACTATGGAGAACAGTATGGAGGTTCCTTAAAAAACTAAAAATAGAATTACCATATGATCCAGCAATCCCACTCCTGGGAGTATACCTGGACAAAACTGTAATTCAAAAAGATACATGCACCCCTATGTACACAGCAGCACTATTCACAATACCCAAGACATGGAAGCAACCTAAATGTCCACTGACAGAGGGACGGATAAAGACGATGGGGTACATATATACAATGGAATATTACTCAGCCATAAAAAAGAATGAAATAATGCCATTTGCAGCAACATGGATGTACCTAGGGATTATCCTACTAAGTTAAGTCAGACAGAGAAAGACAAATATCATATCTTATCACTCATATGTGGGATCTAATTAAAAAATGTTATAAATGAACTTATTTACAAAACAAAACCAGACTCACAGATTTTGAAAACACACTTATGGTTACCAAAGGGGAAACGTGGAGGGGAGGGATAAATTAGGAGCCTGGATTAACATACACACACTACTATATACAAAAGAGATAACCAACAGGACTACTGTATAGCACAGGGAACTCTACCCAGTATTTTGTAATAACCTCTATGGGAGAAGAATCTGAAAAAGAATAGATATATGTATATGTATAACTGAATCACTATGCTGTATACCTGGAACTAACACAACATTGTAAATCAACCATACTCCAATAAAATTTAAAAAAATAAAATAAAATAAAAATAAAAAACTAAAAAAAAATTGCAGCCCTCAACTTATGATGTTTATTGTCTTCCTCCCTTAGCTAGATGGTCAGCTCTCTGAGGGCAGGGGTTTTGGTCTATTTTGTTCACTGTTATATCGCAAGCATCTAGAGTAACAGCTGGCCCATTGGATTCCTTAGTAATCTCTGCTGCCACTTCCTGTTCTGCCTCTTCTGGTACAGGGTAGAACCACACTCTCCCCACTCCCCTGGAATGGCCATTGGATTTGTTTTGGCTCCTGAAATGTGAGTAAAAGGTGACATGTGCTACTTCCAAGAGGGACGTTTCACAGCCAGTGTGTGACTTGCCCCCTGCATCCTGTATGTTTGCCCTCAACCCTTAGGACCGGGTGGATCAGAGCCCCTGCAACCTGAGGTGCACAGTAGCATTGGCAAGAAAGACACCTTGTTGTTTTGAGTCACTGAGATGATGGGGATGTTTGTTACTGCAGAATAACCTAGCTGATCTTGACTGATACATTAGGCCCTCAATAAATATTTAATGAATAAATAAATAGTCAATGAATCCTTTGGTTGTCTTCATAAAGTCGTGAGTTAAAGAACTCCACTCTAGGTATTGATAGATATATCATATACAATAATAACATTAGTTATTATCAGTATTATTAGGTTTTTTTTTTGAGTGCCAAACACTTAAAAGGTTTGCAAGGCACAGATCTAAGCATTTTACGTGTACATATTCATTTAATATCTCAAAAATTAAATATGAGATAAGTGCTATTATTATTCCCGTTTGTCAGATGAGGAAACTGCAGCATGGAAAAGTTCAGGCCAGATCCACCGGTCACCGCTTGACTTTTATTAGTCAACATTCTGGAGCTCACAGTGGATGAACCCCAGCTCCAACAGACCTCAGTCAAAGCATGCCAGCTGGTGGTGGGAATACCTGCAGTCATCATCTCCTCATATCTCTGCAGCCTCTGGGTGTGGAGCGAGGCAGGAATGTGTGCTCAGAAACAGGGAGGGGCTGACAGCTTGGTAACCTGCAGAGCTGGGTGATAGATCACTTGGATGACTCCATGTCTGGTTAATATCTCAGGGTGTTGTAAGTGGTTTGGCTGCCAGTAAAATTCCCCAAAATATGATTGGGAAACACCCAATCATCCAGGAAAAAAAAGAATCCAACCCCCACCTTAGCCCTTTAATTTTTAAATTCTTTGTGTATTCTTTGGGAAAATTCAATCCATATGTTTCTCAGTCTTTTATACACTGAAATGTTTCCCAGGGAGTTTTGACTTCCCCAAACCTCAGAACCTTCCCCCACTTTCCTCTCCCTGTCTTCTGCATTATCCCATCTCTCCCAACACTTTAGAAGTGGGAATTCACGTTCCAGCAAAAGCCAAACTTGGGGGAAACACTAAGGCTATGCCCTGAGAAGCGTGAATGGCTTTGAGCCACTGAGATGCCTACAGGGGCCTCCTCCAGGGGCCGTCACCTCCGAGCCTCACGCCGCATCAGACAGACTGCCCTCATCCATTCCCTGTGTGTCCCACTCCCTGAACGTTGCTTTTGGAGCTGTGGAAGCAGCTTTCGGGACCTCGATGTCTCTTTACACACTTGGAATCAGGACAGTACAAAGCCAGATAGTACAAAGCCTTATGTGAAACCAGACAGGGATTCACATTTTTTTGGGAGCCTGGGGTCTTGGCCAGGAGAATCCCAAGATAGCTCTACCCACTCCTGATGGCGGCTTTTCATCGAGGGCCAGCTGGGGACAGGCGAGTGGAAAGGGGAGCGTGTGTAGTGCAGTGGGGCTGAAGTGCGGTCTACATTGGGGCTTCAAGCCAAGCTCCACATGGTGGAAGTGATAATAATTATTAATGCCTGACATTTGTGTAACACTGCATAGTTTTAAACATGCTGTCAGCGGCTTGATATAGCCAGTATTTTGGAGCCAAAATGTTTAGATTCCCATTCTTTGTCCTAGCTGTGCAACCCTGGGCAAATCACCTAACCTCTCTGAGCCTCCATTTACTCATTTGTGAAATGGGGAAAATAATGATCCCTGTTTCATAGGCTAGTTGTGAATCTCATGGGCAAACTCCAGCAAACTCACGTTCAAGTTGTAAAGTGCTAACAGCTGAAGGTGGCTGTTGTGGAGTTGACACCTCATCTCACTTGACATTCAAGTTTTTTTTTTCACTTTTTAAAAAAATTGAAGTATAGTTAATTTACAATGTTGTGTTAGTTTCAAGTGTACAGTAAAGTGATTCATTCATATATATATATATATATATTCTTTTTCAGATTCTTTGCCATTATAGGTATAGTTTCCTGTGCTGTACAGGTCATTGTTATTTACCTATTTTATATATCACAATGTGTATATGTTAATCCCAAAGATGCTCAAGTCTTGATGCTCAAGAGCCTGACCGTGCCCAAAGATGACAAACGAATTTTCAATTTTCCATATATTTTTTCTACAAAGGAAAGCAGATGTCACTCTCTGGCTCACCTTCCTGTCTTGAGTTCTCCTGGTTGCCAGCAGTACGTGTGGGTCCCAGAATTCTGGGCGCTGGGGGTCTGCTGGGGCCCATTTCTAGCAGGGACCATGGATCGCCCCCAAGGGAGAACATCCTGATGGAGGAAAGGGTAGAAGTCAGGGCTTGGGGTGGCTGTCTGGAGGGGAGGGGGGGCTTTGAGTACCTCTGGGGAATCCCAGCAGGAAGGTTAATAAACACAAGGGATGGCATAATTTCCCTAAGTTCCTTCTCAGCCCAGGAGGACAGGCCTGCATGAAGCTGAGGCCCCTATGGTGAGGTGCTGCATGGAGAAGCCTCAGTACCAGCCAGGGGCCCAGGGACCCTTCTTGGGCTCCGGGGAGCACTCGGCAGAGGATGCCTTTACAGGGGCTGGAAGAAAGGCACAGTAAGAGTGGGGTAGGCACCACAGTGCTGCCTTGGTATGGCCAGAGACAGCCCCAGGGACTCCCAGAATTAGGGTACCTTGAAGCAGGCATCCCATGATAGCAGGTGGAGGCCAGGAGGGCAGCAATGCTCGTCCTGTAGTGACTGTGACACGACTTGGCCTGAGGCTCCCGTGCATGGGCCGTGGGGGTCACCAGGTAAAGGCCTGAGCTCCTTAGCATGGCGCATGAGGCTTGACTGGGCCCCTGCCTGTCCCTCCCTTGGACCATCCTTATCTCACCGCTTACAGCCCCCGGCCTCTGCCCGAACCTTCTCCTCCCCTACCCTTTCTGCCTGGCAGTTGCTTACACCAATTCACTTTTTTTTTTTTTTTGCAGTACGCGGGCCTCTCACTGTTGTGGCCTCTCCCGTTGCGGAGCATAGGCTCCGGACGCGCAGGCTCAGCGGCCATGGCTCACGGGCCCAGCCGCTCCGCGGCATGTGGGATCCTCCCGGACCGGGGCACGAACCCGTGTCTCCTGCATCGGCAGGCGGACTCTCAACCACTGCGCCACCAGGGAGGCCCCCAATTCATTTTTTGTCTCAGGGCCCAGCAGAGTGCTCAATAAATAGTGGAAAACATGTATGAAAAAATGAATAAGTGGAGAGAGTGAGGGACTCACCCGTATTCTCTAGTATTCAAACCAAGAGCCAAACCCAAGTCTCCAGCATCAGCTGTGTTTGGTGCTTGTGCCCTTCTCCCGGGTTTCTGCAGTTGCTGCTGGAGGGATGATGGCCACAGACACAAAGCCCCGTGAAGCTGTGTCCAGCCAGCACACTCACCTTGCCTGGAGCAGGCAGGAAGAAGGCGCCCAACGCCCTCTCTGCAGCCAGGGTTTGTCTGCCTGTTGCAGGGGCCTCAGCTTTGCTACTGAGCTGGGTGTTGCTGGTCACTCCTGGTTCTGGTTCCACTGGGCTCTTGAGGTGCCTCTTCCTGAGCAGGAATGAAAATCTGACGAAGCCAGAGAAAGTATCAACAGCCAGTGTGATGCAAGCCTCCTGTGGAGAGGCCTCCAGGTGAGATGTGTTTTTGCTGCACATTAGGATCACCTGGGGAGCTTCGAAAACCACAATGCCCAGGCTTCACCCCATAGCAGAATTGCTGGAGGTGGGACCCAGCCATCGGTAGTGTTTAAAACACCCCAGAAACGTGGATGGACCTAGAGAATATTATGCTTAGTGGAATAAGCCAGACAGAGAAAGACAAATACTATATGATATCTTTATAAGTGGAATCTAAAAAGTAATACAAATGAATGTATATACAAAACAGAAACAGACTCACAGACATAGAAAACAAACTTGTGGTTACCAAAGGGGAGAGGAAAGTGCAGGGGGACAATGGGGGAGATGGGATTAACAGATACAAACTACTATACATAAAACAGATAGCGGGCTTCCCTGGTGGCTCAGTGGTTGAGAGTCCGCCTGCCGATGCAGGGGACACGGGTTCGTGCCCTGGTCCGGGAAGATCCCACATGCCGCGGAGCGGCTGGGCCCGTGAGCCAGGAGCCTGTGCTCTGCAACGGGAGAGGCCACAACAGTGAGAGGCCCGTGTACTGCAAAAAAAAAAAAAGATAGCAACAAGGATATATTGTACAGTGCAGGGAATTATACTCATTATCTTGTAATAACCTATAATGGAATATAATCTGCAAAAATACTGAATCACTATGCTATATACCTGAAACTAACATAATATAGTAAATCATCTCTACTTCAATAAAAAACAAACAAACAAATAATGACCCACAGGACTCCAAGGTGTGGCCATTTGAAAAAAGGTGATCTAGGGAATTTAAAAAAAATCCTCATGTCCCAGCCTCACACTAAACCAATGAAATCAGACTCTCTGTGAGGGCCTGGGCGTTCTTTTGGTTGGTTTTGATAGGTCTCCAGGTGGTAGTAATGTGCAGGGGGCTGAGAACCTCTGATGAAGTCCAACGCCCTCATTTAGCCCACAAAGAATCTGCAGCCCAGAAAGGTCAAGGTACTTGCCTGAGGACATGTAATGTACAGTGGGGGTGGGACCAGGCTATGAACCCACCTCTAGGGTCCTGAATCCTAATCCACTGCCCTTCCTATCACACAGGGCAGCCAGCACTCATGGAGACTCCCTCTAGACATTCATTTCACAATTTAGGTGTTGGGTTGGCACAGTTGGTCAAGACATTGCAAGATCACCCTTAATTGATCAGAGAACTTGCATGCGGCCACCACTCCCCTCCCTGAACTTTGTCAAACCTGAAGGGCAAAGCCCTTTGGAGAGACATCACCCAACTCAGTGGGAACAGGTTTAGAGTTCTTGTGATGCTGAGACTGATACAGATGGTGATGATAAGACATGAACAGGTGTGGGGTAAAAATCTAGAAGAAAGAGTCCTACCCAGAGGGATTATCTGGGCTGCACTCTCCCTGTACTCTTCTGGAAACTGCCTGGGGTTTCTATGCCTCTTGCCCTGATTCACAGTTCTCTTTCTGTCCTTCCCATTATGTGGTTCTGTGGGAGCATCATGGGTTTGAAGACAGACTGCCCCAGTTGGAAACCAATATTTATTGAGTGCCTCCCATGTGTAGGCACTGTACTCTCATGTCTTTGTCTTCTCTTAATACTCAGAAGAATTAATACTCCCATAGGGATCATTAATGCCCATTTTACAGACAAGAAAACTAAGGCTTGGGGAGGTTAGTAGCTTGCTCCAGATCACCTGGGTAGTACGTGATGGAGCTGGGATCTAAACTCAGGGCGCAAAGTCTGTGCTTTCTCTCCTGGAGCACACTGCCTCCCAGCATGGGCCTCATCCAGTTCACTTCAGTCAGGTCTGAGCTCTTCTTCATCTGTCAAAATCGTCCTCATCTTTTGGGACCTCAGGGACTCACTTCCTGCCCTTGTAACCCACGCCATAGCCTGGATTGTGCCTGGTCTGTCTGCCACCTCCATGGTGCCATCTCTCATTTTCCTCTTGATCCCTGGGTACTCGGCCCATGGGAGGAGCCCAGAAAAGTGTAGTGGTCTCTATGGCCAGCAGAGCCACGGAATTCTCCAGCCCTGTGAGGAGACATACCAGGTGCTGGGGAAGCAGAGACCTTGTTCCACTCTGCCCCACCCACGACTTCACCTCTTGGAATCTCATCTTCAATTCAAGAGGTCTCCTTCCCAAGAGACTTCTTTCAGATCCAAATATGTAACTAGAGGAAGGTAAGCCAAAAGCCATGATCAGCTTGTCATGAATTTACTTGCAATAAGTAAGTCCACTAACCTGGTGCTTCAATTTTATATGACATTTTTAATATTGACATAACTTTTCAGTAATGTTGAAGGAATTTAGAGATAACAGTCCAATGTATAATCTTACCTACTCTTCTTACACAATTGTTTTCACTTGTCTGTGTCTCTTTTTCAACCTTTAGCCAGAGAAATACACATTTTTAGAATTAGTTCTAATCACAGGGTTTATAAACAATTTTGTGTTCTGCTTATTTTACTTGGAAGTAACTTACAAGCATCTTTCTATACTCTCATCTTCACGTTGATCCATTCTAATATCTGTAGAGTCTTCTATCACATTTTTGAGCCATGGTTAAATTATTCCCCAATAGTGAAGATTGAAGTTAATTTTTATAACTAATTGTATGATGGACATCTTTGCCCATACATTTCTTTCAGAGGGACAGAGGCCAGGACTGTTGTGTGTGGAGGTGGGATTGGAAGGGGTGGGCGGAATGGGAGGGAGAGAAAGTGGAGGAAGGTCAATTTTTTTTTTAATTAAAAAAATTTATTTATTTTTGTCTGTGTTGGGTCTTCATTGCTGCACGCGACTTTCTCTAGTTGCGGCGAGCGGGGGCTACTCTTCGTTGTGGTGCGCGGGCTTCTCATTGTGGTGGCTTCTCTTGTTGTGGAGCACGGGCTCTAGAGCGCAGGCTCAGTAGTTGTGGCACACAGGCTTAGTTGCTCTGTGGCATGTGGGATCTTCCCAGGCCAGGGCTCGAACCCGTGTCCCTGCATTGGCAGGCGGATTCTTAACCACTGTGCCACCAGGGAGGTCTGAGGAAGGTCAACTTCTGCCTGTTTTTTTTTTTTTTAATATTGAGTTATTGATTAAATAGCTGGCTTTGAGGTAGTCTGCCTCAGTTTTGTCTGCACCACCCAGCTCACAAAGCAGGCTTCCCAGCCACCATCCTGTAGGCAGTTAGGTCACAGGCATCACTAGCAATTTCTGCACTGTCTCTGGCTCTGAAAACTTGGCCCTCTTCCCTGCCTACGTTTGTAAAACTTGGCTGTGAGGAAGAGACCTCACCTCAGAACTCTATTTACTTAGAGCTGGTGGATGCAGAACAGTGTGTACATCTAAGTGATGTTTGGGGTGGGGGGTGGATGGTACACAGCAATGCTCGCTTGGATCTGTTGCATAAGTACCATGTGCCAGATACTAAATGCTTCGTGTAAATGACCTTACTGCACCCTTTCACACAATGAAGTAGGTATCTGATGGCCTGAGGCTCAGGAAGGATGCTCACCCTCTCTGGGTGCTAGTAGGTGATAATCACAAGGTCCTAATCCATGTATGTCAGATTTACATCACTCCCAAACCCTAGTGAATAAGCAAATCTTAACACATCAAAAGCTGTCATTTCCCAACAACTTCAGGAGGCGGTTGGGGGCAACTCTAGCAGGAAGAGGGACTGGGACGGTGCGGTGCTGGTGAGGTGACAATGAGGTACAGGCATAAGCTGCTAAGAGAAATGAAGAAGGCAAAGGGCTAAGTGTACTTGGGGTTTTCCTCTAAACACCCAAGAGAAATTTCTTACCCCTTCCAATTGTAGTTGTCATTTTTATTTTTATTTTATTTACTTTTTGGCCACACCAGGCAGCTTGTGGGATCTTAGTTCCCTGACCATGGATTGAACCCGCACCCCTGGCAGTGAAAGCCCGAAATCCTAACCACTGGACCACCAGGGAATTCCCATAGTTGTCATTTTTAAAGTCCATGTTGTACCTCCATGTGTGCAAGAAGCTGTAGGAAGACAGGCTCTGGGCCATACTCTGCTTTGGTCTGAAGAGGTGATGGGGTCCCCATCACTGTGGGCTGGAAGCAATGGAGGCCAAGCTCAGCTCTGAAGGGTGGGTGAGACTCCAGAGGGTATAAAGAAACGGGAGGGGCAACCTGGGCAAGGAGATGGTAGAAGCTCAGGCTGGGAGATGGGAATAAGAAGGGAATGTGTGGGGTGAGTGGGGAGCCAGTGAGGAGACAGAACTCACTCGGGTGGATTTGTGTTGGGGAAAGGCAAGAAATGAGCCTGGAAACAGGGCCGCTGGACTAGCTGTTAGCCTGGGGAGTGATCCTTCTCCAGGTCTGACTTTCTCTGGCTCAGAGTGGAGAACAGTGATGAGGATGAGGGGGCTGATTACATTTGGCAATTTCTTATAATCAGGCAAGGGGAAAAAAATAACCTAATGCTTGATTAGGTAAACAACCGAGATCCAAGTTGCTGTGTCCAGGCCCTGAGTAAGAGCAGGCTGTCTAGCGTCTGTCTCAATTCTAACACTCTCAGATGAACACAGTCCTGCAGAGTCAGGAAAGAAGCTGCATTGTCTTGTCTCGGCCAAGGGGGCAGGTGATGCTCAGGCCAGACGCTCCCCACAGCACCACTAGGAATGGCTGCTTGGGAGATGGGAGAAGGTCTTTCTCGGCAAACCCGCCACTGTTCTTCACTTCTGTGGTTCCTCCAGAGGCTCCAGAACATACCAGGAAAACCTGGGGAGACATCTTCTGGAATGGCCAGGGCTTGCTCCAAAAGCCTCTATTGCCTTGGTTCCAGGTCTCCATCACCCTTAACTTTTCTCTAAGGTTAGCAGTGGGGAGAGGTGGCTGGCCCTTTCTCTGGGTCCCGGCCTCTTGGGTTGTTTGCTAGATTTTGTTTTGGAACTCTGGTGTTAAGTAAAAACATCAGGGATTCCTGGCAAGGACTCAGACAAAATGAGAATTAGAAAAACAGAAGAGTCTCCAAGTTTTCCCAAGCAAATAGCCCAAGCTGTTGATGGCCCCTTTGGCAACAGACAGCTTCAAACCACCTGCCTTTAGCTTGAGAGGCTTTCTCTGCTTGTGGTTCATGTTAGAAATTCTGACCCATATGTCCAACTGAAACTGACTGTTAGATGTTTCCATCTGAATGGAAACATATCAAGCTCAATAGGTTTGATACAAAGTTGATCATGTGCCCTGCCCCATTCCCTTGGAATGTACAATGGAGAAAACAGTTGAAAACAAAATCATTGCAGGCAGCCGTCCTTCTGAGGGGGAGGCAGTGGCACAGTTTCTATCAATGGACAAATAAATCTATGTCCATCTCCCTTCCCCTTGCAGGAAGCGGTGGGGAGAATAGGTGAGAGCTGCAGAGAAAGGCTTAGTGGTCACTGATGACTCATACTGTGAGAAAAGTAGGTGGAAGCTACAAGGTATGTTGTGCTAAGTTGGAAATAGTAATATAAACATGTTACCTTTCTGTCTCTGTGACCCTCAGGGTGGCACCCTTGCCCCTGTCCCTCACTTACCCCGATGCTCACATGCGCCCCAAGCTCCCAGATTGTGGTCTCTGATATCACTAACAGGAATGAAGATTCCACGGAGGACAGCTGATTCCATGTACTGAGGCTGGAAAAAAGTTAGGATAGGTCTGGAACGTCTTGTTGCCAGAAAGCAAGAATGCTTTCAAGAATGTCAAGGGCAGTGTTGCAAGGACAAAGGAACCACACCAGGGGGCTTCTGGGCCAAGCTTTGACCATTTGGGCATTAATTAGAACAAGTCGAGCCAGAGAAAGAATGTGGGTTCAAGACAATTCTCAAAAAATTCTGAAGTATGTAGCGCAGTGGTTGGAGAACAATAGGACAGCGACTACAATGGCCTATGTTAATTTGTATTGACTTTAGTAAGTGGGCACTTCATATAAACAGGTCTTTTGTTTCTTCTATTAATTATATATCTGTTTACCAAGGAGAGATGTGTTTTTGTTTCTATCTGTGAAAGCAGGAAAGAATAAATGCAGGGAACACTGAGTTAGCCAACTTGTTTAGGAAAAAGTAGGCACTGTCCCAGGATGGGGCTTCTCAGCCCTGGGGTCACACAGGACAACTGAGTAAAGGTGGGTCCCTCTGTGTTCCATGGGGTCCTAGAGAGGAGTAGAGACTACGGACTTGGTGCCTCCTCCCTTACGGTATGAAACTTTGAGATGGTCTCTATAAATTATAATACAACACCAGCAAGGAGATGCACATTTTTAATAATGCTAACAGATCAGCTCAATACATCATGATGACAGGACAATGGGTTAGGCCAACGCTGGCCAAGCAAGATGAGAATTCATCTCATTTCAGAGGGAAAATTCAATGCTGTCAAACTGGAAACCTTCCCCAAAGGTGTGGACTTGAAAAGTCTTATCGAAGAAACAAAGAATAATTATGAAAAGGATCCCCCCCTCCATTTGATTTCTTTTCCTTTGCAACCCAGGCTCACATCCTGACCCAGAATGAATTGTTCGACCACCCAGATTTTGCAACTCCAGCAGACAAAGTTGGTATTTTTCTTTTTCCTTTTGGTCTAGTAAGATTGTTAAAATCCCTAGGAAGGTAAAAATAGTACTTGGTAAAAATCACTGAAATCCTAGGAAGGTGTCAAAACTGGCACCCCAGAAAGGTGTGGAATTCAGGATAAGAAACAAAGTGAAACCCACAATATTAGCACTTTTAGAATAGGTTTTGATGTAAGGGTATTGACCAGTTTTGGAATTGTAATATTTTGTATATTTAATGCACGTAGAGTTTTTAAGAGGATCTGCTATATTAAATTTGTGAATTTAAATTAAATGTTTGGAGGTATTTCTTTAAGTTTGCAATCAATGTTAAATGCTTGTGAAAATCCGATGGGCTAAATTAATGAATTTTTGGAAAAAGTATTTTTAGAACAGTTTCAGGTTCACAGCAAAATCGTGGGAAGTAGAGAATTCCCATTTACCCCCTGTCCCCCAACCAGATGCAGCCTCCCACACTGTCAACATCCCTCACCAGATGGTAGGTACTATAATCAGTGAACCTGCACTGACACATCATCATCACCCAGAGCCCATGGTTTACGCTAGGGGTCACTCTTGGTGGTGGGCACTCTGTGGGTGTGGACAAATGTATAATGCTCTGTATCCACCATTATGGTGTCACACAGAGTAGTTTCACTGCCCTAAAAAGCCTCTGTGCTCTGCCTATTCATTCCTCCCTCCCTGCCGACCCTTGGCAACCACTGAGCCTTTCACTGTCTTCATAACTTTGCCCTTTCCAGAACATCATGTAGTTGGAATCATACAGTATGTAGACTTTACAGTTTGGCTTCTTTCACTTAGCAACATGCATTTAAGCTTCCTTCATGTCTTTTTTTTTTTTTTTTTTTTTTTTTTGTGGTACATGGGCCTCTTACTGCTGTGGCCTCTCCCGCTGCAGAGCACAGGCTCCGGACGTGCAGGCTCAGCGGCCATGGCTCACAGGCCCAGCCGCTCCGTGGCATGTGGGATCTTCCCGGACCGGGGCACGAAGCGTGTCCCCTGCATCGGCAGGAGGACTCTCAACCACTGTGCCACCAGGGAAGCCCTTCCTTCATGTCTTTTCATGGCTTGGTAGCTCATTTTTTTCTTTTAGTGCTGAATAATACTCCATCATCTGGATGTACCACAGTTTATTTATCCATTCACCTACTGAAGGACATCCTGGTTGCTTCCAAGTTTTGGCAATTATGAATAAAGCTGCTATAAATAGTTGTGCACAGGTTATTGTTTAGACATAAGTTTCAATTCCTTTGGGTAAATACCAAGGAGTACAATTGCTGGATCATGTGGTAAGAGTATGTTTAGTTTTGGAAGAAACTGCCAAACTGTCTTCCAAAGTGGCTGTACCACTTTACATACCCACCAGCAATGAATGAGGGTTCCTGTTGCTTCACATCCTCCAAGCATTCGGTGCTGTTATTGCTCTGGATTTTGGCTATTCTGATAGATGTGTAGTGGTATCTCATTGTTTACATGCATTAGTCCTTTACCAGCTCGCAAACTGTTGAAATTCCAGGAAGTTTCGTGAGTTGGTTGTCAAACTATCGGTAGATCGAAATCTGCCATGGAGGGAGGTATTTATACCACGGAAACTGGCACAAACATTACACATCAGCAACTTGCCCAGCTCTGCCCACAGCTGCTTGTTAAACATTTACCCATGGGGCCATTTCTGGTCTGGCTCCAGGCCTCTCTCCGGACCCAGCTCACATACCAGGAGGGCCTAAGGGCTCATAATTCCTGTCTCCTGGCTTTCTGCAAATGCTGCCCTCTTTCCCTGGCTCCTTTTCATTTTACAAGATTCAACTCCAATGTCACCTCCTGGGGAAAGACTCCACTCGGGGCTGCTGCCTGCATACACAGTGCCTTGAATGCTTGAGGAAAAGTGTCTTGATCCTGGGGGTCCTCCCCCACATGTCCCTTGAGATGGGCCTGTGGATTCACTCATTTCTGAGTCAGGAGAGCCTGGCATGGGGCTGGGTCCTCTCTGATCTTCTGCAGAATGATCTCCCAGAGCAGGTTTAGTCTTTAAGGACAGTCATGGAGGGACTGTTTCAAAGACGCTGTCTTTGAAATTAGAGAGGAAATTCTCCGGGGTTCCCTGGATGGGGTGAGGTGAAGGGCGGCTAGAGCTGGGCCTGCTGACGCCGCAGGGAATGACAGAGAAGACACCCTCCTGAGCGCGGAGGCCTGGAGTTGCCCTCCACATGGCAGGAGAGCTGGCTTGCGGTCCCCCTCCGTCGGGGTGGAGGAACCAATCTCGCAGCATGAACTGGACCCCAAGCCTCTGGGATGGCTCCCAGCTGTCGACGCACGGGCCAGACCTGGCTGCCTGCTGTTGGTGTGCTGTTGCTCCCAGCCAGAGCCACTTTCCGACCCCACAGACTTGTCAGCAGGACTGGAAATGGTGACTTGAATGAAAAATTTAAACCGTGGGGAAACTGTTCAGGGCTGCAGAGAGAAGTGCTGCTCTCAGGGCTTTTACAGGGGTCTCTAGTCCCCAAAGATGATACTGGCTCAGGGTGTTCACAACTCACTCCTGCTCCCAGCTCCATCAATTCCGTTTTGGGGGAAAGGGTGGTAGAAGACGAACAGAAAAATGGGAAGATGCCAGCTGAGCTGGCCTCAGGAACCTGCCTGGAACAGGGAACCGAGCTGCTGGCCCCCTGGAGGACCCTGGGGGGAGATGCGGGTCACTGAAGACAGCAGTGATATGGGGGAAGGACAGGCAGGAGGGCCAGGTGGGGCTGGCAGAAGTATGTTCCCTGACACTGCTTCTTAGTCTCGAAGCAGCACCCCATCACAAACACCATTTGCTTTAGAATCCTGAAGTTCATTAAAAAATTCTTACTGACAAGGGTTATAAAATACACAAGCCAATTTTCCTGGTGGTGATAGGACACTGTCCCCATGCCCAGCAGGAGATGGCTTAGAATGAAGTGGAAGGCTTGGAACCAAGACGGGTAAGTCACCCCACATCCTGGTTGGCCAGAAGTCCTGCCCAGGTGCCTGCCCCAACCCTGTGCTTTCTGGTCAGAATGTGCTCTTCGCTGCCTTACCTCTCTGGTTTTAGATTTTCCTGAGTGGCCAAGACTTCTTTTCCTGGAAAGCCGAGTGTCTGTTTTTCCCGCTCCTCTGGTGCCCAAGTAAGCCTGCTGTTCTAATGTCACCGCTGCTTTCCTGGCAACCGCTCCACGGTGGTTGACTTGGTAGCTTGCAGAAACCCTTTTTGCTCAAAAAAAGCCATCTCTGCGCCAGCTGTGCCTGCCAGGGGAGACATGGGAATGGGAAATTCCTTAGCAGGTTTGCTCTGAGGGCTGAAAGCAACTGAATGGTTTTAGAGGATCATGTTGAGCTTTTGTTATTCTTGTCATTCTGGCCTGAGATGCTCAAGTATCGTATGTTTCCTTGTGTCTCCCTTCTCCCTTCTCTTGTGACTGAAGTAGGTGCTAAAATAGGTCACAGTCTTGCCTTCTCCACTGAAACAAGCCATGACCCTGAGGATGGAATTCCCATTATGATTTTTGGACATGGTGTCATCCTCGGTGCTTCTTGACATAGATTACAGCCCTGCAAACAGCTGCTGGGCACTTCCTGAGGGCCAGCGATTGAGCTAAGCAATGCAGGCACCATCTCATGTAATCGTCTCCACAGTCTTATGAGGAAGAGAAGTACTACTATTATCACCATTTCCCAGGTGAGATAAGTGTGATTCAGAAAGTTATGAAGCTGGTCGCATAGCTCACAAGCCGTAGAGCCAGGATTTGAACTCAACTCTTTCAGACTTGGGGGTGCAACACTGCCTTCCAGTGATTTGTCAGTTCTGTCTGATGCTGAAGTTCAGCTCTTTGGACAGTAGACAAACCTTGCAATATCAGCCTCCTTTGGAGAAAGTAGGAAAATGCCCTTCCTAGAATATTTCTATCAACACGTTATTGAAAGGTGAAACTTAATGTAAAGTTTACCAGCTACAGCTGAACTTCTTCTGCCTTGTTTACTCTCTACAACCTGTGTTTCCCTGTCTCCACTTACCTGGAAAGTATTATGTTGAACCATCTGAAATCAATGTTATTGGTGAAACAGTAACATATCAGCAGTTTCATGTGATTTAATCCAATAGTAGACATTGCAACTTGAAAAGCCTTCACTATCTTTACGACTCCATCTACCCCCATCTCCAACCACATTTCTTGTCCAAATTTTACCCTCACTTCAAAGTTCAGCTTAAAGAATGCCACCTCCTCCAGGAAGTCTTTGCTGAATTCCCATCTGGAAATCATGTTTCCTAACAGCCACAGCATCTTGTTTGCATCTCTTGTCACCGTTTTCCAGGCATCATGGTTATTTGCCTGTGTGTGTACATGCCTTTTCTCTGGTGAGAAGCCATGTCTAATGTATCCCTACCTGACTGGCTCCTGGCATAATAGCTGGCACACTGTAGGTGCCTGTTAGGAGTTTGTGGAGCTCAGCTATGTGACTTCCTTCTCCTGGTAGGGGTGGCGTCTGTCCCAGGGCTCCATGCTATAGCTTGTAAGAGAATCTGAGGTAGGGGTAGCACTCCTCCCTGCCCGCCACCCTCCCACCCCTGACCCTCACAGCCTCCTCACCTCCACTTCTGCACTCTCCTGGGAAGGTGATGGTAAAGATGCACCTTTGGCCCTGCTGTTCATTCAAAACCTTGGGAGCTTCCCTGGTTGTCACTGGAAATGTGCCCCCTGTACATGGAGGGCAGGGAGAGACTGAAGAAAGAGGCAGACTATGTCACATTTAATTGGTAGGTGGCAGGTGTAATAAGCAAGGGGACTGACATATAAGGCTTGTCTTGGCAGCTGCAAGATAAGTGGATCTCTGTGTACCCTCTGCCGGAATCTTAGAAGTTTACATAGAGGGCTTAACTGGCTTCAATCACATATATTGTCCAGATGGTCTCAACGACAGCTTACTATTTCGAGGCTGTGTCCTTGGGCAGCTCCTAACGCAGGGAAGGCAAGTGGAACGTACATTCCAAGGACCAGGGGAGGGGGTGAGGAGCCTTTGATTGCCACATCCTCCCGATGACCTCCTCCAACACCTGCTTGAGCGGAGAGGGGCCAGGAGCCCTCTCTGCATCAGACTTAATGCAAGGATCAAGTGAGGATGACTCCAAGTGTGCCAGAGACAAGGTCCTCCTTATGTTATCCTCCCAAATCTGGCTTGATGGGCAAAGCCATGAGCCACGGTTTTGGTCACTGTGTATAGGCTAAGGATGTGGTCTGTGGGCCACTGAGTCAGAAGACAGGTGGTTCTGCTCCTTCTCCCACTGATGACACTGTGGAAAGGATCCCCTGGCAGCCCAGGCCTGGTTAAAGTGGAAGGGATTAGTGAGTGTGTATTTCCTCCAGAGAGGTGAAATCCGCACATACTGAATCTGCTTTCTCTCCAGAAGATGTTGATTGTGGAAGACTGCAGACCCTTGAGTAGCTCATCTTAAACTCAACAGAGCTACAGGTTCCACTTCGTATCTCCTGGTTTCCCCGCCCTTCCTTTCTGAAAGCATGACTGGAAAATGAAGGAGGCAGGGTTTTTAATGACTGACAATCTCCATTTCTTTGTGGGCTACCGCCCAGGGCAGACTGGAGATCCAGGCCAGTGAAGCCAGCGTGCTGAAGAAATGAGGTGGCGAGGGCGAAGAACACAGGCAGAGAGTCTGTCTCCCTCCCCCCATCCCCTGCCTTAATCACGCACCTCACTTTCCTTTGCCTTACCGGCAAAGGAGGAAGAATACACCGCTCCTCTCTCCCAAACTTACCTGGAGGACAAGGTGGTACGTCTGAAGACAATTTGGGGGCACAACATCCAACCCCAAACATATGTAAAAGTACTTTGAAAAAATCAAAGAGCTGTATAAATGTAAGGGATCGATATTATCCATTCATTCCTTACCTCATCATTGAATGCCTGGGGAATGTCAGGTAATGTGAGTGGTGCTGGGGCACAAAGGTGAGAGGTCCTAATCCTCAAGGAAGTCAGAGAGCAGTGTGGGAGAAGGACAGACAGATAGCCATTGCTAGACAAAGACACAGGTGTATTTGAATGTGAAAGAGACTGGGTTTTGAGGATCTGGTAATGTGAAGACTCCTTGGAGAAGGAAGAATCTTTGAGTGGCAGGAGTTTACTAGGGGAAAATGGTTAGGATGGGGGAGAAGGGCCTTCCAAGCACAGGAGAAGCATAAGCAAAGGCGATATTTGGGGACCTCCAAATACTGTACATGGTCGGGGGGGAAGGGTGCAGGGTGAGGGGCTATGAGAGTGGGCAGGTCGGGTCATGGAGGGCCTGGTAAGCCATGCAAGGAGCTGCGGCGTGCTCTGGAAATAAGGGGTGACTGCCAGGAGCAGGTGTGGGGCATAGGATAAATGTGGCTGCAGTGTGCCCTGGAGGACTGCCACACAGCAGCCCTCAGGACAGAGATCCCAGTGAGGAGCCAGCCCATCACCACGGAAGCAAGATAATGAGGGGTCCGCATTAAGGTAGCAGAGGAAGGGGGCCTGTGTGGTCAGAAGCAGAGAAAGTTAAGAAGTATTAAGGATGCTGAATGCAGAGACTTAGGGAAGGAAGGAGGCTGGGATGACACTGGGTGAGGGCAGTGCCATTTTCAGAATTAGGGATGCAGGAGGATATCAGGTTATGGCAGAAGATGAAGTGTTCTGTTTTGAGTATCTTGAGCTTCTCTCCTTTTAAGTGAGAAATAGCTTTTCCCTCCTTTATACCAATAATTTGTTTCATGGCAATTTGCTTTGTTGCAAACAAAATTCAGGTCATACAGAAAAGTATATAGGTGAATAAAATTTTCTCTCTATTCTGTTACTCAGAGATAGTCAACATATTGGCGAACGTTCTTCCAAATCTTTTTTCTGTGACATATGATTTTTAAAAACAAATTTGGAAAAGAGTGTAATACTGTTTTTAAAACTTTTGATGCTTGGCTGTACCCCAGATCAATACAATCAGAATCGCTGTGGGCTGGGGACAAAGGATCAGTGTTTTTTAAGGATTCCTGATGATTCTAACAAGCAGCCACTGCTGAGAAGCAGTGCCCTTAAAGATGAGATTGTACAAGACAGAGGAGCACAGGCAGCCTTCTGTTGATTCCATGCTGCTCCTGAAGGCTCCAGAAAGAAACCCAAAATCTATGTAATAACAAGAGTCAGTGACCATAAGGCATTATAGGCTTCTCCCTAATGCAGTCAGACCAAGTCATGATTCCAAGAACTGAGAAGTCTGTATTTTTAGATGCTCTGCTCAAACCCAATGGATGCTTCGCCCTGGCGGGGAGCCACTTCAATGGTCGGATTAATACGTTAACACCTCAAGATGCGGCCTCTAAAGCTGGTCGGTGGTACCGAGGACGCTGTTCATCACAGAGCAAGGTTAACTTCAGAAACTAACAAGAAAAGGGATTCTAAACCCTTGGAACAGGTCTTCACCCTCTCAGAGCAAGAAAAGAAGGTGAAGAGGGAAAAGAGTCGCTGATTCACATTAGAGCTTCGAGTCCAAGAATTGTAAACACGTATAGGCTGCCAAATCTCACTCTAAATATATTCCAATGATCTCATGTTTTCATATGCAGTGGAATAAAAAGAGGCATTTTTATTCATCTTGGATGACAGCATTTGAGCTTTTACGGGAGCGTCCTAGAGGGATTAGTTTAACCAAGAGGGGCAGTCAGTATCCCAGCTATTTAAAATCACCACAGCAGACAATACATTAATTATCCTGAATGACAATGCTCTATCTTCTTGCAACCTGGACCCTCAAATGTATTGCAGAATATCAGCAGCAAACTCCCCACCCCAGGGGAGAAAGTCTCCAAAGATCCTCTGAGGAGAGCCAAGAGAGGCTTTGGAAGGAGCAGTGCATACTTTGAGGTGATTAACATTTTGGTTTTGGCCTCTTCATCCTCATGGGCGTCATCTGTTACTCGTTTTCTCTTTGGCCAACGAGATCACACCCAACGTCCCACAGGAGAAGGCTGGAAATTTGTCAGAAAGCCCTTTTAGGTGAAGCCCAGTGAGAGGGCAAACGAAGCTTTACTCCTTTTATGGCCGTATCTTACAATGAGAGAAAGAGCGGGGGGAGGGAGGGAGGGAGAGAGAGGGAGAGAGGGAGGGAGGGAGGGGGAGAGAGGGGGAGAGAGGGAGAGAGGGAGGGGGGAGGGGGAGAGAGGGGGAGAGGGAGGGAGGGAGGGGGAGAGAGGGAGAGAGGGAGAGAGGGAGGGAGGGAGGGAGGGAGGGGGAGAGAGGGAGGGAGGGAGGGGGAGAGAGGGAGAGAGGGAGGGAGGGAGGGAGGGAGGGGGAGAGAGGGAGGGAGGGAGGGGGAGAGAGGGAGAGAGGGAGGGAGGGAGGGAGGGAGGGAGGGAGAGGGGGGAGGGAGAGAGGGGGAGGGGGAGGGAGAGAGAGAGAGAGAGAGACAGACAGACAGACAGACAGAATCATCTCTGTTCCCCTGATGTCTGTGGAGCCTGTGCGTTCCTCAGCAGTAACTGAACAGTCGATCCTAAGACCGGGGACCCTCTCAGTGACCCCTGGGGTGACAGGACACTCCAGCACCCCTCAACCCCCTGCCCACCCAGACCCCGTCTTCACCCCCAACTCTGGAGTCTTCACTTCTGCCCCGTTGGAGCATAAATCAAGCAGCAGGGTAGCTTGGAAATATGACGAATACCTTGGCTGGCTGCTGCTTGAAAAGACAAGCTGAGAGGAGAGGGAATCTAAAGAAACCAGGCTTGGCTGGAAGTGCAGCCAGAATTCAGTGTTCCTGGAGCTGGCCGCAGCTGCTGGACAGCTGGGAGCTGCCAGGGTCATCTTCCCTGGGGGCAGCCCCGGTGCTCCACGCTCAGAGAAGGAGAGAGAGCGCTTTGGTGTCGGTCAAGAGCATTATTCAGAAATTCTTGGATACTTCCTGAGCCCTCACTGTGAGCACTGTGATGGGGGGGTGGGCAGTGGGGTTGGGGAAGCTTTGCCTCGGCTGGGAGGGCCCTTGTCACGGCTCCAGGTTCGGTTGCTGCTGTTTCCACAGGGAGCTCGCCCACAGGTGGTGTGCGATGCTTGTGTGTGTGCCAGCGTGTGTGTGCACGTCGGGGGCCGGTGAGGCAAGAGAGCCTGCCAAGCCCTTCTGAGGACACAGGTCGGTCTCCGGCTCTCAGGTGTGCAGGCTGCTCAGTGCTGGAGTTGTCCGTGTCTCCCTGTCTGTTTCCTAGTTTCATCACTAGTTTAACAACCTCCCCGTGTCTCTGGTCACTTTAGGTCATTTTCAGTGGGCTGGGACCTTGTTGGAATGACTAGCAGAGCCTGCGCTGGCCTCCTCATCAGAGACTGCCAGTAGGTAAAGCCAGGGTCCTCAGTATCACACACCTGCCTTCTGTCTGCCAAGCCAATGGTTGTCTCAGGGCCGCCTGCAGGCAGCTCCTGCGTGTCCGGAGTCACGACTGCACATGACACGGTTCAGGCTTCAGGAGCTTCGGTCCAGAGATTCTTGTTGTTTTGCTTTGTTTTGTTCTTGAAACTTATGAAGAGATTATTCCAATGGCCACAGACAAGAGATTCTAGGCACTTGCACAGAGTGGCGGGCCCACAGGGACCCTTCTGAGAAGAGCTCTGGCAGGGATCTGGTCTCAGCTGTGACAGGCTCTGGGCACACGTGTGTCAGAAGGGCTGCCTCCCTCAAACTGTTAATCACGTTAAAATTAATCACTCCTCTCTCCAAACAACCTCAACACCTAAAAGCATTTTTAAATCAATTTTTTTGTGTGGGGGAGAAGCCCTGGGAGACCCTCTGTGAAAGAAGACAGAACATTATTGCCGCCTCTCCCCTGTCTCCCGCAGGGCCTCCTCCTGACCGCAGTGTCAATCCTCTGAGCTGGCTGGTAGAGCAATTTAGCGTTCCTCGGGGCAAGAGCAGATCACCAAGTCGGGCCTCCATCCAGGGGTTTCCTGTCACCGAAGCCACACTGATGCAAATCCATTTTTCATGAGGAGAAAATAAAACTCCCAAGTGACATCAACTGAAAAATGTTCTTTGAGAGCAAGTTATTCCCATTTAAAGCTAAGCACATGACAGCTGGTGACTTTAGGGAAAGTAAAATGTGCTGGGCTGAATTACTGTCAAACCACTGGAGAATTTGTGTTTTTAATTTTCCTTTTTGGAAAAAGACAGTGCTTTGGAGTCCAGAAGAGCAGAGGAGGAATGGAAAGGTCTAGTCTTCTCTCAATTGTGGCCTTAAAAGACCCTGGACAATCCTCAGCAAAATGATAGCCCAATATCTAGGTACATTAATTTCCGTCACCCTTTACTTGAAGCTCATTTAAGAAGCTGGTTAGAAAACAAACCTCTCTGTCCTACCGTTCATTTGGGCTCTGTACCAAAAGTTGTATGTGCACCAAAAAATTTCCACCATTTCCCCACTTAATAGAAAATATCTGGTACAAAAGAACCCAGTGGTATTTGCTGTGGACTGAATGTATGTGTTCTCCCCAAATTCATAGTTTGAAACCCTAACTACTAATGTGATGGTAGTTGGAGGAGCAGCTTTGGGGAGATAATTAGGTTTAGATGAGGTAATGAGGGTGGGGCCCCCATGATGGGATTAGTGCCCTTTTAAGAAGGGGAAGAGACAAGAGGTCACCTCTCTCTCCACCATGTGAGCGCACAAGAAGTCCACTGTCTGCAAGCCAGGAAGAGAGCTCTCACTAGGAACAGAATCTGCTGGCACCTTGATGTTGGACTTCTTAGCCTCAAGAACTGTAAGAAGTAAATGACTGCTGTTTAAGCCAGCCAATCTATGGTATTTTGTTATAGCAGCTCAAGCAGATTAGGACAATATTCAAGCAAGCTATTAGGTGCTCTGTTACCGTGAACTCCAGGGGATCAGCTGTCTGTACACTTGAGCTGCATCAGACATAAAAGAACCATGTGAGACCAGTCTCTGTGCAGTCAGGTTTGTTTCAGGACAGTATAAAGTCAGTTCCTCTTTCCCTCCAGAATATTCTAGCATTTTTAGAATCTACAACACATTTATTGTCTGTATGAGCAATACAGAGAGCACCTCCAGAATTTGGGGACATGGTCAGAAAGTGTCAGGCATTGAAGGAAGACACTACTAGAACTCGCACAATATAACTGAGATTAACCACCTGCAGATGCAAGCTGTCCTAGGGGAGGTTTTGCACATGTATTGCTGAGGATTTCATAGTTTGCTACATCGAGATTAGGTAACTCAAAGTTTATTGGAAGATTAAATTACATAAAGTAATGACAAAGTAGGTTGTAATAAGGTCATGTTATTTGAAGAGAATTAAATAGGTAGACATGAATGACCCTGTATTGAGCCTTCAAAAAGAGGGTTAGGGCTTCTCTGGTGGCGCAGTGGTTGAGAGTCCGCCTGCCAATGCAGGGGACACGGGCTCGTGCCCTGGTCCAGGAAGATCCCACATGCCGCGGAGCGGCTAGGCCCGTGAGCCATGGCCGCTGAGCCTGCGCGTCCAGAGCCTGTGCTCCGCAATGGGAGAGGCCACAACAGTGAGAGGCCCATGTACCGCAAAAAAAAAAAAAAAAAAAGAGGGTTAAAGAGTAAGAATCACATTGGTGTTTACCCAGGAGTGTCAAGAGAATGGTAGAGAAGGCATTCCAGACTCTACCAGAATCTGAGACACACACCCCTCAACACCTTTTCCCTGATTTCTGCTTAACAAGCAATTTTCACAGAGTCTGATGCTCTGTTAGATGCATATACATTAAAGATAGTTAGGTCTTCTTGGAATACTGACCCCTTGATCATTGTATTGCATCCTTCTTTATCCCTGACCTCTTTCTTGCTTTGAAGTTTGTTCTGATTAAAATTAATAGAGCCACTCCTTCTTTCTTTTGATTAGTGTTAGCATGGTATATTTTTCTCCATCCATTTATTTTTACTCTACATGTGTCTTTTTATTTAAAGTGGATTTCTTGTAGACAACATACATTTGTTTCTTGTCTTTTTATCTACTGTGACAATCTCTGTCTTTTAATTAGTGCACTTAGACTACTGACATTCAAAGGGATTATTGATATGGTTGGATTAATATCTACCTTATTTGTTACAGTTTTCTCTTTGTTGCCCATGTTCTTTTCCACTCTTTTTCTCCCTTTTGTGATTTCAATTTAGCATTTTATACGATTCCATTTCCTCTCCTTTCTTAGGGTATCAGTTATACTTCTTTTTTTTTTTTTTTTTTTTTTTAGTGGTTGCCCTAGAGTCAGAATACACATTTACAACTAATACAAGTTCACTTTAAAATAACACTATACTGGGCTTCCCTGGTGGCGCAGTGGTTGAGGGTCTGCCTGCCGATGCGGGGGACGCGGGTTCGTGCCCTGGTCCAGGAGGATCCCACGTGCCGCGCAGCGGCTGGGCCTGTGGGCCGTGGCCACTGGGCCTGCGCATCCGGAGCCTGTGCTCCGTGGTGGGAGAGGCCACGGCAGTGAGAGGCCCGCGTGCCGCAAAAAAAGCAAAACAAAAAAACACTATACTATTTCTTGGGTAGTGTGAATGCCTAAAAATAAGGAAATAATCCTAATTCCTTTCTGTCCCTTGTATCACTGCTGTCACTCATTTCACGCATTACATAAGCATACATAAGCATATATATACACATACGTATGTGTGTGCATATATATACGTAACATATACATATGATAGATATATAAGCATACATGATCAAATGCATCATTGCTATTATTATTTTGAACTGTTAGATCATTTAAGAATAAGAAAATAAAAATTTTTATTTTACCTTCACTATTCTTACTTTTATGCTCTTCCTTTCTTTATGTAGAGTGGAGTTTCTGACCTATGTCAATTTTCTTCTCTTTAAAGAGAAGAACTTTTAACTTTTTAACTAAGAACTTTTAACTCCTTTTTAACTTTTAACTTCTTTTTAACTTTTAACTTTTTAAAGCAGGTCTGCTGGCAACAAATTCCCTCAATTTTTGTTTGTCTGAGAAAGTCTGTTTCTTTTACTTCTGAAGGATAATTTTACAAAGTGCAGAATTCTAGGTTGGTAGTTTTTTCTCTCAAAACTTTTTAATATTTCACTCCACTTTTCTCTTGCTTGCATGGTTTCTGTGGAGAAGTTGGCTTAATTCTTATCTTTGATCCTCTGTATGTAAGGCATTTTTCTTCTCTGGTTTCTTTCAGGATTGTTTCTTTACCTTTAATTTTCTGTAACTTGAAAATGTTATGTATGCCTAGGTGTAGGTTTTTTTTTTTTAGACATTTATCCTGGTTGGTGTTCTCTGAGCTTCCTGGATCTGTGATTTGGTATCTGGAATTTTGGGGAAATTCTCAGTTATTATTGTCTCAAATATATCTTCTGTTTCTTCTTCTCTTTCTTCTCCTTCTGGTATTCATATTACTCATAGGTTACACTTTTTGCAGTTGTCCCACAGACCTTGGATATTCTGGTCTGGGTTTTTTATTTGTATTTTTATTTATTTTTTCAGTTTTTGTTCTCTTTGCTTTTCAGTTTTGGAGATTTCTATTGAAATAACCTCAAGCTCAGAGAGTCTCTCCTCAGCTGTGTCCAGTCTACTAATAAGCCCATCAAAGGCATTCTTCATTTCCATTACAGTGTTTTTCATTTCTAGCATTTCTTTTTGGTTCTCTCTCAGGATTTCCATTTCTCTGCTTACATTGCCCATCTGTTCTTGCATGCTGTCTACTTTATCCATTAGCGCCCTCAGCATATTAATCGCACATACACACATGATTACATCCCCTAAATCATACATACATACAAGTTTTAAATTCCCTGTCTGATGCTCAATAAATTGACTGCCTTTATAAGCAAAGATATTTGAAAAGATGAGAAGTGCAAATAAAATGTATCTTCTTTGCAATCTAACTGTAAAAGGCATAATTAAAAGAAGATAAAATGTTCTGTTGTTTGATCTTTAGTTTCTGTCTGAATTGACTTGCCATGCCATCCTACTTTCTTTAGTGATGAACAAGAAATTCCATTTACCATGGCTTTCCATATTCTGTCCTATGGCTTTTATTTTCATTCAACATGTCATTTACTTGTCATGAAATAAGATGCTATTTGGGGCTGATGAGAGATTGCAGTGTTTACATTTATTCCTTATTATATAGGTTAGAGGTAATTATTATAGCAAGTCACCATTATGGAACTACAAACCTCTCAAGCATCCTGTAACAACAACAACAACAAAATGCTAAACTTGAAAATCATAGTAACAACTGCACCAGCCTTACCATGAGGCCTGGAGCGACAACCTGTGAGAAGGAACATGCGCAGGAAAGAGGGGGCTACAGCCAGGCACACATGAGACAGGATTTTTGTTGCAACTCTGGCTAGATGCATGAGTCTGGGCAAGATCCTTCAACCGAGATTCTATTTTCTCATTTATAACAATGCAATTAATTCCTGCCTCACGAGACTGATGTGAGGACTGCATAACATGACATATGCCAAATGTACAATGCAGTGTCCTGGAGGATGAAATAAGTGAAGTCTTGTGTGTGACGGGCCCTTCCAGTATTCTCAGGTCTTGATCTCTATGGATGGGGTCCAAAGCATCCCAGATTCCCATCCAGGAGCTCTGTTAGAGTTTGGCTCAAGGACATTATAGTATAAACACAAAGGGAGAAGACAAGTCTGTAGGTAAAACAATAGTATAAAATAAGGAACTATGACATCATGGTTCACTGTCAGAAAGCTGCCTGTGTTCAAATTAACTTATGGGACACTCTAGAGAGGGATCACACTTTAAATTTGCTTGACTGCACCTTCAGCTATTTGCTAGTGTCTAACACTTCCTAGAGAGAGACAGACAGCCAAATGGCCACTTTCCACAGCAGCAAGTCCTCACATAGCGTGCTCATGGCTCAGGAGGCATTGGTTCTAGCTGACCAAGGGAGCAGATGACCACACTGGTGGCTCAGCACTGCTGAGTGTTTCCTAGTGCCTGGCCTTGTGCTTTGCATTTTCCATGCATTATCTCATTCAACCTCATAATAACCCTAGGAAGGAGGAACCGGTTCATGCTGATTTTATAGACGAGGAGCCAGCCTGGGGAGGTTAAGTATGATTGACAGGAGGAGTTGAGTGAAATAGGCAGTTGAACGTGGAGGGTGCTGGGAGGTCGCACTTTTTTCTAGAAAGGGTATTGTACTGCTAGCGAGGGCCAACGTAGCCTGCCACTGAGCAACTAATCATCATTACCAGTTAGTTGTACTGTTTACCAGAGAGCAGGGTTCCCGGGTGCATGGGACAGAAGAGCAGCCTTCCTTCAACATGCTTCAGTCTTCTCTCCCCCGTGCTCCTACGTTGGGACAGGCCCTTATTCTCTTTCCCTTCGAGTGTAACTACTCCCGGCCTGTTCTCCCAGCTTCCACCCTCAATTCCTCATGCTGGCAGTTAAAGTCCTGACCAGTGTGGCTCCAACCTACTTTTTCAACTTTATATCCTGCCGCTCGTCAGTGTGGTCTCTTCGCAGCCTCAACTATATACTTCTGAGACAGGCTGGGACCTGGGAAAAAAAGGCCAAAACCCAACTGCCACTTCTGAGGTGCCGGGAGCAAACGCAGGGTGCTGCACGTGCACACAACACCACTAAGGGGGTGGGCCAACCACCTAAGCCGCCCTGCAGCCTGAACCACCAATCCGCTCCTACCCTCACCCCATTTAAGGGACTGGCTCGACCCCCTGTCGGGGAGCAAGCAAGGGAAACTGCTTTTTGCTCTCGCTCCCTCCTGCTGTAGCATGAGTCCCAATAAAGCCTTGCCTGAATTCCTCGGCCGGCTTCTTACCAATTGCTATTGACTAGAGACCAAGAACCTGGGTTGGTAACACTTCCAGTTCTTGCTTTCAATTCTCTTCTGGATGTAAATCCTACCCACACATAAATCTCACCTCTTCCACCCAGCCTTCCCAACCTCTCTAGGCCCCAGCGTGGTGCTTCTCCCTCTGATTAGGCAGAACTTTTCTGGTCTAGCACGTACACGTGACATTTAAGCAATTCGGGAATGTTTGTGCTAATTGTTCTGTGCTTTTTATTTGAAGTGAGGTTGTAGAACTCCAGGGACCAGATTCAGCACAGTGCGTGCGAGGCCTATAGGGAGGTTCTGGCCTGGCACAGACATTGAAAAAAAAAAAGATTACATTTGCATGTTGACAACACATGAATTTCTTCAGCTAGAAACTGTCCTAAGCAAGAATAACTAAAACAGGAAGCTGCTGATTGTTCTTTCTTTGAGTCACATAATAAATCACAACATTATTTGCTGAGCTTTTGCGCTGCTAGCTCTGGGAACCAAAATCCGCTAGTTACAGCTCTGAAAGCCAAAGTCCACCAGGTTGAGAATCAGACCAATCAGAGTTTGAATCCTGGCTCCATCCCTTGCTGGGTGACAACGCAGGCAAATTCCTCAACCTCTCTGACTTTTCCTGTTGTTATTTGGGAAGACGTATCCCTTCCTCATAGGGTTTTTATAAGGAATACTGAGATATTGCATATAAAGTGAGTAAGATTATAACCAAGCCATTAGTGATTATGGGATGAATCAAATTGCTAAGTTTCCATGAAACACATTGGGAACCTGGAGTGGTGTCTGTAGGGACACAGTGAGGAGACATAGGGCAGGACTAGAGTGGGCTGGACAGGAGACCAGCTGCTTAGTCTCTTTTGCCTAGAGTGGCTTTGAGGTCCAGGTGCAGGGACTGGGTGATGGGGAGGGAGCTGCCCCCAACCCAGCCATCTGTCTGTTCTGACCTCAACTGCTGGGTGAGAGATCCTGCTGGGCTCAGGTGATCATTCGTCAGGCACTCGGTCACTCCTGAGTGACTCTCCTCAGCCCTCCTGTTCCCACCCCAACTGTGAGAGCCCTCGGTCAGAGACAGCCTCTCATTCCCCAGAATCTGGCAGAGAGCAGGCGTCCAGCACATGCTGGTTTTTACTGGACATTCCCAAGTACATACATTCCAAGAGTAAAAGAAGAGACTTCTTCCTAGACCAACTTGCTAACTAGCAAATGTATAATTAAGATGTTGCAAGGAAGTCACTGGCAAAGGTACTGGAAGCTGCTTTTCTTAAACTCCTTAGAGGTGCAGTGGGTTACATTTTTTGACAGCAATTACATAGCTCGGGGCAGATGGAAGCACAGTACAAAAGAGAACTTGATTTGAGCAGGACTTTTGACTTTGTTTAGCAACTGTTTACCGGATACCATAGTAGCACGCCTTGCCCTGGTGTGATGTGTGAGATGCCTTGTTAGCCATAAGGGAGAAGGGGAATACTTGCCAGTAAAAGCCTAATTATTTTAAGACACATCAAAACAAAAGCAACAAGAGAAACAATCTGGCTCTAAGAGTTTAGGAGAATTCAGCATCTCTGAAGAAGTTGGCTTTGTCGACAAAGGGAGAATAGGGCCCCAAGGGAGCAGAAGGCCTGCCAACACTGATTGATCCCATGAGGAGGCAGCTGCTCAGCTGGCCTCCCCGTTGATTCAAGAACCAGCAGGGGCCTGCGTCCCGTTTACCCAAGTGGAGGAACAGAACGTTCCCCCTCGAGCAGAACTGTGGCTGACAGGGCTGCGGGCAGAGGCGGCTCCAGCCATGGGCGAGGGCACGGGCTGACCAGGGCTCTGCCGCCTGCCCCTGCGTCCAGTCTCTACACCACCTTTCTGCTCTGTGGAGGCGCACTTCCTCCCCTTTAATCAAAACAAAACAAACAAAAAAGATGCACATAAGGAAGAAGTGTTCCTCTCCCTTGTTTTGAGACTGTTAATACCTCCTGGCTGTTACTTTTAAAAATTAATGAATTATGGGGACACACACAGAAATCTTACAAGAAATTTCTCTATTAAAGTATTCTTTTTGCAGCTCCATCATTCCTTACCAGCACGCAGAAGTCTTAAAGGTGGCCTGCCTTTTCCCCGTCTTCCTCGTTTTTTCTTTTTTCCATCCCATCTTTTTCCTCTCTTCCCTCCCTTTCTCCATTCTCTATTTCCTTTGTATCTTCTTTCTTCCTTTCTTTCTTCTCTTAAAAATAAAAGAGATTATTATTATATGTAAGAAGTCCGGAAGCTGGACTCTCCCAGGGTTGGGTTAATTCAGCAGCACAAGGAAATCACTGAGGACCTAGGTTCTTTCCATCTTCCTCTCTGCTCTTTGAGACAGCTTTGCTTCCAGGCCAGCTTATTTCTCGGTCATAAAATGGGACCCTCCGTTCCAGTGGAGAAAATCGGTCAAAAGACTAATGGGGAGTGGTTGGGACTACGGCGCATTGGGGCAAATGATCTTGCCAAAGGCTTTCAACAGAACCATTTTCCTGTTGCTTCAAAATATTTAGTTGTTGTTAGAGGGAGGAAAAGAATATCACGGGATGTTCTGAAATAACTGCTTCGTGAGTAAATACATGGTTGCAAGCAGTCAAAACATTGTCATTGCTCCAGTTTTGCAGAGGTCAACACTGAGCTGCAGGGAGGATGGGAGGTGGGCCAGAGATCAAATGAGGGTGAAGGATTCCTCAGCCACTCCACAGCTGCTGGGGACCTTGCTGCTGCCCAGCCACAAGCTCGGCCTCCTCCCATCCCAAGCCTCCTCAGAGTTCTGGGGCGCCGTCTTCTCCTTTCGTGCCCTCCCACCACCTGGCGCATATGCTCATGCTCCCCTTGGCACGCCATCCATCACATTCACAGGGATGGAGCTGCACACGCACAGCTTAGTGTGCTGTGAGGATGGATCCTCCAATCTCCCCTTTCTAATCCGATTTCTCATTCCCAGTGGTTCTCAGACTATGGCCTGCAAGCCAGCAGCATCAACCTCATCTGGGACCTTGTTAGAAATGAACGTTTTCAGGTCCCACTCCAGACCTGCTGAATCGGAAACTCTGTGGGGTGGGACCCAGCAATCTAAGTCTTAACAAGCCCTCCAGGGGATTCTGATGCCTTCTGATGTTTGAAAGCCACTGTCCTAAAGCCTCTGTAATGTTCGGAGACCAACAATCTAAACATTGGTTTTTAACCCTGGCTGCACATTCATGTCGCCTGAGGGGCTTACTGCCTTCCCGCCCCCATGCTTACTTACATCATTGGTCTGGTGTGTAGCCCAGGCTTTGGGATTTTTAAAAGTTCCCTGGATGATTCTGAGTTGCAGCCAAGGTTGAGAACCACTGATCTAAACAAATATGAAGGGAGACAATCATTCTGTAAATGATTAAGTAGATATCCAAAAGTGAGACACATTGACAAAAAATGTAGGGGAGCAAAAAGGCTAACGTGAGAGGTTAAACTGTGAAACCAGAAGTATAAAGAAGAGAGATGGTTTGCATTAGACACTGTTACAGATAACCCTGCTCCCACAATTTAAATTAGGCCGAAAAGCTTATTATCTCCTTTGGGAACAAGTATATATCGATAGTTTCTAAACTGCTGGGGGTGTTACATGAAAAGTGCTCTTTACTGCTTCAAAACACACAGCTCACTATAAGACACTTTCATCGTTTGATATGTTCCCTTCACTGCCCTCTTCCCTTCTCTGAGTTTGATAGAGGGAACTTGAGCTTGAGCTGCAACAGAGCGTCAAGTCACCATTAGACATAGGATGGGCCCCTGTGAAAGTTCCTTTAGTGCAGAAGGCCCTCCTGCTGGCAGTAAGCTCAAAGAACAAAGGGCATCCATGGACGATTTTAACCAATAGGAAAATGGAATACAAGCCTCTTCTTAAAGAAGGAACAACATGAAACCAGAAATGAGTCTTCCTTTGAGAGGGGAATTAGGTTTAATTTAGTAAAACTAAGGAATCACATAAAATCTGTCACCCAAGTGCATGAATTATCTTGATTTGGAATGAGACATAGAACATAATTAGCTATGTCATAGCAAATTAGGCTAGAATCAAAGGTCTCAATTCAAATTGCATCAGGCCAAACCCTGGACTTTTTTGTAGGTTGTCTATCCCAAAGATCCAGGGAGATATGTGACCACGACCCAAAGTACAGTCATTTAATCTCTTTCAACACAGAAATTCTAATCCTGTATTTGTGTGGTTAAGATTTGTTAAAACATTACTGAGATTGCAAAAGGTCATAAAACATGGGACTATAGAACTTACTGGTCAGTAGAGGTTCACTGGTTGATTGTACTTACTGTTAATTGCTTAAGATGTAAGACACGGTGAATCTCCAGGTTTTCCTTCCACGCCTATTGGAAAAGTTTCCTGTTTTCACATTAAAATCTCAGAATAGTTTCTGGCAATAAAAACAGCAACTTGTCTCTCTTCTGCAACAGCTTAATATAGATGCTAACAGTTTCCAAACCTAAACTGTATGAACAACTTGGCTTTGACAGGCAATAACAAAGCAAACTGAATAATCGTTACTTTTACCTGAGCCTGGGCTGTGGGCAAATCAGCCCAAATTGAATTCCGGTTTTAGTGGGTACCAGGCACTGTCCTCATATTCTGATTTAGGCAATTTGGGGTGGTGTTCAGAAGTCATCATTTTAAACAAGCATCAGGTGGGTGCAATACTGTTCTTAATAATCAACAATAATACATGGGGGCTCTTTTTTTTTTTTTTTGCGGTACGCGGGCCTCTCACTGTTGTGGCCTCTCCCCTTGCGGAGCACAGGCTCCAGATGCACAGGCTCAGTGGCCATGGCTCATGGGCCCAGCCGCTCCACGGCATGTGGGATCTTCCCAGACCAGGGCACGAACCCGTGTCCCCTGCATCGGCGGGCGGACTCTCAACCACTGGGCACCAGGGAAGCCCATAAGGGCTCTTTTTAGGTGGCTTTTCTTCATGTTTTTCTCTACCTGCCAGTCTGTCTATAATGAATATACCTGGCTTACTTCTTCAGTTGGCTTACTGGTTTATAAGAAGATGCTCCTCAGTTCACTATGACTTTACTATGAAAAGACCTCTCCCTTGTTTTACTTAAAATTTCCCCTTCACCTCTAATCCCACTCCCTGTAACTGACTCCATGAGCAGAAATGGCAGGCTACAGAGCAACAGTGACAACAACTCTCCCTATAACACTGACAGCTCTTCCTAATGCTGGCCCTGCTCTTGGGGCTTTAGAGACATGAGCTAAGGTGAGCCTCACAACTCTATGAGGTGGCCTTGGCATTGTGTACATTTCATAGATGAGGAACTTGAGAAAGAAGGTTAAGTCATCTGCTCAAGATCATGCAGCTAGTAAGTGATCCAGTGCTGGAATTCTTAATTCTTATGCTCTGTATACATACACAATTTCCCTAATACTGCCCAGATGCTCTTTGGCATGGCCTCACCAGTTTGATGAATATAATGTGACAGCTCTTCCATGATTTTACTTTAAATTTCTCTATTAGTGAGGTTGAGCATCTTTCCATAGATTAGCCACATAGGCTTCCTTCTATAAACTGTTTATTCATATCCTTTAGCACACTTCTCTATTGAATAAATTTTCTTATTATTGTACCAAAAATCCGTGTATATTCTTGATATGAATCCTTTGTTTTATAAACTCCAAATATTTTCTCCCAATCTTATCACCTTATTTGCAGCCAATATGATAATGGAATCATACTGGACAAACCACTGGAACTAGATAAGGGATTTCAATAAGGGTGCCAGATGTTTAGTATTAGCATAAAAATCAACAGCATGGGCTTCCCTGGTGGTGCAGTGGTTAGGAATCCGCCTGCCAATGCAGGGGACATGGGTTAGAGCCCTGGTCTGGGAAGATCCCACATTTTGCAGAGCAACTAAGCCCGTGTGCCACAACTACTGAGCCTGGGCTCTAGAGCCCGTGAGCCCCAACTACTGAAGCCCACACGCCTAGAGCCCGTGCTCCACAACACGAGAGGCCACCGCAATGAGAAGTCCACGCACTGCAACAAAGAGTAGCCCCCGCTCGCCTCAACTAGAGAAAAGCCTGCACGCAGCAACAAAGACCCAGTGCAGCCAAAAATAAAATATAAATTAAAAAAAAAATCCGTAGCATTGGGACTTCCCTGGTGGTGCAGTGGATAAGACTCTACACTCCCAATGCAGGGGGGTGCGCGGGTTCCATCTCTGGTCAGCGAACTAGATCCCACATGCATGCCGCAACTAAGAGTTCGCATGCCACAACCAAGGAGCCTGTGTGCCGCAACAAAGGAGCCCATGTACTGCACTAAGACCCCAAGCAACCAGATAAATAAATAGATATTTAAAAAAAATCAATAGCATTCATACACACAAGTAATTCAGCAGAAACAAAAACTAGTTTACCTAGGAATAAACTAATAAAAGATGTATGAAAACAATAGGGAGAAAATTGTAAAACATTATTAACAGACACTAAAAACTCTAAATAAATGGAGAGACATTTCATGTTCATAAATGAGATGAGTAAACTTTTCAAACTGTTAACTCTCAAATTAATCTATAAATTGAAAGCACTTCCAATAAAAATACCAACAGTATTTTCACTGAACTTGACACACTGATTCTAGAATTCATAGGGAGGATGAAAGGGTCAAGAAGAGTTAAGACAAATTTGAAGAATAATGCAATTATCTCACCAGATATCAAGATTTACACAGCTAATACAGTAATGAAGACAATATGGTACTGGCTCAGGGACAAACAACTAATGAAACAGAAAAGGGAACCCAGAAACTTAGCATGCATACATGGAGAACAGGGTGCTTTGTGAGGTAAAGACAGGCTGACCCCATCAGAGAGTTGTCACTCTCTTTTGGTTCTAGTGCAGGGACAGGGAAAAATTTCAAAGGCACCAGAAAGGTGAGAAAACAGATGAAAATTGGGTCATGGTTTACTCAAACACTGGGCATTCAGTCCTGTCTGGAGGTTTCGCAAGCTTCTTAAGAGGCAAGCTCATGTGGAATTCTTAGAGCAGAGCAAACACCCCAGCCAATGACTTATAGGAGACTCAACACATGTATTTCTGTACTTCTTCCAATTTAAGGCTCTCTAGGCTGGAAGATGGATTCTATTTTCAGAAATGGTGAGAAGTGAAAGTGTCATGTTTTGGAATCTATGAAATACAGTACTAGCAAAGAGGGCCTCTATGGGGACTGGTCATATTATATCACATGCTTGGAGTGGGGAGATACGGTTGGAAATATTATACCCTTGACCTCTTTTCCCCAAGGCCCCATCTGTCAGCATGCCAGGGCACATCCTTGTTCTGGGATAAAGAAGAGCAACTGAAGTTTTACCCAGAGAGAAGCTTCTCCGTACCAACAGAATCCTTCTCAACTATTTTAGAAAGAGGAAAAAAATCAACTTAGAGCATTTATTTAAAAGTTAATGATAAAAATATAAATATGGAAACAAACTATCCCCACACAATCTATATTTTTAAGTAATTTATTCCAATAGAAATATTTCAGAAAACTGTACTTAAATTCATTTTAAGTTAGATTATGCAAACACACTGAAGATCTCACACTCACATTTGCATATTAAACAGAAACAAAAAGTGAGGAACCAAGCTGCACGTCACTCCAGGAGGTCATAGTGCAAATGAGTACTTCATCTTTGTACCTCAAGTTAACTGGGATGAAGGAGAATAAAAATGGCTTGTGTTTTCCTGTATATTATCATCATTGGATATTCATCCCCACAGATGCTTTTATCTCCTTTAGATTACACTGTGAACGAGTTCCCCACCCCCTCCCCACACATAACATACTTCAGTCGGCTGTAAAACAATGGATTTGTCAATAATCAAGGTACAGAAACTCTTGAGAGTCTGGTGACTTATTATCAGCTACTCTGTCAGACCTAGTAAGTCAATAATTACTGGACTATATCTGTGAATAGTTCTAATAAGTGGTATCTTCATGGGAAAATTAATATTTGTTACCTCATATCTAAAGCACAGCTAAGTACGAAATTTTCTACTTGTCTATTTAAAAAAAAAAGTTCAATCCCCAAACATTCTAATTATGTATTCCTTTAATCCCATCACCACTTTGCAGTCCAAATGGCTAGAATCAAACTTTAAATTCTACTAACAACCCCTAAGGACGAGTTAACCCTTCATTTGGCTTTAAACACTAAATTTACTTGCCTATTCTAGAACATACTAGCCCTTTAAAAAATGTGAAAATAGCATCTTGACTCAGTTGAACAAGAGTAGCTCCAGATCTTGCAATAATCTCGGAGAAGCAAAATGTTTCCAAGCTTTGCTTTTACTGAGAATTGGCTTACTCTCTTAACTTCTCTTTAATTTATATTTTGGAGCTGTTTTCACTTTCCTGACATAGTATTTTCAAGTAAACAATAACTGGTAGGTTAAGTGACTGCTTGTTTGGTCTGAGTCTTATTTAAATATAAGAATGTACTGAACTAAATCTCACTTCTGGGAAAAGGGACTCTCATTTTGGGATTTCAGTAGCTTTAATAAAACCCAAACAGATCTTTCTGGCTGTACTGTATCCTTCTAAGGATTTTCTGAAAGGACATAATTAAATCTATGCTCAAAACAACAATTTCAACAACACAAAATAAAAATAAACTCAGCTGGATGGATGCTCTTCAAAGTTGTTCTCAGGAGTGCTCATCTAAAGGCTGATTTGGTGGGTTTAATTTTAATCTTCTACCCTGGAAGGAGGGGAGCAGGGAGGGAGCTTGTCTAACGAGACTCAAAGCCAAGGTGGAATGCAACAATTACCTAGAGTGATCTGCACACATTTTCTTAGACCTGCTGTGAGAAAGAGTAAGCTGGTGGAGAGAGGGATAGCACACACTCCTGAAATAAGAGGAGTAAGAGGGCAAGTGATTATTGTCATACTCGATGCCCTAAAGTTGGTCTTCAAATTGATAAGGCACTGACCAAATCTTCCCCACACTACATACTTGAGATACCAGTGTAATGACATTGCTTTCCAAAAGCTTAAAAGTTTGCATGCACAGATGTCTTTCATTGGAATCCTCTAACAAGAAAAAAGTAATTACTTTAGACACAAGCCATTTTTAAGGAAGCAAAACCAGAAATACTTAAATCATTTTGAAAAGGTTGACTTCACACAGAAAATAATTATCACCAATGTGATTAAATAACAATGTTTGTTAGAAAAAACACAATACTACTCTGGCTGTAAAATTATAAATTTACTATGTTTGAAAGAAATATAAAAGAAGAGAGAGAGAGAGAGAGAGAGAGAGAGAAAATAAAAGCAAACCCTAAAAGATCACTGAAGAAGTCAGACAAACCTCACCACTTGCTTTGTATCACCTATTCATGCAACAGCTGTACTATTGTTCCACAGGGACACAGTAAAAATTCATCTTCATTTTCAAAAAGGGATCCAATTATTTCAAAAGCCTTTGAAGCAGAGAATTTTTAAAAATTGAAGATTATCTTCTGTTAAGCAACGCTGGTACCCCTTGTTTGCAGAAGAAGATAATATGGTGGTTTAAAAACTCGTTGTAAAGGAATGTGCCTCAAAAAAACAGGAAGGAAATCAATAGTGGATATATTCTTTTAAAAAGTTAATGGATTAAATCTACTATTATTATCGATTTCTAATTAGTACGATGTCCTATAGTTTTGTTTTCAGTAGTAAAGGCATATATAACTTACAGATTTAACCTTAAAAAAAAAAAAAAAGAAAAAAGACTTCCACTCAAATCATTTGGCCAGGTAAATTTTAGTAATCCTAAGAGAGCAATAGGCCAGGCTGCTCTTGGAGGGCCCTGGTTTCAACTAATATATAAGGTGTATACACTAGAGACCGTAAACATTTTTTCCTTCTATAACAGTGCACCTTGGGCTCCTTTATAAATCTTCTGGAAGAGGAATAAAGCCACTTACAGAAACTTTGCAGCTACAAACACCCTAGTTCTTGACATACAAAAAGACACAGTACCAAGACAGTCCATACAGAAGGTAGTGCAATAGTCATATGGCATTTTCCACACAGGAAAACATTTGTCATTGAAGTACATGCCTGGGGAGTAAAAAATACTCAAACTCAAATTGTTTGGATCCCTTTTTGCAATGTTTATGCAAATAATATCTACACAGTGAAGAAAATGTAATAGGAAGGTGTGTTTGATTGGTTCTTTTAATTCTTAGTTTGGAGGTACGGTAAAAATAAAGCCTCTGAAAAAAATAAGCAGAACTCAAAGAGGGGGCATGAGACCAAAAACAGTGCTCTTCGAGGTCAGCAGTTATTTTTATAGTTGTATTTAAAAAACTGTTATGTTACTTCTGCATGAAAAATAAGCTTCCATGTTCAAACAAACTGTTAAATAGATGTGCCTCAAACTGTATTTTGGGTGGTATTATACTATTACACCAGGCTCGATAATATACCAATCATTATGTTTATCAAACACTAGCTTAAATTTAAATTATAATGGAATTTCCAATGAGGTCTTCTTGACTTGGAGAGAAACAAATGAGCTTAATATTGACAAATGAGCTTAAATTTCAAGCTTTTGAGTCGCTACTTTACAAATTTATTAAGAGTAGGCCTAACAAGAGGAGAAAAATTTCACCTTCCCACTAATACACTGCCTAAATATTTAATATGTTTTGGTAGCATTTATTTTTGCTTGAATTATTTTTAGGTCTCATTTGGTGAATTACAGATAAAAAATTCACTTACACTATTTTAATTCACTTCCTTCACTGATCTTTGCTTCAAATGCTAAATTCATCTTAAAAAGCAATGAGCAATCTTTTGAATGGACAAATTTGAAGACAGAAAAATAATGGTGACTTCCACTGCACAGTTCAGTTTCAGTCAGTCAGAGGCCACAAATCTATATATGGGCTTAGTCACCAAACCTGAACACTGTTCTCGCTCTGCACAAGCAGCCTCATGTTTAGCGCTGAAAATATCAAACACATCTTCCAGTGGAGCTCTCTCTTTGGCAAAACTGTGGGCTGTCAGGCTCTGACTTCCAGGTGCATATCTCCACAGAAACTTATCTACTTTAGCTTATTTATGACAAACAGAAAACATAATAAAAAATCCACAGGGTTTTCATCCACAGTGTTTTTTTAAAAAGCACATACACTGTTAAAAACACTTATTTCTGAAGAGAAATAAACAAGAAAATTAAAACAAAAGTCAGATGTGCAAGGTCTACAGAGTAATACTGCTATGCTGGTTATGCAGAGGGCCTCTTCTCAGCGCCCAGTGTGGGCTATGCTGGGAGATAAAATCACTAGCACAGGCCACATTTTGCCCTCTTCCAGCTCATGTCACTTTTCACAAAACCAGAAGTAATGGTATTTCTAACTGTGCTATATGAGAAAGATATTTGAACTCTTAGTATCCTTTCCAAACAGAAAACTAAATTTAAAAACTAAGCACTCAGGGAAAGCTCTTCTACTTTCCAATGGAGAGATTTTTTAGCTAATTATTCTAATAAGCAATATTTTCTATTTAAGTTTCATGTATTCAAGGATGAAATACTTATGATTAAAAAAAAGCATAAAATTCTCCAAGAATACAATCTGAAAAATTTTATGTGAGGCCCAAAGTAATAGAAGTCTATTAGAAGTTACCAGTCAAAAAGCACTTCTTACTCTGGGCCACAGCCAAAATTCATGATGCCTCATGAGTTTGTAACATCCAACACACAGTCCTTGTTCAAGTGCCAGTTTTTTGTTAAAACTCTAAGGCATTTCACCTTCAAACTTTTTTTGTAACTTAACATTTATTTCAAAAGTTAAATGCATTATTGCATTAAAGAGCTCTCACAAAACTGCTTGATCAACTACTGACAAAATATGATTTCATCGTAAGGACCTATAGTAAGTTTTGAGAAAAATGTTTGTAATAAAGGAAGGTTAAGTAGGAAGGAAAGTTTTGATACTTAAAATTCCCAGCATCTCAGTCTTTCACCTTTTTCCCTTTGAAAATTATTTTGTATGCCTTATAATAAAATACATACATGCATACAAACATACGTAGACTCTCTTTTAAACAAATGTGATCCTGAATCTCATATTGATCAAAAATAATGAAAATGAATAACAAAAAAAAACTGGCATTGTGCACATGAAACACTGTAAAAGAAACTATCCTGATAAAATATCAATACATCATCCTTGATGATAAAAATCACCTGTGAGTGACAGAAGGGATAATCCAATTCACTTGAAAAATGTAGTTATTGTAAAATCTTCTTAGAAAAGTTTAGGTTGGGATTACAGTTCTCTACTAAGCAGATCTGTGGTCCAACAATGAATTCATATAGAAGGCCAAGCTTTAAACCCAGTTAAAAACAACCATGTTTTCTGGAGCCCACTTGAAAAAAGTGTCTGGCATATGAACACTCAGCCTTTATACCTCCTGCAGGAAATAATGTACCCCTAACAGTACTAAATTTCAGAAGTTTAGTGTTTTAAAAAAATCTCCCCCCATCCAAAACAACCCCCCCCCAAATCCCAAACAAACTCCAACAACTCACATTATTAACATTTCTAATTCCTACACTCTTGTTGTGAAAAAGCGAGTGAGGCTGCAGACTAATGGAAGCTCAAGCAAACCTTTCCGCTAGGCTGCTGGTAGAACCCTACTAAGCTGGAGTAGCTTTATACCTCACTTCACAACCAGCTCCTAATGTAACCCATAAGAAATATGTTTTTCTTTTTAAAGTGTATCTAAAAAAAGGCGATTCTCCCCTCCAAAATTAGTACAAAGTTAAAAGAAATGCAAATTAGCTACAATCTATTCCAAGCACAGCACCGCCAGAAGATTCACACACACTATTTGGTGTTTCATGTTGGTTTTCCTTTCATTCTTTTAAGGCAGTGGTTTCCACAGGTCAGTTCAGAGATAAGAAGCATGGTCCATGGCAGTTTGTTTTGCAACTCCAATTAGTTCTCTGGGAATATCTCACTTCATTCCCTGAAATTAGTGCTTTTTTGGTTCAGAACTCCAGAGGCTGAGATGGAACCTCTAGGTTCTTCCTGGCACAGGATTGGTTTATAGCTGGCGCTCTTTCATCAGGTCCTTGCTTTCACTTAAGATAACAGTTCACCTTGTTTTTTATCAGGCTTTTACTCAAAAGTCATCAAGTTTGTAGGAACCTAAAAAATATAAGCATTACAAACTGATAGTATTTAAAAGGTGTTTTTCAAAGTACTATTTCTTATCTTTCCTTGTCATTCTAAGTAAGCCCAAATATTAAAATCTTTCTGACCTAAAGATCTTTTAAAAAAAGGAATTTGCTAGAAGGTACTGTAATTGTTTATGAATAATGAATAAAATACACTAGAACATTTTTGAGAGGAAGTCATTGAGATGAGTTAATACTTTTTCCAATAAATTGAAATCCGGGTGGGAAAAAGGGCAGAGACAGTATCTTTCTTGTCTAACACAGGGGAGCTCAGGAGATGTTCGCTGAGTGAATAAATGAATGAGGAAAGAGTAAGTATGGCCCTAGTAGTGTGAGATTCCACACAAACATGCTTGTCATCATTTATTTTTTCATTATATGTATTACAATGAATTCCTACATGCAAATTTTAAAATCCAGCACAGATAATTTTATAACAAACATTACTAAGAATTTCTTTGTGAAATCATCATGAAAATGAGCATAAAAGAATAAAACTCATTGCTAGATAAACTCTTACCTGAAACTTTGTGACTCTGAAAAATCTATAGGTTATATAACAGTTTGCTGCTTATAGACTGGATCAAATTTAATTTGGTTTCTTTTAAGTCTGAAATTCAACAATAATTCTTAGAAATATGAATATATTTTGTTTTTAAAAATTAATGAACCCTCTAGTCAAGGACTAAAGAGGGTTTCACCATGCTAAAAAAAAATGCTCTTAACTTTTACTACCAGTTTTCCAAAGTTGTGCTGGTAGAGAGATTCATGCACCAGTGGTCATTTCTCTGTCCTTTAAAAGAGCTTAACAGTTCCCACACTTTAGCAACCTTTTTCTGAAAACCTGGGATACTAAAAAAAAAAAAAAAATTAATCTCTTATGTGTGTCAGCTTCTGAATGAAAAATTATTTGACAATATAATCATAACTGAACTATAAATACACAGTACAAATCCAAGAGTGCTTAAATTAAAGTATAAATTCTCAGGTCTGGTTCTAAGAAACCCAATATTTTAATAAAGTAACATTTTCATTTCCTCCTAAGTTGCCTGACTATGGTTTAAGGTGTTGTATCTGAGTTAGAGTCTTCTACTAAAAGTTTTCAAATTTCACAGCTTCTACTTATAAATTTGCTACTTCTCTGATTCTTCCAAGTATAGAAACAAACAAATTAAAAAAAACCCATTTATACACATCTGGTTGACTTGTTCAGTAGCAAAGTCAACTAATATAGTAAAAAGAAATTGAACCTCTATGCTGGTACGCATACCCTGTCTAGATTAATCTTGAAACTTGAGATTAAAAAGAAATGATACAGTACTTTAAGCTACATTTAAAGAAAATGTACGGCATGGAGCTGAATCCTGAAAAGCTTGGTTTAGGCAAAAGGAGGTCTGCTTCCTTCATTCTGTCCCAGACACTAACTTGACAGGGGCAAGAAAGTAATTTTTGCTCTATGGTATTTCATGTCCTTAAGGGACATTGTTAAAAATGGTACCAAGTATTGCTATTAGTCTTTCATATATTTTTGAAATAAAAATTGTAAGAGAACAAGGCCCATTCCAAAAATATTTAGGAAGAATGAATCTATAGGATGAAGACAGAGTTTGTGTCGTCTCAGGTCCACGATTTTTTACTTGTTTGACCCTGTGTAGGTCATTTAGGATTTCCGAGCCTTAGTTTCTTCCTTTATCAAAAAAGGGATAATAACTTAGGTCCTGATAGCACATGGTGGAAAATATGTTTATAAGCTTTATAAACTTGTATAGTGTATTATATTATTCAAAATTAGCTATTGATAACACTTACCATATACTTCTGTATTTCAGTACCTTAAGACAATAAAATTTTCAAATATATTCAACTGAAAACTGGCCTAAAAAAGTCTATGTTTATTTTATGTCTGCCCTACCAATTCATGGTTCAACTTTAAATCTGCAACCGGGTTTGGGGAAAACACCACTATGGATTCATTCCCCTTTGTAGCTGAAAGCCTTTGAGTTAGACCATCTTTGTTTCAGTAAAAATAGAAACAAACAAAAAGTCCACATAGTTTTGGGTTTCACTGCAAGCACAGGAACCCGCATAAAATTGTTAATAGAACAAATAAAGACAAATCAGAATAATTTTTGTTAAGGTGCCATCACATTTTTACCTCTCTAAAGTCTCCTTGCCTCCCACTACATTCTCCCAACAAGGGCTACAGTTCCCTGTTTTGAACACCTGAAGCTTGTTCCATCTTCAGGGTCTTTGCGCACTTACTGTTCCCTCCACCAGAACTTTGTTCCCCCTTATCTTCACGTGGCCCTTCCTTCCTGTCATTCGTGTCATTGTCATCTCCTTAGGGAGATCTTTGCTGTTCACTCTTATTTATTTAAAGTCTGTCTCTACTCCCATCACTCCGTATCACGTAATTCTATTTTGTTCATACAGTTTTTACTACTTGAAATTTTGTTATTTGTTCACTTGTTTATTGCCCATCTCCTCTCTAAAATGTGGACTTCATGTCTTGCTGACTGTGGTCAACAAGACATAGAATATGAACAATTTCCCTACTTCACTCCAAAAATTAGTCCACTTACTTCTCTTTGGAACTCTTTTAAATATATTCTCAATTTATGGACTATTTTGAGGATCAAGAGAGATGCTTACCTGTTGTTTGTTACTTTGGCAGGCTGCACTCAAGTGCTTAAACCACAGCATTGCATTCATCCTATTGCCAGCTTGAAACTTGTATGAATTTCCTAAAGTTATTAAAAACAAAGGGAAACAATAAAAATTGATGACAGTTCTCCGTTTAAGAATTCTATTTCTCTAATACCTGATTTTCCAATACAAATAAAACGAAGAGTTCTCTGTGCTACATTCATGTGTTATCATTTATTCAGAAAGTCACCGTTTTGCTGTTTATGAATTGGAAGAGAAGTATTTTGTCTCCTTAAATGCTCTTTAAAGTATATTTAAATAAAATAATTGTTTGGCTTCTCTAGATTTGTATGAGTGGATGAGAGTGCAGAATATCACTTCTCAGCACTATTTAGATGATCTAAATATTAGTAGATGCTAATACTGAATTTTTATAGGCCAGAATGCTTTAACATGTTTAACACTTAAACATTAGCTATTTAATGTGATTAAGGATTAATCAGCTAACATCAATATAACCTATGCTTTTAGTTTTTAACATTTGTCAAAATTATTAGAGAAATTTCTAGGTCTAGTGAGGGCTTATGTGAAAAATCTGAGAAGGCAACTTTTTCTCTTTTAGAAAATTAGAAATTCATTTGTTTCATGTGTGTTGTATGTATTTAGACCTTATGTTGACTCTAATTCAAAACTGATGCATAATAAGGATATTTTATATGTTTATATGTATTAAGGTAATAAACTGAGAAAAGAAGAAAGGACTCATGTAGTATAGGTGCCCTAAGTTGAGCTTAATTCCCCTTTTTCACTGACCTGAGTTCTTTTTATCTCCCAATTCTTACTGAGTGCTACTCTTCCCTTTATAACTGAATTCAATGGCTCAAGAGCCTGATCTATATGTAGGCATTATACAGCTCTTCTTTGAGATTTTATCAAAGACTTTTTCACTTTCAGAGGCAACAGCTTTCTTCACCAAATGTTTAATTACTAAAATAGCACTTTTTTGCTTGTTAGACACAGATGCAAACATTAGATCAACCTAAATAGCAGACATATCTGATCAGCTGGCCACAGCTGCCATTTACCTACTCTCTCCTCCCAGAAAAAGACCATCAGTACAGACTTCATAAAAACCCTGTACTCTGAAACGGTTCTGTCAAACACACTAAGGAATTGATGGAAAACAAATAATTTGTTAACTGAACCCCATGAAAATGATCTTTTATAAATAATGAAGGCTTTTGGGATTGGCAGGGTGGAGGCTGGGGCTTTGAATTCAGAATGTTGAGTAGGAGCTCCTTACTCTGTAAGTCAACCTATTTCATCTCAAAACATAACATTTTGCTATTATTTTTTTCTGCCCTAACTTTTTCTGCATATTTTCTTAAATTTTTACTTAAAGTACCACAATATCCTAAAAGCAGAATATCTGTGGATATGCATTCTAAATAAACAGAAGTCAGAGTATAATTTTACAGTCAGTAAAAGGTAATATAACTTCATTTTAGTAGTAGTGAGCTGCTGAAGTGGAAGATTCTGGGCAGATATGAAAGAATTTTCTTTCTGGCTTCCTGTGTGGTGCTTATCAACAGCTGGCAGATGTTACAAAGGAAGAGCTGCAATCACATGAGGATCTGTTCTGATGACCGAGGTCTCCACAACAGGCACAGGCAGGGTGAGAAGGTATGATTTGATTCTACTACACAGCCCACCCTCCAACCTCTCTCATCCACTTTTAAAGTTTATTTAAAGTTTTAAAGTTTTTAAAACTCCTATGGTCAATAGCCAACACTTTCACTATAAATGTCTCTATACATTGTAAGCTAAGTTATTATAATTAAAATTATATTTATTTGGAAAGTGGTTTGAGTCAAATTACCAATTAATTTAATTAAAAGTAATGGAATAAAAATCATTTAAAGGAAAACTTCTGCCACATTCAGAGCTTAAGAATAACAATTTATCTCAGAATATAAACGAAGGGGTACTGCATACTGTAAATCTGAGATTTTAAAGTTAACAGTGGTCTATAGATTCTCGAATTCCCTCCTTCCTTTTCTGGTTATTAGCTCTCTAGGGATTATTTGGGTTTTTAATTTCAAGCTTATGCCCATGTAGCAAAGAAAATAAGCTTATTTAATAAGCTTATTAAATAAGCAATTAATAGATATTGATATCTAAAAAAATTGCTATCATTAGTATACATTACATTATGTGACACAAATATTTCCCAAGAGATTAAACTACACAAACAATGGCCCTAGTCGTGTATTCCAGTTAAACTATTGATAAATTTTGGCTTATCGAAAGTTGTGTACATGCAATACCTTAAGCCCTAGTTATTTTAATGATTCACCTTTCTCAGAGTCAGTCAGCAAGAAGAGATCCGGATGTTCCGGGTCATCGGCCATCATCACCATCCATCCTACTACAGACACGTTCTTATTTGATGTTGATTTGAACTGAGAGATAAAAAAAATAATTAATGGAAACAAAATTTATGGCTTATTCTATGTAAAAATTAACTGTTAGAGAGCATATTTTCAGTTTCTCCTAGAGAGAGACGAGATTTCATGCTGGTCAGGTCTGCACCCGGTCTCTTACTTCTAAATTCCATGTAGGCATGCCCTCTTCAGATAGTCTCTTATACTTTCCAGATCTTTCTCAGCTTCAACTCTTCATCAAAAGTTAACTGTCCTAGCGTCCACCCCCAAAGACCATGATCTGTTAGTAGATCTGGTAAATTCATCTGTGTTGTTTTTTTTTGTTACTGTGCTACACCTCACCCCTTCATTATAGGAAACATACTTCCATTTTAATAGAGATGTTATCTCCACACACACACACACACACCGCTTTACTGAATATAATTGACATATAACATTGTATAAGTTTAAGGTGTACCAATGTAATAGGGGTGTTATCTTAAACCTGATAACCTGATGATTTAATGAATCAGCACTGCCATCACAATTCTTAGTAATATATTCTTGCTTATATTTCTCAAAAAGAAGGTATTCTTAGCATGCTTGTTACTTGTCTAGTTATTCTTTTTTTTTTATAAAGTTACACTTTAGTAATGGGAAAAAAAGGGCTGTTATAAAAGCACAGAAATTTAAGTTAATCCTACTCATGAACATAAATGAAAAAATGTTAAATAAAATATTGGCAAACTAAATCTAGCAGTGTATAAAAAAGCTGGTACATGATGGCCAAACTGGATTTATCCCAGGAATATGAGGGTGATTTAATGTTAGAAATCAATGACTGCAACTAAGTTTGGTTTATTTCATGAAAGCAAGCTTAGTTCAACTTTAGATAAATTATTAAAATAAATCACCATATTAACATTAAAAGAAAAAAGTATGATCAACTCAGTTGATGTAAAATAAAACCATTTGCTAAGATATAATGCATATCTGTGTGACTTAGAATGGAATGGAATTTCCTAATTCAATAAAGAGTACCTACCAAACAAACAACAATACCCCCCCCACAAAACCCGAACAAAAACAAAGCAGGAAAGAAAAAAACAAAACAAAACAAAACAAAACCCAAACCCAAACCCTGCAATGCATGCTCAAGGGTAAAATGCTAAAAACACTTCAAAATCAGTTTTAAGACAAGGATGCCCACCATTGCTACTTCCATCCAACACTGAATTGGAAGACCTAGTCAGCACACTAAGATAACAGGAAAGAAATAAAAGGTATAAGGGTGAGGAAGAAATAAAACTGCCATTACTCACAGATGATATTATCTACACAGAAAATCCACCAAGTTAATAAGAAAGATCAGCAAGGATGCTTGGAAAAGATCAATATAAAAGTCAACTGCGGGCTTCCCTGCAGTTTGTGCAGGGAAGACATGGGTTCGTGCCCCAGTCTGGGAAGATCCCACATGCCACGGAGCGGCTGGGCCCGTGAGCCATGGCCGCTGAGCCTGCGCGTCCGGAGCCTGTGCTCCAAAACGGGAGAGGCCACAACAGTGAGAGGCCTGCGTACCGCAAAAAAAAAGAAAAAAAGAAACTATTAAGCATAAAGGAAACGATAAATTTTATTACTTTAAAGTTAAGAACTATTCACTAAAAACATCACAAAGAGAGTAAAAAAATAACCAAATCAAACAAATTGGAAGAAGATATTAGTAACACATAACTGCTAGTAGATTAGTATCCAGAGTATATAAGGAACCTTTACCAATTAGTAAGAAAACACACTATCCAATAAGCAAAAGATTTATCCAGGCATTTTAGAGAAGAAACATGAATGACCAACAACATGAAAAAAACTTCAAACTCATTAATAATCTGGGATGTATACATTAAAATCACAAGGTACCATTTCATATTTACTAGGTTAGCCAAAATTTAAAAGCCTGACAACAAGTATGGTGAAGGTGTGGAACAATGAAAAACCTCATTATACTGTTGGTGAGTACGTAAATCAATTTGGCATTTTCTTGTAAAGTTGAACGTTTACCTTCCTTGGTATATAATCCAGAGAACATATGCACAAAAATATTCATAGTAGCTTTGTTAGATACAGCAATAACTTGGAAAGCATCCAAATATCCATCAGTAGAATGATGAATAAATTATGGCAGATTCATAAAGTGGAAGACTCTTCAAGTATGAAAAGGAATAAAGGACAGCTATATGCATCAACAGTGATGAATCTCATCAACAATATATTAAGCAAAAAAGGGAGTGCTTAAAACTATATATGTGAATCCATTCAGGTACAGTTCAAAAATGAGACAATGTGTTAAGGAAACACATATGGTAAAATCCTGAAGAAAAACAAGGCAGTGATGAACATGAAGTTTAGGACAGTGATAGGCTGTGGGTATGGCTGATAAGGAAGGAAGAGGATGCTATCTGGGAAGTCTTGGACAGTTCTGGTAATGCTCTGTCGTCTTATGCTGCGTGGAGTTATAGAGGTGTTCATTTTATTTATTATTCTTTAAAATGTACATGTATACTATATATCTTTGCATGTATATGTTTCACAATTTTAAAGAAATGGGGAAAAGAAGGAACATGTCACATTATTTGTAACAACATGGGTACTACAAAAATGAAAGCCAAAGGGATTAGGAAGTTTTAATACTATGAAGAATCAAATTGGCAATACCACAGAACAGCTGATTTCACAGCTAATAATTTATGTCAAATCAGATAGCACGATTTTCTAATATACTTTTCCTAGCCCCCAAAACATCTGCATCAATTGCTTCTTTTTTCAATTAAAAAAAAAGTAATTCAAACAGTATAAGCCCCTTTACATAGAGTGCAAATGCCCTCAACCACCAGCTGAATCTCATCCCACTCCCCATAATTCATCATCCTTTGGGGTGTAGCCATCTGGACCTTCCTCTATGCATTACACCAAAGACTGACTTTTCTGTTGCTGTTGGTTTTTATATACAAATGGGGGTATACTTACTCTGACTTGTGGTTTTTACCTATCAGTATTTCCTTAATAATAAGTATTTTCAGTGTTTGCAGATTTCTGATACTATAAATAGTCCAGGAATATTCTTCTATAGATATCTGTGCACTTGTTCAAGGATTTCCATAGGACAGACTTTCAGATAAAGAATCGCTGGTTATTAAGTTAAATACTGACTAGAATTGTCCACCACAAAAACAATACCAATTTAAATTTCCACCGACTGTCTATGTTTCCCTACATCCTGGCCAGTGTTATATTATCAATCTTTAAAATTTCTGCCTAATGGCCAATAAAAAGGGCATCTTTTTTAATCTGTGTTTTTGATAACTAGTGAGGTTCATCACCTTTTCATGTTTATTAACCATTTATATTTCACCTTCTTGATCTCTCTATTCCATTTTTCTACTGTTGTTTTAGTCTTACTGAGTTGTGGAAGGTCTTTATATAGGTTACAGATTTCTTTTTCAGGTGTAGCCTTGGTTTTTAACATTTAACTTATCAAACAGTATTTATTCACTCATTACTATGCAGAGATAGGCTCAAACATATCTGCAAAAATTTTTTTATAATGAATACACTTTAATGAAAAATAATTTTACAGGGGCTTCCCTGGTGGCGCAGTGGTTGAGAGTCCGCCTGCCGATGCAGGGGACATGGGTTCGAGCCCTGGTCTGGGAAAATCCCACATGCGGAGCAACTAAGCCCGTGCACCACAGCTACTGAGCCTGTGCGTCTGGAGCCTGTGCTCCGCAACAAGAGAAGGCTGGGACAGTGAGAGGCCCGCGCACCGTGATGAAGAGTGGCCCCCGCTCACCACAACTAGAGAAAACCCTCGCACAGAAACGAAGACCCAACACAGCCAAAAATAAATAAATAAATTCATTTTAAAAAAATAAAAAAAATAATTTTACAGTGTATGTTTTCATCTTAAAACATTCAAAAATATAGACATAATAAAACCATAGTCCCCCTCCTTTCTTCCCAGTTATTCTCGCTTCCCAAGCCTGCTCTGCTCCTGACAGGCAAAAACATTCATACTTTAGAGAGATAAAACAGAGGTGTAGGCTTCCAGATTTCCTCCTCCCACATTTATTTATATATATATGAACGGGTATACTTTCATTAGTGACTCTTTTTCCTCCTCCAGCTTTTAATTTTGAAAAGGTTCAAACTACAGAGAAGTTTAAACAATGCTACAATGATTACCCATATATCTACATTTTGCATTTGCTTGATCTCTTTGAACATTTAAATGTAAGTTGCACACATAACATTGGACTCTAAATATTTCAACATGTATCTCCTAAGAATATATTACTATATAACCACAATGTAACATATTCAAGAAATTTAACAGTCACAATCATATAAAGTCCATATTACAATTTCTTTGACTGTCCTAATTATGAGCTTTATAGCTTAAAAAAACTTCCTCCAAGAATAAACCAAGGTACATACATTGCATTTAGCTGTCAAGACTCTTTAGTTTCTCTTAATCTAGAACAGTCCTTCTGTCCCCCTACCCTATTCCATCTGCCAAATTTTGGTCTTAAGAATCCAAGCCAGTTGTCTTATAGGAATGTTCCACAATGTGGATTTAATTGTTTCTTCATGATTAAATTCAGGTTATATTTTTGGCAAGAACACTACATAGATGGTGCTGTGTTTATATAAAAGATTTTAATCCCTTATCTATTGGCTTATATATATTGCTTATATATAGCCCATATTTTCTTCCAATTTGTATTTTAACTGTTTGAAAATGATTAAAATTTTTTTTCCTTCATTGCTTTTAGTTCTGTGCCCTATCTTTTCTATCCTAAAATTGATACTAAATATAAACATGGACTTGTCTCTATACTCTATTTTGTTCTTATAATTTTCTTTAATCTTAACAGTTTAAACTAGAAAAGATGAGGAATACAGTCCATTTCCTCGGCACTCAGTTGGGCTCCCTCACAGCCCACTATGCTCTAATTTCTAAACATTTCATATGCATTATTTATCACTTCATATAATTAAAAGCCCAAACTAGCATGTTATTATTCTGTATGTATAAGTACCAATGCCAAACGTGAAAAGATATTTAACATATGTATTAGAGGACAAGTTCAGTTATTTAATCAATTCTCTAATTTGGCTTCTTTCTAATTAAAGTTAGGAAAAAACAAAAAAAATTTTACCTTATACATTTTACTTCTTTATAATAGTCAGCTTCTTTATAATAAGTGAAATCCAGCCAAGTCTCTGAAAGTGGCTAAGTGAACAGTTAACTATATCTGAAGATGACAATTTAATTTAGCTATATCAACCTTTTTTTTTTCCCCCTCCTTTGAGTACAGCAGTACTAACCAGAGGCAATTACTCTGTAAAACGTTCTAGTGAAACTAAACTGTAGCTTTGTCGGGTATGTGGGCATTATAGTCAATTTGACTAGAATACAAAAAACAGTCCTTCACCTCAATGTGAGGACTATATCTAGATAATTATAACATAATAGTGAGCAAAAAAGTCAGTGCTCAAGAATTTATATGATTCCATTCAGGTACAATTAAAGAATGACACAATGTACTGTTTAAGGAAACATATATGGTAAACTCTAAAGAAAAGCAAGACAATGATTAACATGAAATTCAGGACAGTGACAAGGTGTGGGTACGGCTGATAAGGAAAGGTAGGTGATGCTATCTTATGGCACTTCCCACATTCATTTAAACCAAAAATGTATTCTTCTCTACCCCTGGTGTGATTAAAGGGCTAAAACTGTGAGAATAAAGAAAAGCTTCTCTAATGATAATGTCTGAAGTTGAACTTGTAACTGGCCTCATCCAACCAAACTTCAAACTAGGGATTATGCTTACTAAAAGGAACAAAACAAAATAAAACAACAACAAAACAAACAAAAAAACACTGAATCCCAGTAAATTTAGTCCAAGTGTTTGGTGAAGTAATACCTGATATTAAAATGTATACATGTAATGTGTGTGTATTAAAGTTTTTAAGAGCCATTGTTAGAATAAAAAAACACAAAGTGATAAATGCCCTCCCCCCCACTTCCAAAAAAAAAGAAGGGCTTCTCTGAATTATGCAGTATCACTGGGTAATGTATAAGTAGTAAAAGAACTTAACTTTTTTTTTTCAGTGGCTTACCTTTCCTCAGTATGGTAAACCACTTAATTCACCCCCCACCCCCAAAATACACAATTTAGAAATAAAATTCCTCTCCAGGGGACTGTGTTAATGCAACATGGAAAATGGAAACTTAGTTTTCCATTTTCAAATACTGTAGCACTGGCATAGAAAAAACAGCATGCAAAAAAAAGATTTATAGGAAGATTCTACATCTGGAGAAAAGAGCATTTCAAAGCTTCTTTTAAACACAAGAAGGTGATCATAGTAACCTTAGTAACTATTATTCCTCTTCACTGTTGGGAAAATCACTCAAACAGAGACTGAGGTGGAAAGAACCAGAGATGCTGGTCCGAATTTTTCATATTTTACAAATTAGGAAATGAGACTCCAAGGCGATAGTTTTCAACCATTTTTGACCCAAAAACCCCAGGTTTGAGAGGGCTTGGAAGTGAAGATAGATACTTGTAGTGTGCAGTTTTGACATTTGCAATGGAAAAATAGCATTTAAAAAAGAAACTACAAAATATGGAAGTTGTTCCCAAGACCTTCCTTGGAATGGTCTTACTAAACAAAAATAATTCCATTATAATACTCCAACAAGGAAAGTGTAAGAACTTCTGGATTAGAATGTGGGAAAAAACCCAAACCCTTGCATCGCATTAGACCTACTTTCTTTACAACCATGAAGAGGCTGTGAAACTATGCTAACAACTTGGAACAGGAATACTTACATGTTTTCTTTCTGTAGCCTTTAGAGATTTGGCAGCATAGTAGAAAAGCTGTGTCCCACACAAAGCTGCCCAATATTTCGTCCAAGATGCTACCTGGAGAGGACAGACACATGAATATACTATGCAAATGCTACTGGCTTCTCAGTCACTCTGTTTTCTCAGTGCCAAAGATCTTTAGCTCCACTTCACTTCCACCACCTTAGCTTCGAGTTTCATCACTTCTGAAATCTTTATCTCAAATATTCTTATCACGTCCACTCAATACATTCTACTTAGGACTGACCAAACAAAATTGGCTGAATTCTATTTTTTAGGGTTGTCACTCTGTTTTCTATTTCTTCTAAACTTACTACTTAAAATACTTCTTAATGGGATATATTTTCAAGGTTCTCTAAGAACTATATTAGGGAGCAAAGAGAAGTACAGGAGCATCTTGATTTAAACACCCAAAAGGTATGATTTAACCAAAATCTATATGGCAGGTATAATAACACTTTAAATTAAATAACATTGTGAGGCAAAGGTGTATCTTAAATTATTTCAAGTGTATTATATATCTGGTTTTATTTCAACCGTCTTCATATTTTTTAGGGTCCTATTCATTTGCTTAATTTTAGAACGTGTATTAAAATATATTAAATTCTTACTGTAGGCTTTTTGCCTTCTTTTAACAAAGTTTTTCTCCTGAGAACACCTTGGATAGTAACAGCTCCTGGATATAAATGTACTGCCAAATCTTCTGATTCTGCAGAACTATAATAATGAAATGAAGAAAAGAACATATAAGCTCTTTAGTGATTATCGAGTAGGTACTTAAATAAAATGTAATTATTCTTAATTTTAAAACTGTTACTTTATTCAGAATAAGAAGACATTGACAGTTATAAAGGCTTACTGATCTGAAATTTGTAAGCTGTCACAAAATTAACAGGAAGTTACTGAAGTTAGCAGATGGTTAAAAAACACATTTTATTGCATATTTGAACAAGTATAATTTAGAAAGAATACAGAGATTCACCCTAGTAAAGATTAAATTAGGGATTTAAGACTTTTCTTCTTAACATGCCACACTGCAGCACTGCTGAAACCTTTTTTTCCCCAGTAAAAACTTAAGTCCTAGTAGGAAAGATGAGGATTCTATTTGTTAAAAGTATTTAAGCATATAAAACTCAAAATAAAAATAGCAGAATCAAAAGGAAAAAAGCAAAAGAAAACCCATGCTTAATTCTAAAACAGGTGAAAGAAGTAATGAAGGCAGTTAACAACATATTTTAAAAACCTACTTTCTGCAATGAAATTTAATGACATTTTAATGTCATCAATGCATCTAAGTGATTATAGCTTAACAGCTCTCCAAGAAAGGAATAACTCCAAACTCAAGATTTCTTTTTCTTGTATCTTAAGAAAACCATCACAAAATAATAATCAAACATTTAAATATCTCTCCCCAAGTCATTTAAGGTCCAACAGTTAAAATGAGAACAATTCCTATATAAGTCAATTAAAACATACACACTGATTAAAAAAAAAAAAGCTGTCATTCCTCTGGTCATTTGACATGAGCTGCAGAATTGCTACAACAGTGAAGAAACCTGAAGTTTGCAAGTTTATCCCTTTTTTATTATTTAGGTGTCTTCAAAGTGACTTAAAAACTTAGAAACACTAGAAATTTCATGCTGGAGCTATTTATATTCAAGGAGGTATATGTTCAAGGAGATTACACACCATTAAATTGACATAAAATTAACTTTAAAGTCTGCTATTTTGTTGTATTATGAGAATTGGTGGATTATCCATTACTGTTAACCTCCAGCCCCCAATCAATCTACCATACTTATTTTCTTCTGCAGCTAATGTGGTGCAGAAAGAGACCAGGTTTAACAAGATAAACAACTGAATGAACATGAGTTTAAACACAGAAATATTATTTAATAAAAAAGACTTGTCTAAATTCAGGACCTGAAGTTAACCTGAAAAATTCTTAAAAAAGATAAACCGAATGTAGTAAATTCTTCGATTGCAGCGTTGAATAACAAGTGGATTTTTGTACTGCTTATCCAATAATCAGCAACATTAGAAAGACCTGTGCAGTTAAAAAGCTACAGATTTGGAATTATTTTAAAATGCTGACATAAAGATGCAAGTTCTAGCAATTAGCTCTGGGATCAGAAAGAATAGTTCAAATTTATCTCTAGATTAAATCTTGGAAAGAAAGTTTTCATGGGCATTTTGTTTAGTTTTTAAACCAATTAGCTGAGAAAGAACAGAAATAATGTGAGACCACACCCATGTAAGCCAATCACCAACACCAGAGGGGAGTTCTGTGACCCCTGAATGCAGGGGAATTGTACCTGCTGGCCTTCATGTGGCTTCGATAGCCATTTCGTGCCACTCTTGTCACCGGGCCGAGAGAATGGTATAATCTGTTCCTGTTGGATTCCATTATAAATTGTATATATTACTTTTACTCACACAATCATCATCAATAACCTAGAACAGCATAATAATTTCTTTGTGTAATACAGCTTTCTAAATCCTACAAAAGGATAGTATGTGATTGCTCCTCTTTCTTTTTTTAAAGCATACAGCATAAATTTCAAATTATTTTTTTTCTTCTACTATTGAATATAAATACTTAAAGGTGCTTATTAGTTCGAACCATATATTTATATACATTCACAAATCTGCTAAAATAATTAAAGAGGTATTTATAACCAAACACTATCAAAGCCTGAAAAATACTTAAAAAATCCTTTTGTTCATATTCCAGTTCCTAGATTCCACTTTAAATATGATACCTGGATTTATATAACAATAAATTTTTATTGTATGCCCCTATAAAGACAGCTAAAAGCAATGAGACCTAGAAACTTAAAAGTAATGTGGCTTAAACACCTTATTTTCCTTTCTTTTATATTAAATCCAAGAAAACTACCAAAAGAGATGAACTGAGTAATAAATAAAGCAGTCTTCTATTTCCACATCAATTAAAATGAATACATGATAAAGCCCATAAATGATAAAAATGGTATGAGTTAATATTCATCCAAAATGGCATGTGATACTTAACAAAGGAAATAAACACACACACACACAAACACACACACATGTAGAAACACTGTTACTTCTTTGCCTAGGAAAAGCCAGAAGTAGCACTGTTGATAAATGATATTTAAAACAGAAAGTATTATTTTAGCAACTTAAGGGGCAACATATTTGATGTCTCTCTATTTTCAAAGTTCACTGCCCACAGGTAGCATTTTAAATCCTAGCTCTTTATTCACTTTTTAATATTTCATGTCTGAGTCTTGCTGGGCAGCATTAGATTTACTCTCAAAATGTCCCAAGAGCCACTGATTTAAACTTTGGCACAAGCACAGTACATGTTTTTGGCTGAAAATATCTGCAAAGCAAAACTCCTGTCAAAAGAAAAATATTGTTTTGAGATGTGAAGGTTAATATTGTTAAATACCATCTTCATAAGTAACCTGCTAGGATAAGAACAGATTATTTAACACAACACCATTCTGGTTACTCGCTCATAACTCATGCAATATGAGAAACAATTCTGTTCATCAATGTTTCTTACCTAAATACAGTACACTCTGAAATCAACATCTGATGATATTATGTTCTTATTAGAGGAAAGAACTAATAAGACAGTTTGTACAGACAGCAAGCCAGAGGCAACTCTTGTGTTTTTCCTGTTTCAGGCAAACCCAAATAAAGAGATTGAAAGAAAAAGTTGGAAGAGAAATAATATGTAAAAACAAATTGTTAAAAATCCCCCAAAACAAAGAGAACAAAACTTAGGAACACTGACAATTGGAGTAGAAAGGTTCAAAAGTAGTTTGAAATATTAGATTTGCAAGTAAAATCTTAATCACATAATGGTGAGAAATCTTTATGAAGTTTCAAGAACAAGGATCTAATTTTCCAGTTACATCATGAAATTAACCAATTCAAGTATGTATAGTTCAATTTCAAATATATAGTTAGTATAATTGTTTTCTATTAAAAAGTGACTGACAGGGAGTTAGGTAACTAAATATATTCAACTTCATCAATTTTAACATGACATTCAAAACTCAATCTAATCTTGTTGCTTAGAAACTTAGATTGCTTAGTTTATATACAAAAGGGAGCAATTATTTTGCTCATGATTCAAGTATCTTAATATGACAATGGCAGAATGAAAATGGTCAAAGACAGTAAAATTCTAATGGATATTTTTTAAATAACAATTATTTGCACTGTTTGACTATATTTTTAGAAAAATCTTATTTTGGAAGATCAATATGGCGTATTTGCCACAAGCAGATGACAGATCTTACAGCTTAAAGCATCAAGGAAAAGAAAACAGAACATGACTTACATTATTTCAGTACAAATCTCTGTGCTTTGTGCAAACTTTGAATTAATGACAATTTAAGTTCAAACTTTTAGCTGCTTTACTTACAGTATAATTTAAAATTTACTAAGTCATTTTGCTCTTGACAAATTAGCTGAGAATGAATGAAGTTGACCACTCCACTAAATGCCTTAAAATTACTTAAATGAACCAGAATTTAAGGAAATAATTTTGTTTTTGTATACATATGTAGGTAAGCTGTGATTAGTTATTATTATTTTTAAGTTACAATTTAAAATGCACTAAAATTCAAATATATGTGTCAAGCCTCCAAATAAACATGTCTTTACTAGATAACACTAAATTCCAGGCTTAAATATTAACTTTTTTTTTTTGCCACCAGCAGGAAGCCTAAAATAGTCCCTTGGAGATATGTAATAAATATTATGTGTTTAAATTCACATTATCATATACTTTAAGATAGACAAAATAAACTCAAAATAGTTTAAATGGGCAATTTTTCTTACCTTTCAAAAGCAGGCCATGAAGTCTCTTCACTTAGTTCAGAGCCATCACTGCTACCTAAAATCAAAAGTTATCTTATTTTTTAAACATCATAATTAGGGTTTGGATGTTGTCTTTTAAAAATAAATACTCTAAAGGTGCTTATAAAATGACAGTCACATTATTTGTGGGTGAACATCCACATATCAGTTCTTCATTCTAATATCATTGTGCTTAATTTATTTTGCAATATATTAGAAGAGTTGACAAGACTACCCAAAATAACAAAACAGCATAAAACATTTTTGCATGTATACTTATGGCTTAAATTCATTAGTAAACACTTTTCCTACCACCAGAGAATGTACATAAGCACAAAATTTTTCCTTATTAGGTTTGCCATAATTTAAGACCAATATAATTACGCATTTCTTACAGGTTCATGGTATACTGCTTCCCTTTGTATTTTTTTAAAAACCCATTACTACCCTAAGGATTAAAAAGCTTAATGACATTCAATTTTTGCCTTTAGGGGCAAGGTAGAAGAGGATGGAATCCTTAAATTCAGGAAAAAAAAAAAAGGTGCCATAACAATGTAGAAGTTTCTCTTAAGAGACCCAGAATATCAGTTAAAATAGAAAGTTTTAGATTAGCTTAATTTGAGGGGAAAGAATTTGGAGAGTCCAAAACAGCTTAGGTTGATTTAAAAGTTATTTTAAAGATAATACTGGCTCTCAATAAAATCAATAATTAATATGTCCCTTATGTATCAAGTTGAATCGTCTATCAGACTTTCACAACCAGGGTTCTGTGAGAGGCTCAAACTTGAATACTATAAGGAACCCATTATATGTGATGGAATAACACCTTTTCCATGCATTTAGAATGGCATGAGTTATGTCCCATTCTTTGAAGAACTGAGTAACAGTCACTGAAGTAATCTTCTGGTTGTGTGGTTCAGATAAGAAACTGGAAGTAATCTGTTGTTGGCAGTGGGGTCTTGTAGGTTATCTTTTTTTTTTTTTAATTTATTTTTTATTGCGGTACGCGGGCCTCTCACTGTTGTGGCCTCTCCCGCTGCGGAGCACAGGCTCTGGACGCACAGGCTCAGCGGCCATGGCTCACGGGCCCAGCCGCTCCGCGGCATGTGGGATCTTCCTGGACCGGGGCACGAACCTGCGTCCCCTGCATCGGCAGGCGGACTCTCAACCAGTGCGCCACCAGGGAAACCCTTGTAGGTTATCTTTTGATGTAGAATTATGTGATAATGAAAATTTAAGCATAGTTAGTATGACTTATTTGTAGAAGATAAAAGTTTCTTCCAGAAGGATGAAGCTCAGAGTGGATACACCTCCTTTAGCTGGGCAAGGCTCCTTTAGGTTACCTAAGACATATATACCATGTTAAAAACCGTTAGAGGCCATAGTCCCAAGCACTGGTTAATTTCTCCAGAGTACTTTCTCAAAGCCTCCAAGGGATATATTAATATTGTATGTAAAAGTTACAGCTGAGGAAAAAACCTTTTTGTGATTATGAATTGCGTGTGCGTATTAACAACTACCATCTATGGTTATAGACTTTTCAGAATGTTTTAAAGCAAACACCCTGGAAGGTAATGCCTATGTCTAATGTTTTTAATTTATAAACAAAGATGTAACAATCTCTACTGTTTATCTCCTTAGCCTTGGAATAATTAAACAATAAATACAAAGGCAAAAATTGAATTAGCCTCTTCTTGTTCTAAAAGATAGGTCTCTAAACTAAGACACTAACTGTAATGGAATGAAATAACTAGATAACTGTCTTGTGGTAACAAAAAGAACATCTATGGAAAGTAAAAGCCACAAATAGAGAATAATAATCATTATAATATTTATGATTATTATAGAAAAGCCAAATATTCTGTACTGAATTGAGAGCTGTAATTTTTAAAATTACTATTTTTGGCTTAAAGTGACATGCTAGATTCCATAAGTGTAACACATTTTTAACTGGAAAAATGTTCTTCCTCTCTCTTTTGCAAAATTATTCTGTGTATCATTTTTTCAGATTGAGGTTGATATTTACATATAGGCAATTCACAGTATTAACAGAGAGGTATTTCAAGAGGCCAACTTGTCTTCTGTTTTTTAAATTTTGTCATCATTTAATCATATGCATTTATAAAAAGGGGAATATTGGAATAAAACTGCTGAATGGAGCATTCTAGCTCCAAAGCAATTTCACTTTCAGGGTTTGAAACTCTCAAGGGTTAAAGGAAGTCAACATGTTCAAGAAAATGAACTCCTACATTTCTTTCTATTGACTGTTCATCAATATTGAAATGGTCATATTAATTATAATAGGCTTAGCCTTTGAGAAACCTGGCAGTTAATCACAGAAGAAGACATTTTCCTCCGTTATTGCTTTTTAAAAATAAAAATAGCACTGTATGGAGATTTCCTAATTCCAAACATCCAAAGAAATAATGTTCATCTAGAAGGTTCAGAAAATAAATAAAAGTTTAGGAAGTAAAACCAAACAAATTCCTCTCTTAATCTCACATCCTTTTCCAGTCCCAATTTTCTGCTCCCACTTCATAATAGCTATCCCTATTTTCTTACCTCTCATTCTCCAATCTCCAAGCTTTGCCTACACTACTCTATAAAGCAAATCTTGTCAAGGTCACCAAATGGCTTTTGTTTTTTTTACATCTTTATTGGAGCATAATTGCTTTACAATGCAGTGTTAGTTTCTGCTGTATAACAAAGTGAATCAGCTATATGTATACATATATCCCAATATCCCCTCCCTCTTGCGTCTTCCTCCCACCCTCCCTATCCCACCCCCTAGGTGGTAAAAGCACCTAGCTGATCTCCCTGTGCTATGCAGCTGTTTCCCACTAGCTATCTATTTTACATTTGGTAGTGTCTATATGTCAATGCCACTCTCTCACTTTGTCCCAGCTTCCCCCCTGGCCCCGTGTCCTCAAGTCCATTCTCTAAGTCTGCGTGCGTCTTTATTCCTGTCCTGCCACTAGGTTCTTCAGAACCATTTTTTTTCTTTTAGATTCCATATATATGCGTTAGCATACGGTATTTGTTTTTCTCTTTCTGACTTACTTCACTCTGTATGACAGACTCTAGGTCCATCCATCCACCTCACTACAAATAACTAAATTTCGTTTCTTTTTATGGCTGAGTAATATTCCATTGTACATATGTGCCACATCTTCTTTATTTATTCATCTGTTGATGGACATTTAGGGTGCTTCCATGTCCTGGCTATTTATTGTAATTAATGCTGCAGTGAACATTGTGCCACACGTCTCCTCCTGAATTAAAGTTTTCTCAGGGTATATGCCCAGTAGTGGGATTGCTGGGTCATATGGTAGCTCTATTTTTAGTTTTTTAAGGAACCTTCATACTGTTCTCCATAGTGGCTGCATCAGTTTACACTCCCACCAACAGTGCAAGAGGGCTCCTTTTTCTCCACACCCTCTCCAGCATTTACTGTTTCTAGATTTTTTGATGATGGCCATTCCAACTGGTGTGAGGTGATACCTCATTGTGGTTTTGATTTTCATTTCTTGAATGATTAGTGATACTGAGCATACTTTCATGTGTTTGTTGGCAATCTGTGTATCTTCTTTGGAGAAATGTCTGTTTAGGTCTTCTGCCCATTTTTGGATTGGGTTGTTTTGTTTTTTTTTGATATTGAGCTGCATGAGCTGCTTGTATATTTTGGAGATTAATCCTGTCAGTTGCTTTGTTTGCAAATATTTTCTCCCACTCTATGGGTTGTCTTTTTGTCTAGTTTATGGTTTCCCTTCCTGTGCAAAAGCTTTTAAGTTTCATTGGGACCCATTTGTTTACTTTTGTTTCTTTTTCCATTACTCTAGGAGGTGGGTCAAAAAGGATCTTGCTGGGCTTCCCTGGTGGCGCAGTGGTTGAGAGTCCACCTGCTGATGCAGGGGACATGGGTTCGTGCCCTGGTCCGGGAAGATCCCACATGCCGTGGAGCGGCTGGGCCCGTGAGCCATGGCTGCTGAGCCTGCGTGTCTGGAGCCTGTGCTCCACAACGGGAGAGGCCACAACAGTGAGAGGCCTGCATACCGCAAAAAAAAAAAAAAAAAAAAAAAAAAGGATCTTGCTGTGATTTATGTCACAGAGTGTTCTGCCTCTGTTTTCCTCTAAGAGTTTTGTAGTGTCTGGCCTTACATTTAGGTCTTTAATCCTTTTTGAGTTTATTTTTGTGTACGGTGTTAGGAAGTGTTCTAAATTCATTCTTTTACATGTAGCTGTCCAGTTTTCCCAGCACTACTTATTGAAGAGGCTGTCTTTTCTCCACTGTATATTCTTGCTTCCTTTGTCAAAGATAAGGTGACCATAGGTGTGTGCATTTTCTATCTCTGGGCTTTCTATCCTGTTCCATTGATCTATATTTCTGTTTTTGTGCCAGTACCATACTGTCTTGATTACTGTAGTTCTGTAGTACAGTCCGAAGTGAGGGAGGCTGATTCCTCCAGCTCCGTTTTTCTTTCTCAAGATTGCTTTGGCTATTTGGGGTCTTTTTTGTCTCCATACAAATTGTAAATTTTTTTGTTCTTGTTCTGTGAAAAATGCCACTGGTAGTTTGATAGGGATTGCATTGAATCTGTAGATTGCTTCGGGTAGTACAGTCATTTTCACAATGTTGATTCTTCCAATCCAAGAACACGGTGTATCTCTCCATCTGTTTGTATTGTCTTTGAGTTCTTTCATCAGCATCTTACAGTTTTCTGCATACAGGTCTTTTCTCGCCTTAGGTCAGTTTATTTCTAGGTACTTTATGTTTTTGTTCCAACGGTAAATGGGAGTGTTTCCTTAATTTTTCTTTCTGATTTTTTGTTGTTAGTGTACAAGAATGCAAGAGATTTCTGTGCATTACTTTTGTATCCTGCTACTTAACCAAATTCATTGATTAGCTCTATAGTTTTCTGGTGGTATCTTTAGGATTCTCTGTGTATAGTATCATGTCATCTGCAAACAGTGACAGCTTTACTTCTTCTTTTCTGATTTGGATTCCTTTTATTTCTTTTTCTTCTCTGATTGCTGTGGCTAAAACTTTGAAAACTCAGTTGAATAATAGTGGAGAGACTGGGCACCCTTGTCTTGTTCCTGATCTTAGATGAAATGGTTTCAGTTTTTCACCACTGAGAATGATGTTGGCGGTGAGTTTGTCATATATGGCCTTTATTACATTGAGGTAGGTTCCCTCTATGCCCAATTTCTGGAGAGTTTTTATCATAAATGGGTGCTGAATTTTGTCAAAAGCTTTTTCTGCATCTATTGAGACGATCATATGGTTTTTATCCTTCAGTTTGTTAATATGGTGTATCACATTGACTGATTTGCATATATTAAAGAATCCTTGCATTCCTGGGAAAAACCCCACTTGATCATGGTGTATGATCCTTTTAATGTGCAGTTGGATTCTGTTTGCTAGTATTTCGTTGAGGATTTTTGCACCTATGTTCATCAGTGATACTGGCCTGTAGTTTTTTTTGTGACGTCTTTGTCTGGTTTTGGTATCACGGTGATGGTGGCCTCATAGAATGAGTTTGGGAGTGTTCCTCTCTCAGCTATATTTTGGAAGAGTTTGAGGACAGGTGTCAGCTCTTCTCTAAATGTTTGATAGAATTCACCTGTGAAGCCATCTGGTCCTGGGCTTTTGTTTGTTGGAAGATTTTTAATCACAGTTTCAATTTCAGTGCTTGTGATTGGTCTGTTCATATTTTCTATTTCTTCCTGGTTCAGTCTTGGAGGGTTGTACTTTTCTAAGAATTTGTCCATTTCTTTCAGGTTGTCCATTTTATTGGCATATAGCTGTTTGCAGTAGTCTGTCATGATCCTTTGCATTTCTGCAGTGTCAGTTGTTACTTCTTTTTCATTTCTAATCCTCTTGATTTATGTCTTCTCCCTTTTTTTCCTGATGAGTCTGGCTAATGGTTTATCAATTTTATCTTCTCAAAGAACCAGCTTTTAGTCTTATTGATCTTTGCTATTGTTTTCTTTCTTTTTCATTTACTTCTGATCTGACCTTTATGATTTCTTTCCTTCTGCTAACTTTGGGTTTTTTTAATTCTTCTTTCTCTAATTGCTTTAGATGTAAGGTTAGGTTGTTTATTTGAGATTTTTCTTGTTTCTTGAGGTAGGATTGTACAGCTATAAACTTCCCTCTTAGTACTGCTTTTGCTGCATCCCATAGGTTTTGGGTCGTCGTGTTTTCATTGTCATTTGTTTCTAGGTATTTTTTGATTTCCTCTTTGATTTCTTCAGTGATCTCCTGGTTATTTAGTAGCGTCTTGTTTAGCATCCATGAGTTTGTCCTTTTTAGTTTTTTTCCTGTAATTGATATCTAGTCTCATAGCACTGGGGTCGGAAAAGACAGTTGATATGATTTCAATTTTCTTAAATTTACCGAGGCTTGATTTGTGACCCAAGATATGATCTATTCTGGAGAATGTTCCATGAGCACTTGAGAAGAAAGTGTATTCTATTATTTTTGGATGATAAATATCAATTAAGTCCATCTGGTCTACTGTGTCATTTAAAGCTTGTGTTTCCTTATTTTCATTTTGGATGAGCTGTGCATTGGTGTAAGCAGGGTGTTAAAGTCCCCTACTATGATTGTTACTGTCAATTTCCCCTTTTATGGCTGTTAGCATTTGCCTTATGTATTTAGGTGCTCCTATGTTGGGTGCACAAATATTTACAATTGTTATATTATCTTCTTGGAGTGATCCCTTGATCATTATGTAGTGTCCTTCTTTGTCTCTTGTAATAGTCTTTATTTTAAAGTCTATTTTGTCTGATATGAGTATAGCTACTCCCAGCTTTCTTTTGATTTCCATTTGCATGGATTATCTTTCTCCATCCCCTCACTTTCAGTCTGTATGTGTCCTTAGGTCTGAAGTGGGTCTCTTGTAGACAGCACATATATGGATCTTATTTTTGTATCCATTCAGCCAGTCTGTGTCTTTTGGTTGGAGCATTTAATCCATTCACATTTAAGGTAATTATCGATATGTATGTATGTTCCTATTAACATTTTCTTAATTGTTTTGGTTTTGTTTTTATCGGTCTGTTCCTTCTCTTGTGTTTCCTGCCCAGAGAAGTTCCTTTAACATTTGTTGTAAAGGTGGTTTGGTGGTGCTGAATTCTCTTAGCTTTTGCTTGTCTGAAAAGGTTTTAATTTCTCTGTCAAATCTGAACGAGATCCTTGCTGGCTAGAGTAATCCTGGTTGTAGGTTTTCCTCTTTCATCACTTTAAATAGGTCCTGCCACTCCCTTTTGGCTTGCAGAGTTTCTGCTGCAAGATCAGCTGTTAACCTTATGGGAATTCCTTTGTATGATGTTTGTTGCTTTTCCCTTGCTGTTTTTAATATTTTTTCTTTGTATTTAATTTTTGATAGTTTGATTAATATGTGTCTCGGCATGTTTCTCCTTGAGTTTATCCTGTATGGGACTCTCTGAGCTTCCTGGACTTGACTATTTCCCTTCCCATGTTTGGGAAGTTTTCAACTATAATCTCTTCAAATATTTTCTCAGACTCTTTCTTTTTCTCTTCTTCTGGGACCCCTATCATTTGAATGTTGGTGCGTTTAATGTTGTCCCAGAGGTCTCTGGGACTGTCCTCAATTTTTTTACTTCTTTTTTCTTTATTCTGCTCTGTGGTAGTTATTTCCACTATTCTATCTTCCAGGTCACTTATCCGTTTTTCTGCCTCAGTTATTCTGCACTGATTCCTTCTAGAGTATTTTTAATTTCATTTATTGTGTTGTTCATCATTGTTTGCTCTTTAGTTCTTCTAGGTCCTTTTTAAACATTTCTTGTATTTTCTCCATTCTATTTCCGAGATTTTGGATCATCTTTACGATCATCACTCTGAATTCTTTTTCAGGTAGACTGCCTATCTCCTCTTCATTTGTTTGGTGTGGTGGGTTTTTACCTTGCTCCTTCATCTGCTGCATATTTCTCAGTCTTCTCATTTTGTTTAGCTTATTGTGTTTGGGGTCTCCTTTTTGCTGCCTGCAGGTTCATTTTTCTTCTTATTTCTGGTGTCCGCCCCCAGTGGGTGAGGTTGGTTCAGTGGCCTGTGTAGGCTTCCTGGCTGGAGGGACTGGTGCCTGTGTTCTGGTGGGTGGGGCTAGATCTTGTCCCTCTGGTGGGCAGGGCTGAGTCTGGTGGTGTGTTTTGGGGTGTCTGTGAACTTAGTATGACTTTAGGCAGCCTGTCTGCTAATGGATGTGGTTGTGTTACTGTCTTGCTAGTTGTTTGGCATGGGGCGTCCAGCACTGGAACTTGCTGGCTGTTGGGTGGAGCTGGGTCTTAGGGTTGAGCTGGAGATCTCTAGGAGAGCTCTTGCCAATTAATATTACATGGGGCCTGGAGGTCTCTGGTGGTCCAACGTCCTGGACTTGGCTCTCCCACCTCCGAGGCTCAGGCCCGATACCCAGCCGGAGCACCAAGACCCAAAACCCTGGTTCTTCTCTGTTGGTAACCCTAGTATGATAACGATGTTGACAACGACAACTGCAATATGGTGCTTACAGTGCCTGAATGGTGGGGCGACCACATTTGTGGCAGTGAGACCTCAGGCTAAACTGAACCTTCTGAGAGACATCCGAAGGATGTCAGTGCGACGAACTGGGTTCTGACTGCAGACTGTTGATGCTTTGGAGGAGGCTAAATAACAGTCAGGACATGTTATAGAAAATTGTTTCTTTTTCTTTGTAACATCAAGTAAATCTTGCAGTGGCTCTGGGAGTGTTGTTACCCCTTGGGCTCACTGAAGGGTTGTACTTGAGAATCAGACCCTTCAGTACTTGCACCTGTTGAAAATCTGCCACAAGCTTTTCAAACATTCAAACCAAGGAACCCACTCTTGAAAGCTACGTCATCATCATGCTCGCCCTGGCTGATGCGTCCTCGACGTTGCTGGTGCCCCACCCCCACCATCTGAGGCACCCAGTGACTCTGATCTTGCCAAATCCAGTGATCAACTCCCATTCTCACCTTGCTTCTCTTCTGTGCACTTTATATTGATACATTCAACACTTCCCGCCCTTCAGAGACACTTCCTCTACTGGGCTTTTGTGATACCACACTGTTTTTTCCTTTGAAGTTTCCTTTGATGGCCCTCCATTAAAAAAAGAAAACTTTTTTTTTTTTAATCACATCTCCAAATGTTAGAATGTCTTCTCTTATTTATTTACATTCTCTCCCTAGGTGACCTCATCCAGTCTCATGGCTTGAAATACTATAAATATGCTAATTCTTATACTTGTATCCACAAACCTGACCTTACCCCATTAAGCGCCAGATTCATACATTCAATTACCTACCTGACAACTCAATATGGACCAAACATGTCCAAAACAGAATTCTTAATTCCCCAAACCTAGTCATCCTTCACAAATACCTTGACATTTACAAATGGCTGCTCTTCTAGTGTTCTCTGCCTTGGTAATAGCACCACCATCTAACTAGTTGCTTAATCTAAAAAACCGGGAGTCATACTTGACCTGCCCTTTTCCTCATTCCCACATTCCAACTACATGCAGTAACCAATTCAATCAGCACATGTTCTCTTCTCACCATTCCTCAAATGCCTCCCCCTTTGAAGTCAAACCATCAAGCACTTTTCAAACAATTACGAATTATTAACTTCAGTAGCTACTAGTAGTATCATCTCATTATCTACTTTGCTACTTAGCTTTTATCAATTTTTTCTACTTGTAGTAGGGTTAATTACTCATTCCCAGCGGAGTTTTATTAAAAATGTTATTTTTCATTAAGTTGGAACCCTCTCAGAGAATTATTTCTCACCTATTGATATTCCACTAGAAAGAGTAGAGCTTTCAGCTTGGCCTCGAGATGGTGCATGGGGCTCCATGACGCTATCATCTAATAGATGTCTTGGCCCTGCATTTGGGAACGTTGCACTCTTAAACTCTGCTGTGTTCATTTTATGAATGAAACTGGAAACAAAGAGAAATATTTTTCATATCTTTTATTACTGTTACTAATTCAGGATATAAAAGATACTCTTATATAAAGATTCAGGATATAAAAGATTTACCTGCTATCCTGAACTTACTTCCGAACTCTCATACTAATGAACACACAGATTTTATCATGAGAGCCTCAAACTAACAGTTTAGGGAAAGTTTTTTTGGAAACTAGGCCATATCTTCCTATGTAACAGAGAATACTTTAATTTTATCTTGATTCTTGGGTACATTAAAAATTGTTTTCACATTCACTTTTGGAAAATAGCTATTAAATTTTCACAAAAATCATGGCAAAGGTGAACCTTGGGCTCCATTTTGAGAAAACAATCTTGCAAAGCTAAACAAAAAATCAGTTTCCCTTTCTTTATATTTAGGAATAAAAAGAACAATTTTTACAGTGACTTATTTGGGTTAAGATAAGTGATCACTCTTGATACTTATGATAATTTAAAATGAAAATGGTATATTGCTTTCCTGATTTTATTTATGATGATGATCTGTAATGTTCATTTTTCTCCCCCAAATGTGAAGGCACTGTTGGAAAAAGCTCATTTCCAAATTAAGGTAAAGGAAGAAATAAATGCCTTTATGCAAACAAGATACTTTACTAAATCAGAAAAAGACTACTGTTACACAAATAAAACTATGCAAGGACACTATTAGTCCAACTAGTAAAATAAATAGAAAAGAAATCCAACTTAAAAAAAAACATAAAAGTTTGAAAGATAAAATTAAAAATGCTGACTTATAACCCAAGCTATGGCACTTCCTATGTCCATGTGGAATCAGGTTCCGAGGGGATGGTGGTGTCTGTGGTAGCAAGGCTCCTTCAGCTGCCACACTTTTTCTTCCACTTTGTGGAGATGCTCCTACTTCAGGACCTAAGGTTTAAATTAAAAAAGAGAGAGAGAGACATAGACATAGACACAGACACACACACACACACACACACACACACAGAGGGAGAGGGAGAGAAATTGTTAAATGGTTTAAAAAAATTGTTTTATTTGTAATCCTTTGATATGAAATATAAAATGTGGTTTAAATTTTAAATATTAATGTTAATTCTATTTAATTGACTGAACAAGAGAAATATTTATTTTCTGAATCTTAAAACACAAACCTCAATACATACAATATCCATTAATTTCTACCTATTTTACTTGCACTAAGTAGCCAGTATAAATATCCTCCCCATTTACAGAGGAAGCAGCAGAATTACAAGAGAAGGGGTAAGGATCTCATATCACAGATGAAACCTGGACTAAACACTCAGGTCTTCTGAATCCTAGTTCAGTGCTCATTTAATTTTACACATTACTTCTTCACTCTTAGTTTCAGCTTCTTCTTAGATAAAAAATGTGTAGGGTAGGTCAAGCATTCAAGTTAGAATTTAAATCTATATTGACACTGTTCAAGCTTATGGGAATTAAAAAAATGGAACTCAATAATGTACAGATTTGCAAAGTATCACTTTAAGAATGAAAAGAAAAGCAAACTTAAACAGATTTAGACTGAAATGATTTCCTCTGCTTGGAATACTCTTCCCCTGAGACACTGTCATGGTTTTGTTCCCTCACTTCCTTCATACCTCATGAGATGGGTCTCCAAATATTTTTAGCATATACAATAATATAAAGCTTAGTGCCAAGGTCTGTTTTAGAATTTTAAAAAAGGTTATTACTTATGAATTCTTAAAAAATAAATAATTCTCTTCAATTTTATATTTTTGATTATGTGTGGTATACATATAAATCCCCATTGTAATGCAACAGATAAAAATTAAGGGACTAACACTATTTTTTAATACTTTCAGTACTTGGTCCAGTATTAGAGTGAAATTTAAAAAAAAAATTAAGCCACTAAAATTGACTCTTATAATTATTCAAATTAGTAGAATTTCCCACTTAGACCACAGAAATTTCTAATGTAATCAAGCCTTGTTGCCTAGGACAGTGTATCCTTAACTAAAAAAAAGAGTCGATATTCATAAACACTTATTTATTATTTTCTGTTGGTTATATCTATTTTTCTTGATTAGTTGGCATATTTATTTATAAATTTATTTGTATTTATTTATACATTATGTATTTATTTGTACAAACTACAAGTAACGATTTTTGATTAAAGAAAACCAACAGAAAAATGGACATATTTTAATACCAAAAAGAAAACTGTGCATGCAGAATAAAATGTGCTAAGTGTTTATTCACTTTGGAGTATATTCTTTCTTATTAGGTTATCTGATTTATTACTCGGTAATGAGAGAAAGCTGCACTAACCTACTAAATCCTCCCTGGAAGCAGCAGAACGTGGTGTGCTTGTCCCTGGTTCTATCTTTAATGAAAGCCTGAATTTCAAAAAGAAACAAAGAACATAAAATGATTAACATTTGACAAAATAATATTAAAATCATGTATTTTCTACCAAAAACCTAAAAACATTTTTATAAAATAATCTCAGCTATATATTTTTCTTCAAGAGCAATCTTTAATTAAGTCTCCTTTCTCTTTCATACAAAGCTGATCTTACGGTGATTCCAGGATATATTAGGGAGGGAAAAAACATCAAAAACTCATATTTAAAATCAGAGAAATCTCCCCAAACTACCCCAATGTGGCCAAACAATTCAACACATTTAAAGATATTTGATGAATGACTAAAAGGTGATTTAACTTCAGGTTATATTGATACTTGACAATTAAATTCAGTAACTTTCACATATATTATTAAATATATTATGCAAATTCTTTCTAGAATCTTTACTGGATGGGCTCATGGCCTCTGTAACACTGAAAATTTAAAAAACACCTTATTTAAAACTAACCATCCAAAAAAAACAACCAACTCAACTTATCAAAAGAAAGATCTATCTATACAAATAAAAAGGCTATTTACAAAATCCATGATAAATCCCTTTCCTAAGTCAAAGTTTGTTAGTTGGTACTTAAGTTCCATTTAGGATAAAATATCAGTTTTGAGTTCCATGGCAAAAAGAGATTATAATTCCTATCAGTGGAAACTGTTTCAGGAAATAGGATACTAAAGCAGTTGTAGAAAATATTTTGATGTAGTCCATGAAATACACTTTGGTGTACTCTGCATTATTATTAAGCATTTGTCTGGAAATTAATAAAGACTTTTTATTTTTTAGCGTTCACCAACTGGAATTGGACAATGAAACTGCACAATACAAATGATATTATACATGATAGTATAACGATAAATCTATTATAGGTTCTTAACTTGTATTTCTTTGATATCCTAAAGAAGAAGTTATATATAATTGTATTCCAATTATTTGACCATGTAAAATGCATGTATTGAACAGATGTTTGATTAACCAGAACTCTCTGCTCTTTTTCTTTTTACAGAGTAGTTGACTTTAATTATTTGGGCGCCAGACTATGCTGCATTCATTCACTGAACACCTGTTTTGTGTCAGGCACTGTGCTCTCAGCACTGGAATATAATGGAGACTAAGGTAGACATGGTGTCTCTTCCCTTCTGAAGCTCACCGTTTAGTAGGTGGAAGACAAAGAAGTAAACAAAACAAGTACAATTTCCTAACACAGAACCAAAATAGAAAGGGACAGAAAGAAGGCTATGGGAGAATCACATTGCTATCAATAGCAGCTGATAACCAACAGCAGTATAAAAGCCGAAGCATTTAAACAGCACAGCAGTGAAGGCTAGTCAGTGTCAGTTGCCTGTATCATCATCAAAACACTATATATAATGGTGATGCTGATTCACTGAGAAAAGATATTATGCTCAGTATTAAAATGAAATAACTTTGAAAGATTTTCACCCCAATTAAAACATATACATTTAATTTGTAATACTGATATTGGCTGCCTATATAGATGAAGTTGCCAAAAGCAGAGGCCTATGGATAAATGAAGTATCATTTTTATTTAAATCTTTCATCATAAAAACCATTTTTTTCTAACTTATCACCTTAATGGCTCTTATGTTAAAATGCTCTGATTTTCAACACATTTAATCAGTAGGTTCATGCAATACAACTGTATCTTTAGGAAAACACTATCTTCTTCAGTTCCCCATATGATGCTCCAACACCACCAAGAGACTTGCAGTTCCCCAAGCGAACAAAGTTTCCCACCTTATTCCTTTGATCATTTCCATACCCTGGAACACCTTTCTTAACTCTTCACGTGGAGCTAACTCCTACTCATCTGTTAAGATGCAGCCTCAGGTAATAATGTCACCTCAAGCTGTTCATGTTTCTTTTCTCTTCACTTTTCCCACTTAAAGCTGAGTTAGGTCTCCACTCATCTATGTTCCCATAGCATCCTGGGCACATCTCTAGTATAGTACTGTTTGAATTGTTTTGTAATTATTTGTTTTGTGGATGTATTTTGCATTAGATTGAGCTTCATAAGGGCAAGAACAAGATCTTACTTTTGTAATCCCAGCAGCTAGCACAATAACTCGTCAATACCAAAAGCTGAATAAATATTTGTTAATGAATATAATGAGAAGGCTGCTCGAGTTCTAGCTACTCATGAAAACAAAAATCAGTATAATAGCATCCGCTTTCCTACCAAAATGAAGCTATCTTATAATATGTCAGGTTATAGACAGCTAAAACTACTTAATGGCTTAACTGGTCAACTTTATCCTTCTAGAGTTAAAATTCACCATCCTCTATAATTATGCAACAATTTCTTAGACTTCATTTCTACTGAATAAACTTTAACTTCTTTTAAATCCATTAAGTTTCTTGAGCCAGATATAGAAATTTTAATAAGTACTTACTCATATTTTGAGTTTTAAGATAATCTTCTGTACGTAATTGGACAAAACATGAGTGTTTTGTGCTATGTCAGTAATTAGAGAGATGGAAGAAATAGTGGTAAATATGACACAGACCATCAAACTCAAGAAGCTTACAACCTAGGGCAACATCAGATCTGTGAAACAACTCCAACCTTAAAAAGCCGATCCACTGACTTCATACATTTTCAAATGAATTACCCTGTGAAAATTTTCTGTAAAATAAAAATTGATATAGAAATATAAAGTGGTAATAATATGGTATGGTGGAGAAGGTGGCAATAAAGGTGTTTTCAAACATTAATAAAGGTTTAGATACATTTAAGTATAAATACAGAGCTTCTTAATATATTTAATATTAGAAGAAAAGTTATTTCTAGTTGTTTTCCAGAATTTCTAGTCTTTTATTGGTATTAATTCTGTACTGCAGAATTCTTTAAAAATTGTTGAAACTTAGGGAACAAGGAAGTTGATAATCACTATTATATGGCATAAGAAAAATTTTATATAATGCATTAATACTGAAAAATAACCTAGTCTTTCACTTCGATAAAATTTTAAAGTATAACCTTTTACTGGAAAAAATATTTGTGGAAGACACAAAGTTAAATTGAAAGCTTGGGAACAGCACAAAATTTTGAAATTAACAAATGAAGCTACAAGGAAAATGAGAAGTCTCAAGAGAAATAAGCTCTTTATCCTCCTGTCTTTTGGAAAAAAACCTGGCAGTCATGATGTATAGCACACCACTGAAAAATAAAAAAGGGTTAATGATTTAAAAAATCCTTCCTCCCTTGGGCAGGACTGTGGATGGTTAAGGAAAAGGAAATGGATATCAGCTGTCTTAAAAGTAAGTTTAAAAATCTTTAATGAAGAAGGATTTGCTTGAGTAGAAAAAAGGGCAAGTGTGGTGCTATACTGAACAAGTAAGTCTCTAACCCAGAGTTCAGAAGGTTCAATATTCTCACAATACACAAAAACAACTTGAAAACGAGTTAAAAATTGTGTTAAAAATTACCATTAAAAAAGGAGTAACTTTTCTATTCACAGACTGTTTCATTAATTTTTCAGCCTATTCAAAGATAAATTTCCATAAAGATTTAATGCTTGAATTTAGAGAGAAAGGAAAAAATTTAAAACTAGAACTACCAAACATCAGCTCTCAACAACTTGAGAAACATGAAATGCTTTTTAATGGAAGAACAGAGGAGGTACTTGTATATTGGCTCAATCACATCAAGTGATTAAAAAGAAATACATGTAAATAAACTTTACCATTGTAAATGTACAACTGGATTAGGCATATGCATGATAAGATGTAGGATTTAGATGTTTAAATACATGGTGATGAAAGGGTGGAGGACAGGACAAAGTTATACAAACCACTTCTGAAGATCCAACCTACTTGTAATTATCATCTTCCACAAACTTTTGTAGTTCTTCTATATACTGAACAGAGTTCAGGTATTTTTGGACGTGAGGCAACATGGGGATATCTAGGCAAAATGTGATAAATAATTATCTGATAAAGTACATCTTAGGCAGAATTTTTAAAGTTAAGCTGAGAAAAATATATTTAAAGGTAAATTAAGGCCACATGGCACCAAAATTTAAATGAACTCTAGAAGGACATTACCAAGGTAAATGTTATTTAATGTAAAACTGGAGGTAATTTAGAAAACTACAGTTGTATGTTGTTTGTATAGATTAAAAAAAAGAAGAAAAAAACCCCCCAAATAGCCCCATTTACAAAGTCCCACGTATTTGAGAAACTTCATGGAAAAAAACCAGAGACATCATTGTGATTTATATTCAAACCTCATCTAAATACAAGATGTAAGGCTCTTTAGGTTTCTTATTTTTAAAGAAGCCTGGCTCACATCTGTAAAGTAGTTTTTTCTTCCCTACTTAGAAATTTCAAATACGATTAATTTAACATTACAATTTGATGTTATGTTAAAAAAAATTGAGAAAAGTATAAAACAAGAGATTATTTAACTTTCAGATAATGTAAACTCACGGTTTTTAAACACCATAAAAATTATATAGCTATAATAGTCTATCTTTATTCCCTATCAAACTGAAAGCATCCAAACATTTTAAAACATTAAAACATTTTTTTCCTAATCATTTGGGCTTGCAAAAGCTCTTTCTATATATGTGTTTCCATAAAATACATCTTGCACAAAAATTGGTTATTTTTACTCAACATAGGACTCAAGAAAGCTAGTCAACTGTTACTAGGATCAAGGGTCTCAGCTCCCTCCCTAACTAAATAAATAAAATAACTATTTACATAATAGATCAGGGAGATCAAATGAGATGAAGAGAATAGAAAATAATTGTGAAAATTATGTTAGCAAAGTTGCTACAAAATAACAGAAAAGCAAAAGATATTAGCATTTTAAATATGAAATACTTCAATTCCTTAAAAGCAAGATCTTAAACAAGATGCTAAATATTAAACAGTGAAATAAAACAATCATTATTTTCCTTTATATTAGGATGATGTTCCCTGTTGTGTGAAAAGTGGCCATCAACCTGTGTAAATGAATCATAGCTTTACCCTCAGAAACTCACCATATTCACAGGACTGCTGTAAATCAGAAATTATTCTAAGGATGTTATTCATCAAATTTGATCTTTGCTCATTTTCTAGAATGCTGCCAGTTGATGGGTATGCTGAATCAATGTACGTTAAATCTGACAGGTAGATACCTGAAACGAAATTAGATAAATGAGTGTTTTCCTACTTATAGTTTGGAAGAGTATAGTTTATAGCTGTATTTCAGTATATGCCATATTTAGAATATATCATTATTAATACACTGCAGCCTTGTTAAAACATGACCACCGAGGCCTAGATTTCTGTGGAGTTGGGGTCAGACATGCAAATATGTTTTCTGTAAATGTCCTCTTAGGATACCATTTTAAAATACGGCTTGAGGCTGGAGTTAGAAACTCCAGTACCTACCTACCTATGGGTCTTAATGGAAAGAAACTGAGCTCCTGAACTGGCTCTGCCTCTGACTAGTTGTATATAACAAAGACAGTTATTTTAATCTCTGAACCTCAGTTTTTATGTCTATTTTCCAAGTTGTGGTATAGCCTGAAGGTTTTTTTTTTTTTTTTTCGCGGTACACGGGCCTCTCACTGTTGCGGACTCTCCCGTTGCGGAGCACAGGCTCCGGATGCGCAGGCTCAGCGGCCATGGCTCACGGGCCCAGCCGCTCCCCGGCATGTGGGATCTCCCAGGACCAGGGCACGAACCCGTGTCCCCTGCATCGGCAGGCGGACTCTCAACCACTGCGCCACCAGGGAAGCCCTAGCCTGAAGTTTTAAGTTAGCCAGCCTAACCACTACCTGACCATGGGGTAGTTACTTATTATTAGTTCTATACACCCTTGCCTTGAGTTGATAACTGTCACTTGAGTCTTAATTACTTTGAAAATTGTCTCATTCTGGCAGAAACATCTTGTTTTAAAGATTAACAACTGTATCTTTGAAACAGTTCATGTGACTACAAATTGAAGTTAACCTTGCCCTTTCTCTGTAGCAACAAAAAGGACATATACCCCCAAATAATTTGGTTGTACTAGTTCTGGATATGCAAGGTCAAATCTATAAAAAATACTTCCTGAGAGTTTACTATGCACATGTAAAGTGTAAAAGACAACTATAGCTGGAGAGAAAAATACACTTTCCTACTTTCTCCTCATTACCGCCCATTCATGAACTCTCAGAGTAAATGCAACCAAAATGATGTACCTACTGCCTTCCAAATAAGCCCTATGTTTTTTCTCATGCCACTTCTTCCATCTTAAATGATACCTAGACTCAACTCTGCCCATTTACATCATATCTTATATCCAGGTCAATGTCAACTGTTCTTTAGTTTTCTCACAGATTCCAAGAAAGGAATTTAGAAACTGTCTAGTCTAAACCCCTCTTTTTATAGGTGAATACTCTAAGGTCCACAGATATTAAGGAAGTGGCTAATGCCCTGTAAACTGTTAGTGTCAGAGCTGGATCTCAGAGTATACACTTGAACCCCAAGGTTTTTTTTTTTTTTATTACACTCTGTTACAAACTCATACAGTATCTATACCATTCACTTGATAAGTTTTAAGACTTTATCATCTTCTTATTGAAAATCTTTTGTCTTTATATCTTATCTGCTCAAGATTATAAACTCATTCAGATGGTTACTCTATCTTGCACTCTAAAAAATGAAAATCCTGACCAGTATTTTCAGACAATTAGCGCTTAACACAATGTAAAAGGTTGGCATGGCAATCCTTTTATTCATCCTAGTATCATTCCTATTCCATTCAGTAAATCTTAACCGTATTCTTTAAGCTACCTATCATAAATACTTCTTTTTCTTTAGAGATTCTCAACTTCATTTTTTATGACTTCAAATAAATCTATAGCCTGGCTCCCTTCCTTTTCCTCCCATCTCAGAGGAAGGAGAATCCCCTTCCTCTCTCCAAATCTAACCTGCGATTTTGAACATAATCGCTACTGCCTCCTCTAGAATGTCCCCTGTTGTCTTCACTATCACTCACCCTCCACTGGCTCCTTTCCCAAAGCCAATGCACACATTTAAATCTCCTCTATTTAAGAAAACAAAATCAAAGCCACCCTTCCTTTAAATCTGATCCCCTCCTCAAGATAGAACCCTTGCCCCTCCCTCTTTCAACAAACACACTGAAAGAGAAACACAGATTAGTACACTTACCTTTTTTATCTTTCATTCTATTTTTATGTAATATGTGGTACATATAAAAGTTTACTTGGGTCAGGAAAAGTTGTGACAGACTTTGGAATAGGCAAAAATGATTACTAGGTATATCCTCTCTTCAGTGCCTCCTTTTGGCCTGAGCTATTTTACAACTCTGTAAGTTGTTGAAAACTTGTAAAATACAAATTCTTGTCCATAAAAATACCAATGAAATATGTCCAGTGGGATGTAACTGATTATTGCCCCGTGGATGTTGACCAGTTTTGCAACTATCTGTAAATTCACTTCAGCATTCCTGACTGCCTGCATGTATGTGTGGTACTTTGAATTATCCCTTGAAGTGGCTGTAATATCTTCCTGATTCCCTTATATATTTAATGACTTAAACAAAACATTTGACACGTATTCATTTTGTATTTGTGTGAGAATCATAATTATACCTTTTAAAAAATAAAAGTTTAACACATAATATTGGTTGTTATCAAACAATGTAATAAATACCAGTCAACTTAAGAACTACAACATCAGCACTGTTGCATCATCTACATGCTCTTTCCCTATGTTATCTCCCTGCCTCCTGTCTAGAGGTAACCAACTATTCCGAATTTTAAGATTATTCCCTTGTTTTTTTTTGAGGCACCTATCTGTATTCCTGCACAATGTATTATTTTACTTTTGCTTATTTTTGAGCTTTAAAAAATCATACTTGATATATATGATTAAATTAAATAATATCAGTAAAGTTAGAATGGGTACACAGTAAGTGATTTTAAAGTGGTTGTTAAATCAATTTTTAAAAATATGGTCTGTGATTGCTTTGCCTTACTATTTTGTTTCTAAGAATTATTCATGTTAAGTATAGCTGTAATTCCTTAAATTGAGAATAAACTAATATGTAACTATATCACAATTTACTTATTCATTTTATTTGATAAGAGTTTTGAGTTACTTGCCCCCTCCCTCCTTGTTGCTACAGACATTCTTGTAAGTGTCTCCTGGTGCGCATGTACAAGAATTTCTCTAGCAGAGATATATACAGATATATATATATATACATGTATGTCTTACATTATAATGTTCAACTTTACAAGACAGCGCCACGTTGTTTTTAAAGCTATATCAATTCATACTCCCACTGACAGTACATAAGTTTCTACTGATCCACACATGCTAACACTTGTAGATAATCTGAAATCCACATCTATCTTGTTGCTGAAACTTATTCTGGCAAAGGCATACATGATCTCCTCATTACTAAATCTTTAGACATCTCTCTCGATCTCCTCCCTTCTGCTCAGTCTCTCTGCAGTATTTATACCATTCCCTTTGTTCCTTGGTCTTTACTGGCTTGAACCTTCCTCGCTTCCACCCTCCCTCCATTCTTCTTTTTCCTCATGTTCCCTGGAATTGGTATTCCCCATGGTTCTGTCACTAATCTTTTCACTCTGCATGTACCTTTTCTGGATTATCTTACTTCTGAGGCTTCAACTGCCACCTAATTGCCGATGACTTTCCAAACCTCTGTACAGAACACACCTCCTGACTTTCATTTTCAATTTAACATGCCAACAAACTAACCATTATTTGTCCCTAAACACCTGCCATTCCACTTTCTAACCTTGGTTAGTGATATTATTAACTGCTTTAAATCGCTCAAGCGAAAGAGCTCAGGAGGAGCTTACTATCTCGTATTTTCCCAGATTAAGCTATTAGTGAATACAATATGATCATTGAATGATCAAGTCATGTATTACATAATATAAATCAGAGGCTAGAAGCGGTCCCAATGTTTTTAAAATCAGGAAATACCATAAGAAATATCTACATATGACCCTCTTTTCCTTAAAAAAAAAAAAGGGCGGGGGGGAAGATCTGGCAACAATGAGGTATAGCTGAGAAGGGTGTAGATACCATTATACCAACCATTAAGGATGCCAGTTTGTCATAACCCTATTTTCTTCTGCTCTCTTACTTCTGGTTTACTTCACTTATATACATTACCTGCTTCATTCTTGTTGTGAGCATTTGTAGGCCTTTGAGTATGGAACCCCTGCTATACCTATGTATGTCATAGGAATTTAAAGAAATAATTAGTTCTGTGAAATAAGTAGAAACTATTGTAAGCTGACTTTAAATAAAGGATGTTGATCAACAAACAGTTGATGGTAGGGCCTGAGAAAGAGAAAGAAGCACAAGGTAAGTCAAGGAAGAGGGGAAAGCACACGGTATGCATAGAAAGTAGAAATGCACAGGTTTTATCTAGAAGCAGCAATCAGCAATTATATGATCCAATGAGAGAGAGTGTGGCCGAATGCTTTGGAGTGAGATTCAAATCCCAGTTCTTACCACTTAGTATGGAAGTCCTAAGCCAAATTACTTAAAATGTCTAAATCTGTGTCTCCTCAGCCACTGAGTTAATCAACATTCTTGATTTAATGAAATATAAAAGCATAGTTGGTACTCAACAATTACTAATTCCCTCTCCAGCACCCTAGGTTCATAGCAGAAGAACTGGGCCAGAGGTAGGTAAAGTGACTTGTCTAAGTTCCCATAGCCAGCGGGGAGTCAGAATTCTCTTTTTTCTCCCACTCAGGCCAGGGTTATGTTTGCTTTTAAATCACAGCATCAACTAATAAGAATAACCGTATTCAGACAAGAGGAGTCATGCTGCACATAGGAGGCAGTGACATTATATAACATCAGAATTTAATTATATAACATTAGAATTTAAAAAATGAACAGTTTTATCTCTTACACAGTAAGATATAACACATTACAACATCAGGTTCCTTACAACTTTAAAAACTTCTGAACTGGCAACTCAATGTTTAGAAATTCGTCTAGGCTATAAAGAGTATTATATTATTTAGGGGACTGCCTCTTAGAACAGAGTCTAACTCTTGTTCTTTGTAATAAAAAACAAACTCATCAGCCTGCGCCTACATCTACGTGAAGTTGAATACTATTTTTTCAGTGTTAACTTAAAAGATCTCTGGGCAGCAGACTAAAATGTTTGTTTTATAATTGCCTGCTGAACTATGATAGTTTGTTTCCAGATGGTGCCCTTCCTTCAACCTGCACAGTGTCTCCTTGTTCGGAGCTTTTCAACCTCCTGCTGATCACACTACCCCCACCCCTATTTAAAGCTACAGAGAGGAAATCCTAAAGAGATTTTCCCCCCAAGTCTCCAGCAAATTTTTGGTGACGTAATATGTGGGCTGAACTTGAGTCTCCTGAGAAAGAGAGGGAATCACTATTCAAGGGTACTGTATATACAATCTGGGTCAGCTGCAGCTGGTTACTGAATTTCTCCATGCGGCAGACAGAGCAAAGCCACAATGCTTTCTCTGCTGGATTAAAGACAGCCCGCAGACCAGGAACTTCCACTATACTACTTAAAATTACATAGGTGGCTTGTCAAATTCAATTGATTTGTGCTGTAAGAAGAAAAAGAAGTTCCTTAGTACAGCTTGGATTCAACGGTCCAAAACAAAAATGCAGTTGCCATTAAAGTCACAGACGAACAAACTTCTACACTGATTTTTAAAAGCAAGAGTAAGAGCAGCAAGTCTCTGGGATTGCTTTATCAACAGATGCAAAAGGTATTGTAATATTTCTTTTACTTTTATTTAAAAATTCTATGTATGTTGAAATGTATAATTATTTTACATTTGTAATAGAAATGTCAAAATCTCTTATTAATCAAAGAATTTTGGAATATACTACAATTTGTTTAGTCTGAAAAAGGTTTTGTTTTGCAACTTTATATAAAGCTGGTCATTATATACTTTATGATGATTAATGAATTATTTGAGGTTCAATTTAATGGTATTTAGTGTATATGTTTATAGACTGATGCATACATGCTGGGTTTCGGAAAACAAGTACTTTAGTGACATTAGAAATTTTAACAAGTAACAGATTAAATGTATAAGATTTACAGCACAGTGATTAAAAACAAAGGGATACAGACTAAAGAAAATAGTTGTAAACATGGTTAGTTTCTCTTTACATAGCTACAGTGTATATGCTAAAGATTTACATATACTGTGAAGATATCTTAAAGTATAGCTACAAAACACAGCTAAGAAGATATAAAATTAACTGAAAGGCACTGCAACAATACCTCAATTATAGCATAACCAAATGTAACCTAAATATTAATATTTCGTATTACTAAATATTAAAGATTTAAAACAAGTCTACGGTATTTCTTGCTAAAACTCAAACTTTTAAATAGTTTCATAGGTTTATATGTAACAGTACTTTAACTTGGACAACAGAAATTAAAACTGCTACAACTGGAATTACGTGAAAAAGCAAAGCGATTGATACATTAAAAAAATCCTAAAACCTTACAGATTAGAATTGAGAAGAAATAAAATGTGATAGAAGTATTGTGTAAGTTGTCAGCATTAACAATAGCAAATAAGAACCCAGAAGACAACAATTACTTAAATACAGAATTAAAAGACCAAAAATATAGGTCAACAAACACGATTCTTTCAATATTCTATCTGGGGGCTTTGTTTAATTGTATTACTAGAATTAATAAAAATAAAATTACTAGTTACCAACAATGAGCTTTAACACCAAAGACACTTAAATTTGTTATGATCTGGGGGTCCTCTGTCCTTTTAAAAATCAAAGAAATTCAAGGTAAGAATCTTCAACAAGCAAAAAATGGTAAAGCTACATAGGATTTCTTCAACTTTACTTTCATGTCCTTTCCTTAAAGATTCAAAACTCTCAATACTGGCAGGATCTCTGTTAAACATATTTTACAAGAAATTCCGATAAAATTTCCAAACGATACTGGATCTGAAATACTGTCATCTCTTTCTTTTTTTGTTGTTGTCGCTATGAAAAGTACAGGACCTCAGTTAAAACCTCAGTTCTTACTGAAGCCTTAGGCAAGCATTTAATCTGAAACCCAGATAACTATTTATCCCTTCCTTAAATATCTCCAGGGGATGAAACTGTTCTCAAGTCTCTTCCCAGAACATAATTCACAATCTAGAAGTCTTTATCTAAGGTATCTTTGGTGCTTCATAAATTTAAGTTCATTGCTTCATGCTGTTTTCAGTGCGTGACACAGCCAGTTAAATGCCTCTATGCATTTACCATCTGAAAGGAAGTATATCCTAACTTTCATTTCTTCTCCCTACTAGCTGGCAATGTAGCAACTATGAAGAGAAATAGTACCAATAAACTTAACTCAAAGCATGGAAGACTTTTTTTTTTCCTCCCCTAAAAACAACCAAGCAAAGACATAGATTTAAACTTAAGTATACTGTGACTAATTTACAACATTCTCGTGGGACCTAGGAAAATTTTAACATATACAGAAAGGTTTTATGATGTAACACAGATTTATGGATTTTTCACTTTAAAAACTGAACATATGTGGGAAAATACAAATAAGAGAATGTTTTCATAAAAGGTAAACAGTAAATGTGTTTAAAAAACTCCTTCTTTACTCTTGATGTAGCTAGTCTACTCCTTAAGTAGTGTGGTTCCTTATTGGGCTTTAGGTGACAACGAAGTCATGACTTTTGTAAAGGATAAGGGAATTGTATTTGTTTTTTAAAAAAATAAACTTTTGGTTGTCTCCTTTAAATATTAACTTAGGTCAGAGTCTCTTATGGTAGACAAGAATTCACCTTACGATCTAATTATACAGGAACCCACAAAGAGCCAAGGCAGAACACACCAAAAGGAAGCTATTGCTATTTTAATTTAGATTTGTATTTTCACATTTTTGTTCTTCCATGATAACACGGATACAAAGTCACATTAGCAGACTTGCATTATATGCTCTTAGTTCTATAAAAATCTGTGTCTGATAGGAATACAAGATCTTCAGTCGGAATACTGTTCAGAAAAGTCTACATGTTTTGAGGTTTCATGATACTTTCTGAATTTTCCTTGTTTTGGTAGCTTATTTCATACTAGTTTATTTAGATAAAATAATTATATGATCTAAGAGTTTCCATTCCATTACTGAAGTGACTGAAGTGAGTGCATCTGAACACTGGATACGTTAACTACGTAGGAGAAATGCTATACGTTTACCCAGCAGGCTGATGGCTTCTATTTTACTGTCCACAGTTTTAAAAATAAACCATATCTAAATTCTATGAATCTGCAAGTATAACAAGAAATATTTTATTGGTTTTTGGTACAGGTAACTCTAGTATAGTAACTAGAGTCCTTTTTAAATAAAATAGATGACACTCCGTCTAAATTTTCTACTAATGTCAGAAGGCAAAGTATGAAAGCAAAAAACTAAAAGTACTCATCCAAGTGTACTTCTGGCTATCAGTCAGCAAACAGAAAGCCTTTGACACAAATATGGAATACTACTATGCACCTCCTTCCTATCTTATGTTAGGAAAAGAAAAAGAATTCTGTACATTCCATCCATTCTTTGCTTTATTTTCATTATCACCCTGTTTTGCAAACATTACTCATTTGAAAACACCAAAGTAAGGAGACATGGTTTTAGAAAGCAGTAGTCATCTTTATGACTCTAGTTGAAGAGTCCATATTTCATTGATACAACCTTTAATTTTAGGAGGCTTCATAATCAAGTTAGACAGGTAACTATCAACTAACAGAATACATATGGAGGGAAAGGAGTGACAGCAGAAAAGTCTGGGATATAAAAATGATCCACAAGTACCTGTGCATAATTAAGTTAATGGGTCAATATAAAGAGATATAAACCAGGAAAAGACTGTAAAAGACACAGAACACAAAGTTAAGACTCCTCTGCAGTTACTACATGACGAGGGTAAAAATCACAGGTCTAGAAAGTTATGAGTAGAAGATCTGAATCCCATTTGAGTGTTTTAGCTCCTCCAGGTTTATTTCTTTGCAAAATGGTAGATGTTTACTTCACAGTGCTGTTGTGAATGCAAACAGTTAACATGAGTTAAGCACTACAAAAATATAAGGAATTGTTACAGTGTTGGTAATAGAAAAAAGGATAGAATACGTTGCCATATGATGTAGTTGTTATTGAAAAACGTGAACCCTGGAGTCTTCTACCTGAGTTCAAATTCTGGTTCCATGTCTTAGAAGCTGTGTGACTCTGGGTGAGGTACTTAACATCTGGATGCCAGTTTCTTCATTTGAAGATGAGGATAATAATAATCTACCTCAGAGGGTTGTGGTGAGATGTAAATGATTTAATACATGTAAAAGGCTGAAACAATGCCTGGCACTTAACAAGCACCCAATAAAAATGAACTATTGTTATTGTTGCATTGCTATTTATTAATAGCAGGCATAAACAACTTGGGACCTGGCTCCCCAAAGCAAAAAACAAGTACCTGGGTGGAAAATGGGATAGAAAAGTTCTTAGTATATCCACTGCCATCCTTCAGAAACAGCAGACAGGAATCAACTTTATAAGAGAGAGAAGGTGGGCTATACTATAGCAGCTTGTTAATGAACCTGATGGGGTGACACATCTTACTCATTCTAACTGCTACTACTCTTTAGGGAGGTAACTGAAGAAAAAGAAAGCAGCTTTGGTTTTTGGAACTACTCTTATGGTTTCCTCGAGTGTTTCTATAGAAATTGTACTATAAAAGGCAAGTATGTATCTGCCACAGCAAAAATGGAACATTCCAAGCACACATTTTAGCGTATGTGTCACTGCTATAAACACTGACTGAAGAGCCAGGGAACCTGAATTCTAGACCTGGTTCTAATATTACCTATTTGTGTGGCCGTGGCCTTGGCTTTCAACATACCCATGGGAGCAAAGAGGTCTTGTCTTGAATGAGATGAGATGGTCTTTAAAGTACTTTCCAACTCTAACGATCAGATTCTATGACACATGAGTTTCTTTCCTTGGTAATGGTTATAAAAATTTATTAACATTTTACTAAAATGAAGTTCAGTAGAATTTCTGTTAGAAAAATGAACCTGCTGAATCATATATAAGCTTAGAGCATATATATGATTACAATTTAGGAAACACAATTACCCACAATAATGACTGTGAGCATGCTATCATTCTTAAACTTGTCATCAATCCCAAAAGGACATGTTACAAAAACAAACAAAAAATATGATGCTAAAACTTTCTGGTTTTAGATTGTCTAAAAATATTTTTTTAATTTGATAGATAAAAAAGATACTTATTAGAGAGGGCCAATTTAATTGAAACCGCACAATATAAATAAAAAACACTGGCAACTTTCATACTAGTTAGAGAAGATGTTTTAATTAATGCCTTACCAACATTATGTACCATTTTCCAAGCCTTAAGATAGCGAGTGAACTTTTTAAAGGTCAGAAAAGTGTCTTATTAGGGTCTCAGAAGCCCCAAGAGCATCTAACAATATGCCTCAGCACACAGTGGGCACTCACCAAGATCTGCTCATTGAGCTGGGGAACAAAAAGCATTACAATAAGGTGGTAGTTGGAGAGCTCATCTCTGAAACCTAATTTTTAAACAAATAGGAAGGTGCTTAATACTGAATTTAAGAAATTAATAACTTCAATTCTGGCCCAATTTATTAACACCAATAGATATTCAGTTTTTCTCTTAGATAGTTTTTTATGTTACTGACTTTAAAAGTAGATTAATATCAATTCTTTTCTACTTTTTCCCTTCATCGTTTTTTTTTTTTTTAAGACGTCATACAACCTCATTTCAAAATGAAGGCTTTTATCTGGACCCTAAGTGTGCTATTCTTCCTACTAATGGGCATTGGACATTGCAGAGGAGGACAGTTCAAAATTAAAAAAATAACCCAGAGGAGATACCCTCGTGCCACAGATGGTAAAGAGGAAGCAAAGAAATGTTCATACACATTCCTGGTACCTGAACAAAAAATAACAGGGCCAATATGTGTCAATACCAAAGGGCAAGATGCAGGTACCATTAAAGACATGATCACCAGGATGGACCTTGAAAACCTGAAGGACGTGCTCTCCAAGCAGAAGCGGGAGATAGATGTCCTGCAATTGGTGGTGGATGTAGATGGAAACATTGTCAATGAGGTAAAGCTGCTGAGAAAAGAAAGCCGTAACATGAACTCTCGTGTTACTCAACTCTATATGCAACTATTACATGAGATTATCCGTAAGAGGGATAATTCACTCGAACTTTCCCAGTTGGAAAATAAAATCCTCAATGTCACCACAGAAATGTTGAAGATGGCAACAAGGTACAGGGAACTAGAGCTGAAATATGCTTCCTTGACTGATCTTGTCAATAACCAGTCTATGATGATCACTTTGTTGGAAGAACAGTGCTTGAGGATATTTTCCCGACAAGACCCCCATGTGTCTCCTCCTCTCGTCCAGGTAGTGCCACAGCACATTCCTAACAGTTATCAGTATACTCCTGGTCTGCTAGGAGGCAATGAGATACAGAGGGATCCAGGTTATCCCAGAGATTTAATGCCACCACCTGATCTGGCAACTTCTCCCACCAAAAGCCCTTTCAAGATACCACCAGTTACTTTCATCAATGAAGGTGAGTTACCTCTTACCATTAAAAATGGAAGTACAAGGTTAATATGTTTTATGGTTTATGAGACAATGCTCGTAATACATGCCTATTCTTCATTTTGGTGATGTAATTATACATGAACATTAAATTTTGTTTTTGTTTTCTATCAACCAAGAATTGATCTTAAATACATCTCTCAGCTCTAAGAGTTCATAGAAACAGTATATTTCGTGGAAAAAGTAGTCTTTCATCCAAATTCTTACAATCTAAATTACTAGCACTGAGACAGGAATGAGTCCACAGTCCACTCCTAACCTCTATGACCATCCTCTCGGACTCCAACTAGATCCTCACGACTGCTAAACAATCCTTTCATTTACCTCTTGATGCTCTTCCCATCACCATTTTCCTCAAAAGGAACATGTAATAATTTGCTTTCACTCTCCTAAAGCCTAGAATTAACCCCCTCTTATCTCCACTCTTAGCACATGCACCACCTACTGCTGTGCTGAGATTAAGTCTACTCAGGCCTAGGTTCCTTGTGCTTTCCTATCTTGAAAACATTTGCACAAAACCCATGCCTTCTTGCCCTCAGTCTCAAGAGGAAAAGATATCCCTCCTATTTTCCAAAGCTAAAATCCTACCGTTGTACCCTGTAACCATGTAAGTATAAGTAAGTTTTCAATACATAAAAAACCTGAGAATTGATCCTAATATCTCTACCTCTGTTTCTAATTTCATTCCTTCTTCCCTTCATTATCAGTCACTGATCAAGGTGCCCAGAATAAAAAGATGAATAATTCATCTTTGTTGCAGTCTAGTAATAAGCTCACTGCTAACTTTCTGAAAACATTTATTTTACACCTACATCCAATTTCTCATAAGCCATTCTCCTGAATTCTTTACAAGTTGATTTGTTTTCTTGGAGTAAAGGGAAAAAACCCAAATGCCCAAAAGTAAAAAAAAAAAAAAAATTAATTACAGTTCATTCACTTACTTTCTGAAAAGGCAGGACAAAAAACTGCACACAGACTATGAAATAATTTTAAACAACAACAAAAACACAGAACAAAGACAAAGACTGGAAGTATGTACATCACAAAGTGGACGTGTCTTTCTGCAGCAGTGGACACCACTGACCATTCACATCTCTGCTTTCTTGGGCCTCCACATCATAATACTCTAACTCTTCCTACTTCTCTAGGTCCTTCAACTGGCATCTTTTTCCTTCTCCTATGGCTTAAAAAGGCTTTCTTGAAGATACTCTGTTTTAGAGGTCTATACTCCTTCAAGGCTACAAGTATCACCACTGCTCAGATGACTCCTGCATGGAGCTCTCCCTCTTGATTGTAACCAAAGCTAGATGTTTGCATCTGGATATTCGACCATTACCTCACATGCTGCTGCTTCCTCTACTGAAATGCCTTCTTTCAGCTTATCTGTCAACCTGGCAGATTTCAAGGCTTAGCTAAAATAGTGTCTTAAATGTTATACCTACTCAGATTCAAACAAACGTATCTAGATGGCTCCTTCCCCAAATTGCTGACTATGCCTTGACTATGTTTTTTACATCATATTACACTGGAGCTATTTGTTTGCATGTCTGTCTCCCTTCTAGGCTGAATGCTTCTGGAAGAAAGTGAACTGTCTTTTCATTTTTCTCTCTCAAACATCTAGCCAGGATTAGGTTTGGCATGCTGTACTCAGCACACTGTAAGCACTACAATAAATACTTGAAGAACGAATAAATAAATTAGTAACTGAACCCTAAAACAATCTTTTCCCCAAACTGGCATTCTCCTTTTAGAAATAAGTAAATTATTATTATAAAAGCAATAATTACTGAAGAAAATCTAGAAAACACTAACAAACTTTGTAAAAAGGTTTGCTGAATATCCAAATACTCAGAAATAAACTACAGTTAACACTCTGGTAATAACCTTCAGGTCTTTCTCACCCCCCGCCCCCATAGACATGGTAACCAATATTCTTGCAACTTTAAAAATTAACTTTGTTCTTCTTTTTTTTCCTCTATGATTATACTCTCAGGATATAAATTTCTGTAAGTAAAATTGATAGGTAAATGGATTTTGACTTCTCTAGTTTGGTGTATGTTACTACCCATTTTGGAATTCCCTTGGCTCATCTTTGACACTTCCCTCCTGTCCCACACATGTAGTCAACTAAGTTCTATCCATGTTGCTTTTCAGTCTTTCACGCATGTGTCCCTTATTTCTATTCAGAGCCAGAACTCTAACTTAGATCCAAATTATCTATGGAAGCAGCTAGAGGATAGAGACATCCTGGATTTCTAGATGGGTGACCTTGGTGGGGCTGGGGGCGGGTGGAAAGGGTTCCTCTGTGCCTTAGAATGTCTCTACTCTCTGTAACACAGACACAACATTTCTTGTATTCACTGTTGAATTATCAGTTACCTTCACATGTACACACAGTACTTATACACACATCTAAATAAAATGCCTTCTATCTACAATACAAGCTCCTTCCTGGTAGACGGATACTGTGTCATTTGCAGATGCTAAATAAATGCTGGTTGACTTGATAACTACATTTTTATAGAGATTTGTAAAGTTGTCATTCCAAAGACCTTCATGAAAGTACTTTAACACATTCTATTGTACTGGAGTCATTCATTTTATAGTGTTCTAACTAACAGTAACAACTGGCTAGTGTTCCATTAAATTAGGCAAATGATGATCATTATTAAGATTTCCAAAGGAATAACGTGTATGAAATGATCACCTGGGTATAGAAAGAAAAAAATATATTTTTTTATATTCTTTTAAAATATGTCTTGTGTAAGCTTTTACTGTATACAATTTACCAGTAGTTTTTACATACAATTTATAATACATACAATTTACATACAATTTATAAATAAACATATCTGAAGTGTGTGAAATTTTTTTTAACTGATGGGATGTACAATTATGTAAGTATGAAGGTGACTGCCATGGAGTATTTTCTGTGGGTACTGATCTTAACTGGAGGTATCACCAGTTCTGGAAGAAATGATTATTCACATATTCATACACTGACACACGAAAAATGCCTAAGCAAAATGAGATACATCAGTTCTAGGTTTTATTACACATTGAGCTGTAGTGCAAAAAAATCTAGTATTACAGACTTAAATCTCATGCTGAGGATTTAGCATATCAAAGGTCCCATTAAACAGACTTTTGCTTTAATGAAACAATGGTGTATATATCCCAAATAAACCAATCCTTAATGTAAAAATTAAGCACGTGCATAACTTTTTCTGTTATTCATTATTTATTTGTTGTTATAAGTAAACATTAACTTTTTATTTTTTTCTATAAATGCTGGTCTCTGAAATTCAAGGACATAATTAGCTACAAGGGAAACTGCACAAAATTAAGGAAACTTGTTTCCTTTGTTATTGACCCTGGGTAAGTCACTTTGCCTGTGTTTTCTAGTTTGTACAATTAGAGAGTGCTGGTTGGACTGGAAGATTCTAACACCTCTTTCTAGTTCTAATATTCTGTGATTCTTATCAAATATAAACTACTACAAGCAACAATAAATAGACTTGCTATTTTTTCTTTACATATAATGTACTAAAATCTTTGTTCATATTATTCTTATGTCAGACTGGAAAATATGTCTAAGCTGTTTGGGTACTTGCACAAAAAAGGGCAAAGATGGATGTCTATTGCTGTACTTACATATGCTTCTGGCACCAAGAAGTTCATATTACTGCACTCTACATGTAGGTACATGATCATTCTAAACTCTTTAAATGCATAATGTATATGTATTATTTAAAAAGTGTCCTAGCCAGTCACAAAAAAGTCAAATACTGTACAATTCCACTTATACGAGGTACCTAGAGTAGTTAAATTTGTAGAGATAGAAAGTAGAAATGGTGGCTGCCAGGGGCTGGGGTGAGGGGAGGATGTGGAGTTGTTATGTGATGGGTACAGAGTTTTAGTTTTGCAAGATGACAAGAGTTATAGAGATTAACTGTACAATAATGAGAATATACTAATGCCACTGAACTGTATACTTAAAAATGGTTAGGCTGGTAAATTTTATGTGATACATATCTTACCAGCATTTTTTTAAACATCTTTATTGGAGTATAATTGCTTTACAATGGTGTGTTAGTTTCTGCTGTATAACAAAGTGAATCAGCTGTACATATACATATGTTCCCATATCTCTTCCCTCTTGCGTCTCCCTCCCTCCCAACCTCCCTATCCCACCCCTCCAGGCGGTCACAAAGCTCTGGAGCTGATCTCCCTGTGCTATGCAGCTGCTTCCCACTAGCTATCTATTTTACGTTTGGTAGTGTATATATGTCCATGCCACTCTCTCACTTCGTCCCAGCTTACCCTTCGCCCCTCCCCGTGTCCTCAAGTTCATTCCCTAGTATGTCTGCATCTTTATTCCCGTCCTGCCCCTAGGTTCTTCAGAACCGTTTTTTTTTTTTAAGATTCCATATATATGTGTTAGCATATGGTATTTGTTTTTCTCTTTCTGACTTACTTCACTCTGTATGACAGACTCTAGGTCCATCTACTTCACTACAAATAACTCAAGTTCGTTTCTTTTTATTTATCAGCATTTTTTTAAAAGGTGTTTTAATGACAATTTTATATTTTCGTTCAAAATGGTTACAAGAAAAATGCACCTCAAGAGAACAAACTTACTATGAACTTATGGCAAATAACAGAATACTTTTGTTGGTTTACAATAAATAATCTCCAGAAACATTACTTTCCCTCTACCTAAAAAACAAAATGTTTGAGAATGTAACTATACACTTGGCAAACTGCCATCAAAACAATTCTTAACTGTTAATGTTATTAATTGGCTAAATTTTGGGTTCGTCTTTCATAAAAGAAAACAGTTTCCTTTTACAAATGGTGTATTTATAAAAATAAGTTCATTCCTTGTAGGTGAATGAAGTTGAGAAAGTTCCTTCATAGTATGTTAGAGAATAGATCTGAATACCAGGAAACTTGGATTCTGGCCAGGCTTTTCCGCGGCCCAGTTGCTTCTTTTGTAAAAGAGTTTGTTGTGATGACTAAATGAGGTGATGCATGTAAAAATGCTTTGTGTACAGTCTGAATATCATTATTACATTTTTTGAGTGCACTTTCCAATACATGCCTTGCCACGTATGGGAATATAAAAGGTAAACTTAAAAAGTTAAATTTGAAAAACAGTCATTAGAAACTAAAAAAAAAATGCTTTTTAGTGGGTAATAAGCTAATTTTCAATTATTTATAATGTTTCCTATTAGTAAATTTTAAAAATACAATTGGTTTCAGTGGCATATTTATATTAGCACTTAAACTAAGAGAAACTAAAGTAGACTGGTTAAGCAAAGGGGCTGAAATAAGATTCCATTAACCAGTTATAAAAAATAATTGGTATATTCTTAAGTAACTTCAATATAAAAGCTCAGGTTGCTAACTGCATTTTAAACTCATACATTAATAAAGTAATTCATATTATTACAAGAAAGAATCTATTATCACTTTAGAAAGTATTTGCCTCAAATTTCCCAGTCCAGAAATGCTGTTGAATATACTTACCTTATGCTTAACTCACAACCCAATTAAAAAGTTTACCTCTTAAAAGATTTTACTTGCTGACCAATTATTTGAAAGCTCTAAATTGGTTTTGTCTTTTGTCCTATTTCTCCTATCACAAAGAGCACAGGATTGGGACAAAGTAAGAAAATTAATGAGGAATTCAACAACAAAAAGAAAACGATTTTCCTTTTAACTTTAGTAATTAAGCAGTTTCTTTATAGAAAGAGAATAGGTAGGTTAAATAAAGATGGTTCCCAGTAAAGGTGCTATTCAAAGTATGAAACCTCCTGTCTTTTTTAACCCACTGTTCTGTTCAAAATACGGGTTCTTAATGAAAAAATACATGTTGGAAAATATGTGGCATGACTGGTCAATGTTTTTCTTTCTATGATGAATCAGACCTGTTAACTGGAGTTTGTTAGTCTTATACAAATTTTAATCATCACAGAAACTGAGGAAGAAAGAGACTGGTACTTCAAATTCAATGTACAGAATTCCATTTTCCCGCTTTGAGAAGAATGCAATTGTGTCATAGAAGATGATTATTTCAGGATTACTCAATGCAAGTCACAGATGTAGAAAACAAACTTATGGTTGCCAGGGGGAAAAGGGGGGTGGGTAGGGATAAACTGGGAGATTGGGACTGACATATACACACTACTATAAATAAAATATTATAGATAACTAGTAAGAACCTACTGTATGGCACAGGGAACTCTACTCAGTACTCTGTAATGACCTACATGGGAAAAGAATCTAAAAAAGAGGGGATATCTGTATAACTGATTCACTTTGCTGTACACTTGAAACTGACACAACATTGTAAATCAACTATACTCCAATAAAAATTTTAAAAAAATTACTCAATGCAAACAAAAGGTTAATAAAATTCCTATTTTGAAAGAAAGGCACTTCCAGTCTATACCCTTTGAACCATTAATAACAAATTCCTGAATCATATATAAATATCATAGATAAATAAATCAATTAATTTATTTCTGATAATATAAACCAGCAAGTTAAAACTGGCTTCTCAAAAATAAAGCTGCTACTTTTTTACTAGTCATTTTAAGAATTCCTGTTAAGCATTTTGTATGATACAGAGAAAGCAGTAAAATATTTAATGTAAGAATGATCTATAACCTAATTCTACAGCAGAAAATGAATAAGATATGCAAGTAATAATGAGAAAATATTTCTGCCAAGACCAACAGTATACACTGGGCTAAGCAGGTTAATGGTTTACTTATAAAAATAGACAAATACTAAATTTTGATATTTACTATCTTTACTGACGAGAAAAAAAATAGCTATAAGCACTGCTAATTTTATCCATATGTCTTGGAAAAGAATTTCAACCACATTTTCCTAAGCCTTTATATCAACCAAGTCTAACAGGCATCCAAACTGTAAACATGAAGCCCACTACGAAAAAGTGGGTTGAAAATTAAAGTTGAAGATAATTTTAAATTTGCATAAATTGAAGTCTTATCAAATCAAAGCTGGATCTAGAAAACCCAGAACTCCCCAGTTTGCTTAAACATCCGAGGGCTTATTAAATAGCAGGAAAGGAACAAATGGCATTTTACAAATATTCTGTCAAGATTCAAAACCTTGATGTTTCTAAATATTTTAACAGCAATTCAAATAATCTAATGAAAGTCCAACTTGTGAATATATAGTTAAACATAAAATGTAAACTGTCAAAACTATACTCAAATGACTGCAGAGCAAACATTTACAAAGATGACATTCATAGAATAAGCAAATTTCTGAAATAAGAGAAATATCTGTATGTATTGCAACAAAACCACTTCATGTGTGCATTAACTACAATACTAATAGGTTTTAAAATAAGAGCAATGCTCCTCAGATATCCTTGACTATTGTCAAAGTGACAATTTAGAAAAAAAATCTGGTTAACGTGGTAAACAACTACGATGACTGCATTCTTAGACTGAAGAAATCAGTTTCAACCCTACAGCCGACCTCAAGAGCTCTAAGTACCACCCTCCAACCACTGACATTTCAGACATGCAAAATTTGTAACTCCGCTGGAACATCAAGCTCTCTTCTGTCTCCACACCTCAACACATTTCACCCATGTGTGGCCTTGATCAGACCCTCTACCCCTAATGGCCAAACTCCTACTCAATCTTCACAACTCAACTCAGACGGAGCCGACTCCAGCTCTTCCCCACAAATCTAGGTTAGCTAATTCTTAGCTAGTGTTCCCATATGCCCTGCTGACTCAATCAGAGTACTCAGCAAGCTGTAGTGGAGTTCTCTCTCCCCACTTCCCACTGGACTCTATGGTTGTTTCCTTATCCCTGGAGCCTAAAGATTTCTAGCCTATCATAGATGCAGAAAAGACATTTCTGGGAAAAATAATGCAGAACTGAGGAAACCACTGTGGCTGCCAGGAATCATTTAGTTCAACAAATATTTGAGCACCTAAGTGGGTTAACCTGTGGATACACAACCAAAAATTACAGTTCTTGCTCGTGAGTAAACAAATAAACACGTTACCATGCATTACACAAAATAATTTAAGATTGGACCTGGAAATCATACTTCATTTAAACTTCTCTACCCTTCTCTGACTTGACTACGATGCGTGTTTCTGTAATGTGAAGTAGCTCATAGGTGACTGATAAAAAAGGAGAATAATATCAGTAAAACAAAGTAGTCATATTGATTCATATGGAATTTTCCCCAAGCATATTAATGTTCTGTGCCGCAAGTAACTGCAGCTGAACACAAAGTATGCTAACAGCTAACATCAGCTGCTATTTTTAGTGCACAGTTTTGCAGAACACGAGATTTTTCAGGAATACGTTATTTTTCTGCAATAGAAATGACTGTATATTCATCTTTGAATAGTCGCATTAAATTTATGAATTAAATAAACATTTATTACACAAGCTACTTAAATTGCGCAGTAAGTGTCAAGGTCAGCAACGAAGAAGAAAAGGGAACTAAGTTACTGAAGATGACTACTTTGTAAAGCACTGTGTTAAAGCCTCTGAATACTCTGTAATTTAAATTCAATAACTGAGAAGGTAGGTAGCATAAAAATAATTCACACTGAATTTAAATGGAATGTGATCTAATTTATGGCCAGTCTGAAAAGGGCAAACATTATTTTTACAATAGTCCTCCCTAGCTTAAGAAACATTTATGAGCTTTCACAAACTAAACAATATCCTCATGACTATGAAAGCATAAATTCTTAACAAAATTTTAGCAAATCAAAACCATCTATACATAAAAACGATAACATGACCAAGTTGAGGTTATCCCAGGAATAAAAGGTTGGTTTGACATTAAAAATACAATCCACAGAATTTATCATATTAACAAAAGGAAAAAGAAAAACCATATCATCATGTCAGTAGATAAATAAAAAGCCTTTGACAAAATCCTAAATCCATTCATGGTAAGAATTCTCAACAAACTAGGAAATAGAAGGAACAAGAATTTTTAAAGTAGTTATTACGGCTTAAAGGAAACTATGTTCATAATAAATGCAAGACTGGAATCTCAGAAGAGAAAGAAAAACGATAAAAAAATAATCAAATTGAAACTCTATAACTAAGACATTTAATACCTAAAATAAATATAACCCAAGAAAGATAGCATTACATATTTCCAGTTTCTGCAAATTTTTAATAGTAATCTGTAGTGCTTACAAGTCACTGTATTATAATTTTTAAAAACCTGAAACATAATAAAAACATGGACTAGAGAATTGATCACCTCTGATTTTTGTGTGTGGTTTTCAATTTCCTTGTTATTTAAAATGTGAAGGCAACTTAGCTGATTCATTTGCTTAACAAAAATGTATTGACCGTCTACTTAATAGTTAAAACAGTGATGACATGAAGTCAGAAGAAAAACAAAAACAGTCTCCATCTTCAAGGAGTAATCTAGAGGGAAGAGTTTATAGTCTCTAAGAATCCCTTCTAATGATGTAACTGTGGAACTGTTTATTTAATGAGATTAATTCTACTCCAATAAGGCCCCATAAGGGACCCTGTATATACTTGGCACAGTATAGATAACACATTCCTCAAAATTTCAACAATTCTATTATCATTACAGTACAGACTTTCTTGGACGAATTTTACTTGACTAAGCTCTCTTACTTTCACACATTTTCTAAAAATTATATATGTCAGAATTTAAAAATTTTTAGTAAAATATAAAATTTGACAACTGAAATTTCTATACTTTTTTGGTTGTTCTAATAGATCTTTAGGGTAATTTTTATTTCTGAACCACTTCATATCTTGACATACTTACGAAAAAAAATCAAAGCATCAAAACACTGGAGAAGGGTGAAACGAAATAATGTTCAGTAAAACTAGAAGCTATCTTTCTTTAGATAAAAAATATGGAAATCACAAGTTCAAGAGACTCTACAAATGATTTTACAAAATGTTTTGTCATTTTAAAATTTATGAAGAACTTATCAGTGGATTAAAAAATAGGGAGTGAATTCATAAAACTGTGAGATAACATGGGGACAACTGTAGCACAGCAGTTCAGAGCATAGATGCTGGGATTAGAAAAAAGTGGGTTTAAGCCTATGGTTTAAAGACTAGCTAGTTAACTGTTTCATCTATAGAACATCTGTAAACTATCAGAAAGTCATTGTGTAGATTAAATAAGAAAATTACTATCAGTCATATAAATTGATACAACACTTTAGAAAGGCATTTTGCCAACATTCCTGAAGTGTATTCTTATGGTTGTATGAGGGAAAAAGTTAAAAGATTCCAAAAGTTTGGGAAACTGGTTTACTTCAGGGCTTCTCGGTCTTTAATATGTGAATGTATATTGTGTTTCCGAAAGGGTAACATAATATTTAGCAGTCTAAAACTTATTTGACTGTGGTATGCCATTTTCACTGAGCATCTCAAGGGACTAGTGTGTTCCATTGAAATCAAATTTTGGAAACTAAAAATTGGGCACTATGAAGAACTGTAAAGCTGTTCATACCATTTTGATCCAGTAGATCAATCCTGCAACATTTTTATAAGTATGAAAAAACGAAGCCAATAAGAAGACACTTTGTACAGTGTTATTTATAATAGCAAAAATCAGATCCAATGTAGATCCAATGTAGATCCAATCAGATCCTCAGTATCCAATGGCAGTGGAATAAACATGATATATCATCAAAGATTGCATATTACAGCTACTGTAAGTGCTAGAATGGAGACTGTAGTCCAATGGAAATGTTTGTTAAAATAAAAAGACAGAATCCAATTTTCTATTATAACAATACAAATTATAACAAATTATAACAATACAAAAATGTATGTATTTGGACAAAGACTTGCAAGAACAGTGGAAGATAAAACAAGTTAATGTTCCAGATAGTGGGACTGAGGTAATTCTTTTATTTAGTTTTTTTTTTAATATAAATTTAGTTTTTTTAACTTGTAGAGTATTGTGTACACAATACATAAAAAGTGGTATCTGTAAACAAAGATACAACGGTAAGACTCTTGACTAAAAACTACTTTAATATGGCTCTTTTCCTATTAAGTTTCCTGGCAATCAAAGATATTCTGATTACAGGACCATTCAAAGACTGTCAGCATGCAAAAGAAGCTGGACATTCAGTCAGTGGGATTTATATGATCAAACCTGAAAACAGCAATGGACCAATGCAGTTATGGTGTGAGAACAGTTTGGATCCTGGGGGTTGGACTGTTATTCAGAAAAGAACAGATGGCTCTGTCAACTTCTTCAGAAATTGGGAAAATTATAAGGTAAATCAGTGTTTCAGACGTGGGGGAGAGGCAGAACAAAGCAGCTCTTGCAATAATAGTCATTATATGCAATAAATAAGATACACAGTTAAAAAAAACTATCCATATGTTTTTCATTATCTGCATTTGTCAAAAAGACAATTCTCATCTCTGGTTTTAAAGTCAAAATTAAAACGCAGAAAGGAAACTGAAGATGTACTAAAATGTTTCCTTTCAGTCTGAATGACTTACACATGTATTTAATTCTTTGCAAAGACTGATCCTAATTTCATTTTCTAAGAAGACAACTGCTTTTTTAATCATGACCACATTTGTGCCCATTATCAAGTATATTTAATCAGAGATAAACAGTCCTAGAAAAACAGTCATGTTCTGGAGGTCTTATACTTTATATTTACTTACTTATTTATTTAAAAGATTTTTTTGATGTGGACCATTTTTAAAGTCTTTATTGAATTTGTTACAATATTGCTTCTGTTTTATGTTTTGGGTTTTTGGCGGCAAGGCATGTGGGATCTAAGCTCCCCCACCAGGGACTGAACCCGCACTCCCTGCATTGGAAGGGGAAATCTTAACCACTGGACCGCCAGGGAAGTCCGGGAAGTCCTCTACTTTAACAAGGGGAAAAAATCCTGCAACACAACCCCCTGAAAATACATTTAGCATTAAGATCAGGTTTACCAAACTTATATTCTGCTGCATACCTGCAATGGCAAATGCTTACTGAAATAGGATAGTTAATTGATTTATTTTTTTTTTCAAATATTAACCTACAATCTTTCAAAGGAGCTTTGTTTTATCTTCTTACATTTACTTATTTCTAATACAGTCAAAGAAGATAATTTGTTCTAAAACAGATACTATCATTTTTATTGAATATCATAAAAATGTTAGATGTCCTATTTGACTATGGTGGGGACAATATCTATACACAAAAAATTTTTTATGAGTATGAGAGAAATCAGGAACCCTTTTTAAGGGCCTGGGTAGTTTACTAGTTAATGTTTTTAGTCGCTCTGAATAATTTTAGTCCCTTCTGCCTTTGTCTTATTTGTAAAGTTTGGAGGTAGTTGTGCAAATAAATGTTGACAAATTAAGAGAAAGCAAAACAAAACAAAGTGATTATATGGGACTTCAGTAGAACAGGTGATCTACAAAAATGGAAGGTCACATTACCACTTAAATTGTCAATATTTTTATGCTATCAAATGTTTAAAACTTATCTATAAGAAGTTTACTATCTCTATACTTATTCATGTAAGCATGCTCTCTGTTTATTAACAGAAAGGATTTGGAAACATAGATGGAGAATATTGGCTTGGACTGCAAAATATCTATCTGCTTAGCAATCAAGATAATTATAAGTTGTTGATTGAATTAGAAGACTGGAGTGATAAAAAAGTCTATGCAGAATATAGCAGCTTTCGCCTGGAACCTGAAAGTGAATTCTATAGACTGCGCCTGGGAACTTACCAGGGGAATGCTGGGGATTCTATGATGTGGCATAACGGTAAACAGTTCACCACACTGGACAGAGATAAAGATATGTATGCAGGTGAGTAAGAAAAAACTGATGTGTATTCTCTGTAGAATCACCACTTTCTACGCATTAAATAGAACCCTGTTATTAAAGTACTGCCATTAAAGTCTTTTCAGAAAGGTCATTTTAGACTCAGTCAAAGAGAATACAACCTGCTGAAAGGAACAGCTTTTAGGAGCTCTTCTCTAAGGCAATCCCAAAGTGTGAACTCTGTGAACAAGGTTCTGTTGTTCTAACTTGAAGGGGTGGGGATGGGAAACAAAACATACTCATCTGGAAATAAAACTTCCAACTGCCTAAAATTGCTAACAAATCCCACTGGACCCCTACCATATGCTAGACACTGTTGTAGGTGCTGAGGAATACAGCAGTGAACAAAGTTCCTGCCCTTTTGGAACTTACTTTCTAGAAGGAGACAAGATGATTTGTTAGGTGGTGACAAGTACTTTAGGAAAAGTAAAACCGAATAAGGGAACAGGGGGTGGGTGCCATTTTATGTGGGTTGGCCAAGAAAGGTAACATTTGAATGTTACCCAAAGGGAGTGAAGGAAACAAGCCATTTGGGTACCTGGGGTAAAGGTACTTCTTGCTAAAGGGGACTAGCAAGACGACTGCAGCATGTGGTATAGGAATAGCAAAAAAGCTTTATTCAGAGGGGAAACAGTCTCTTTAGAAAGACTCATTTAGGCCATCCACATAATTTTTAATTTAATTTTCACATATTTTTGCCTTTTTAACCTAGGTTTCTCGCTCTGATAAAGACATACTCCTGACAGTTGATTTATTTTTACGTTCAGCTGCGTCTTGCCAAGCAGCGCATAGGTCTCTATTTCACACCGGCAAAAGAGTAAAAAAGAAGACAAATATGATCATAATACATGGCTTATTTATAGAAATTCATTTGATTGCTAATAGTATTATTTCATATTATTTTTTTGCTATTTTGAAAATCAATTTTCCCCAAACTTTACTCTGTTTAGCAACTCCATATCCTTCCCTCCCAATCTCTCCAATCTCTCTCTCTTGCACACAAAAACTACTTGCATTTTATTTATCCTGTTAGCCAGAAAATTAAATCACTTAACAACAACAACAACAACAAAAAAGCATGTACTAAGCAAAGGGCAAAATAAAAATGGCAATTCAAGTGATCCTTCAAGTAGGTGATACTTAAGCAACAGTAACAGAATAAATGAAGAAACAACACTATGAAGATAAAGGTAACTGAAATCAGTAAGAAAAACTCCCATTGTTCTAAAAGTAGAATAAGTATTTGATGGTTTACAGAGTACCACACTTAGAAGAAACTTTTACTCTGATGTCTATATTTTTTCCTCAAAGGAAACTGCGCCCACTTTCATAAAGGAGGATGGTGGTACAATGCCTGTGCACACTCTAACCTAAATGGAGTATGGTACAGAGGAGGACATTACAGAAGCAAGTACCAAGACGGAATATTCTGGGCTGAATACCGAGGTGGCTCATACTCCTTGAGAGCAGCTCAGATGATGATCAAGCCTATTGACTGAAGGGAGACAGTCTCCAATTTAAATGACATAGAACTCTATTTTTCAGTTCCTAAAAATGTAAATGTTACATGTATATTATTTTGCACAATTCATTTCTACAGATATAGTTTTTTAAATGAATTTTACTACAACTATAAAAGGGGATTTATGAATGTAGTTTCACCTTCCCTTAATACACTGCAGATAATCTGTATCTATAATCCAAGTTATTTTTAAAATATTATTGACTAAATACAGGCAAAGTTTGTTCTCTAAAATGTAAATATTTGCCACAGTGTAAAACAAATTTTAGTTTTATTTTAAATCAAAATTCAATCATGTTCAAGATCCTTATCAATTTATTTAAAAACTTTATGAAAATGCTATAACTTCCAATGGAAAAAATAATTTTAAGATTTCAGCAAAATAATACATTTTATTTATAAAAATATAGACAGGAAATTAGAAGAAAACTCTAGTTTTGCCAACATTCTGCATTGAATAAAAGTTACTTCAAATTGAATTTGTGCCTTTCACATGAAATGATTAAATATGAATTCCTGACAATATGTTTTGTCAATTTCCCAAAAGAATTAAGAAACCCACAGTATTAAAATATGTATCTTTAAAAATAAAAAAATAACGTATGCCGTATTTAAATGGTCAATTTATAAAAACAGAAATATACAAATGAATTTTTCAATATTATCTTCATATGATTTGCTGAACATCAAAATCTCCTGACATCTATTTTATGTTGTTGTATCAGTAAAGTGTTGATATTACAAAAGTGCAGAATATTTAGTGAGCCAATGGTTTAAAGAACTGAATTATAACTCTAAGTTTATTTATTAATATTTTTCCCTCCCTAATTTACTGATCTTTACTATTTAGAAAAAACGTGTCTGCTAGTCAAGTCAGAAAGCTTGGACATCTTTACAAGCATTACTGCATACTTATGGGTGAGACTAAAACAACTTCAAGAAACTGTTAGCTATTTTTCCAATACTGAGATTCAACAGCTTCAGAATGGAATCCACAGGGGTTTGCCTAGTCCAAACTGTCAATTCCAGTGCGTGTATGTGTCTTTAACTCATCTTTGCAACTAACAACTTTATTACCAATCTTCCAGAACAATTTTCTTCTAGAAATTATGTTCTGCTTAGAGCTGACCTTCCCTTAATTCATTTGTGAACTAAAAATTTTAGAGAAATCTCTTGAGACTTTTGCTCAACCAATCAAAACTGAAGATAATTATCTGAACAACTCAAGTCCATCAACATGACCAATGTTTTTGCTCTGCCACATCTCAAAATAAAACTTCTGGTGAAAGAAGGTAAGAGAACATCAAACCCTGATGTTATTCTTTGCTTTACCTATGGTCATTTCGGAATGGCTTTAAAGTCCCTCTCCACCACCCCCAGAACCAGAAAAATCTGCTGTAAGATTTCTGGGAGAAATTAGGTATCTAATTGTTTCATCAAATCTTAACTGAATAAAATTTTACTAGGGCATTCCATTTATTTGCAGAACTACAGCATTTCACTTAAACATCCAAAACGCTATTAAAGACAAGTCTTAGAGAATTTTCACAGAAGAGAATATTATTAAAGCTAGAATCATGTGAAAGTCAACAAACTAGAAAACTGTGCTGAATGCTAACTGCCTTGGCCACAGGGTCCATTGTGCTCTCCTTTATAGAGGTGATATAGCTCTGCTCTGAAGTTCCTGGAAAGCTTAAGAATGACTTAGGCAAGTGAGTTCCTTGAGATCAAGGAATAAGAAGCAGTATTGGGCTTCCCTGGTGGCGCAGTGGTTGAGAGTCCGCCTGCCGATGCAGGGGACACGGGTTCATGCCCCGGTCCGGGAAGATCCCACATGCCGCGGAGCAGCTGGGCCCGTGAGCCATGGCTGCTGAGCCTGCGTGTCCGGAGCCTGTGCTCCTCAACGGGAGATGCCACAGCAGTGAGAGGCCCGTGTACCGCAAAGGGGAAAAAAAAAAAAAAAAAAAAAAGAAGCAGTATCATATCATAGCTAAGCATAGGTCCTAAAGGCAGAACTGCTTGGGTTTGTGGCCCAAATCTACCAGGTACATGTGTTCCCTGGGGCAATTTATGTATTCCTGCCTCAGTTTTGTTATCTATAAAATGGAGATAACAACAGTACCTAGCTCACGTAGTTACTGTGAAAATCAAAGGAGGTAATACATGTGGTAAAACATTTAGAATAATGCCTGACACTAGTAAGTACTCAGTAGCTTTTAACTACCAGATTACTACTGCTCATCTATGTACTTTCTGCATTACCTATCATGGTGCCTTGCACAGAGTGAGTAATAAATGTACTAAAAGAAACAATATATCCAAATTTTCAGGTGCAAAATTACACTGATCCATGATCTTCATTTGCAAACCTAACAGAGCTATGTCAGCTGTTATGGCAGGTAGTTAAGAGAATGGGCCGTAAGAAAAATTAAGGTAAGAATAGCCATAGTAAGGGACTTCAGCCTAATGAGAATCTTGTGAGAGATTAGATAAGTCACATGTATGGTAGGCAAGGTCCGATAGCTAGCTACTTTGCAGGTTACAAAGGAATAAGGTGTGGCTGCCTGACCTTCAGTAAGATTGAGCTATAACCTTGCAGCTGGTTTCTAGAAGGATTATTTATGCTTAGTTATTTTTAATAAATGAAATGAAGCTTATCCTAAAAATGACTTAGACCCTATTCTCCACTCAGTGGGATACCATCAATGTCAAGGAAACTTGGCATCTCTGAAGTAGACTTTTAAAACATGAGATATTGGATGAGGCCAATATTAGAAACCATCCTGAAATTTAGTAGATATGAACTAACAAGCTCATCCTCAGGCTCCAAGCCTGGTTGAGTATAAAGATCAAATTTTCAGTCTAATATTCAGTTGACTCTATGAGTCATGATACAGGAGTGCTAATTCTTCTAGCATTATATTTCTTAGGACTCCTACTGGTAATAATATAATAAGCCTGTAAAAACTTCCACAATCATGAAAATGTTTTAAATTACTTGTAAACCTTTACTAATGTGATATGATTTTTATATACTTAAATTAATCAATGGTAAGTTAAAACTTATTACATCCTAACAATTTTTTAGTCTTTTATTTGTGTCTGAGAAAATAACTAAGTAAGAAAAGAATGATTCCACTTACGATGATGCCATGACCCCTCCTCAAAAAGCCATCTAAAAATAAGCTCAGTTTTCAATTTTATCAGTGGGGTCAATAGTTATTACATCGTAATTCTATAGGTAATTACAGGAAAGACTGAAGAATGAACTCAAAATTAAAACTAAAGACAGATTTCCAAAATATTAATATAATTCCACAATGCTTTCTTTGAACTATAAATGAAATGGTTATAATGCATATCTTTATAGCAAGTGAATTTAACCTCCCTTGTCCCAGTTTCTTCACTTATAATATATGAATAATATCACGTATCTTATAAATTGTTGTTAAGAATTAGATAATTTATGTAAAGTATACAGTGTTGGGCATAGAGGATTAAGTTGCAAATAAATGTTACTTATTAAGATTTTTATTATTAGTCTCCTGTTAAGGTTTGCTAAAAAATTTACAAAATACATTACTGAAATATCAGCTGTTGGAAACACTACTGGCAAAGCTGTTGGAACTAGGGGAACCTGATTCTGTTTATGATTAAAATGCGGATCTGTATAGCTTCTACACATGATATTTTTTAAAGATATAAGGCTCTTAAGAGAAAAACTATGAAAATGGGAAAGAAATCAATGTAACCCCATCCCCAGCCCTTTTATATCACCAGTCTTTGAGTGGTCTAAAGTAAACTTCAGAAAATATACCATTAAAGAATGTTAGAAGAATTTTAAATATATAAAAAAGAATGAGGGTAAAAGGGGATATAAATGAGGTAATGGAAAATGGGAATGTAATTCTGGCTAAAGAAAAAGCTAGGGCTAGCTGCCATTTGGTCAGAGCTCATTCTCAAGATTCAAAAGAAAATGACTGAACATGCTTTATTGCTGTTTTAGAACTCAATATGTAATCTTAATGAGAAGAATAAGGTAAAGTAATCCATGGTGTGTATTATATATGAATTAAACAAAAGAAAGGAAAATGGAATAAAACTCTTAAAATATGAAAAGCCAATGACATTTTTTGACCATTAGGCATTTTTGAGATCAGTGTCAGAGATTTCTATACATTTAACCAAGTAAAATTCTACCAAAGGGGCAGGAAAACAATCTCATTAATTCCCAGAGAGCTGCAGAAAGCTTTGGACTTTGTTGAAATTATCTGAATAGAAATGTGAATAAAAAGCTATTATTTTTGAAAATATTTATACATAGATTAGCAAAAATTTCTCAAAATAACGTAAAACTAAAGAACTATATTCTACTAAGAGATCAACATAGGTTAAAAACTAGTGAAACATAAAAGAGGATCAGATAAAATCTGAATGTCCTTGTAAGTTTAGGCATGCTTTAAACATCTCATTAGCTGTGATGAGGACACTGCGATCAAGGCCTGGTAATGTTATGTACCTCTTTCATGACATAGGATATAGGAGAGATTATTCACAAGGTAATGACATCAACTTGAGCCTTTGGTATTAAAGAGATGTTAAGTTCCACAAAGGAAGGAACGAAGTCCATTTTGATCCCTGTTCTATATCTATCACCAAGAATAGCGCTAAGCAAACACTGGATGGCCAGCTGATGCACCAAAAGAAAACTGGGGGCAGGCAGGGAGTTGTATACAAAAGTGCACACAAATAAATGTATTGTATTTAAAACAAATGAAGTTGCTGGAACAATGGGAAGAGCCAGAAAGGGATCATTTAATTAATTAAGTCAACAAATAAGTAAGTGCCCGCTTTTATTCTATATGCTAAACATAGAGCCCTGGACCAAGACAAATTCAGGGCTTATACACTGCTGAGGGAAAGAGATTAATGAAAACAAAATGGTGCTTGTCAGAGGACAGGGGATGAGAGGGGCACTATATCCCATATTACAGATGGATATAAGGACAGCTTTTCTCTTCTTAAAAAAAAAAAAAAGGCCTATTATGAAAATCTTTAAGTTGGGGCAGGGGACTTTCTCTACAAGAGGCAGAGTCATACGTAGACACATCAAAACAGTGTACTCATGTCTTACAGAAGGGCAGGAGAGTTTAAAAAAACTTCTCTGTAGCATTCTGCTTCTACTTAATAGAAAGCAATGTATAGAACTGCAACAACTTATTTCCATAGTTTTAAACACATATGCTTTCCTTCTCAGAAAACCACCTAAGCTGGTTGAGCTACTGCATCTTCCCAAAATTACATAAATAAAGTAGAAATGAGGTTAGAAAATGCACATGAAAGAATATTTATCATGTTTCATACAACTAAATTATTTTTGCACACTGTTCTTTTTCTCTCTCTCCAGCAAAGCAAAGCTTCCCATGCCAAATTCTTCAATAAGCTCCTTAAGATTGTTCTCCAATGACAAGAACAAATGAATGCTGTTAATGATTTTCAGATTTAAAGCAATAATTCTCATATAAAACAATTTTTTCCTTGAGATTTGCCAAACTATTTCTCTCCAGAAAAACTGTATCCTTAGTCTAAGAATTTTTCACTATATTGTCCAGGCTGACTAATTTTTACCTTGAATGCAAACCAACAGAAGAGACAATTTTTCAAGGGATGATGAGTTGAAAGCCAAGAAAACATTTTCTACTTCTTATAATTTAATTCACATTGAATTATAAATAAATCTGGCAGTATCAAAATAAGAGTTTTGTCAGCATACAAACTTCCATATTCTTTTTTAAGCTTCACAAAGAATGGTTGGTTCTGATCATAATTTTTAGGGGCAAAAACACCATTGGTTTGGATCATGTCTCTCACGTTAAGAAATAGATAATTAGCCTTCACCTTTTCTCTGTGCACTGTAGATAGATTCTTTGGGTTGATACATTTGTTCCAAAAGAACCTTTGCAGACATAATGGATAAAGGGTAGCATTATGCAAATTCTGTATATTTGAAGAGAGATAGTTAAATAGAAGCTACCAATATGAATAATGAGCATTATCTTTCAAATGTCTTCGGGACAGGTTCTCTCTTGTCAAATGTACAGCATCTTGTAAATGTTGACATTTTTGGCATCTATCTGCACTGGGCCTAGTTTAATATGACTGGTAAAAAATTCTGAAATAAAGAAAAGTTAAATTTAAAAACCACAGTCCTAATTCATTTTAAATTAGAACAAAATATGAACAATGTAAATATTAACAGGATATAAACTATTGTAAAATCTTCATTCTTCAACACACTTCGGTATTGAAGATTAGGAATGAGAAAATGAACCAGCTGTCTATGACATAAATAAATCAAGCAGTCAAAAAGTTGTATGAAGTTGAAAATGCTTCACATTTTCTTAGGAAAAGCATGTATGTTTTGATAGATGGAATGAATACATTTAATCTCAAAGTCTGTGATAAAATGAAACTGTCACTACATTAAAAAGATGATTTTCATGCTGGAAATGAACTAAACTGAGTCACAATAACTTGTTTGACAAATGTTTCAATGTTTCACTTTCCCTTCCCAAGTCTACCAAATGTTTGTGCCAAATGTTCCACAATCATGTTACATTCTCAGATGCTTCTTCACAAACTGGTATAGGGATAATTATATGAATAATCCAATGTACAAAATTATGTGGATGCTAAAGTGTATGTTCTCTATTTTAACTTAAGTTTTTGCCATCCCCCCCCTTTTGGCTTCTAATTCTTGAATAACCCTCAGAAACATGCATCTTGCTTCAAAAGAGAATATAAGAAGTGGAGGAGGAGAAATCCAGTAAAAAAAACAAAAGCAAAAACCCCAGGTTTCTAGGGTGGTGGAGCAGTGCAGATAATGCAACACTATGATCACCAGTAGACTAAACCAGGAAATAAGATGGGGATCAGGTATGGAAGAAGGGGGAAAATGATGAATTTACTTCTGAACATGCTAAATTAAGAGTTACCAATACATATCTCATTCAATCAGTATTTGAGTATTTGAGTACCTAAAATGTTACCAGGCTGCAGGAATTACAAAGACAATTAGATGTACAGGTCTAGTCTAAGATTTGGGAGTCATCAGGCAATATACAGAAAAAAACTGCATAAGACTACTCCAAGTGAGTGTATAGAGGAAGAAAAGAAGTGGACTGAGACCTTTATAAGAACAGATTTAAGAGAAAGGCAGAGAAAGAGAAGTCGATAAAACAAAAGCCAGAAACGTAGAAGGCAAATCAAGAGAGACTGGTGCTACAAGTGGAGAATTTCAATAAGCAGAAATAACTAGCATCAACCTCTCACAAAATTACAGGTAACAGTGAGAAGGGAGATTCTGGGTCATGAGAATATATAAAGTGAAAAAGAACTGAATTGAGGAGTCAATGGAGACCAAACTGAAGACACAGGAAAGATCATGGTTCTATTATTTTCTCCAAACCAACTTCTGCACCTCAATATTTGCCTCATTTGCTTTAACCCACAGGAGCAATTACTCTGTTTTAGGTACCAGTGCTGGGAGAAAACAGGTATATTCTTTAATGGAAAACCTTTCCAGATTCCACTATTTCAACGATTTCCCACCCCGCCCCGTACGTGCATGAGAGTACGCTTATGTGCACATGCACAGACAACTTCAAATCTTGTACTGAAGTCTCCACTGTGAATAAATATATAACAAAGACCTCTGAACTAGACATCAGAGCACAAGGATTTATACTGTCATTTTCTCATTTTCAATCATCTTTTTCTAAAAAATACAAATTATGAAATTTGAGAAAAACATTTCAATGAGAAAAAAATGCAATCATAGAATCAGTAAATTTTAGAATGAGAGTTTAGCAGGTATAATTGGAAAGATACTAGATCAGAACTTCAGATCTGTCATTAACTAGGTTTTAGGATTATGAGCCAGCTCTTTTACCTTTCTGGACTTCGGTTTTCTCAATTGTAATATAAGTGAATTAGATACAAGAGACCACTGTGGTCCCAGCCAGCCTTAAGAAGAACATGACTCTGGTCCTATGTGTGCTATTTCTAGGTAAAGAAAACAAGGCTTAAAGGAGACAATTCAATGACTTGAAAAGTTAGTATGGTAGAGCCATTTTGGAATTTATGGTTCCCAATTCTCAGTCTAATGTTCTTTATGCTATAAAAAGTTTATGTTTTTATGGAGTATGAAGATATTGATGACTTTTTAAAATCCTCTATTCTTCCTCTCCCCAAATTACATCTTTCAAGAATGGGCACAGCAGGGCTTCCCTGGTGGCGCAGTGGTTGAGAGTCCGCCTGCTGATGCAGGAGACACGGGTTCGTGCCCCGGTCCGGGAAGATCCCACATGCCGCGGAGCGGCTGGGCCCGTGAGCCATGGCCGCTGAGCCTGCGCGTCCGGAGCCTGTGCTCCGCAACGGGAGAGGCCACAACAGTGAGAGGCCCACGTACCGCAAAAAAAAAAAAAAAAAAAAAAAAAGAATGGGCACAGCCAAGGTGACAAGTGGTAAAAAGTGGAGCACATGCAGAATGTCTTTCCTAATATCCAGCTTACAGCCTCTCTGATTGAGTCATGCTTATTATGGCCCTGAACTATTTATCAAAGAAACAGACAAATGGTATGTAGTAGCCACTATCTATACAATGCATAGGAGTATTCTGCCTTCAACACAGGGTGTACAACATTCCCCATTCCCACTGGAATTCTAGAATGTCCCACAATGGTCTAATAAGTTCAAGTCTTCTCTGACAAACTAAGGCTGATGCCGTAGAGCAGCTGAATGACAGTGTTATCAACTGTCTTTGTCCCTACTTTGTGTTCTGGTCACTGGTATTGTAAAGACTTAAAAGTTTACACTGTAGAGTCTCCTAAACAAGTAACAGGTTTTTCCATTATTTTCAAAAATAGTTATGGTGAAATCCAGTATGAGTAGTTGTTACATAAAAGACAAAGTGGAGACAGGGGAGCAAAGGGGATACTGGGACAAAGCAAATGTTACCATTTGATTACTCTCTACATGGGATCAAACCAATTTATTTTAATGCATATACTAGGTATATATAATATAAAGTATTTTCTGTATTTACATTTACATATACATTTAAAACGGTATAGTTTCAGTCTTTTTTATTCAAATACCTAATAACGCATTACTATTCATATTTTGTTGAACATAAGCTTATAATGTTATTAGGTTCAATACTTCTTGGAATTCATCAACACTGTAAAACATACAGTAAAGAGATATATTCTTAGGCAAATAATATGTCAAATACAGATTTGTCTGTCTCAGCACTGAGCTAAATTTCCACAGCTAAACGGCTAATTTCTCCCAGGAAAACAGTAACACCAATGTTCATTGAGACTACTTTTCATAATTCACTGTAAAATATCTGCCAACTACATAAAGCGAGAACTCACGATGTTGAAAATAAATTCATTAAATCTTTTGATCAATTTCTTTAGTTAATGTTAAATATTTTTACAGCATTAAACTTCACTGCAAACTACTGGTTCATTCTTTAAAAGCATTATTAAAATAGGTAAAACATATTGCTTTACCATATGGTCCATCTCTAAGAAGAAATGAAAATACACTCCAGGTAATAAGCTAACACATTCCTCTAGTCTATTTTTTCAACTTAACAATCCTTTAATTTCTTTAAAGGATACACAAACTTTTAAAATATATTGAATTTTATATAAACTGCTGATTAAGTCAGAGCAACAACCAGGCATAATGAACACACATGACGTAACTCACCTAAATAGGGAATGCAAGGTGTCATCTTTAAGCTACTTATATAGTCTCTGAGTCTTTTGTAGTTATCTTCTTTACTCATTACATATTCTAATTTTTCAAAGGTAGTTTTGTCTTTTCGACTTAATAACTAAAAAACAAACAGAAAAGCCTAAGTTATTTCCGAATCCAATTTTATTATAGCAAAGACTTGAAGTTATAGTTACTATAAATTTGAATTTTAATTTCAAAGTTATATCTTCTTTAATTATATTTTGGTAGTATATAAATAAAACAAAATCAAACATGTCTATTAATATAATAAACCCAAATTCATTATTTTTAAAATACAATATACTTTGTATGTACATAAAATAATTAACTTACTAAGTAGTAAATTATAATACATTATTTTTTATCTTTACTATTTTAAATGGCTAAACAATTTTTATTAATCATTTTCCTAATTTAAAATAATTATGGGGCTTCCCTGGTGGCGCAGTGGTTGAGAGTCCGCCTGCCAATGCAGGGGACACGGGTTCGAGCCCTGGTCCGGGAAGATCCCACATGCCGCGGAGCAACTAAGACCGTGAGCCACAACTACTGAGCCTGTGTGCCACAACTACTGAGCCCATGTGCCACAACTACTGAGCCCATGTGCCACAACTACTGAGCCTGTGCTCTAGAGCCCGTGCTCTGCAACAAGAGAAACCACCACAATGAGAAGCCCGCGCACCGTAATGAAGAGTAGCCCTCGCTCTCTGCAACTAGAGAAAGCCCATGCACAGCAATGAAGACCCAATGCAGCCCAAAATAAATAAATAAAATAAGTAAATTTAAAAAAGAAAAACAACTATGATTTACATGTTTGGATTTTTGACATTTTTTTCTTTGATCCCTTTGATCAGTGCTATATTGCATACAGTTGATCAATCAACAGCAGCTGTTTTAGGAGGCTTGAGGAGTAGATTTGTAGTGGATGCCCTTTGAGAAAAAATGGAGCTATCAAGGGGAATAAAAGAACAAGCAGGGTCAGTCACCCAAAACGTATTAACTAAAAGATTCAGAAAATATGTATTTTTAAGTATTCCAAAGACTCTGGAAAAAATTTTTTCTCTTTAAACATGTGAAGTTACTATTTCATTATGATGTAATCAGATTTCACTTTGTATCATAAAATATTTACATTATTTTGTAGTAGGCAAAACACTTCCACCAATAAAATTCTAATTCTCCTATGAGGTTAACAGAAACGTCAGAGGATTGATTTAAAGATGAGGTGACTGAGATTCAAAGGAGAAGCAGAACATATCAACACTCATCAGTCATCAGCTCACAAAGACTAGGTCCTGTTTTTCAGGGTCTCAGTCTGGTCCTGGAGACAGAAAATTCTAACACCTGCTCTTTCTAGTATTACAAGTAGTACAGTTGGAATTGATGTTGGAATCTATTTTATGTTTTAGATAGATTTTCCAGGGTCTGAAACACTGGTTTCACAACTTTCTGTGGCCCAGCTTCAACACACTTATCGGCATTTTCAAGATTAGGTGCAACTCTCTGCTGAGTGACCTGTAAATCCAAACATCCTTTTCTCTCCCACATAACAAAGCATTTAAATATGCAAAATATACTGACATGACATAGCAGGGGTAAAAAGAAACTTATTCTTTTTTTCCAAAGTCAATCATTCTAAAACTCTGGTACAGTATCAGGAGAAACAAATTACTTGGAACTCATAACTGATCTTTTTTTTTTTTTTTTTTAAATTAGTTTCTGCTTTATAACAAAGTGAATCAGTCATACATATACATCTGTTCCCATATCCCTTCCCTCATGCATCTCCCTCCCTCCCACCCTTCATAACTGATCTTGACACATCTGAAACACAAAACTAAAGAACTACACAGTCTAATATGTATAAAAATAACTTATATATTGGAATTTTCATAACAAATCAATAACCAGATTGAAAGGATTCAATCTGGGGTGGCATAGCAGAGACTTGTTTTCAGAGGACTATTTTAAAAGGCTGTGGTAAAATATACATAATATTTTACTATTTTAAACATTTTGAAGTGTATAGTTTAGTAGCATTATCGGCCAATCACTGCAACCACCCAAGGCCAGAACTCTTTTCATCTTCCCAAACTGGAACTCCACACCCATTAAACAGAAACTCCTCATTGCTTGCTCCTCCCAGGCCCTGGTAACCACCTTCTACTTTCTGTCTCGACCAATTTGACTACTCTTGGTACCTCATATATATGGAATCATTCAGTATTTGTCCTATTGTGTCTAGCTCATTTCATTTAGCATAATATCATCAAGATTTATCCATGGTGCAGCATGTGTCAGAATTTCATTCCTTTTTAAGGCTGAATAATATTTCATGGTATGTTTATACCACATTTTGTACATCCATTTACCTGTTGGTGGACATTTGGATTGTTCATACCTTTTGGTTATTGTTAATCATGCTGCTTTGAACACTGGTGTAAAAATATCTGTTTGAATCCCCACTTTCAATTCTTTTGGGTATATATCCAGAAGTGGAATTGATGGATAAATGGTAACTCTATGTAATTCTAATATTTTGAGGATAAATCCTATTATTTCTAATCATTTTTTTTCTGACTGTGCTGGCTAAGATCTCTATGTTGATTAGAAACGGTGAAAATGGGCATCCTTTTCCTTGATGTTAAAGCGAACGTTGCTAATATTTCCCCCACTTAGGATTTTTTCTGGTACATTCCCTTTGTCGGGTTTAAAGAAAACCCCAAACACTCTCAATTCTTCATTCATATGATCTTTATTATCTTCTAACTTGACCCGATACCCTACCCCTCCCAATCCTTTCCAACTGTACCCTCTAGGACTCAGGGTCCGTTCTCTGCAAAAGCCCCATCTTTGACCTTTTCTTGAAGCATTCTCTTTCTTTTCTTACAAACGTTGTAACATCAGTCTGGAGTTCAGTTAGGTGCCGTTCTTCCTCCTTTCTCTTCACAATTCCTTCCAGCTTATTATCACATTATCCTCTCCAAAATCTTCCAGGTTCTAATTAAGTTCAAGCACTAGATCAGTGCTGTCCAATTAAATTTTGTGTGATGATGGAAATGTTCTACGTCTGTGCTGTCCATACAATAGCCACTAGCCACATGTGACTACTGAGCATTTGTAACATGGCTAGTAAGACTAAGGAACTGAACTTTAAATTTTATTTAATCCTAAGGATTTAAATTTAATAGCCACATGTGGCTAGTGGCTATAGTACTGGACAAAAGAACACTAGATTACAACACTTATATTATTGTCATTAATAGAGCTACAAGTCATTTCCCCATCATTAAGATTTTAGTAGTTGGAGAAAAAGAGCCTATGAACCAATATTATTCTTTTTTGTGTGTGTGTGGTACACGGGCCTCTCACTGTTGTGGCCTCTCCTGTTGCAGAGCAGAGGCTCTGGACGCACAGGCTCAGTGGCTATGGCTCACAGGCCCAGCCGCTCCGCGGCATGTGAGATCTTCCTGGACCGGGGCACAAACCTATGTCCCCTGCATCGGCAGGCGGATTCTTAACCACTGCACCACCAGGGAAGCCCAATATTATTCTTATATCCTGATGATTGCAGTCTTCATACAGACGACACTCCCAATACCCTGGTTTCTAAGTTTCTTCACTCCTCTTTGAATCATCTTATCCTCCACCACTCAGCCTCCACTCCCTAGGACATCCTGAACCCAATAAATATTTGAGGGCACCAGGATTTCCACCAGTTACCATACTACCTTTTCATTGTTCATTATCTCTTTCCTTTTACTTGGGTTAAACTCCTCTTCTATCACTAAAACAACTTTTACATTTGCCTACTTTATCTCTTATACTATCCTTGACCCCTCTGTGGTACAAACAAGCCTAAAAAAATTCCATCTCTGCTTAAATACAATTATCCGCACTTCTCCAGGTTAATGCTGAACACCTGACCTGGCTGGAGAATACATAACTTTGCTGACTGGTTTCACTGTAAGTTCACAACCAAAAATCTCAGGTGGACCTTCATAAGACCTACCAAACCTACAATGTTTCCCTAGTTAATTCACTCTCACACTCTCCTAGACGACTTTCATCCTTTCCTCCTTCTTCAAACCAAGACCTCCCCCACTCTCAACTAATGACCTTGCTTCTTACGTCTTATGAAATAAAGCATCAGAAGAACTTCTGCAGAATCCCACCACCAAATCTACCAACATACCTGTGTCTGTAACCAAATGCATCCCCTTCTCTCCTGTTAAAATGGATAAACTGTTCCTGCCCCACTAGAGTACTGGACCTCGTTCCCTCGTGCCTAATCTAGTAGGTATCACTGGAGTGACTCTTTGTTCTCTTACTATTTCCTCATTCTATTATATTAGATCATTGCACCAACATACAAATATATTGTCATGGATCTCATCTTCAAAATGAAAACAAAATGCCACAAATCTTTAATCTCCTATTCCCCTCCAGCTACTGCCAGATTTCTCTACGGGACCTCACCCCAGTCCTTTACAGCAAAACTCCTCAAATGCATTCTCTGTACTTACTGTCCCATTTTTTTCTCCACCATTCTCTCAAATCCAATCAGTCTTTCACCCCACTACTGTACTGAAGCCACCTCTGCCAAGGTCACCAATCCTTTCCAACTGCCAGATCCAATGGTCATCTCAAAGTTCTTATTTGACACAGGTGAGCACTCTTTCTTGAAACACTTTCTTTACCTGATTGTGGAAAACTTCTACCCGTGATATTTCCTTTGTTGATTACAATCTCATGTTTTAAATACTATCTTTATGCTGATGATCACAAAAATGTATCTCTAGCTCTAACTGCTCTATTAAACTTGTATACCTAACTCTGACCTTATAGTTCCACATGAATGTTTTATTAGCCAACTCAAAATTGATATGTATAAAATAGAACCCCCCCAACACTCCTTCTCTATACCTCCCTGAATATCAGTAAATTGCATCTCCATTCTCTGATTTGATGCCACCTCTCTGAACTCAGCTCCTGTCATCAACTACTCCTTAGCTTGTTTCACTCTGCCAACAATGACCACCCTGCTATTCTGTGAACACTGTCAGGCCCTTTGCACTGGCTATTTGTTTGGAATTCTCTTCTCTCAGATATGCACATGAATGTTTTTCTCAATTACTCTAGGTCTCTACCCAAATGTCACTTATCAGAGACTCTTACCACACATCATAGAAAGGAAAGCACGGAAGTATTTTATATCTCATTTACTCTGCTTTACTTTTCTACAGAGCATTTATCACTATTTATGATATATCATTTATTTATTTACAGCTTATCTTTCCCCAGTAGAATGTTAGCTATACAAGAATGGGACTTTGTCTATATCATTCACTATGCATGTCAAGCAATTAGACAGTGCCTGGCACAAAGTGGAATATTTTAAAGTTTAATACCAAAAATTTTATTCAGATTAATAATAGAGCTGTTACTAAATTTAAACAAAATTATTCTCCATGCAATACATGAGGGAGACAACGAAAATAACTTCAAGGAAAATAAAAATTAACTTGAGGGAAATGTATCTCATTTCTAAACCACAATATAAACCAGAGTATAATTCTTTTCCCTAAAACTTCAAAGATGGAATTCATAACTGTATATTTATAATCATTTCCATTCCCTCATTAAGTTCAAATTTTAATAAATAAGGTCATCATTAAAAATCATTTTTAGAGTAGGAAAACCGTTCACTCAGGTGTTTCTAAAATACAAATAAAATATAAAGAGGACCATAAACTCTTCCAAGCTAATGTTTTTCCAATATAGAAATCTACCCTGATTTTCATGAGAAACATCTGTCTCTTCAGATACTATGAAAAATGAAAACAGCACTAGGCTAATTAAAAACAAAGTTATATTTTATCAAGTAAAAAAGTGTTTTAAAGTCAGTCAAGTCTTTATTACAGGACTGTAAGAACACACTAACCCTCTGTACAAAATGCAGTAAACAAAATCATTCCTCTTTTACATTAAAGAACAGTATTAAATATGAACAGATTTAACTGAATCTAAAATTTCAGTTATATAAAATCTAAATGAAAAATATCTAGAAACCTTGAGGCCAGTATCCAGTTAATCAACTGTAAAAGTACACAAATTTGCAGAAGTAAAAATTCACACCCTGACTTTGTTAAAGTAATAGAACCAAATATGATTAGCATAATATCACAATGTGCAGAAACACTGCCTACTTTCATGTTAACTATCAGATTTTCCATTACTCCTAAGGAAACAACCTGAGAGTTTACTGACTAAAAAATAATGGAAATCTGAATCAGTAAATTTTTTTGAAACTTACAATTTGTATCTTCCTCAAATTTTCCAAAAGCATAATCTTTACATGATTAACACAATTTTTTTTTGCATTTACACTTTCCCATCAGTAAGCTTGAAATGCTATGTTGTCAAAGATGTTTAAAGAGGTTCTAGAAAAATGAGTTCCTAAAGAGCAGAAACCAAGCACCAAGTTGTAACTTACCCAAAAAATACCTAACAAGCCTAGTGAAATACTTATTTAAGGAGAGAGAAAAAAATATGTAGGTTTCAAAGAACAGTACAAAGTACTTCAAAAATCTTTATCTATTATCATAATATTAACCTTACTAAGAACTATAAAAGGAACTAACACATCTTTACTTCCAACAGGAAGTCTAACCTTTCATTAACTAAGGAAAATTACTCACCGCCCATGTTTTAGTCAGCCTGAAAATTGGGGCACTCTGTAAGCCAGAAACCACTGCCATAAGTGCATGAAGGTTATTCAGCTCGTATAGTTTCTGGAAGATTTAAGAAAAGCAGGGAGGAGAGATGAAAAATAAACAGCATGAATACAAGACAACTTTAACAAGTATAATCTAGGCAACTGGTAGTGTTCTAGTACTTATTACCCTCATTGTTGAGATTTGTCTTTGGGGTATCCACTATGTTTACAGTAAGCTGATTTCGGCCCACAATAGAACTTCCACATTCTTACTTGGTACTGCCCCCAAGCTCTGGGAACAAATCTACCTCTACTTGTGTAATACATTAAGAAAACCAAAATTATGGCTCAGTATCAAGGTTACCTGCTGTGACCATGCATCCTCATTTCTAGTAAGCAGCTTCCTTCCTTATACTGAAATATTACTAGCCTCTGCCTTATGATCCAAGTTTAAAGGAAGGGTCCATGCCCAGGATCCTGATCTGGTGTCCTACTCAGGATCCCCATTATTCCAGGGCTAGGGTTCAAACCTGCTTTTCATAGCCCTCCTCAATTTCCTGCTTCCTCCTGGCTGAATCTTCAAATCCTTTGTTCCTTGTTCATGTTGGGATATCCACCTGCTTCCCAATACCAGACCTTGCTTTTTACAGCCTCTGTGCAGAAGGCTCCCATCTAATGCTAGGTTCCAACTGTTTAACGAGAGGTCTACTATTTTTGTCAAATTATTGCTAATTGCCCAGGTTTCTTCAAACTATCAGATGCTTACATATCAATGGTCTTATCATTTAAAAACTGTCCTCACCATGAAGCGACTCCAAGGCAAAAATGGCCTGTTTTGAATATGAAAACCAAGGAAAAGTGAAGGGTTCTATTCCTCTGAAGAACCCTAACTAATACCACCTTAACTCAGGTCTCAAAGAACCCCCATAAAATTTCAAGAAATATGAACTCAAGTAAAAGAAAAAAAGGAAAAGGATAAACACAAGGAAACAATAATTCACAAATGGAGAACATCAGGTATTGGCCTCAAATAAAATGAAGATTAAAAATGAAGGCATTATCTAGAAAGCAACATAAAAGCCCAAGGGTCTTTTAAAAAATGTGAAATAAAAGGTAAAGAGACATCAAAGGAAGAGCAAAAAAGGCCAACATTTATCTCAATGGAGCTTCAGAAGGACATGATAAAAACAATGGGGTAGAAACAATATGAGAGATAATGGTGGATTATTTTCTCAAATTACTGAAAGACACTAATTCCCAGGGCTAGTAAGTTCAAGAAATCCCAAGTAGAGTAAATTAAAAAAAAACGACTGTAAGTCTGGAATAGCATTTTTCAAGAACAAGGGTGACATAACAATGCTTCCAGACAAAATAAAGAGAACTTTAAAAAAAGATTTAAAAAATGGTGCCAACAGGGTTATTCATATGGAAAAATATGTATGAATTATGGAATCCATAATTCATATATATTATATCTAAAATTTCAGATGAATTAAATACCAAAATCAAAGCTGTAGAACTTTTAAAGAATAATATAAGAGAAAATCTTTGATATTCTCAGAGGTGAGAGTAAGATATTTAAGTGAGATATTCTGAAATCAGAAAATGAAAGTTAAAGATTAATACATTTGACTATTAAAATTAAGAGCATCTATATCAAAAGATAACATGAAAAGAGTTATAAGATAAGTCACAAATAGGAAGATGTATGCAAAGAATATAGCAAAGAACTTTAGCATCTGGAATTATATTTTTAAAACTGCTATAAAAATCAAAGACCAATACTATAATAGAAAATTGTTCAAAGATCTTGAACAGACATTTCAGGAGAGAAAACCTAAACAGCCAACACAAAAAAAGTGTTATTTTTCATCAGATTCAATGAAAGTTATTGGTGTAATTGTCATTTCTTTGAAGATAAAATTGCCTTTTCTTTCTATATTTCTAGGGCTTTAACCTGCAGTTGAGCACCAAGAGACTCACACATGAATGTTTTATAAGCAGTGGTACTTATAACAGCAAAAATCTAGAAACTCCTGCCCGAGTTTCTAGGCTGTCTGCCCTACAGATTTCAGATTTACCAGTTTCCCCCCACCTAATCACACGAGATAATTCCTTAAATCTTTTTATACATTATGTACATATATATATGTGTGTGTGTATTTTTTTTTCTGTCTCTACAGAACCCTAACTGAAACAACCTACTAAAAGAAGAGAAAGACCTGCCAGTTTTATAACAAACTGAATACAGAAGGCGAGTCTGACTAGAGGGATTTAAGAGACAGAAATGAGACAAAAAAATTATGAATTTAGGGCTTAAGATGAAAGTAAACACCATCAAAAATAACTCAAAGTTTAAGAGTCTGAATTGGAATTAAATGATTATTTGATGAGGATAATGGCAGGTTTGATGGACAAAATTTGGTGGTTTTGAGTGGAACATACAACAAGTACATTAAAAAAACTAACAAAAATACCAGAAAACAATAATGCAAATTCAGGATCTATGGAGAAAAGTCATGGACTTCTATTAGCTAAAACCCAATATTTATCTAACATATCACAAAGAATGTTTTTAAAAATTTTATGACACTTCTGCAAAGTATCAAATTTTCAGAAGGCTAGCTCTGCCACCTAGTGCCATAGAATGTTAGAATACAATTGTTTGCAGGTGCTCAAGGGAAATATGATGGAAGAGTTATGACTTACAATAATTACATTTTTACAATAATTTACAATTGTAAAAATGATATCCTCATTTTATTCCATCTTTGTTCACAGGTGAGATAAGTTATGCATTTATTATAAGAATAATGAGGGATATGTTTACAATTATACCTCTTTTTAGTTAACATAAATTTGGAGTTGTTACAAATTTTAATAAAATCTTGAATGTCCTATTCCATCCTCCTCTCTAAATTTTGACTATCCTTGAAATCCATGTTCTATTTCTCTTACTGCATCTATTATCTATGCTGCTCAATTAAGGTATTTGGTTAACATCCTCATTTATACTATTAAAAAAAAATAAAGTCTTATCATTCTCCACATGGTTGGCAGAGTGATCTATTTCAAAGGCAAATAATTGATACGTATTTTCCTACTTAATCCTATAAGGCTTTTTCAATCACCTGCAGAATAGACCAGTATTTTATAAATATTAAACTTCATCATAATCTGACCTCTGCCCAGTCAAATATTATGTAATTCAGCTTCTCTGAGAGAGAGAGGAAAAGTATAAAAGAAAGGGGAGGAAGACAGGAGGAATAAAAGAAAAGGCAAAGGAAACAGGCATTCAATTTAAAAAATGGACTTATATTAGTCAGTAGGCCTTATTTTCTAGGGTCGATAAAAAGTGAACATAGTGTCACAGGCAAACATTTACTTACAAGCATTGCTAAATGATTAAACTCAAAAATAGAAACACAAGTTTGTCTTACCTTAGCAGTTTTAATATAGTGGCTCAAAACTTCTGCTCTAATTTTTAACGTTTGAGCATGAAGAATCTCTCTAACAACCCAAAAGCTTACCTGCAAAGAAAAATTAAAAATAGTTGAATAGCAAGACTCTTTACTTACTAGGATCAAATTAATGACAAGAGCTATTTGAGAAATAGATAGCTGTTCAAAAACAATACTTTCTCTTTCCCTTGATTCACCACCAGGACACAGACAATCTTCAAATGTTGCATACACTTCATATATACACAGACAGATACAGATATGTATATATGTGTGTACACACACATAAAAACATCACTACAAGTTTTAATTTGTAAAAGCTAATACAAATTTTGAAGGAAAAGAGAATGCAATAAAACCAGAGTGATGCAACATGAACACTATAGAAGTGTTCTCTGCTGTATTTTGAAACACTTTGGCAGAATTAGATAAGCTCTAAGATCAGATATTGCAAAACATGCTATAGTATGTTTTACTGTGGCTCTGTAATCCCATGCTGCCATTTTATTTACATTGAGTAGAATCATAAGTGTAAAGAATCTCAAGTACAGTTTTTCTGGTATGAATAAAATGAAATAAAATATAAAATATCATAAAGAAAAATATATCTAAGTCACTCTAAAATTAAGATTGTATTTTTTTAATTATGTAATGTTTTCTAATTCAATGAAACCATTTTCAAGATTTCTTTTAAAAAACATTAAAAACCATTCATCAGAAGGCAGACTAGATCTGTAACATTACTAAAATGCTCTAGTGAAAATAGTGGGCTTATCATATGATTAAAGTAATATGTATGTAACATATTCATGTACTACGAAAGCAAAATCAAAGCACTATCAGTTGGTTCAAAATGATACAAACCTAAAAATAGGATGCAGTTAGAAATCTTAGTGCAAAGAATAAAGCCACTGCCTGATATTTTGTCACCATTTCTTAGTGAGAAATATTTTAGATTTTACTTGCAACTTTCATCTCTAAACAAATGTGTAAATGTAAAATGTATATATTTTACCAAGCCATCTTTACATTTGTTACTATACTTGAGCTACTAATGGCAATAATTATCCCTGATTCTAATAAAGTTTACTTCTACAGTATATCTAAAGTTATACTTTAGATATTTTAACACCCTTAGCAAATATTAATTACGATTCAATCTAAACTGCATGATCATTGACTTAATTAAATTTTATGTCAAATTTTAAGACAAATACTACAGTAATTTAAAAATATGGCCACTCTATATGGGAAAAGAATCTAAAAAAGAGTGGATATATGTATTTGTGTAACAGATTCACTTTGCTGTACACCTGAAACTAACACAACATTGTAAATCAGCTATACTTCAATAAAAATTTTTTTAATTAAAAAAAATAAAAGTAAAAATAAAATGAAAAACATGGCCACAAATTCTTTGTCACTCCTCACATTGAAAGTTGGGGTGTATGTCACCTCTCATTGAACCTAGACAAGCTCATGACTGCTTCAAGAAACAGGAAATTAACAAAACTGATGCTGGCTTCCAGGAAAAGGTCATAAAAGAACATGCAGCCCCTGCCTTGATTGCTGGAACATTCTCTCTGGGATTCCTAAACTACCATGTAAGAAGTCCAACTACCCTGAGAGCACCATGCCAGAAAGGCTAAGTGTAGGTGCTCCCCAGCTGACAGTCCCAGCTAAAGCCAACCACACCTGAGAACACTGCCCCAGAATGATCAACACTGAGGCATAGCTTAATGAAATTACTGGACTTAGAGGAAAAAAATCTTTAGGCTGAGACAAAAAGAGAAAGTGATTTTTAGGGAAAAGAAAATTTAATTATCATCAGACTTTTCAATATCAACACTTTGCCAGAAAAAAAAATGGAGTACTATATCAAATATTATCAAGAAAGAAAATTTCATACGAAGGACAGGCAAACTTGTCAACATGTAAAAACTCAAGAATTATTGTTCCGATGAACCCTTCCCAAGTAATTTCCTGGAGAGTGAGCTTCAGACAGTCAAATGACTAGAGAAACATCAACATGAGGATGGTAGTGAGCATTAAATATGCACTTATTCACAGAAATAAGAGTAATGAGGGTTAAAAGAAGGAGAGTACGTTATATAATGCCTATATACTCAGACAATATATACAATTATAAAAAATACAACATTTGCAAAACATATAGTTACCTCTTTATAGGAATATTATTGGTATTAGTATTGTTACTCTGAGACTGTTATTTGTTATGTAGGCTAAAGCAAATGAGTCACACAGGATACTGTATCATGCCCTGTGTTCCCTGAAAACCAGATTGTGGGTATGGAAGAAAGGATATGCAGATATAATATGGAAGAGGTGAAGTAGAACTCTGGTCCTGAATTTGAATTAGAAGTATTAATAAGAACTCATGAGATATTTTATCTTTAAATATTTGTGTGTGTATGATATTTAGATATCCTAGCTATATCTGCTGAAATGGCATAGAAATTATGGTCACCCTAGTAGCAATGAGCCTTTTTAGCATCCAGGTCCATTTCCCACTATAAGAAACCAAGGTTTATTAAAGAAATGTTGATTCCAGGCAGAGGGCAGGTGATGGACAAAATGAACATGCAACATCTTTGCATACAAATAGCAAAGAAACTGTTAACAAGATTACTAGGGTCATGAAAAAGGACATGAAAGCCAACCTGAAGAAACTTCCATTGGCCAAAGATGGGACAATGTGTGTTTCAATAAGGGTAATAATTGCAATGGGTTGAAACATATCATTTTTGTTTACATTTATGAGTTCAAAATAAAATTAAAATAAACTATTTGGTCTTCGTTAAATGACAACACCAATTCATTATCTTCAGAACTGCTAAATAAAGAGAAAAAAATCAAATATTTATCCTTCCTTGCCTATAGGAAATGGACCCTCTGGGTATGCAAATACTAGATGAGGGAAAAATGGCTCTTTATAAAAGCATTCCCACTAATAAATAAAAAAGAATGAAATGAGAATTCACCTTTTAACAACCTCAAATAATGGATCTAGACAACTGCTAACATCACGAAACAGACCTGATGAAAAAACCCAACACAACCCAGGCTCTTGCCAAAGGCACTGAACCCAACTGAACCTTTGGAACCAGCAGCTGATTTCTAGAAAACATAGAACATATTAAACTGCACTGAATGCAGTCTAGACTGTGGGAGACTCTAGAGGTTCCTCCACAGGTAAATAGTAAGGAAAAGGATAAAGGGAGAAACTGTAAATTAAAAAGTGGTGAAGAGAGGAACCAAGATGACGGAGTAGAAGGACGTGCTCTCACTCCCTCTTGTGAGAGCACCAGAATCACAATTAGCTGCTGGACAATCATTGACAGGAAGACACTGGAACTCACAAAAAAAGATATCTCATTTGCAAAGACAAAGGAGAAGGCGCAATGAGACGGTAGGAGGGGCACAAACACAATAAAAATCAAATCCCTTAACCGCTGGGTGGGTGACTCACAAACGGGAGAACAATTATACCACAGAAGTCCACCCACTGGAGTGAAGGTTCTGAGCCCCACATCAGGCTTCCCAACCTGGGGTCCGGCAATGGGAGGATGAATTCCTAGAGAATCAGACTTTGAAGCTTAGTGGGATTTGATTGCAGGACTTCGACAGGACTGGGGGAAACAGAGACTCCACTCTTGGAGGGCACACACAAAGTAGTGTGCACATCGGGACCCAGGGGAAGGAGCAGTGACCCCAGGGGAGACTGAACCAGACCTACCTGCTAGTGTTGGAGGGTCTCCTGCAGAGGCGGGGGTGGGGGGTGGCTGTGGCTCACTGTGGGGACAAGGACACTGGCAGCAGAAGTTCTGGGAAGTACTCCTTGGCGTGAGCCCTCCCAGAGTCTGTCATTAGCCCCACTAAAGAGGCCAGGTAGGCTCCAGTGTTGGGTTGCCTCAGGCCAAACAACCAACAGGGAGGGAACCCAGCCCCACCCATCAGCAGACAAGCGATTGAAGTTTCACTGAGCTCTGCCCACCAGAGCAACACCAGGCTCTACGCACCACCAGTCCCTCCTATCAGGAAACTTACACAAGCCTCTTAGATAGCCTCATCCACCAGAGGGCAGACAGCAGAAGCAAGAACTACAATCCTGCATCCTGTGGAACAAAAACCACATTCACAGAAAGATAGACAAGATGAAAAGGCAGAGGGCTATGCACCAGAGGAAGGAACAAGATAAAACCCCAGAAAAACAACTAAACGAAGTGGTGATAAGCAACCTTCCAGAAAAAGAATTCAGAATAATGGTAGTGAAGATGATCCAGGACCTTGGAAAAAGAATGCAGGCAAAGATCAAGAAGATGCAAGAAATGTTTAACAAAGACCTAGAAGAATTAAAGAACAAACAAGCAGAGATGAATAATACAATAACTGAAATGAAAACTACACTAGAAGGAATCAATAGCAGAATAACTGAGGCAGAAGAACGGATAAGTGACCTGGAAGACAGAATGGTAGAATTCACTGCTGTGGAACAGAATAAAGAAAAAAGAATGAAAAGAAATGAAGACACCTAGCTGCTCTGCAGCATGTGGGATCCTCCTGGACCGGGGCACGAACCCGTGTCCCCTGCATCGGCAGGCGGACTCTCAACCACTGCACCACCAGGGAAGCCCTCATAGGCTATTTTTAACTCTAGTTGCTTTATTCAGGGTTTTATAATCATATAAAAGCATTATGAAAACCTTTTATTTGCAGCCAAACATATGTTAAGCTTTAAAGATAGTTTCTTAATTTTTTATCATGGAAATCTTCAAATGTATACTGAACTAAACAGATGATAGTAATGAAGTCCTCAGTACACAACAACTGGCTTCAATAACCAAGTTATGGCCAAGCTTTCACACCTCCACCCTCACCCTACCCTCAAGTGCCCCATTAATACTGTGAAGCAAATCATGGACAATATATAATTGCATCTATAAATATTTTCTAAAAGGAGTCTTTCTATAAACATAACCTAAAATCATTATCATTCCTAAAAACATTAATTTCCAATTATTAATCAAATTTCCAATTATTGAAAGGTAACATTTAAAAGAAACTTAGACAACCCTTCCCCCCCCCCAAAAAAAATCAGGAAGCCACTGGCCAGAAGGCATGAATACAAGTTATCAGAGAAATAGTCAAAATAGAGTGATTATTAAAATTATGATAGAGTCAAATCATAGGAGATTATACAGATACTTAAAATGTTTTCAAAATGATTTTATGATACAGTAACATTTCATGGTATGTTAAGACAATAGGACTGTAAATTACATGTACAGCATTATTTCTATTAGATTAGTAAAAAAATAAAGAATGGAAGAATATATACTAAAAATATTAACAACAGTCACCTCAGGGTGATTTTCCCCCCAACTTTTTATAAATGTCTACCTTGTTTCAGTTTCCTTGCAATGTATGTTACTGTTTCGATAATCAATAAAAAATCATAGTTTTAAAAGGATGGGGGAGAGTTCCATTTCTGGTAATGTGAAGAAGCAGGTATCTTTGGAAATGCTCATCTGATTATAATTACAAATTATAAAAACAACTATTAAAACACAAGAGAGGAACCAAAAGAAGGCAGAAACTGGAGAACAGATCTTTGGAAAAAGTAAGATGCACTGGGTGAGAACTGCACTTCTAAAGTTTATTGTCTGAGGACATTCACCAGTTACAATGTGGAGAACCAGAAACTCAAACAGAAGGCCACAGTCTTAATGGCTTCAAAAGTCAGAGGACAATTGGCTAGAAAGTGAGGGGGGAAATTCTGAAAAGGCGAGAAAAATCCCCCAAATCTATATAAAAACTCCATCCAGGGGCTTCCCTGGTGGCGCAGTGGTTGAGAGTCCGCCTGCCGATGCAGGGGACACGGGTTCGTGCCCCGGTCCGGGAAGATCCCACATGCCGCGGAGCAGCTAGGCCCGTGAGCCATGGCCGCTAAGCCTGCGCATTCGGAGCCTGTGCTCTGCAATGGGAGAGGCCACAACAGTGAGAGGCCCGCGTACCGCAAAAAAAAAAACCCAAAAACTCCATCCAGATCTCTGGCTGACCATGCAATTGTGCATGTGCAGGGGAAACTCGAAGAAGCCCAAATGAAGATAAAATCTGGAAAGACTTCTCCAAGGAGAAATATGTTCTCCAAGTAGAGACAGAATTTAGACTTTGAGTCCAGCCAAGTTAACTGCCTGATAAAATAAAAATCAATACTTTTCAAAAGAAGACAACAAAATCCAGAATCTCCATAACATATTATCCATAATGATGACAATACAATTGAAAAAATTACCAGACACACAAAGAAACAGATTCAAAGTTGACTGTTAAGAGAAAAAGCATTAAAAAGACACAGACTCCAAAATAACTCTTTTGTTGGAATTAGTGACAACTAAATGCAATGTGGGATCCAAAATGGTATCTTGGAACAACAATAAAAAGGATATTGGTGGGAATACTGAAGAAATTTGAATAGGGCCCTTAGTTTAGTTAATGGTATTGTATCCATGTTAATTTCCAGGCTCTGATAACTATATTATACTTACCTAAGATGTTAAGATTAGGGGAGCTTAGTGATATACAGAAACTCTCTTTGCATTTTTTTCTAGGTCTAAATTGAAAAGCAGAGATTGTCAGACCAGACCAAAAAAAAGGAAGACCCAACTATATGCTATCTACAAGAAACTCATTTTAAAAATAAAAGACTCTGTAACTTCCTTTGTAATTTGCTACCTTCAGATTTCCTAACACCCTCCTAGGAGAAAATAACAGTAATGGAATAACTAAGTAATGGAGTTTATTATAGATCAACTGTAATCTTTATTAAGCATAAGAGCTTTTGGTACACTGTGACATATTTGACTCTAACAACCTTTTGGCTTACTTAAGAATAATATGAAAAAAAAAGAATAATATGAGTGCTTAAAAATCTAAAGTCAAATTTATGGGTATTGTTACAATGTTTTTGTATGGTGAAGAAAAAAGTTTTACTGTGATGATAAATTCTGACCACCTCAGAAAAATTTTAAAACTGCTAAATAGCTTAAATAAGGAACTCAGTATAAGACGTGTTTGTCTAGGCCGTTTAATAATGATTTAATCTAATTTTTTTAAAAACTTTAACTCATTTCCATTTTGGGTATACAGTGAACCAAATAACTTGAGAAACTATTTGCTATAAACCCCATTTTTAAACCCCAACCATTTTTTAAAAAGTGTATAACTAACTTGAAAGGAAAAGAAAAGATTTCACTAGAGGTCAAAAACAAAGGAAATAAAGGCAAAAAAGGAAAGGGTACTACAGCTGCCTTTGGAAGATTTCCTCTCAAGAGCATAGGGACTTGGGTTTTTTGTGTTTTTTTTTTTTGCGGTATGCAGGCCTCTCACTGCTGTGGCCTCTCCCGCTGCGGAGCACAGGCTCCGGACACGCAGGCTCAGCGGCCATGGCTCACAGGCCCAGCCGCTCCGCGGCATGTGGGATCTTCCCAGACCGGGGCATGAACCCGTGTCCCCTGCGTCGGCAGGTGGACTCTCAACCACTGCACCAGCAGGGAAGCCCGGGACTTGGGATTTAATACTCCTTCAAAGTCATAATATAAGGCCTCACACCTCTACCGTCCCGTCTGTTCCTATCTAAGGGATCTTCAAAGGGCTACAATTTTGGTGAAAAAGTAGACTAAACAATTCACCTACTGACAGAGGGAGATGACACAGAAGAAGGAGAAAATTAAGCCTTCACAAGAATTTGTAACTTGCCCTTAATTGGATTTGGAGCTTAAACTTTCAGTACAGAGAAGTACAGATGTTCCCCAACCAAAACATATAACATAAAAAAATAGTCCTAGTTCTGTAATAGCCCTTGGTATTGGCAAAAGCAAACAAAATGCCTCTTAGACAGTATACACCCTCAATCTAGGCAGCAGCAAAATTCCCACAGCTAAAGCTTAAATGAACATGAGCTCTCAATTCAAAATTACAAAATGCATAAGAAAACAAACCATTTTGAGTAAGGATCAGCAGATACAGAGAATTAATACTCCAAGGACTTTGGATAATAACAGAAATTATAAAATAAAAAGTTGAAAATGATTTAAGAAATTTAAAAAATAAGAAAAAAATGACACTAGTGTAAAAGCACACAGGTTTAAAACAGATTTGACACATCCGAAAAGAATTAGTGAACTGAAATATAGATCTGAGGAAATCATGCGAACAGAGCACAAAGGGATAGATGAAATATGGAAGGTTAAGATACAAATAGGAAAGAATGTCAAGTTCCAGTAAATTTCCAATAGGAATTACAGAAGGAAAAAAACAGAGATCATGCAGAGAGACAATTGAAGAGATATTTGCTGAAAATGCTCTAGAATTGATGTAAAAACTTAACTATTTCTTAATGAAAAATTATAAACTGAGAAAATGAATTTCAGACACTAAATATCAAAACTTTATAAGCAACTCACATGATTAAATCTTCTTGTAAAGGCAACTGCATTTGGTGCAGAACTGTATTTTTCTTTTTTATTCCATCCACAACTTGAAAGCTCCTGAAAAATTAAGTTGAAAATTAAATATAAATTCATGAAATAGCCCAGTTTTCCTGCTGCATTAATGGTTTCAAAGCATTAAAGACAGTTGTGTACTTTCCCAGAACTGTTTTATTTAATATGAACACATTTAATAGCATAACCATTCAGTTAAAACACAAAAGGAAATTTTATTAGAATATAAGAGGGCAAAATTACTTGTCTATGTGAACACAGATAATTAGACTTATACTCCATATGCAGAATGATGGGTTCTTCTTTGAAGACGTTTGAATCCCAAGAGGAAAAATCTATCTACAAACAATGAAAGCTGAGCATCCCACAACATAGAGTGAAGCCCACTAGTTGTCAAGCCCCAGTCATTCATTCAGAGCTTCCAATCAGCTTTCTAGTACCTCAGTCTTTGAGCTGACAGCCAACGACCCCAGGTATTTGAAGAAACCTCTAATAAAGGGGTGTTTGATCCCCCACAGGGTCTATCAATAGAATTCAAAGGGCACAAGAACTTGGATGTAAAAAAAAAAAAAATTAAATTTTTGTTTACACTAACCTCTAACTGAAATGACGCTCCTTTTAATTATACATGCAGGCTACAAATTATAGAAGAATTGTCAATACATGTGACTTTGTCACTAATAAAAATCACAGATATTTTCATAGCACATTACAACTGGTACAGATATCTCAAAAATATCATTTACCCTCATCACTACTTTGAAGATGTAATCTCATCACCTATAAATCTTACTTAATATGTTAATAAAGAGGCACATATATTGCCAAAGAACAGTTTTAAAAAATATTTTAATAAGTGTATCTTATTAGAACTGATTTCCTTTGATATTAAAGAAGGGTTCAGTTCCAGAAGCTTCAGTTTGCCAAAAGGGTTCAAGGTTCAAAATAGGTTAAGAATCCTGCTGTAATACAACCACCACCACCAGAAAGAGACAGAATCCATAGGAAAAAAGAAAAACCTCTGAAGAAATCAAGTTAGGGCAGAGAACAAAAGAAAACTGAGAAAAGAAAAGGACAAAACCATATAATTATTACTTTCAGACAGATATTTCTCCCATTAAATGGCAAAAACAGAAGGATACAAATAAGAAATATTTAGAAAACAAAATAAAACTTTTAGACATGAAAATATAATACAAGAAATTTAAAAAATCAAGAGAAGAGTTGTGAGATAAAGGTGATAATATCTTTTAAACAATAAGCTAAAAGTAGGAGCAAAAATATTATGTTAATTAGAAGAGTCCATTAGAGTCAACTTCTGAATAATAAAAAGAATTTTAAGAGAATACAGAGAAAATAGAGGAAGGTAACTTATCAAAAAAAAAATGCTAATTCAAGAAAATGCCTCCAGAACTTAAAGGACAAAAGACCTGTCTAACGCCCATTACAAAAGATTTAAAAAAAATAATAAATAAAAAGAAGACTCAAACCAAGGCCTAGCATCAAAAACCTGTAGCACATTGGAGACAAAGAAATCATAAAATCCATCAGTTCAAAAACAGAACAAAACAAAAACAGATCACCTACAGAAAAATAGGGATCAGAAGGTATCAGAAATCTCAATAGCAACCCTAGAAGTTAAAAGACAATGAAAACAATGCCTTCAAAATCCTAGAATTCTTTATCCAACAAAAATACCAATTAAGTATGAAAGTATACCTCATTTTCAGACATGAAAGTCTCAGAGAATTTGCCTTATATGCACCTATTACCAGAGAGCTAGTAGGATATGTGTTCCATCAAAACAAACTAGAAAGTAAGAAAAAGGAAGACAAGATCCAGGAAACCAAGGAACCAACATAGAAAGAAAATATTGGAAATTCCCAGATAAACAGTAAAGGGAGATCCTGGGACAAAGCAATGAGCAGACCTTAAGAACAACAGTCCAGATGGTAAGTAGCAAGGATGGAAATTCGAAGAGAGACATCTCTGAAAGATGAAACAATATCTGGAGTGTTTGAACACATTGAGAAAACACACTCACTACATTCACTTCTGGCAGAAAAATTAGTGACAAATGTAGAGAAAGCTAAAGTAAGTTATTTAGCTCAAGGAAAACAATTATTTAAGTAAGTAATCATGGCTCAACTGTTCTTTAGCTTCCTCTACACTTGTAAAGAATGGTTGAGCCAGTATTACTTATTCATGTCAAAATTGTGACATAACTACATAGAAAGAGGAGGAAGTAAATTGTGTAAATGTGAGAGGAAGAGAAAATAAGAGATTGAAATCATCTTCTATAGTAGAGAATCAATAAATCATATCCAAAATTGAAAAATCATAAGCAATAGGCATTTAGACGTATTATCTTAAAAACATATAAATTCCTCCAAATAAGAAACGCGAAGAGACTTGGATGGATATGGGGCTCAAGGGTGGAGGCTGGAAGGGTGGGAACAACAGGATATTGCTATATTTTGTTCTCTTATGGAAATATTTGGCTTCTTAAACATGATATATGCATACCTTCAATAAAATTTTAAAATAAAATAGAAACAAAAAAGAATGAATTGATTCAAGGGAAGACTGAGGAAATAGTTGTGATGATATTATAATACTTCAGGAAAAAGGTAATGTTCCTTGAGTGGGGTAGTGTCAGTGGATATTGGAAAAAACTGGTAAAATATTCAAGATATTTTGGAGGTAGGCAGGACTTGGTCAAAAACTGGATCCACACAGTGTAAGCTAAGAATGAGGTATCCAGAAGTACTAAAATTCCCAAGTTTCTGGCTTGAGCAATTGAGACAGGGAATACTGAAGAAAGAGATGAAAATTATCACTTTAACACAATAGAGAAACAGTAAATGCTCTGAAGATATGAATTACTTTTTTTAAACCTAAATATTAAATTGCAACTTCCAAATTCGAAATTACTGACGGAAAAAAAAAAAAAAGGCAGAAGCAATTCTACAGTAAAAGAAATTTTTGGTACTTGATACTCAGCCTAGATACATGCTCATTGCACATTATCTCCCTGTACAGACAGAAAATATTTAGTGGTAGATATTAACATAAAATGACATATAATAACTATATTAAAAACATCAAACTTCTGGAATACATGTTTGTTCTTTCTAAAAATCACAGCCTATTTATACAACCATATAAGGATGTCACAGTTTAGGACAAAATTCCTAGAATTAAAGCCATCAACTCTGAATTTGTTTTTTAACCAGTTAATATAATTTCCAAATTTATATTAATTCTATAATCAAAGTGTCTCTAACAAATTGCTATTAAACTTATCAAGCCATTTGATAAGCCATTTTCCTATTATAAGTAAGGTTACACTGTAATGAACATTCTTGCACCTTTTCTGACATTTCTGATCATTTCCTAAATATATAGTCCTAGAAGTGAAATCACTAGGTCAAAGTGTAGGAACATTTTCAAGGCCTTGATACTTGTCAAACTGCCCTTCTGAAATACTGAATCATTTATACTAGCACTACTGAGTGTCAGTTCACAAGAGTCATATCAAAACTAGGTATATTTAATTCCCTTTCTATATATTATACTTTAATTTCCCCAGCTGTAAGAGGAATTATGGTCGTTAAATGTATTTGTTAAATAGAAAATGGGGGTTAGAGGGCCGTAAATCACCTATAAACCCACCACCCGAACAAACCTATGTAAACATCTTCCCAATCTTCTTTATGTGTATATGGGGGTTGGCTTTTGTTTGTTTTAAGTAGCCAATACACCTGTCCTTTTCTGTGTGATCTCATCTTCTGATTTTGTGCTTAAAAAGTCCTTTCTTCCTGAGAACATATGTCTTAACAGCAGCAATAAAAATAATAGTTAAAACTAACATAGAGATCACTATGTGCCAGGCACTATTCTAAGTGCTTTAGACATATCAACTCATTTGATCCTATCTTTATCATTATAATTTATTATGATAAGGAACACAGACAAAGGTATTAGTGAATTGTGGCCTTATTTTTTACATTAAAAATTTTTTAAATGCTTTTCTGACTCCTCAACTAAGAAATGCTAAGAGGTTTTGAAAAATCCATTCAATTTTTGGGACATTTCAACACCATTAGCTTAATGAAAAAATGCTTTTCCCCTTTAATAAAACTCTGTTTGAAGCAGACTGAAAGAAGGCAGGAGTTAAATGAACCTCCAGTCACATTACTTGGGAGCAAATAGGTTAAAATTCCACTGGAGCCCTCCATCCTAAAGAAACTTATAATTAAAAAATAAGAACAAGCAGGTTCTTAAAAACTTAAGATAGTAGTTTCTGCTTCAGAAAACATTTCCCCTTTGAAACAATGTTATATTACTAGTCCATCTAAGACAACAACAAACTAGGGCTATAAAGATAGAGAACAGCATAGTGGCTGCCAGGAGGAGTTAAGGATGGTGGGGAATGAGGGTGGGAGTAGGATGGGTGTGACTATAAAGGGGTAGCACAAATGAGAAATCTTTTGTGGTGATGGAATAGTTCTGTATCTGGATGGGGGTAGCAATAAGACAAATCTACACAAGTGATAAAACGTGGCCTTCCCTGGTGGCGCAGTGGTTAAGAGTCAGCCTGCCAACGCAGGGAACATGGGTTCGAGCCCTGGTCCGGGAAGATCCCACATGCCACAGAGCGACTAAGCCTGTGCGCCACAACTACTGAGCCTGCGCTCTAGAGCCTGTGCGCCACAACTACTGAGCATACATGCCACAACTACTGAATCCCACGCGCCTAGAGCCCATGCTCCACAACAAGAGAAGCCACTGCAATGAGAAGCCCGTGTATCGCAACGAAGAGTAGCCCCCGCTCACCACTACTAGAGAAAGCCCGCACACAGCAACGAAGACCCGACGCAGCCAAAAATAAATTAAAAAAAAAAAAAAAAAAAGGTAAAACGTCACAGAACTATACAGACATGTCTTGTACAAACATCCATTTCCTGGGTTTGATATTGTGAAATCTCAAATTATCCTTGTACTATTTTTTGCAACTTCCTGTGAAACTGTAATTACCTCAAAATAAGAAGTTTAAAAAACAATGAAAACAAAAACCAATTTAATGGATTATGAAGTAGGCACTGCACTGGGACTCCAGGAACTCATCCAGTACTTTCTTCTTAAACCTTGACATGCATTTATGGTTAACTGGCCTTAAAGGAGTTTTGCCCTGCCCCACCTCAACCTCTCAAGAGCCACTAAATATCTCTGTGAGAAAAAAAGATGCTTTTCCCTTTGTCTCTGTCTCTTTTTGTCTCAGAACCTAGACTCTTTCTCCAAGTGACACTTTACAATCTAAGAAATAAATTCTCCTACGAGCATCATCTTGTATGGACAGCTTATCAGCCAGGTCAAGTTATTCTATACTAAACCATTTCCCACGAACACCAAAAAGTTAAAGTAAACTTAGTGACTCAAGAGACCTTTTTTTGGGGGGGTCTAACTTATGAATAAGACTGATTCAAGTTGAGTACACTGCGTAAATAAGCCTCTGTTTCAGCAAAGGCTAAATGAAACAGAACCGCCTTGATGCCTCTTAAAATTTGTTCAAATGGATTCAACCTGCAATTTTTAAATCAGGCAGCGAAGAGAAATCTTCTAACAGTAACTCACATATACAAAGGCGATCTCTTAATAGTCATTAAAAGTGTATTTGAAAGTATATTCATGGACTCATTTTGAGCCATTAAACAGATTATTTTGGAAGCACGTGGGAAGGCAAACACCACAGCTGAGGACCACCTACCCTATGAAAGAACTACTGAATTTCACAGGAGCCACAGCTTCTCTTACGTCTTGTAGGTTTGTTCTGTAAAGTCAAATTCTTGATCTAAATTTCATCTTGTAGGTTCCAACACTTTTAAAAGCACTGCTCTAAGGGTGATGTTGTAGGGATACCTATAGATAGAAGAAGAGAAAAGGCCAATATAGACCAGCATGTAGACAGAGACTGAGGCAAGGAAAGAAAAAGCAATGGAATTTGTAAAAGACTGTGGGGTGTGGGGGCCCTGAGAGTGAGAAGATGACGGCTGCTGAGGCATTCCTAGGCTCAAAAGTTGGAAGCTTTACAGGGGCATAGTACAGCCATTAGCATTCAGCCTGTATGGCTCTTTGGAAAGAAGTCTCAGCCACAGATGAGCGCTCACCCTGAGATGAGGGGCTCACCACGATTCCTATATTCTTAATGGGTAGAATAAGCCCTGAAACTATATAATTCTAATGGAATATGTTAAATCAAAAACACCACCTCACTTTTCTGTGATGTAACGTAATCACATTCTTTCCTCCCCCAAGCTCCCTCCTTCCAATACCTTAAAGCCACCTCTATAGGGAGATCAGAGAGAAAGGCAGAAGCTATCTTCTATCACTGATACTGTGATATACCTACTCACCTAGTCAACAGTTATCTTCCCTAGTTCTAATCTAAGCCTGCCCTTACTGTATATAAAGGAAGTTCGCAGTGAGGAACAGCAATAATATGAACCGACAAAACAGCTGCACCTTACTTCTAACAAAACAGCTAGCTTTTTCTAGTCCACAAGAAGAGTCACGTGTCTTCTTTGCTTTCTTCAAACCTCCCACTGTATTCATGGATTTTCACATTTTAATTCTAATGAAAATGATAATTTTCATTAAAACAAGGATAGAATTATGATATTCCTGATGTTGGAATTTTGGATGTTGCCAAGATTATAGGCTGTTTGCATACAGAAGAAATTTCACATAGAGAAAACTCTTTATACGTATTGTCAGAAATATCTCAATTGTAAGTTTTTCAGAAATGTTTTAATAAGATTCAGAATGACCTATTATGTACTTCCCCTCATTTAACCAGAATTCTTCCTCAATCTCTAGTGTATCCCAGTTATACAGGAGGGCCTTATCTATCCTTTGTATTTAATGTGTTTATTGATATAACCTAAATGACTTATTATATTGACCTACCAGAACAAATAATAAAGTGTGGAACTTTCTTTTTTGAATGTAATACACATCACAGGACTTTCAGTCAGAGCCTGTCACTTTATAAACACTTGGGAACCTCATAAGAGAGGTAAACGTTATTCAACGTAATGACTACAGTACAGATTTCAAGCGCAGTTCACCCCCCTTACTTAAGACTGATCAAAATCACCAGAGAATTGCTATTGGAGAGAAAGCCTGATTGCAAGAGAGCTTTGTGTCATAACTCATCCTGTGTTGAATAACATAATACTCATTCTGAAGAGAAACCCCATCGGTGTAATGAACGTGGCAAGGCCTCCAGGAGAAATACAAGCTTTATAGAGCATCAGAGAATTCATAATAGAAAAAAAAAACCAAAATCCTATGAATGTAATAAACATGGAAAAATCTTCAGAATACAGTCATTGCTTCCTCAACATGAAAGAACTCACAATGGAGGGAAGCCCTGTAAATGTGTAAGAGCTTTCTAAAAGAAAAAAAACCTTCACAATCAGAAGAGAAATCATACTGGGGTAATCTATGCATATAAGAAATGTGGGAGAACTTTAACAAGAGCTGAGCTTCAACTAAATACCAGAAAATTCATACTTGAAATTAATGAGTGTTTCCCTTATGGTAGACTTTTGCCCTTACTGAACACTGAAGAATTCATACTAGGGAAGAAAATGGTTCTGAATTGTGGGCAGAGGGGAAAAAAATTCTGCTTCCACAGAATGAGTGTTACTTTATAAAAGTTACATTCTTGGACTGGGTAACAGACTTTTGCAAAAGTAACTCCAAACATGATAAGCAATGGAAGACGATATGCCTGTAGGCTGTACAGGATAAAGCCTTGGAATGGTCACTCATCAAACCCAAATATTGAACAAGTATTATTCAAGCACTATAGATACATCAGTGAAAAGAGCAGACAAGTTTCTGCCCTTGTGGAATTTACATTCTAGTGAGACCCCCAATCTCTAAGAACTTGACTTATGACCACCCCCAACAATTATCACCTCCTTAAGACTTCTGCAGTTTTGGTCAAAGTCCTATTTATTACTGATTGACAGCTACACTTAACTGAAGCTCCTACTCTGAAGTCACCCCCCAAAATTATTCTACTTCCAGGAATTTCTCAAAAGACCTAGAAGGTATTTTATTTTATTTTATTTTTATTTATTTATTTATTTACTTACTTACTTACTTACTTACTTATTTATTTATTTATTTATGGATGGCTGTGTTGGGTCTTTGTTGCTGCGCGTGGGCTTTCTCTAGTTACAGTGAGCGGGGGCTACTCTTTGTTGCAGTGCGCAGGCTTCTCACTGCGGTGGCTTCTCTTGTTGCAGAGAACCAGCTCCCGGCACATGGGCTTCAGTAGCTGTGGCTCGCGGCCTCCGTAGTAGCGGCATGCGGGCTCTAGAGTGCAGGCTCGGTAGTTGAAGCGCACAGGCTCAGAAGTTGAAGCGCACGGGCTTAGTTGCTCTGTGGCATGTGGGATCTTCCCAGACCAGGGCTTGAACCCGTGTCCCCTGCATTGGCAGGTGGATTCTTTAACCACTGTGCCACCGGGAAGTCCCTAGAAGGTATTTTAAAGGTCAAGTAGCCCAAAATCCCTTATTTCACACATTTTTTTTTTTAAGAAAGGCTGAAGATATGAAATAGGTTGTATTACTGGCACAATCTATAGATGGCAAAGCTGAAATAAAAATGCATGTCTTCTGGCTCATTGCTTTTATGTTCTGCCACTAAAAATTATCTTTTGGGATTCAAAGGGCTTTAAAATAAAGTTTAAAGGAAATGAAATTAAGTAATTAAAAATTTTCTGAGCACCCATTCAGAGAGCTGTGAATGTTGGACACTGATTAAAAAAGAAAAAGAGGCAGCAAAGTACATGGAAATTTACCCCCAAAACTGGTTTAAATTAAAGAACAAAAAGACAGGGAGCAACTCTGTGGAAGTGAGAGTTGTAAGGACATATTAACAGAGGGTGAGTGCAGATGATGGAACTACTAACTTCTCTCCTTCCTTGTAATCAGTATAACTTCAGTGCCAGCAACCGTATTATTGTGTTTCCTTCCCGTCCCTATCACTAAGAAATGGCTACTTATTAGGAGGAGGGGAGAAGAATGAAAAGACTGGTTTGGTGTGAGAGGGATCACTATCCATAGAAGCTTCCAAATTTGGCCATGTTGCTTGGGCCAGTGGGCAAGTGAAGATTCTTAAGATTTCTGTAGCACTAGCTATGGGAATATCAGGGCAAAGTGTTCAGATGAAGGGGGATCCACCAGTATATACAGATAAGAGATTGAGCTGAGACCTGTCTCAGGCCCAGCAACCATGTACAGGCACTAAGGAATGTTCATACTTCTAGAGCCAATGAGCTGCAGCCCTAAAAAAAAACTGTGCTCTTTTAATAAATATCCTTCAGAGTTGATAGGGAAGGGGAAGGGCAGAAAAGTTATTTAGGAAGTAAAATCGACTGGAGATACTGGAGAACAGAGGAAAGAGGATGCAGGGAGAAGGGAAAAGAATGACTTGAAGGTTTCTGACTGGTATTAAAAATGGATAAAATGGTACAAATCACTCAGACAGGGGACCTTAAAAACTAAAATCAGAGCAAACATGTAATTATATTCCTACTAAGTAGTTTTTTAAATTATTGGACTTTTCCTTTACCATTAAATTCTTTTCATTGGTGAATATGTTTTTCTCTTCTTCTCTACCATAAAACAAAAAACTAAGAAACAAAGTGTCGAAATCTGTTCTTTTGTCTTCCTTCACTCTGAGGTAATTTCAAGTGTGATACAAGGTTGGAGAAAAACCAGACTTAGCATTATGTTTGCTTCAGATCTGCTTACTTCAAGATGTGATTTCGTTGGCCAGTATTTTACCGACAACTAAGGCCAGTCTCTATATAATAAAAAATAATTTTTGACATCTCAAAGATAAGGCCAATAGTTTCTAGAGGGAAATAAAAGGCTTGGAATTTTCCCTGAGCAATTCTGAGGTAGACAGTGTAACAGACAGGCAGATAAGCAGCTTTATTCTGAGAAAACAACTGTGCTTCTTATAGCTGCCCCTTTCTTTCTACAAGTCAAGAATAAGTTTAGGGACAAAAGTTTAAATAAATTCTGCTTGATATGAAAGACTTGGGAATACAGAATGCCACAAACTGGTAAGAATGACAGGGACCTACTTAGGGAATGGAATTAATAGGAGTTATATATTTTAATAAGTTTCAAATAACTCAGAAATTGCTTCTATTGTAGAAAACTGAGTGAGACCTGTGTGGTTCAATCACTAATTTGCAAGAAAAATCACTACACCACATAGTTGGATTCAGAATCTATCATCTTCAAAGCTCAAATTTAGAACACATTTTATTTCAGAAAATGTGAATAAATCGTCACCTGAAATAAAGTTACATGTGGATATTCACACATAATAATGAGTTTTGATTGAAACAGTTTTAGTGTAACTTAACTAAAGATCTTTTAAATAGTTTCATTATATATATATATATATAGTTTTTTAAGTTTTACATAAAATTATATATAAAGTAGAGACGAACATTGGTATAATGGGCAGAAACATGAAGATAAATTTACTGGGTTCAGTGATAACACTGTCTTTTCATATCTGAGGTTAAATTTGGATTTAACAAAAATAATTCATTCTTTAGTAAAGTTAATATTCTAACTACATAATAAGGTAGACACCATTTCATGCTAATAAATGAGACTAATACATTAGATTGGCCACCATCGTGGTTTAAAAAATCTTCTGTTAAAGTTATCAATAGCAAGAGTTTCACATAATAAACAATATCTGTACAAACAATATGGAAAACAATTTGGCAGTATTTAATAAGTTTAAGGATGTTAATGCGCTACAACTCAGTAATTAATGCACTAGAGTATAAACATGGATGCTAGTCAATGATGTTAGACATAAGAAGCTAAAGAAGAAAAAAAACAGGATACCACTTACATAAAAAATCTGAAACCTGCAAAAGCACATATTGCTAAGGGATACATATACTTACAGAAAATCTGTATCTAAATGCACAGGAATGATATAGATCAATACTGGATAGTGGTTCCTTTGGTGGGAGGAGGGAAGAGAGGTGAATATGGGAGGACGCAGAGTGGCTTCAACAGTACTGCTTAGGCTGAAGGTTGAGATGAGAGGTTCATCTCATTACATATGCCTTGTTGTATGTCTTAAAATATCTCAGGATAAATTAGAAAACATTTTTCTGCCAGATGACAAAGTCCTGTTTATGCTGCCAGATTTAATGTAATCTTGATGATTATATGAGATGGATACATCAGAATATTTTGGTGCTACATCGTTTCTTCCAAGGGTTCCTATTTCAATTTTTTAAGACATTCTCTCATTGAACAAACATTTACTAAACACTGTTCATTTTCTCATTCTAAATACTGAGTTCCCACTACATGCCAGACAGATAAAATAGTAAAAGCAAAATTATCCGTCCTAAGTGTCCTCATGTAGCTCAAAACCTAGCAGAAGTGGCAAGCAATAAACAAATAAGCACATGATTAACACCACTTTATACCTGATCACGCCTTCCTTCTTAAAAATGTCTTTCACTTGGTTCATCGCATTTCACACTAACCTAGGTTTCCTCCTAAATCACCGGCTGCTGCTTCTCAGTTTCTTCTGTTAGCTCCTCCTCAACACTACATAGGTCCCTTCTTTTCTACATCTATATTCACTCTCTTGGTAATCTCACCTATGCTTTAGATATCCCTATACCGACAACTCCCAAACTTACACTTCCAGTCTGAACTGAAAATAATGCTAGTATATATTACGTAACTTAACATTCTCTGTGGCTGTCCAACAAGCAGGTAAAACTAAACATGTCCAAAGCTGAACTCAGGCTCTTCCTTCAAAACCTGCTCCTCTGGCCCTTCTCCACAGGCTACACTGCACAGTCTATTCTATATAAATGGCAGCCCCAGGAGCTATGAACACCATACTAATAATTTTCCATCTCAGAGACTATCAACTACACGTGTCCGGTGTCAGGCCAGAAACCTTGTCATCATCCTTGACTCCTCTTGCACATACAGTGCCTGACAACTTCTTACCACCTCTTCCCTCACACCCTGATGCAAGCCACCTTCATCTCTCACCTGGTCTCCTCGATTCAGTCCTTGGTACCAGCCCCTCCCCATCCCCAGGCTTGCTTCCCCACATACCCTGGTCGGTAGTCAGGAAGAGCTACTTAAAACTCAAGTCAGAAAATGTCACTTGTTTGTGCAAAACCCTCCCCTAGCTTCCGATCTTTTTCAGAGGAATGGTTTTCAAGGCACCATGCCATCCAGCCCTCTCTACCTTTCTCACTTTCTACAAGACCCTCGCGCTCACTCACTGCAGCTCACTGGCCTTTGCCCTGGGCTTCACACCTCACATCAGTAATCTTTTCCCTTATGTGAGCATAATAAATGGCTTACAATGGGTAGATGCATAATAAATGTTAGTCTCCTTTAAAAAAGTAATGCCTTCCTTGATTTTTTTTCTTGTCTCTAAAATACAACACACAGTCATATTATAAAGTCATAAAATAAAAGTATAATGAAAAGTATCCAGGGCCATTGCAGACTTGTATATACTACAACAAACACACTATATTTTGTTACCGAAAGAACTAAGAATGAAACTTATGGTACTAAGTATCAGTACTGTTTTCTCTGCCTGGAACACTCTTCCCCTAAACACCAGTATGGCTTGCTCTCTCACCTCGTTCAGGTCTTTCTCAGACGACACCTTTTCAGTGAAACCTTTCTGACCATCCTATCTAAAATCACAACTCCCACTGCCCTTACGCCGCCCTATCCTCTTCTGGCTGTTCGACGTTTTTCATGACACAGTGCTAGTTCACCTCACTCAAATGTAAGATGCATGAGGGCAGGAATTTTAGTCTCTTCAGTGTAAGCCAGTGCCTGGCACAGAAGAGACACTCAGTAAATACTTGTTGAACTACAACACATACATGTAAAACTGCAACTGACAAGTCCAGTGAAGAGCTAGGAAGTGCTGGGAGAGCCTGTAGGAAGAGAAGAAAAGCTCACCTGAGAAAGTCAAACTTGATCAGAGAACTGAAGGATGAGTTAACTAGGATGTACACAGGCTCAGTGGTGAGAGGGGCTAAAAGGCCACTGTAGCTAGACCAGAAAAAGGTGGAAAAGGTGTAAGATAAGGTTGGAGTGGGTAAGAAGAGGCAAAACTTTGAAGAGATTTGTAGACGACATTAGGATGGTTTGCCTTTACCCTCAGAGTGACAGGAAGCCACTGAAGCATTATAAGCAGAGGAATCCAATGAGCAGATTTACATGTTGAAAGATCACCTTGGCTATTGGGTAGAGAAAGTTGAGAAGGGTCAGGGTGGATGTGGACAGATCAGGTAAGAGGGCACTGCAGTAATTCAGCTGAGTTACAATGGTGTCTTGGATTGGGGTGTTGAGAGTAGAGAGAGAATGGATAAATAAGATACTTAGGTTAAAAAAAAAATCAATGGGGTTGGTGTTAAATTAGATCAAGAAGTGGGGTCAAGGGAATTTTTAAGGTTCACTTCTATGAAGTTTACAAAGCACTGTTAGATGTCCCAGGGAAATAAAAATTTCCCATTGACTTGAAGTTTATGTCCTTAAGTAATAGTCACTGTCTAAATCTTCAATGTCAAACCCCTCTCCACAAATGACTATCAAGCACAAGCACTTGTAATGTGGCAACTCCACATAAAGATGTGCTGTAATTATACAATATACACTGAATTTCAAAGTCTTAGTACAGAAAAAAGAGAGTACAACATCTCAATAATTTTTATACTGATTACAAGTTGAAATGATAATTATTTTGGATGCAGTAAGTTAAATACAATTATTAAAATTAATTTTACTTTTTAATTTGTAATGTGGCTACTAGAAAATGTAAAGTTATAGAAATGGTTCACATTGTATTTCTACTGGATGGTACTAATGTTGTATGAAACAGAAATATAGTAATTGCAGTTTATTCAAAAGGAAAAAAATAGGGGCTTCCCTGGTGGCGCAGTGGTTGAGAGTCCGCCTGCCGATGCAGGGGACATGGGTTCGTGCCCTGGTCCAGGAAGATCCCACGTGCCGCGGAGCGGCTAGGCCCGTCAGCCATGGCTGCTGAGCCTGCGCGTCCGGAGCCTGTGCTCCGCAATGGGAGAGGCCACAACAGTGAGAGGCCTGTGTACTGCAAAAAAAAAAAAAAAAAAAGGGAAAAAAATATGTCTAAGGAGAAGATGGCTGAACTTCAGGGCCAAAAAATGTAATTTTTATAAAGAATTTAGTTTGCTTTGTTTGTTCGGGGATGTGAGGAAATGAATATTTCAGTTACTATCATTTAAATACAAAAGCCATTTTCTGTTTGTGCTTTATTTATAGACTAGATTGTTTCTCTTCCTCTGTTGCTGAACTAATGGTTCTATTGACGGTGCCCTCCATGGTAAGGGAGGAAAGTTAGAAAAACATAGAGTTGTGGAAATGACAAAGACTCAAGAGATCATTCAGGCCCATCCTTTCATTTTGTTAAGTGACAGACTTGAGATATTCAGACATTAAGTAACTTACTTGAAAAACACAGGACTAATACTGTCTATACCACTGAAGATACAGATGTTTTCTGTAACATCTATGTTATAGTTCACTTGAAAATATTGCAACAAATACACTATATTTTGTTCCCAGAAGAACTAAAAAAATATCTTATGGTACTGAATATGTCAGTATTATCAATGACTTAGTTTTGGGATACAAAATCATATTAATATTCTTACCTGATAAGAGTGGGAAAAGCATCAGTTTTTAGAGTCTGAAAGCCAGTTCCAACACTTAGCTGTGTATCGGGGACAGATGTCATTCTGTTTTCTCATCAGTAAAATAGATACTTCAGTAAAGTAATGAAGCCAAATCAACCAAAATGATTCAAACAGTACTAGCTATGACTCAACAGTGTATAGCTATGAATGCCACATGAGTTTTTGAGGCCTGAGTAATATACAGATAAGTTACATCAAAAGCTTTAAACATTTAAAAATTAATATAAAGTGTAATTTGTCACTTCTAAAACTTCTTAATTGGGGATACTATAATTCACCATCTTGTATATTTTAAAGGAAAGTTCTTAAAACTACTCACATCTGGTTGAATGGCTTTAAATACTGGAACATCCATTAGCGTTATCTGACCCTGAAATAAAAAGTAAAAACATATTGAGTACTCAAATCTTTACCAGAAAGAAATCCCAGTTTTATAAGGGCTTAAGAAAATGAAAATTTAGCCCGTATAGCATTAAATATAACTATTTCTAATTATCTCATGCCTATTCATATTTTTTTGTGAGATAAATGAGGTAAAGCTATAAAATAAACAAAAATAATTTTAAAAATTTGAACATGGTCATACATTAAATCCAAATTAAAAAAAAACACTTGGATCTACTGGTTCGTAGAGCAGTGTTGTTGTTGTGACTATTAAATCATATCTACTCAAACAGTAATATAAAATATGACATTAATGAAAAGGTATTCTTCCCAATTTATAAGAAGTAACTGACTCTACACTAGTGGCAACTCATATTGAAGGACTTCACATGGACCTATCTCAACTGTGGCTATAGATGTAAAACAAAATCTCGCAATATACCAAGGAATAATATGCTATGGCCAAACACAGTTTACTCCTGGAATGCAAGAGTGATGCAATATCAGGAAATCAATATATTCTGCTAACAAGTTAAAGGAAAAAGATAGCACAAATAAATGAACACTTATATCAGTTAAGAATTGAAAGTTTTTCTAGGTATCCTTCATGATACTGCAATAATGCCTTCAACTTTAATTTTTTAATTTAGGAAAAAGTAAAAATACTTCTTACATATGTCAATAAAGTACAGTTAGCTTGGGGAGGTGGTATTGGTAGGGACAAAAGCAATTACCATGAAGGTAAATACTTATTATTACTTACCAAGTTGATAGTGTAACTTACAAAGCTGCTTTAAAAATATCAATGGATTTTCTTACCTTCTGTTCATTCTTCTGCTTGCTCCATTGTTGTGCTACTCTCCCCATCGATTCCCACATGTAGTTTCTTGTTTTTAAAAATCTCCTCTGTTGGGCCTACAAATTCTAACTGAATAGCACCAATATGTAAATTATGTGCAAAAACTGGAGAACAAGAGGTGGGAGGCTTACCGCATATTCTTCTGGTGTAACCTTAAGGACATCAAATACCACAGCATCAAAGCTTTTCTTCAATTCAGAACCTTTGTCACTCAATGACTCAGAACTGCTACTTTTCTGTTAAATTGAAAAAAAAATGCAGCGATTTAAAAACTGTCTTGCAGTTAAGTGTCATGGAAACTAGACCGGCCTTAAAACTGAGGAAGCTAAGAAAAGTGAGTTAACAAATGCCGTAGAAAAGTTGGGCAGGACACACTGTTTCCTTGGAAGAGCACTAGGAAAAGGGTCGGGCAACCTGAAATCTAACCTCAACTTTAGATTTTTAGGTTCTTGAGTAAGTTTTCCTTACCCTGACATCCTATCATTTCTAACAGAAATAAAATATATTATCAATAACAAGTTCAATGATTTTCAAATGGGGTAAAAGAAGTTAGGGGAGAAGGATACACCCATCTATAATTTTTAAAACTAATTTTTATTAAGAAAAAGACAAATTATTTTCCTAACATAAACCACAGGAAAACATTCAGAACTCCATTAACTAAATAACCCAGTCTAGTTTGTTAAGTGCATGTCTGTCTGTGATAGTACAATTGATACTGTTCTTCTTATTATAGTACAGATTTAAGTGTTTTCTGCTTTAATTTTGAATTTGCTGTTGCTATATGCAGAACAAAAGGTGGCTTTTGGCCCTGAAAATCTTATTTCTGTTAAATTTCCACTTCATCTGTACTACAAAATAAAAGTGTATTTTGCAATCAGTTGGCTGAAATCAGAGTATCATCCCTGTAAGAACATTTAGATCACTCTCTGTTAAATGGTGGTCGGATATCAGGCTACAGTCAGTGGCAGAAAAAACTAACCAAAGTTTCATTTACGGAGGTATAATATTATGCATGTCAACCTATCAGCTATTATACATCAATTTTGAGCACCTGTCATTATGCTTCCCTTGCAGTAGCAACTAAATATCAAAATCATTACAAAGGAAGGGATCTGTCATTAATTTTGGAAAATTCTCAACCAGTATTACTTCAAATATTTCTTCTGCTCCTTTCTCTTTTTCCTCCTTCTGGCAGTCCCACTACATACATGCTACACCTTTTGTCATTGCCCCACAGTTCCTGAATATTGAGTCCCATTTTCCTCATTCTATTTTCTCTTTGCACTTCAGCTTGGGACGATACTATTAACATGTCTTCAGGTTCACTGATTCTTTCCTTAGCTGTCTACTGGTCACCAGTCTATTGGTGAGCCAATCAAAGTCACTAGTCATTTCTGGAATGACATTTTCGATTTCTAGCATTTCCTTTCGATTCTTAGAATTTCATTATCCCTGCTTCTACTATCCATCTATTCTTGCATGTTGTCAATTTTTTCCATTAGAGCTATTAGCATTATTAATCGTGGTAATTTTAATTCCCAGTCCGTTAATTCCAAAATCTTTGCCATGTCTGAGTCTGGCTGTGCTGCTTGCTTTGCCTCTTCAGCCTATGTTTTTTTTTTTGTTACTTTTAGCATGCCTTAAAATTTGCTGAAAGCCAGACATGATTTAGTGGGTAACAGAAACTGAGGCAAATAGGCCTTTAGTGTAAGGGTTTACGTTTATTTGTATAGGAGTTATGCTGTTTACTATTTGTTGTGGTTAGAGGTGCCTTCACTTTCCTCTAGTGTCCTTGTTTTTGTCTCTGGGTTTTTCAAGAAACTCCTCCTTAGATAAGAGTCTGTGCCTTGCAGTTCTTTCAGCTGCGATCCTTTACTATTATACGGGAGCCCTGCTGATGTGGTGCTAAGGTGTGGGAAGAGGAGAAGTGTTCCATTGCCCTACAATCAGGTACTTTAGTACCTGGGTGCTTCTCAGTACCCCGGACTCCCCTTAGAAAGTAAGACAGGAAGGCTAGAGGGCCCGGAGTTGGGTATTTCTCTTTCCGCAAGTAGGTTAGGCTCTGGTAAAGCAGTCTCCCCTGAGGTCAGGTGGGGAATAGAATGTGCTGGGCATATTTTAGCATGATTACTTCCCCCTAGTATATTTCAAAATGGTTACTTTTCCCTCCCTCTGCTGGAAACAGGAGGGATTTTTCTCTGAACCTCACTGTGAGAACTTGGTGGGGCTCCTGGAGGTAAAACTCACAAAAGTGGGAAAGGAGACCTAAAACTGAGCCCCCAGGAGGTCTTAACTCTCAAGCTAGTCCACACACTGCCTCCAGCAGTTTGTCAACTACAGTAAGCTTTCCTACCCTTTCCTGGCTCCAGGGAATTCTGCTCTTGGTAAACAGTGATTCTCTGTATTTGCCTCTTTCTCCAGTTTTCAGGGCATCACTGTCAATTTGCTCTGTGACATCAGTTCTCTGATAGAGCTAAGACGAGTTATTGGTTTTCAGTTTGTTCAGCTTTTTTCAAGCTGTGAGGACAGGAGTGATGAATTCCAAGCTCTTTACGTGTCTGAGCAGAAGTCCAAAGTCTCATAAATGGATTTCATATATAGTATCTTATTCCATGTGCTTAATCTCTTTAATAAGACTAGCTTACACTATGTTGACAATGTTACTTTATATTCCAAGACTAATATAGAAATTTATTCATGTTAAGCATTCAAATAGACATCAGTTAAGCAGTATATACGAATCCAGTAACTACCAAATAACAGATATATTGTGAAGTAAATACATTCATTTTAAACATAATTTGGTAATTTTCTCCAAGTTTCTAACTCATTCAAGACAAGTGAGCAAATCGTAATGGCAATCTTATTGCTTATCAAAGTCAGTAATCATTTTCCTCTTTTCCTTCTTACAAACCATTAGTAGAGGCTTTAAAAATTATGAGTAATGTGCTTCTATCTGTTTTCCCACTACCAATAAATAAGCTGGTAACAACAAGAAGCTAAGCAGTACTGAGACCTAATGTGCACTAAGAGCGCAGTAGTAATTCTTTATTCACAACAAGACTAAAAAACTACTCACACTTCTAAATGTCTGAAAAAAGTTCGCCACCACTCTACTGACACCAGAAGCTTAAACATAGGTTAAGTCTAGAAGGCAGAGACAGGAGGAGTCAATCACCCATCAAGTACTTTAAGTACTTGTGAGGTTTTCACATTTGTGAGAAGTTTGCATTTTGATATGTTAACACATCTTTATTTTAAGAGAAGGTAGAAAAACATATATTTTAAATTTTATCTTCTTGCCACAGCAGGAGGACAATTTAAAAGGCAGACTTCCCCCCAGCCCCTTACTTCTCATGTACTAAATTATATTACTCTGAGGTCTGATGTAATTCATCCACTTTCAGAAAGGCCAACACAATTTTTTATACGAGTGAAATGATCTATTTTATTTAACAAACAATTGTGTACTGTTTCCTGTAATACTAGCTCATATGTTTCAGGACACATAGTCATAAATATACTATACATATACACACATACATTTAACATAGTCAAGAAATATGGTCATAAAAATACCATGTAAATATACATATATTACAGACATATTTACAAACATATATAATCCCTGTCTCAAGGAGGATGAAAAGCTATGTATAAATTTAGGGAAAAAATTATTAAAAATGTTTTTTTTTAAGTGATAGTTTCAAAAATCAGAAAGCTCCTATCTGTTTAGGGAATCAGGAGAAAACTTCCCTAATTTTTTGAAATAGAAAAGGCTAACTAAGGGTTTATACAAACATCAACAGGATGTAGTATTCTTTCATTAGAATGTAAATTTCACGTAGAGAATTAGTAGCAGTTAAATCCATTAGAAAGAAAATTTAGGCTCATTTTGATGAAAGTCTTAAATGCAGGGCTGAATGTGTATTTAGTTAATATTTAGTTAGTAGGTAATGAGGAACCATGGACAGTTTGGGAATACAATAAAGTATAACAGCTGTATTTTAAGAATATTAAAATTGAATTACAGTCAAATGTACCAAAAATAGCAGAGAATAGAAGTGCAAGATCAAAATTTTAAAAGGCCACTATAACATTCTAGACAAGAAATAATAAATGACCAAACTAAGATGGTACTAGTAGAAATAAGGAGTAAAGGACTAGATCTCAGAGATAAGTGTGGTGGACAGGCTCTAAGCCGGCTGCCAGGCATCTCTATCTCTTGGTGGTCACCCCCCTGTGTAATCCTCTCCACTTGAGTGTGGGCAGGAGGAGATGTCGATGATTACATTACTGAGGATTCTAACTTCTGTTCTGTTAGCAGACTCTCCCTGCTGTGATGTGAAAATGGCTGTGGTGGGCAAGGGGAAGCAGGTTAATGCCCAATCTACAGATCTGAACTTTGATGCTAAGGAAACGGTGATGCTACTAACAAAAGTCAGAGAACGAGGGTGGCCTATTTTCTTTACAGGTAGTGCAGCAGAATAGAAACAAAGTAACCTGATTTTGTTAATATAGTAAGTAAAAAGTCCATCCATCAGAAATGCTTAACAAAATTCATAAGGGTAGCCAGAGCTAGAGTTAAAAATACAGAAATCATACTCCAATAAAGACGTTAAAAAAATACAGAAATCATCTAATAAGAAAAATAATTGAAACTACTGACTTAGAATAGAATATTTTCAATGACCGCAAGGCCTAAGTAATTGGCTTGGGCAAAACAAAGTTATCAAGGAACTCTGAGGTCAAGGCGTTAAAGTGTCATCATTTATTTTCATCCTCTATGGTAAGAGTAAAATTAAGGAGAAATATAGAAGCTAAATACTAAAGTTATTAAGGAAAACAGGCCAAGTACCCTAGATTTACAGACAAAGCAAAAAAAAAAGGGGGTGGGTAGGTGAGCACCTAGTTCAGTCTTTATGTCCATCTTTAACACTCTGAGCTACATCACCAGAGTAGCCCCTTTCAACATTCCAGCCTAATAGGTCTTTGATCTCCTTCAACGGGCTTGGAATCAAGGGATCTGACAGTGTCAATATTATGTCATTCTTTGCCCCACTTGTACTGTTGCCCTCAAGGTTCATAAAATGTAAAAACACTTTAAAAAGAAATTCTATGCATTCTTTAAAACTAAACCCAAGAAAGGGTTTTAAGTAATCATTATTTGTCAAGTTTATGAAGTAGGTAGGGATGAACTCCTAAAACATACAATGAACACATGGATGGTACAATGAAAATAGTTTTTTGGAAACTGAAAAATCTGTAACCCTTTTTCTCAAGCTCTGATTTACATCTGTGACCAATCATAATGCTTAAAAAATTAGAATGCCAGGTAAGAAATTTTACAACTAAACTTTTTAAATGTCTTACCTCAGAAGCAGTAGCAGCAATATTAACACTGCTTGCCTGCCCGTTCATTAGGTCCATGCTTCCCACAACATCAGTCCCTGACGCTAGTTAACAGCAACAGAAGACTGCTTCACGTCCAAGGCCACAAATACATCATTATTCCTGTAAAAAATAAATAGAAAACTTTAACTGTGTGTCTTACTGGAAGTTTAAGAAAAGAAACCCATGCCTGTCACCATGCCAAGAAATAAAATACTTCAAATTTACTAAACTCTATTTTTCACTTCAGTTAAATCACTAAATCTGGTTTGAGGACAATCCTATTATGCTATTTTCAGATGATCAGAAACACCAAATGGCCAGTGTTCAACACATGCTGCTGTTATATTCTTTATCAGCAAAGTAAATGTATAATTTTTCATTTATTGTGAGAAAAATTCAAAAGCTTTTTTAGTCTTAAGAAAGTAAAAAGTGTAAAAAACATGTGGCAAAGTAATATATGGTCTAACGAAATAAATTTTAGAGATCTAAATGACATCCCTAACTCAACCATACTGAATAAGTTTAGCAGTGTTGATAATGTAGTTTACAAAGATATCACGAATAATTAAAAATAAATTATTATGGAGCATGTTATAAAAATACCACAGTACATGATATATTTATTTGTATAGGGCTTTAAAGTTTACTGAGTATCTTTACTGCATTATCTCACTGGTCTTCACAACTACCAATAAGACTAATTAAGGAAGATATCATGATACTCATATAACACAAACACAGCCTCTGAGGACAGAGGCTGGTAAATGACGGGTCAAGAATAAAATTCAAGTCATCTAAAATTCTAGTCAAATATTCTTTCCACACCACCATAGTTTTTCCACTTTACTGGAAGTCAGAATGTTTACTTGAGAGTCTAATCCCTTTCCACAAAAAACTTGTTGTATATCACTGTGTTGGTAACTTCACCTATCTAGGAGGGAATTTCTTCCTCTCTGTAAAATGACACAAATAAACAGAGTAAGTTCCCTTTCCAACTTTAAATTTCTATGATATTTTTCATAAAAGAAATGGTTAAGTGTCTATAAATTAGGTATTTAAAACTATATCCACTTTTTTTTTTGAGGTACGCAGGCCTCTCACCGTTGTGGCCTCTCCTGTTGCGGAGCACAGGCTCCGCAAGCTCAGCGGCCATGGCTCACGGGCCCAGCCGCTCCGCAGCATGTGGGATCTTCCTGGACCAGGGCACGAACCCATGTCCCCTGCATCAGCAGGTGGACTCTCAACCACTGCGCCACCAGGGAAGCCCTCCACTTTCTTATTGTAGTGTAATTGACTTACATTATTATATTAGTTTGAGGTGTACAACATAGGGATTTGATATTTTTACACATTACAAAATGGCTACCACAATAAGTCTAGGTACCATCTGTCACCATACAGAGTTATTAACAATACTACTGACTATATTCCTTATGCTGTGCATTACAAAATTATACCCACTTTAAAAACTTAGTTCGAAATATCAATAATAATTCTCTGAAATGCTAAGTTTCCTCTCTCTGGAGAAGCAATATAGGACAGTGATTTAGAAGCACAAACTCTAGAAAAAAACTGTGTAAGTTTGAACTCAGCAAACTGTTTGCCTTTTCTGTGTTCAATTTCCTTACCTATATAACAGAGATAGCAATAAGTACCTACTTCATACAATTGTGGTGAGGAGAAATTAATTAATATATTCAAAGCACCTAAAACAGTGCTGACACATGGTAAGAATGCTATTATAATGACACACACTTTGTCTACTATCTAATGAATCCACACAAAGTTTAAATTCAAGGGAGTCTTCTAATTAAAGAAGACAAAAACCTTAGAAATATACCTCTCACAAAATACATGTTGGTGGGCATCAGCAAAATCCTGATTGCAGAAATAATGAATGAGAATGCCTAAAGTATGTTTCCTAGATGTAGCAAAACATGTTGCTGGTTTTCAAATGCTTAAAAATTATTACTAACGATAGCAGCCTTCAGTCACATCTTAAATTTATCTTCGTTTCTTCAGATATACCCTAAGTACCTGCTAAGAGCAAAACATCGTGCTAGAATTTTTTAAATGAGAAATACATTAGAAATAATGATTTTTTATAAAAACATTTAGAAAACCAATATGAAAATGAATAGAGCATAGAAATACTTTAATTTCCTTCAATCTACAGTATTTATTTTATAAACTTCATTTATTCTTATTAAGAATCTTATTAAGAATCATTTATATTTACAGTACGATAATCCAAATTCTCTCTGAAGGCAACACTCAATTTGCAATGAAATGTCTTCAAATAATTTCATTTCATTCCACATGCTATACCTGATTTAGATATGAATTCATAAATCAACAGTGCCCCCTAGTGTTAAGAAAAATTAATCAAATCGTTAAAAAAAATGTATCCTTTAGTCTAACTTGTGTATCAAATATATAAATTTTATGGTTAATATCTACTGAAAAAGAGGTAATACACCAGAAATAAACATTAATACATTTGTAAACTATTAACAGTAAAGAATAAAGTTTTCTCTGCCTGCTTTTAATCAAAATGTCATTTAAATATCTATGAAAATTGTCACGTTAAAACCCATTACATGAAAAAAAAAAAAAAGTACAGCAAAGCATACCTCAACAAAAATCTTATTCATAATTACTTACAAATGTACTACATGTCAGTATTTAATACTGTTTAAGTACAACAAAGCCTCATATGATACCATAAAAACACTGCAAGTCCTAAGAGACAGGCATGGGTTTATTTATTTATTTATTTATTTTGCGGTATGCGGGCCTCTCACTGTTGTGGCCTCTCCCGTTGCGGAGCACAGGCTCCGAACGCGCAGGCTCAGCGGCCATGGCTCACGGGCCCAGCCGCTCCGCGGCACGTGGGATCCTCCCGGACCAGGGCACGAACCCGTGTCCCCTGCACCGGCAGGCAGACTCCCAACCACTGCGCCACCAGGGAAGCCCCGGGTTTATATTTTTATAGTATGTGCCCCAAGACGTTTCTGTGCTTTGCACACAAAAAAGTTCAAATTAGATAAGTCAAATATATGCCTTAATATTATTTACTTTTCCTAGTGCTATGTATAAACAGCACAATCATTCATAATAAACACCAACATCACAGCAGCTCTTTTTTTTTTTTTTACAACTTTATTGGAGTATAATTGCTTCACAATGGTATGTTAGTTTCTGCTTTATAACAAAGTGAATCAGTTATACATATATATCTGTTCCCATATCCCTTCCCTCTTGTGTCTCCTTCCCTCCCACCCTCCCTATCCCACCCCTCCAGGCGGTCACAAAGCACTGATCTGATCTTCCTGTGCTATACAGCAGCTCTTTTTTTTTTTTTTTTTTTTTTTGTGGTATGCGGGCCTCTCACTGTTGTGGCCTCTCCCATTGCGAAGCACAGGCTCCGGATGCGCCCGCTCAGCGGCCATGGCTCACGGGCCCAGCCGCTCCGCGGCATGTGGGATCCTCCCAGACCAGGGCACGAACCCGTGTCCCCTGCATCGGCAGGCGGACTCTCAACCACTGCGCCACCAGGGAAGCCCAGCAGCTCTTTTTTTAATGAAATTTATTATTTCCTATTGTCTTCTGAAACTTCTAAAGACATTTAATCTGTCCTTTAAAAGGGTTTAAATACCAAAACAGGCATAGTACTTCAATATAATCCCCAAATAGGAAATCTGAAATGTGTAGATTTACCTCCCCTGCTTGAGGTCACAAACTAGATTATTTAAACTGCAGGCACAATCATTCAGTCTCCTAACTCCTCACTTTCTCAATGGTATCCCCACAAAGAAACCAATGCTTTTCAAAGAAGTAAATAAGAGGGTAAAGTTAAAGTGACAACTTCTCACTAATTAATGTAATCTCATTTCATAGTACCAGTTCTTCTCTAAAATAATTCATGCTATCATCATTAAGAATATTATGCTAGGGCTTCCCTGGTGGCGCAGTGGTTGAGAGTCCGCCTGCCGATGCAGGGGACACGGGTTCATGCCCCGGTCCGGGAGGATCCCACATGCCGCGGAGTGGCTGGGTCCGTGAGCCACGGCCGCTGAGCCTGCGCGTCCGGAGCCTGTGCTGCGCAACGGGAGAGGCCACAGCAGTGAGAGGCCCGCGTACCGCAAAAACAAACAAACAAAAAAGAATATTATGCTAAAGACATTTAATAGTTTTACAAAATATGCTCTAGAAGAGCTAAGCAAGTATAAGGAAAAAGGTAGTGAAATGCAATTAATTACTGCAATTTCTTTGGAAACATTCAGATAATACAGAATTGATATGCTTACACATGTTGGCTTAAAATCTCAGTACCATAAATTCATCTTACTATAACTCTGGAGGGGACTTCCCTAGTAGTCCAGTGGGTAAGACTCCACAGCTCCCAATGCAGGGGCCCGGGTTCAATCCCTGGTCAGGGAACTAGATCCTTCATGCATGCTGCAACTAAGTTCGCATGCCACAACTAAGGAGCCCACCTGCCGCAACTAAAGACCCAGAGCAACCAAATAAATAAATAAATAGTAAACTGCCAAAGCTAGGACACTCAAAACTTAAAAAAAAAAAACTCTGGAGAAAAAGAAAAAACTACATAGATAAAGGTTATTTAATCAAGCACTATTTACAATAGTGAAAACCAGAAGTGACTTTCATGCCTTTGTATATAACCACGTTAAAAAATTCAAATAAGACGATTATAAGAAAAAAAACCATGAAAACAGAAGTGACAATTTCAACAACAGAAACTGAACCTTCTTACTGTAAACTTACAAATTTCATGAGAAAAAAAAGTAACAGGGTAAAGTTAAAACAACATAATTGCAACTCAATATTTAAAAGTTGTTATAGTGCTTGGCTCTCCTTTAAAATTTATTTTTTTTTTTTTTTTTTTTTTTTTTTTTTTTGTGGTATGCGGGCCTCTCACTGTTGTGGCCTCTCCCGTTGCGGAGCACAGGCTCCGGATGCGCAGGCTCAGCAGCCATGGCTCACGGGCCCAGCCGCTCCGCGGCATATGGGATCCTCCCAGACCGGGGCACGAACCCGTATCCCCTGCATCGGCAGGCGGACTCTCAACCACTGCGCCACCAGGGAGGCCCTAAAATTTATTTTAAAATAAACATTAAAGACATTTTAGCCCGGGGCGGCCGCGCCAGCCTCGGCCAGGATTTCCGCTCCGCCTCCCGGGACCGCTCTCCCCGACGGCGCCGCGCTCCGAGGCAGGACTGAGAACTGGATACTTGTCCATGGGCTTCTGGTCACGCTGTGAGGCGGGACGGCTTCTGGTGTCCTGTTCGGAAGGATTCTGCGGTCAAACGCTTTTCAGACTCCGACTCACTATGATGTGGGATTCCAGGGCAACGCGGTTTTGAAGAAACAAGCTTACAGGTGTCATATCTAAAAAACTGTTGCCAAGGGGGGCCGGAGGAAGATGGCGGAAGAGTAAGACGCGGAGATCACCTTCCTCCCCACAGATACATCAGAAATTCATCTACACGTGGAACAACTCCAACAGAACACCTACTGAACGCTGACAGAAGACCTCAGACCCCCCAAAAGGCAAGAAACTCCCCACATACCTGGGTAGGTCAAAAGAAAAAAAGAATAAACAGAGACAATAGGATATGGACGGGACCTGCACCAGTGGGAGGGAGCCGTGAAGGAGGGAAGGTTTCTACACACTACAAGCCCCTTCGCGGGCGGAGACTGCAGGTGGCGGAGGGGGAAAGCTTCGGAGTAGCGGAGGAGAGCACAGCAACAGGGGTGCGGAGGGCAAAGCAGAGAGATTTTGGCACAGAGGATCGGTGCCCTCAGGCACACACCAGCCCGAGAGACTTGTCTGCTCGGCCGCCAGGGCGGGCGGGGCTGGGAGCTGAGGCTCGGGTATCGGCTTTCAGTCGGAGCGCAGGGAGAGGACTGGGGCTGGCGGCAGGAAGAGACCCTGAAGGGGTTAGTGCTAGCCCGGAGGGAGTCCGGGGAAAGGGTCTGGAGCTACCGGAGAGGCAAGAGACTTTTTTCCCTTTTGTTGCCTGGTGCGCGAGGAGAGGGCATTCCCCTCCCTCCCCTCTGCCTGAGTGAGCCAGAGCCCCCGAATCAGCGGCTCCTTTAAACCCGTCCTGTCTGAGCGAAGAACGGACGCCCTCCGGCGACCTACGCGCAGAGGCAGGGCCAGGTCCAAGGCTGAGACCCGGGAGCTGTGAGAGCAGAGACAGGGAAATCTCTCTGTGCAGCCTCCGAGGCAGCGGATTAAAGCTCCACGGTCCATTTGATGTGCCCTGCGTCTGTGGAGTGCATGAATGGACAGCGAATCATCCCAAATTGAGGAAGTGGACCTTGAGGACAAGATTTAAGACTTTCCCCCCCCCTTTTTTTTTTCCTCTCTTTACAACGAATTATCTCAAATTAAGGAGGTGGACTTAGCAAGATTTCAGACTTTTCGCCCTTTTCCTCTTTTTACAACGAATTATCCCAAATCGAGGAGGTGGACTTGGAGAGCAAGATTTTTGATTTTTCCCCCTGCTCTCTTTTTGTGAATGTGTATGTGTAATCTTCTGTGTAAGATTCTCTCTGTATAGCTTTGCTTCCACCATATGTCCCAGGGTTCTATCGGTCCGTGTTTTTTTTCAATAATTACTTTTTAATTTTAATAACGCTACTATATTTCATACTTTATTCTATTTTACTTTACCTGCTCTTTCTTTTTTTCCTCCCTTCCCTTCCTCCCTCCCTCCATCCGCTCCTCCTTTCCTTCTTTCTTTTTCTTTCCTCCATCCCTCCCTCCCTCCCACCCTTCTTCTTTCCACTTTCTTTTTCTTTCCTTCCTCCCTCCCTCCCTCCCTCCCTCCTGTCTTTCTTTCTTTCTTTCCTTCCTCCCTCCCTCCCTCTCTTCTTCCATTCACTCTTCCTTTTGCTTTCATTCCTCCCTCCCTCCCTCCTTTCTTTCCTTCTTTCTTTCCATCCTTCCTCCCTCCCTCCTTTCTTTCTTCCTTCCTTCCTTCCTTCCTTTCTTCCCTTCTTCCTTTCTTTCAGTCTCTCTTTCTTTCTTCTACTAATTATTTCTCTCTACTTTTTCTCACTGTTATTCTGAGCCGGGTGGATGAAAGGCTCTTGGTGCTGCAGCCAGGAGTTAGTGCTGTGCCTCTGAAGTGGGAGAGCCAACTTCAGGACACGGGTCCACAAGAGACCTCCCAGCTCCACATAATATCAAGCAGCGAAAATCTCCCAGGGATCTCCATCTCAACACCAGCACCCAGCTTCAGTCAACGACCAGCAAGCTACAGTGCTGGTCACCCTATGCCAAGCAACTAGCAAGGCAGGAACACAACCCCACCCATTAGCAGAGAGGCTACCTAAAAACATAATAAGGCCACAGACACCCCAAAACACACCACCAGACGTGGACCTGTCCACCAGAAAGACAAGATCGAGCTTCAACCACCAGAACACAGGCATTAGTCCCCCCCACCAGGAAGCCTACACAACCTACTGAAACAACCTTAGCCACGGGGGACAGACACCAAAAACAACGGGAACTACGAATCTGCAGCCTGCAAAAAGGAGACCCCAAACACAGTAACATAAGCAAAATGAGAAAGCAGAAAAACACACAGCAGGTGAAGGAGCAAGATAAAAACCTACCAGACCTAACAAATGAAGAGGTAATAGGCAGTCTACCTGAAAAAGAATTCAGAATAATGATAGTAAAGCTGATCCAAGATTCTATTTCCCAGATCCAAAATCTTGGAAATAGAATAGACAATATGCAAGAAACAGTTAACAAGGACCTAGAAGAACTAAAGATGAATCAAGCATCGATTAAAAACACAATAAATGAAATGAAAAATACTCTAGATGGGATCAATAGCAGAATAACTGAGGCAGAAGAACGGATAAGTGAGGTGGAAGATAAAATAGTGGAAATAACTGATGCAGAGAAAAATAAAGAAAAAAGAATGAAAAGAACAGAGGACAGTCTCAGAGACCTCTGGGACAACATTAAACGCACCAACATTCGAATTATAGGGGTTCCAGAAGAAGAAGAGAAAAAGAAAGGGACTGAGAAAATATTTGAAGAGATTATAGTTGAAAACTTCCCTAATATGGGAAAGGAAATAGTTAATCAAGTCCAGGAGGCACAGAGAGTCCCATACAGAATAAATCCAAGAAGAAATACGCCAAGACACATATTAATCAAACTGTCAAAAATTAAACACAAAGAAATCATATTAAAAGCAGCAAGGGAAAAACAACAAATAACACACAAGGGAATCCCCATCAGGTTAACAGCTGATCTCTCAGCAGAAACTCTACAAGCCAGAAGGGAGTGGCAGGACATAATTAAAGTGATGAAGGAGAGAAACCTGCAACCAAGATTACTCTACCCAGCAAGGATCTCATTCAGATTTGATGGAGAAATTAAAACCTTTACAGACACGCAAAAGTTGAGGGAGTTCAGCACCACCAAACCAGCTTTACAACAAATGCTAAAGGAACTTCTCTAGGCAAGAAACACAACAGAAGGACTATACCTACAATAACGAACCCAAAGCCATTAAGGAAATGGGAATAAGAACATACATATCAATAATTACCTTAAATGTAAATGGACTAAATGCTCCCACCAAAAGACACAGAGTGGCTGAATGGATACAAAAACAAGACCCATATATATGCTGTCTACAAGAGACCCACTTCAGACCTAGAGACACATACAGATTGAAAGTAAGGGGATGGAAAAAGATATTCCATGCAAATGGAAATCAAAAGAAAGCTGGAGTAGCAATTCTTATATCAGACAAAATAGACTTTAAAATAAAGACTATTAGAAGAGACAAAGAAGGACACTACATAACGATAAAGGGATCGATCCAAGAAGAAGATATAACAATTGTAAATATTTATGCACCCAACATAGGAGCACCTCAATACATAAGGCAAATACTAACAGCCATAAAAGGGGAAATCAACAGTAACACAATCATAGTAGGGGACTTTAACACCCCACTTTCACCAATGGACAGATCATCCAAAATGAAAATAAATAAGGAAACACAAGCTTTAAATGATACATTAAACAAGATGGACTTAATTGATATTTATAGAACATTCCACCCCAAAACAACAGAATACACATTTTTCTCAAGTGCTCATGGAACATTCTCCAGGATAGATCATATCTTGGGTCACAAATCAAGCCTTGGTAAATTTAAGAAAATTGAAATTGTATCAAGTATCTTTTCCGACCACAACGCTATGAGACTAGACATCAATTACAGGAAAAGATCTGTAAAAAATACAAACACATGGAGGCTAAACAATACACTACTCAATAACGAAGTGATCACTGAAGAAATCAAAGAGGAAATTAAGAAATACCTAGAAACAAATGACAATGGAGACACAACGACCCAAAACCTATGGGACGCAGCAAAAGCAGTTCTAAGGGGGAAGTTTATAGCAATACAATCCCACCTTAAGAAACAGGAAACATTTCGAGTAAACAACCTGACCCTGCACCTAAAGCAATTAGAGAAAGAAGAACAAAAAACCCCCAAAGTTAGCAGAAGGAAAGAAATCATAAAGATCAGATCAGAAATAAATGAAAAAGAAATGAAGGAAACGATAGCAAAGATCAACCAAACTAAAAGCTGGTTCTTTGAGAAGATAAACAAAATTGACAAACCATTAGCCAGACTCATCAAGAAAAGAAGGGAGAAGACTCAAATCAGTAGAATTAGAAATGAAAAAGGAGAAGTAACAACTGACACTGCAGAAATACAAAAGATCATGAGAGATTACTATAAGCAACTCTATGCCAATAAAATGGACAACCTGGAAGAAATGGACAAATTCTTAGAAATGCACAACCTACCAAGACTGACTCAGGAAGAAATAGAAAATATGAATAGACCAATCACAAGCACTGAAATTGAAACTGTGATTAAAAATCTTCCATCAAACAAAAGCCCAGGACCAGATGGCTTCACAGGCGAATTCTATCAAACATTTAGAGAAGAGCTAACACCCATCCTTCTCAAACTCTTCCAAACAATATCAGAGGAAGGAACACTCCCAAACTCATTCTACGAGGCCACCATCACCTTGATACCAAAACCAGGCAAGGATGTCACAAAGAAAGAAAACTACAGGCCAATATCACTGACGAACATAGATGCAAAAATCCTCAACAAAATACTAGCAAACAGAATCCAACAGCACATTAAAAGGATCATACACCATGATCAAGTGGGGTTTATTCCAGGAATGCAAGGATTCTTCAATATACGCAAATCAATCAATGTGATACACCATATTAACAAGTTGAAGGAGAAAAACCATATGATCATCTCAATAGATGCAGAGAAAGCTTTCGACAAAATTCAACACCCATTTATGATAAAAACCCTGCAGAAAGTAGGCATAGAGGGAACTTTCCTCAACATAATAAAGGCCATATATGACAAACCCACAGCCAACATTGTCCTCAATGGTGAAAAACTGAAACCATTTCCACTAAGATCAGGAACAAGACAAGGCTGCCCACTCTCACCACTCTTATTCAACATAGTTTTGGAAGTTTTAGCCACAGCAATCAGAGAAGAAAAGGAAATAAAAGGAATCCAAATTGGAAAAGAAGAAGTAAAGCTGTCACTGTTTGCAGATGACATGATACTATACATAGAGAATCCTAAAGATGCTACCGAAAAACTACTAGAGCTAATCAATGAATTTGGTGAAGTAGCAGGATACAAAATTAATGCACAGAAATCTCTGGCATTCCTGTACACTAATGATGAAAAATCTGAAAATGAAATCAAGAAAACACTCCCATTTACCATTGCAACAAAAAGAATAAAATATCTAGGAATAAACCTACCTAAGGAGACAAAAGACCTGTATGCAGAAAATTATAAGACACTGATGAAAGAAATTAAAGATGATATAAATAGATGGAGAGATATACCATGCTCCTGGATTGGAAGAATCAATATTGTGAAAATGACTCTACTACCCAAAGCAATCTACAGATTCAATGCAATCCCTATCAAACTACCACTGGCATTTTTCACAGAAGTAGAACAAAAAATTTCAAAATTTGTTTGGAAAAACAAAAGACCCCGAATAGCCAAAGCAATCTTGAGAACGAAAAACGGAGCTGGAGGAATCAGGCTGCCTGACTTCAGACTATACTACAAAGCTACAGTAATTAAGACAGTGTGGTACTGGCATAAAAACAGAAAGATAGATCAGTGGATCAGGATAGAAAGCCCAGAGATAAACCCACGCACATATGGCCAACTTATCTTTGATAAAGGAGGCAGGAATGTACAGTGGAGAAAGGACAGCCTCTTCAATAAGTGGTGCTGGGAAAACTGGACAGGGACATGTAAAAGTATGAGATTAGATCATTCCCTAACACCATACACAAAAATAAGCTCAAAATGGATTAAAGACCTAAATGTAAGGCCAGAAACTATCAAACTCCTAGAGGAAAACATAGGTAGAACACTCTATGACATAAATCACAGCAAAATCCTTTTGGACCCACCTCCTAGAGAAATGGAAATAAAAACAAAGATAAACAAATGGGACCTAATGAAACTTCAAAGCTTTTGCACAGCAAAGGAAACCATAAACAAGACCAAAAGACAACCCTCAGAATGGGAGAAAATATTTGCAAATGAAGCAACTGACAAAGGATTAATCTCCAAAATTTATAAACAGCTCATGCATCTCAATAGCAAAAAAACAAACAACCCAATCCAAAAATGGGCAGAAGACTTAAATAGGCATTTCTCCAAAGAACATATACAGACTGCCAACAAACACATGAAAGAATGCTCAACATCATTAATCATTAGAGAAATGCAAATCAAAACTACAATGAGATATCATCTCACACCAGTCAGAATGGCCATCATCAAGAAATCTAGAAACAATAAATGCTGGAGAGGGTGTGGAGAAAAGGGAACTCTCTTGCACTGCTGGTGGGAATGTGAATTGGTACAGCCACTATGGAGAACAGTATGGAGGTTCCTTAAAAAACTACAAATAGAACTACCATATGACCCAGCAATCCCACTACTAGGCATATACCCTGAGAAAACCATAATTCAAAAAGAGACATGTACCAAAATGTTCATTGCAGCTCTATTCACAATAGCCCGGAGCTGGAAACAACCTAAGTGTCCATCATCGGATGAATGGATAAAGAAGATGTGGCACATATATACAATGGAATATTACTCAGCCAGAAAAAGAAACGAAACTGAGCTATTTGTAATGAGGTGGATAGACCTAGAGTCTGTCATACAGAGTGAAGTAAGTCAGAAAGAGAAAGACAAATACCGTATGCTAACACATATATATGGAATTTAAAAAAAAAAAAATGTCATGAAGAACCTAGGGGTAAAACGGGAATAAAGACACAGACCTACTTGAGAATGGACTTGAGGATATGGGGAAGGGGAAGGGTAAGCTGTGACAAAGGGAAAGAGAGGCATGGACATATATACACTACCAAACGTAAGGTAGATAGATAGTGGGAAGCAGCCGCAGAGCACAGGGAGATCAGCTCGGTGCTTTGTGACCGCCTGGAGGGGTGGGATGGGGAGGGTGGGAGGGAGGGAGATGCATGAGGGAAGGGATGTGGGAACAGATGTATATGTATGACTGATTCACTTTGTTATAAAGCAGAAACTAAAAAAAAAAAAAAAAAAAAAGAAATAAAAGAGGAAATCCAAAAAAAAAAAAAAAAAAAAAAAAAAGACATTTTATATGACACTCATGGAAGGCCCAAAGATTTAAATGGCTGTATATCATAGCACTTTCAGCATTTCTGACACTAAGTTAAACTTGCACTGCCTTCTTTATTTTTTTATCTAATAAAATTAGAGATTAGTCCCAAATTCCCCAGTACTTTGTTTCAATAATTACAGCCATCAAAAGTCTGATGAGGGGCTTCCCTGGTGGCGCAGTGGTTGAGAGTCCGCCTGCCAATGCAGGGGACGCGGGTTTGTGCCCCGGTCCGGGAAGATCCCACATGCCGCGGAGCAGCTGGGCCCGTGAGCCATGGCCGCTGAGCCTGTGCGTCCGGAGTCTGTGCTCCGCAAGGGGAGAGGCCACAACAGTGAGAGGCCCACGTACCAAAAAAATAAATAAATAAATAAATAAATTAAAAAAAAAAGTCTGATGAGTAACGACAACAACAAAAAAAGATTTTGTCTTTGACATGATTGATACTGAGCTATTTTGACAAAAGTTTAATAAAAAATGTGGTTGCTTCTTCAAACCATTTCTGCTATAGCACTAAACAAGATCACCTTTGGTATTTGCTTATAACAAGTTCAAGTTATTACAAAAGAAATGGGTTCTGATGAACATCCAGGGTTACAAGAGCTCCCCAATGCCTCCCACAGAGAGGTCATTAGTCTCCTTCTTTTATGCTTCCACTGCTCTTCTGTCAGAATTCTATTGCTATATTTTCACACTGATATATTTATGTGTCTCCCTTAATGAACTTTGAGTTCCTTGATTTTAAAGACCCATATTTAAAACAAAACACAACAGAAAAACCATTATTTTTCATCTTTGCACTCAGGCACATAAACACAATACTGACCTCAATTTCCTATTTAATCTGGGAAAGATGAATAAATGACTAAACAAAGCAGTTTTTCACAGGATAACATTAGATAAATGCCCAATTAACAATAAAAGTATAGGGAGAATGGCAATCAAATACTCAATACACACAATACTACACACATTTAAAAGAATATGATGACGATTTCTATTTCTAGCAACATGGCTGCAAAACAACGTAAAAGTCTTTGTACCACAAGAGAAATTTAGAAATGGACATTGACACCAGTTGGACAGAAAAAGCAACCAAGAGATGAGAATGGAATTGAGACGCACACACTCCCCACGCCAACCCATCCACACACACTTTTACCTAGAATAAAGCCAGAGAGACTGATAGTCTACTCAATCAGTGATAAGATGGTCTGTAAAAAAAAATTCTGGTACAGCAAGATAAGAAACTTGTGTGTCTTGGCCTGGGCTTACCACTGTGGCTGGTGGAGGGTGTCTACAAAATGATAATTTGTAATCCTAGGCATGCTCCAGCACAGACACAGAATTTGAATTTATACTACCAGCATGGCCCAAGACCTTCAAGACTAGAAATTCAAATAAAATGTTCACAAGCCAGTGAGACTCCTGGAACCCAAGGCAGATAGAGGGAACAAAATTTGGGGGGCGGGGGGGGGGTGGAATATTCCTTCAACCCAGGCAATGCGGAATTCCCCCTGCCGGCAAGCTCAAAATAGAAATTTACCAACTCTATAAGCAAACAACCCACTACAAGTAAAAGCAGGAAACACAACAATCATTAGGATTATCTCTTGAGAACTTTAGATGAAAAATTATCAGATACAGGCTATAAAACCAGATTAAAGATTAAAGCCAGCGGCCTTAAAAGAAGAAACTGAAAATTCAATAAGACATTAAAAAAGCAAGACAGACGTTTGTAAGGGAACCAAATAAAATTTTTAAAAAGAAAAGGAAGATAGAGTCACTGGAGAATTAAGCATCAGATTAACACAACTAAAGAGAGAATTTGTGAAGTAGAAAAGAGAAATGAAATTATGCAAAAATTCTAACAAAGGCTTTATGGTATGTAAAATGCGAAGAAGGACTAATGAAATACAAAATAGAATAAGATCTAACACGACGTCTAAGAGGAGTTCCAGAAGAAGAGAGATAACGAAAGGCAACATTTAAAGAGAGAAAGGCTGAGAAGTTTCCAAGATACGGGAAAGACATATATCTTCACATTCAGGAATCACAAACTTTGAGCAGGATAAATAAATAAAAAGAATCATATTCTATATACATCACTTTAAACTGGAGAATACTTATTTAAAAAACAAGTGGGTAAGGTATTTTATTTACATAGGAACGAATTAAATGGAAAGCTTCTCAACAATACCAAAAGACACAGAAGAAAATGACATATTTTCAAAGTGCCAAGAGAAAATAACTGTCAACCTAAAATTCCATACCCAGCTAAATTCTCATCCAAGAGAATGCAACATAAAGACATTCTTCAGACAAAGAAAGAATTTACCACAAAATTAGTCCATGTAGCAAGCAAGTAAGAATGTTGTAGTATGTACCTGAAATACTAATTTATCTCAAGGTAGAAAAACTTGTCCTGGTTTCTGTTTAACTTTGTATTGAATAAAAGTAAAGTCAGGAGTAGAAACTGTTATGTTAACCAAGACTGTTAGGATGATTAATGATTTTAGATGACTGTCAAAATGTTTAAAAGTTTTAAATTAACCTCTATTTAATAACTGTTTTTAAAAATAAAAACTTGCTTTTATGTAAAGAAGAAAAACAACTTCTCCTTTTATAGACACCCTATCATTTGTTTTATACATTAAAATACACAAAACGGTACAACAATAACAAAAGCTAACATTTATGGAGTGCTTATTATCCAGGTCCTGCTCTAAGCACTTTTTCATTAAAAATTTACTCAATCATCAAAACAAACCCTATGAAGTTATTATATTATACCCCATTTTTAGAGATGAGCAAATAGGTAACTTGCCCAAGCTTACACAGTAGGAATAGGCAGCCAGAAGGGAGGAAAAAAAGGAGGACAGGTGGATAGAAAAACAAGACAGGAAAGAAGGATAAACTGATGGATAGGAAAAAACTAGGACGGGGGTGTGTGTGGGGGGGAGACAAAATGAGGGAAGAAGGGAACCAGAGAAGAGAACCTAAAAGGTTGTTCTTCCTCTGAGCAGATTTATAAATGGCTAGAGGGGAAAGAGCAGAAATGAGAGAATCGGAGAACACTACAACTTGTTACGCTGTGCATCAGCTTCAAGAGATGCATGATTTCTACAGGAGAAAATGACGTATAGGTTTATAAAGAAACACAGGTTGAAAAGTATGAAGAAAGGCTAAGTAAAAACCATCAAGGGTGCAAATTTAAAAGTAAAGGTGGCCCAGAGAAAAGGTATGATGTGGACACTGACCTGCTTGGTGGGGAGAACCTTTCTGATGAGCTCTGGAAAGGTTCAAAGAAGTGACAGGACCAGATTGCAGAGGGTCTCAACTGTCAAAAGGGGGAATTTAAATTGGAAGGGACAGGCACTGGGAACTATTAAAGGTTTCTGAGTAGGGAAATGACCTTAGGAAACTAAAACCAGTATTGCAAGGATTACCATGCAGGGGTATGCCACTGGGCTTTAGGGAAGGTGAGTAGTAAACAACACTCTCACCTTTTGCCAAAAAAGCAAAGTATCTGAAGTGACGTGCAGGCCCCTTTCCCACCCAGGCTTCTCTAACCTCTGCTCTCCAGGACCCTCTCCTAGTCTTCTAGTTGTATAAAACTCCCATGATCACATTCTACCCTCTTAACTTCTATCACCTTCATCCTCCATCACCATTCTAATTCAGAAGCCCTGACGCCATGAAAATGGCAATCTCAGATGATATTTAAAAGAAAAAAATTTAACAAAATTCATATTTATTTGTGAATGCTGGTCCTGCCCACGCTGAGGGGTAGTGAAAGCAGTTCAGTGGGAAAAGCATAAGATACGGAATACTAATTCTAGGACTTTAACCAGGTATGTGATGCTGGGTAAATTATGTAATCTCTGAACTCTGATTTAATTGTTTATAAATAAGGGACAATAAAATGTACCTCAGAGAGATTTTGTAAGAATTAAATGAAATCATATAGGAAAAACGCAATGCATCTAAAAATGGTAGAGTATAACAGCAAGAACACAAATTTTGGAGTTGGAAAGCCCTAGGCTCAAATCCTAGCTTGGGCACTACCAGCCAGCTGTAAGGCCTTGAGCAAGGAACTTTCCTAATATTTAGGCAGAGGCTCACAGTCCATCTATCAGTAATGAGGCTTTAAACAAACAAACAACAACAAACAAAACAAAAGGAGAGGAAGAGGCAGACCTTCTTCTAAATAGAAGAAGGCAGACCTTCTAAATTCCAGAAGCATGTGAAAATTACAATATAAACTAATGAATTAGAAAAACTAAGTAAACTATGCCTCTAAATGAACCATTTTGAAAGCATATTTTGACACAAGTACACTGGAAAATAAATTTACTAAACAATTAAAAAAAATTTTTTTACTTAAAAAATATTCATTTCTTAGAAGTTCTAAGTGTGTAAACATGTTAACTAATAATAACTATATCTTTCAGGACAAAAAGGAGATAAATCTACAAATAGCTTGCAATACTATATCGTTGCATTTAACGCTGAGAGGTCCCTTAAGAGAGATACCACTTTGCATGCTAACTGACTAATTTCTAAGGGTAAATTAAACATGAATGTTATAAATTATTTTATGAATTTATTTAGAAGTACACAACTTGAAATTATTCCACGTATCTTTAGTAGTACAGAATAAGTGATAAAAAATTCTAAGCTATGCTTAATTCTTTTTTTTTTTTTTTGCTTAGTTCTTAATCAAAGGATAAAAAGCATTTTTCAAACAATATCAATTCACATGGATAAGAACACCCTGAAACTGTAAGGAAAAAAAAAGACGTTCTGGAGAAACTTCAATCACTGTAAAGCCAACCACAATGACAGGTTTAGCAATTTCACACACCACCCAGGTTGAAAAAAAAAAAAAAAAAAAGATAATGTCTAAATTAATCTACATATTTAGAAATCTCCTGTCAAAAGAACTTATTAAATTGTTTCACGGCAAGACTGTTTAACTAGATCACTTACCAAATTACTGTTTAAGCTTAAACATCTCTATAGTTTTTCCAGACATATATTTTATTTATAAATATTTTAGGTACATATTTAAGATGATTTTCAAAACGAAGTAAGCTGAGATCTTAAATTAGAAGGAAAAAGAGAAGGATAGCACAAAACTGTTTCACTTACCACACTGCCACTTTAATACCCTACCTAGAGTGCATATATTAAAAGGTCAATGAAAAGAAACTGGCCCACTTAAACCTCCCCATCTATGAAACAGCAGACATTATTTCTCAAAGTGTAAAGGAAAGCTTAAAAATAATGAAGCTGGGCTTCCCTGGTGGCACAGTGGTTGAGAGTCTGCCTGCCGATGCAGGGGACGCGGGTTCGTGCCCTGGTCCGGGAAGATCCCACATGCCGTGGAGCGGCAGGGCCCATGAGCCATGACCGCTGAGCCTGTGCGTCCGGAGCCTGTGCTCCGCAACGGGAGAGGCCACAACAGTAAGAGGCCCGCGTACCACAAAAATAAATAAATAAATAAATGATGAAGCTACTTTAAAGATTGTGCTTGAATTAAAACTGTTTTGCCTTAAGTCAATAAAGACTCAACACAAGTCTTTCAGATATAATTTTGTCTTATTTGTACTAAATTGTAGATGTAATGAGATGAACCATTTATAAACTGGCCCACAGCTACAAAGAAAGCTTATACTTCCATGTACTTAAACGGTCTAAAACGAATTAGCTGTAGGGGAAGAGAGACTTTCAAATGACTAGATATTAAAGGGGGAAAAAATCTATTAAATAATGCCTCTAAAGGTTATACTCTACCTCCAGCACAGAAGGTTCACTAAAGATAATTTGCCAAGTGATTCTAATACATAAGAGCTCTGAGATCTCCTATATGACCTCGCCCAAAATATAAATATAGGTTAACCAGATATTCTGGCAACAGAAAGGAAGTTCCAAGCAAAAAGATGAACCGTGCTTCAAACATTTGTTTGTGTGTGTGTGTTTTGGTGGGTGTGTGTGCATTTTGGCCAGAAGCTCAACTCAGAAGACTAGCCCATAGAAGTCCACTCATAAGACTATACACTACTTGAAATTAAACAAAACCCCCCAAACTGCACAATTTTAGCAATTAAAACATAAAAACAATTCAGTTGAATCAGAAATGCATTTCTGAACTTGGCAAAAGTGTGCCACTGTAGGCCTAAGAATGATCAGAGAAAGGAACTCAGCTTGTTAGTATGAAACGGCAGAACAGAAAAACAGCATGGCGAGTCAGTGTGACAGGAGCAAGACAGACATCAGGACTCTATGTCGGAGCCAAGATTTCAGGTGAGGCAATAGTATAGCAGTGCCTGCCTTAAAACGCAAAACAAAATGGTCTAAAAAGGAGGGCAATTCAAAAGCCTGGACACCCAGGAGATTCTTATACCTGAAACATGAGGCTAAACTGAACATCACAGAACAATCCGTAGGCAAAGGATTATATACAATGGAACACTAGGCAGCCACTAAAATACCACAGGAGGATACTCAGTGATACATGGGGAAATATCCACAACTTACTGTTAAATCAATAAAGCAATCTGACCAACATTATTTGAGGTATAATCCTTTTTGGTTGTCATTATCATTATAGCATAGAAGAGAGACTGTACCAACATACACTAAAATGTGGCTATCTCCAGGTTTACAAGTCAATTTTTTCCTAACTTTGGAAAATTTTTAAATTAAAAAAAAATTTTAATTTAAAATTTTTCTACAAAGACTTTAATTTTTAAAAAGTAAAAAAACAAAAACAGTGTTTTCCCACAGACTGCTTATTAGTTGCAAGAGGGAAAATAAGAAACTATACCGTGAAGAAACTGGACAACACCTTGACTGAGTGAATCAGATTTACCATCACCAATGAGGAGCAGACAGACATCGTGTGCCTCTGATGTGATTACTCCGGGAGGGACTCAACATCACTTATGAGTACTTGAGCTGCGAATGCATAACCTGAATCTAATCTCAAGGAAATGGACAAAACTAAACTGAGGAATATTCCATAAATGCGTTCTTTAAAAAATACCATTGTTACAAGGCACAAAGAAAAGCTGAAGAACCATTACAAACTAAAGGAAAGTCAAGAGATATGACAACTATACATCCTGTATTGGAGGGCAGTAAATGCTATAAAAGATGTTATTGGGACAATTCACAAAACCGGAATACAGACTGTAGATCAAAGTATTTTATCAGTTTCCTGAATTTGATAACTATATTGTGGTTATATAAAAGAATAAATTTGTTCTTGGGCTTCCCTGGTGGCGCAGTGGTTGAGAATCTGCCTCCTAATGCAGGGGGCACGGGTTCGAGCCCTGGTCTGGGAAGATCCCACATGCCGCGGAGCAACTAGGCCCATGAGCCACAACTACTGAGCCTGCGCGTCTGGAGCCTGTGCTCCGCAACAAGAGAGGCCGCGATAGTGAGAGGCCCGCACACTGCGATGAAGAGTGGCCCCCGCTTGCCACAACTAGAGAAAGCCCTCGCACAGAAACGAAGACCCAACACAGCAAAAATAAATAAATTAATAAACTTCCACCCCCAGCATCTTCTTTAAAAAAAAAAAAAAAGAAAAAAAACCGCGTACGCCCTTCAAAAAAATTTTTGTTCTTAAGAAATAAAGTTGAAGTATTAAGAGGTAAAAGCATATGAGGCATGCAAACTAATCTCAAATATTTCAGAAAAATAGCATGTATGTGTGTGAGAGAGAAAGAGAAATAAATGAATGACAAAGCAAATGGGGCAAAATGTTGAAAACTGGTGAATCTGTACAGAGGGCATACAGTTCTCTTTACTACTCTTATAATAACTTTCCTTTTAGCTTGAAATTCTTTCAAAATAAAAAGTTCTCCTGAATTATACAAAACCTCCTCGACGTAAAAATCTTCAACTTGCAAAATTTCAGAGACTAAAGTACACATCTAATAAAAAGTAAAACTCTTCCTACCAACAGATGGCGTTAGTAGCCATTTATTTAGTGTCATTTTCAACCTCAGAGCCAAAATGATCTCGTGAACAGCCTTTTGAAACTAAGCTACATAAACCCTTAAATATTTTTGCCTCATGCAATAACACAGATGAATATTATTTAAGAGGTGGAAGGTGCTCTGGAGATCTCCCCTTGGAGTACATTTCAAACCCCCAGGTCTTCCCTTATTTTAATATTTGCCTCCCTCATCCCGGGAAATGCGCTACCCCTCCACTCCCCACAGAGAATCACTGCTGTAGTAATTTACTATAAAGCAATGTGAAAGCATTGTATCCTTCAAATGTGCAAGAATAAAAAAGAAGGGGAGGGAAGAAAAATGGAAGTAAAGAAAAAGAAAAGAAGGGGCAGGCATGTTTGCTCACCCCCTGCTTTATTCCAATCCCCTGATTTTACAGTAAGACAACACTCTAATGGGAGGTCATGTGATCTGGCCAAGCTCCCATAATCAGTTAAAGGCAGAGGTAGATCTTAAATACAAGTCTGCTGTTTGCTAATCCTTCGTGCTTTCTACAATGCCAAATTACCCTCCCTCTCTACCAATCCTTAACTGGATGTTTAAATACTGTGGAAATGTGGGGCAGTAGAGGGTATAATATCTGGTCTCTCTCTCTCTTCACGTCTAATAGAAGTTCATTAGGTGAACATGAGAGAAAATACCATGTACACAGGCGACAAACAGTGAAAGCCTTTGTCACTGGCATTCAGGGAACCACCAACAGTTGAGGGCAATGTAATTAGAGGGTAAAATGCACGAGTGATGGAAAGCAACAGGAACTGAGTCTGGAGAAGCAGGTATAAAGGGCAACGTTTGCCACAGTAAAAAGAAAAGCCTGGACTTTATCCTATAGGCAATGAAAAGGCAGAGTCCTTATATATGAGACTATTAAATTATACGATCTTACCAGTTTCATTCAGAAGATATACACACATGCACATACACAGTGACAGAAAGATATTCCTGTTGAATTCACAAATCTCAACAAATGGATACCCTTCTGATGACTTCAAGTACAACAGATCCTCATGTTTATGAGGGATCTGTCCCAAGACATCTGGAAAAATCCCCAAATTTGAGAATATTACTATGGCATATAACACATTAAAGTATAACTAATTTTTTTTACTCCTACAGACGTTCAATGACTCTATAAACACTGAAATAATTTCTACTTACGGTATACAACTTGCAAAGTAGACTCATTCACATCATGAATTTTAACCACCACAGAATCTTACATTTTACTTTTTAGTTTATCCAAAATCCCTCTTCCCAGATGTATTGCCCTTGCTCCTCTTTGGCCACAGCACTACAAGCTGGCTCCCACAGCAGACAGTGCTGGCAATAAAAATTAACTACACACAAAAAACGGAGAATAACAAATTACACGGAGATGTGCCTACCAGTGTCAGACTAGGATCAAATATGTGCCCAGAAAAATGACCAATTATCATATTTCATACACCCTCCCAGTCACTCCTGGAAGAGTGAAAACCACAAGTGTTAATTTGTGAGAGACAGAGCTCTATTCTATCAGAACTGACTAGACAAAAAGAGCATCATTCTAATAGCAAAGACCCCACTGGCCTTTTAAAAGCAGCAACGCCTTTAACAACATAAATATTTGCATAGTGACTTGTAGCTCACAAAACACACCCTACCATAATTTCAGCAGAAGGATTTCAGGAAATTTTGTTTTAGTAAATTGACAACCTAGTTTTCCATTAGAACATTTTATTAAGAACCGAGTACTGGGTCTCTGAAGATGTGTACTCCTGCGTAAATTCCTGGGGCCACCCAATGACCAGGAGAAGAGAATTTCCTGTATAAATATTGAGGTGTTATGGAGATTGGAACACTCTTCTTTATTTATTTTAACAGCCCCCTAAGATAAGTATTATATTCAACTTAGGAAACTGAGGCTCATAGAGGTTTAAGAAGAGGAATATCTCTTAAGAGTAAAGAAATCCTTCCTGGAAGTTTCCTCCTTCCAAGCTTTTCCCACTCCTCCCCTCCAAAAGAAAGGCTTCCCTACATGTATCAGTCGCCACAATTCCTTCGTATTTATTTATGCCAAGGAGGAAATGTGAGGAAAATTTTCACAGACAATCTGATATTTGAGATGAGTCTTAATGAGTAGATATTGGGCAGATGCAAGGGAAATGGTAAGGACATTCCTGGCAAGAGGAAATAATACTTGCAAAGACAGAAGAATAGGAGAAATTGGCATGACAGGAGAATGTTGGTTAATTCTTTGCAGAAAAAGTGTGCGTGTGTGTGTGTGTGTGAACATGGACAATAAACTGTAAAGGCAGACTGGAGTCAGATCATAAAGCATTAACAGCATGGGAAAGAAACATGCATTTTATTTTCTAAATCAAGATTTCTTAACTAAGAGACTATGAATTAAACCCTGGGGCCATGAAATGCCCAACTCCCCAAAAGCATGAAAATTGTGTGATGAACACACAAAAATATCATTTTCCTGGATCCACAGCTACCAAATGATTTTTCAAAGGGACTCAGAAATGAAAAGCAGTTAAGAACCACTATCCCAGGTGACTGGGAGTCACTGTATAATTTTACAGGTAGAGATATGTGCCATAATACTTTCATTTTAGAAAGGTAACTGGCAACATCTGTGGAGGTTGATGGATTAGGGAGAGAACCTTAAAAGCAGAGGGAGCGATAAGAAGGTACTGCCCTACTCTAGCCAAGAGGTTTTAAGTACTTACATAAAAAAAAAAACAACTAATTCCAGAGACTTTTCAAAGGTAAACTTGCTAGAATTTGGGTTGTGATCAAGAAAGGAACTCAGCCTGCCTTACCATTCTACTTCTCATTTAAAGTTCCTGTCATCTACTTATCACATACCATCATCAGGAAAAGCCATTCCATACAGCAGAGCAGCTGCAAGTGAAAAGGTACCTCTTTCTTCCATTTGCAACCGGCCACCACTGGGAAACTAACCAGAAAGTGCCAAATGTTCCAAAGAGAAAATGCTGATAGCCTAGAACAGGGGCTGGCCAACTATAACCCGCAATCTGAACCCAGGCCTGTTTTTATAAATTAAGTTTTACTGAAACACAGCCACACTCATTCATTTCTGTATTGTTTATGATTACTTTCAAGCTATAAAGGCAGACCTGAATAGATGCAACACAGACTGTATGACCTACAAAAAAGGCCGAAAGTATTGACTATCTGGGCCTTTATGCAAAGTTGGCCAACTCCTGGTCTAGAACAAAAACAGGGACAGATTCTACCTCAGAAAGCACTCCTTTAGTACAACAGATGGGAGTAATATGCAGAGGAAGGCTGTAACTGGACGAAATTCAGCCGTATAACATCAGTCTTCTGGGCATAACTGTAGATATATTTGTAGTAGCAGCAAACTACTCCTAATCAAATTGAATATACAAAATTCCTAGTATTCCTCTACTTGGAAAAATACTGTTCCTTGTAAGCAACATATTAAGGACCAATATTCTCAACCCATTTCAAATCCTTGTTCTTTTCCCTCATTCTTCCACTAAAACCTACTTTCTCTCTCCCCAAGGCTCTCTTTTTAAAAGGAAAAAGAAGAAAATACTAAAATCCAAGTGTCACCATGCAAGCTGCTGAACTTATCTGAGAACCAGGGTCTTGGCCTATTTGTGGAATATTGGCAAAAAGGAGGCTAGGTAGGCATTTTAAATTAATGAATCTTAAATCTAAATTTCAGATATCAAAGCTCCACTAATTATTTCAAACTAAATTTTAGTCCATCGATTAAAATTAAGCTCTACGGGTGGCTTCTACTAGACTAGGGTGGGAAATTATATGTATGGTGGTGGTAATTTTTTTAAAACACTTTTTCCAAATGATATGAAAACAAATACTTCAACATATCCAAATTGATCAACTCCAGGTGGCTATATAAAAATCATTATTTCAAAAATGAAAGAGTCTCATAAACACATCATCCTCACATTCCCAAAAGTCTAAGACAATTTTCTCCAAAGGATTTTATTTAGCAACTTTTTTTTGCCAATAACATGTTCAACACAGGAATGTATAATAACACAGGTTTCAAATAATAAGCAGCTAAATTGACTTTAGATACTTTAAACCAAGGTTTCTTAGCCTTGGTGCTATTGACATTTGGAACTAGGTAATTCTGTGTGAGGAGGACTTTGCTATGCATTGTAGGCTGTTTGGTAGTAGCTGTGGTCTCTATCCACTAGATGCCATTGAACTAGTTTTGGCAATCAAACATCTCCAGATACTGCCAAATGTCTCCTGGGGAGCAAAACTGCCTCAGTTGAGAACCACTGCTCCAAACAAATTAAACTTAAAAAAAAATTTTTTTTAAACATGTTTACTGGTAGGTATTGCTTTCCAAGTCAATTGTTATATAGACATGTTGGGTGTCTGAGCTGGAAGGAACCTTGGAAATCATGTGGTCCAAACCATACATTTTACAGGTGAGAAAAATAAGGGCCATTGAGGCAGTTGAGAGCATAAGAGAGACAGGAGCCCATGACCCTCAGTTCCAGGTCAGGACACCAAGAGGACCAAAGAGCCAACTCATTTCCACAGGTGCTTACTAAGCATCTCTTATTATCTTTCAAAGAGCACACATTTTTAATTTGATAGAGTTCATTTTATCAATGTGTCATTTTATTGGTTGTGCTTTTGGTGTCGTATCTAAAAAATATTTGCCTAACTCAAGGTCACAAAGATTTTCTCCTGTTTTTGTCTAAAAGTTTTATAACTTTAGGTGTTACATTTAGGCCTATGATTCATTTTGACTTAATTTTTGTAGACAATGCAAGATACAGACTGAAGTTCATTTGCTTGTATATGGATATCCAATTGAGCCAGCATTTTTTTTTTAAACAGACTATCCTTTCTTCAATGAATTGCCTTTGTACTTCATTAAAATTCAGTTGTCTACATATTTACTGGACTTATTTTTGGACTCTTCTATTCCACTGATATATTTCTCTATCTTTACACCAATACTACAATGTTTTGATTACTTTAGCTTTATAATGAATTGTGATATCAGGTAGTATTAGCTCTCCAACTTTGTTCTTCTTTTTCAAAGTTGTTTTAGATATTCTAGGTCCTTGCCATTTCTATATGAATTTCAGAATCAGCTTGTCAATTTCTACAATAAAGCCTGCTAAGATTTTGATTGGGTTGCACTGAATCAATAGCTCAATTGGGGAGTGCTTTCACCTTAGCAACAATGAGTCTTCCAACCCATGCACAAAGAATATCTCCCCATATATCTACATGTTCTTTAATTTTTGTTCAGCAATGCTGTGCGTAGTTTTCAGTATTTCATACATGTTGCTATTGTCAATGGTATTGGTTTTATTAAATTTCAATTTCTGACTGTTCGTTGCTAGTACAAAGAAGTGCAATTGATATTTATATATTGATCCTGTATCCCATAACTTTACTAAACTCACTTAATAATACTTGTGAGGTCAGCATAACCCTTATACTTAAACTAGACACAAACATTATGAGAAAAGAAGACTGCACAAAAATATTCCACATGCAAAAGTTCTAAACAAATTATAGGAAACTGAATGCAACATTTTTTAAAGAAAATATAGTACATGATGACCAAATGTGGTTTATTCTAGGAATTCAAGTTTAGTTTAACATTTAAAAAGCAATGAATGTAACTGATTCTATGAACCAACTAAAAAAGAAAAACCATGTAATCAACTCTATAAATGCAAAAAGAAAAAAGCATGTAACAGTCTTACCTCCATTCCAGATAATACCTGAGCACATTTTAGAAAGGAACTTCTTCAACCCAATAAAGGGCATATCTGAAAAAACTACAAATAATGTAGTTTTAATGGTGGAAAACCAAATGGTTTCTCCCTAAGACCAGAAATAAAACAAGGTTGTGTACTCTCACCACTTCTGTTCCACAGTGTACTGGAGATTCCAGACAGTGCAGTCAAGCAAGAAAAATAAATAAAAGGCATCTAGAATGGAACGGAAAAAGTGTCTGTTTTTTTGTGTTTTTTTTGCAAACATGACTGTGTAGAAAATCTGATGGAACCTATGAAACTACTAGAACTATTGCTGAATTAAGAAGCACTCCCTCCTCTGAAATTTTCTCAAAGTGTTTGTGTAGAACTGTTATAATTTATTCCTTAAATACTTAGTAGAATTCACTTGTGAAGTCATCTGGGCCTGGAGGTATTCTTTTGGTGGGAATATTTCAATCAAAAATTCAATTTCTTTAATAGATACACGGCCATTCAGGTTGTCTATTCTTGAGTGAAGTTTAGTAGGATGTCTTTTGAAGAATTTGTCCTTTTCCTTTGTTATAAAATTTATAGGCATAAAGTTGTTCATAATATTCTCTTGTTATTCTTTTATTATCTATAGAATCTGTAATGATGTCACCTCTGTTGGTCCAGTTAGAACTTCATCAATTTTACTGACCTTCCCAAAGTACCAGTTTTAGGTTTCACTAATTCTGTCTACTTTTTTTCTGTTTTCTATACTTAATTTCCACATTGGTCTTAACCATTTCCTCTCTTCTAATTACTGTGGTTTAATTTGATTTTTAATTTCTTAAGGTAGAAGCGGAGGTCATTAATTTGAGACCTTCTTTTTCTAATATGGGCATTCAGTGCTATAAATTCCCCCCCAAGTTCTGCTTTAGTGGAATCTCACAAATTCTGGTATGTTGTGTTTTCATTTTCATTCCGTACAAAATCTTTTTTTTTTTTTTGGTACGCGGGCCTCTCACTGTTGTGGCCTCTCCCGTTGCGGAGCACAGGCTCCGGACGCGCAGGCTCAGCAGCCATGGCTCACGGGCCCAGCCGCTCCGTGGCATGTGGGATCTTCCCAGACCGGGGCACGAACCCGTATCCCCTGCATCGGCAGGCGGACTTTCAACCACTGCGCCACCAGGGAAGCCCCGTACAAAATCTTTTAATCTCTTTGAATTGTGTTATTTAGTTTCCAAGTATTAGTAAGTTTTCCAAAGTCTTCTGTTACTAATTTCTAATTTAATTCCATTGTGATCAGAGAGCACAGGATCTCAATCCTTTTAAATTATGGAGACTTGTTTATGACCCCAAAACATGGTCCATCATGGAAAATATTCTGTGGACATGTAAGAAGAATTGAGAAGAATATTCTGCTATCGTTAGGTGAAATATTCTATAAATGTTTATTAGGTCAATTGGTTGACAGTATTGTTCAAGTCCACTATATCTTTGTAAAATATCTTTATAACTTTCAATGCTCAGGAAAGGGTATTAAAATATCCAGCTAAAATTGCAGATTTGACTGTTTCTCCTTGGAGTTCTATCCATTTTGTTTCAGGTATTTTTGAAATTCTGTTATCAGAGGCACAAATGTTTAGAACTGTTATGCCCCCTTGATTAACTGACCTCTTTATTATTTTGTAATGACATTCTTTATCCTTGGAAACATCCTTTGCTCTGAAGAAATCTACTTTGTCTAATATTAATATAGCCACTCCATCTTTCTTTTGACTATTGTAAGTATAGTATATATTTTTCCATCCTTTATTTTTAACCTATTTGTATCTTTATATTTAAAGTTATGTTTCTTATAGGCAATGATATAGTTGGGTCTTGCTAATTCCAATCTGATAATCTCTGCCTTTTAACTGGTGTGTTTAGACCATCTATATTTAATGTGATTACCAATCTAGTTAAAATTAAGTCTATTGCCTATTTGTTTCTCTTTGTCCCATGTTCTTTTCTTCCCTCTTTTTATGTCTTTTTTTGAATTAAATGAGTATATACTCTGATTTCACTTTATCTCTTTTGATGGCTTATTACTTGTAACCTTTTTAAAAACAGAATTGCTTCAGGATAGTATGTATCTTTTCACTTACCATGGTCTACCTTCAAGTGATATTACACCACTTCACATACAGTATAAAATTCTTACAGTAGTATACTACCTAGTATCATATCTTGCCCACCTAACACTGCTCATAAATGTTACCTCTTTGTTAAAATGGGAGAGAAGCACTAGAGAAATGTAAAAGAAATAGTAGCAACAAACTGAGACCTCTTCCTTGGCTTCATTTAAAAGGCAAATAAGAACTGAGAAGGAAATAGATGCTTAAAAACTAGAACTACAACCATAACACCTGGGTTCAAATCCTAGTTCTGCCACTTACATATTGTATAACATAAGGCAAGATGGTTAGCCTTCCTGTTTCTCAGTTTCTACCTCTTTAAAATGAAAGTAACAACAGTACCTTCTTCACCAGGTTATTGTGACGATCCAATGAGTTAACACAGGTAAAATGCTTAGAACAGCACCAAGCAACTATGAAATGGTTAAAAAATAAAGGATACCTCTGAGATATTCTGAGTTCAGTTCCAGACCACCGCAATAAACTGAATATTGCAATAAAGTGAGTTACACCAATTTTTTTGGTTTTTCAGTAAATACAGAAGTTACTATACTATACTATGGTCTACTAAGTGTACAATGTTATGTCTAAAAAAATGTACATACCTTTATTTTAAAATACTTTATTTCGGGGACTCCCCTGGTGGTACAGGTTAAGAATCCACCTGCCAGTGTAGGGGACACGGGTTTGATCCCTGTTCCGGTAAGATCCCACATGCCGCAGAGCAACTAAGCCCATGTGCCACAACTACTGAGCCTGCGCTCTAGAGCCCACAAGCTGCAACTACTGATCCTGAAACCCACGTGCCCTAGAGCCCACATGTCCTAGATCCCATGTGGTACAACTACTGAAGCTGCAACTACTGAACCCTGCGTGCTCTAGGGCCCGTGCTCCGCAACAAGAGAAGCCACTGCAATAAGAAGCCCACGCACCGCAACGAAGAGTAGCCCCCACTCGCCACAACTAGAGAAAGCCTGCAAGCAGCAATGAAGACCCAATGCAGCCAAAAGCTAAATAAATAAATGGACTCTTTCTTTAAAAAAAAATACTTTATTTCTAGAAAATACTAACCACCATCTGAGCCTTCAGCAAGTCAATCATTTTGCGGATGGAGGGTCTTGCCTCAATGTTGATGGCTGCTGCTTGATCACGTTGGTGGTTGCTGAAGACTGGGTGGCTATGGCAATTTCTTAAAATAAGACAACAATGAAGCTTGCCACACTGATTGACTCTTCCTTTCATGAATGATTTCTTTGTAGCATGCAATGCTGTTTGATAGCGTTTTATCCACAGAACTTCTTTCAAAAATTGGAATCAAGCCTCAAACACTGCCACTGCTTTATCAAGTAAGTTTTTGTAATATTCTAAACCCTTTGTTAAAATTTCAACAACTGTCACTGCATCTGCATCAGGAGTAGATTCTATATCAAGAAAACACTTTCTTGCTCATCCCTAAGAAGCAACTCCTCATCCATTCAAGTTTTATCATGAGATTGCAGCAATTCAATCACATCTTCAGGTTCCACTTCTTGTTCTAGTTCTCTTGCTCTTTCCACCATAGCTGCAGTTACTTCCTCCACTTAAGTCTTGAACCCTTCAAGATCATCCATGAGAGTTGGAATCAACTTCTTCCAAACTCCTGTTCATGTTGATATTTTGACCTCTTCCCACGGATCATGAATGTTCTCATTGGCATCAAGAATGGTGAATCCTTTCCAGAAGGTTTTCAATTTACTTTGCCCAGATCCATCAGAGGAATCACTATCTATGGCAGCTATAGCCTTAGAAAATGTATTTCTTAAATAAGACTTGAAAGTCAAAATTACTCTCTGATCCATGGGCTGCAGAATGGATCTTGTATTAGCAGGCATGAAAACATTCATTTCGTACACTTCCATCAGAGCTCTTGGGTAACCAGGTGCACTGTCAATGAGCAGTAATATTTTGAAAGGAATCTTTTTTCTGAGCAGTAGGTTTCAACAGTAGACTTAAAATATTCAGTAAAACATGCTGTAAACACTGTTGGTGGGAATGTAAACTCGTGTAGCCACTATGGAGAACAGTATGGAGGTTCCTTAAAAAATAATTACCATATGATCCAGTAGTCCACTCCTGGGCATATAACCAGAAACGACAAAAACTCTAACTTGAAAAGATACATGCACCCCAAAGTTCACAGCAGCACTATTTACAACAGCCAAGACATGGAAACAACCTAAATGTCCACTGACAGATGAATGGATAGAGAAGATGTGGTACGTATACACATACACACACACACACACACACACACACACACCCCCCCATACATACATACATACAATGGAATATTACTCAGCCATAAAAAGGGAATAATACCATTTGCAGCAACATGGGTGGACCTAGAGATTATCATACTGAATGAAGTAAGTCAGAGAGAGAAAGACAAATATTATGATATCAGTTATATGTGTAATCTAAAAATATGATACAAATGAACTTATTTACAAAACAGAAACAGACTCACAGACATAGAAAACTAACTTATGGTTACCAAAGGGGAAAGGTGTGGGGGAGGGATAAATTAGGAGTTTGGGATTAACAGACACATACTACTACATATAAATTAAATAAACAACAAAGACCTATTATATGGCAGAGGGAACTATATTCAATATCCTGTAACAACCTATAATGGAAAAGAATCTGAAAAAGAATATATATATCTGAATCACTATGCTGTACACCTGAAACTAACACAACATTGTAAATCAACCATGCTTCAATAAAAAGTTGTTTTGAAAAACAAACAAAAATTGAAAAAAGATGTGCTACCCTTAAGGCTTTGTTATTCCATTTGTAAAGCACAGGCAAAATAGATTTAGCATAATTCTTAAGGGCCATAGGACTCTTGGAATGGTAAATGAGCACTGGCTTCAATTGAAAGTAGATCCCACAGCCATGTGGTGCGGCCAAAAATAAATGAATGAATGAATAAATAAAGCCACCAGATGCATTAGCCCATAACAGTAGAGTCAGCCTGTCCTTTGAAACTTTGAAGCCAAGCATTGGCTTCTCCTCTCTAGCTATCAAAGTCCTAGATGGCATCTTCTTCCAATAGAATGCTGTTTCGTCTACATTGAAAATGTGTTGTTTAGTGTAGCCACCTTCATTAATTATCTTAGCTAGATCTTCTGGCTAAGTTGCTGCAGATTCTCCATCAGCACTTGCTGTTTCACCTTGCACTTTTATGTTATAGAGACGGCTTCTTTCCTTCAACCTCATGAACCAACCTCTACTAGCTTCAAACTTTTCTTCTGCAGCTTCCTCACCTCTCCCAGTATTCATACAATTGAAGAGAGTTAGGGCCTTGCCCCAGATCAGGCTTTGGCTGAACAGAATATTGTAGCTGGTTTGATCTTCTGTTCAGACCACTACAACTTTCTCCATTATGAACAATAAGGCTGTTTCACTTCTTATCTCGGTTTTCAACATGCCTTCCATACTAAGCTTAATCATTTCTAGCTTCTGATTTAAAGGGAAAGATGTGCGACCCTTCCTTTCCCTTGAACACTTAGAGGCCAATGTAGGGTTATTAACTGGCCTAATTTCAATACCCTTTCTTGGAATAGGGGGGCCCCAAGAGAGGGAGAGAGACCAGCGGGGCTGGGGGTGGGCAATGGCCAGTTGGTGGAGCAGTCAGAGCACACACAGCATTTATTAAGTTCACTATCTTACACAGGGGTAAGGTTAGTGCTGCCCCAAAACAATTACAATAGTAACATCAAAGATGACTGACCACAGATCACCATAACAAATATAATAATGAAAAAGCTTGAAATATTGTGAGGATTACTACCAAAATGTGACCCACAGACACAAAGTGAGAAAATGCTGTTGGAAAAATGGCACCGACAGGCTTGCTCAATGCAGGGTTGCCACAAACCTTCAATTTGTAAAAAACAAAGTATATGTGAACTGCAATAAAGCAAAGTACAGTAAAACAAGGTATGCCTGTAAATATAGCAAGTCCTATTATTCACAATGAATAAGACAGTATTTTTTAATGCCCTATACACTACCTAAAATAATCTTTACCAACCCACACACTGGGTTGCACTTCTCTAAGTGAATCTACAAGTAAATTAACTACTTAGGCTCTTTTACTTGCAAGAAATTCATTCAAATTACCCCAAATATCATTTTAGGTATATATTATGGTCTTAGTATTGTTGTAAAAGCTTTGTATGTGTCATCTCATTTAATCCTCACATCAACCCCAAAAGGAAAGGAATTATTTGCGATGCTCACTTTTTACAGATGAGGAATGAGACAGGGCAGTTAAAACAACCGGCCCAAGGTCACACAGCTGGTAAAAGACATAACCAGAATTCGACTGCCAGAAGTCTGACCCCAAAGCCTGCATTCTTTCTTGGGAAAAAACTGGATGTCGTCTCAAGAAGGGCAGGAGCCACAGAAGTACTAGAGTAATGGAAGAAGAGTATCTACAGAGCCAGAAAGCAGAATCTTCAATCTCAGGCTCTGTGCCTGTCTTTCTCTCACCACATGGTTTCTTGCTTACAGCTTTGTGCTTCTCTCAGCACAGATGCCCCATATTCTTTTCTGGTTACCAACTGGCTTCCTCAACTCCTTTATCATTTCTGTACTCATAGCTTCTGCTTATACTTACTTTCCAGTCTCTTAAACTTTAGTTTTACAGGATTCTACACTAATGTATCCTTCCAGCTTCAGCTCCCATGGCTCAATGGCAAATTAACTCCATGTTTCCTATAAATGGCTGTAATTTTCCCCACCAGACAATCCTAGGTTGTTAGCTCGTTTATAGATTAACAGCCCTTAGGTCAAATGCCCATTCCTGGACCAATCAGGTGCAATATAGTTCTATATGGTTAAAAACATAGCTATTAAAGTCTGTTCCTCTGTGGTGTACTGTGGAAAAAGGAGATTTCCTTCAAAGGAACTGTAGGCACACAAGAATTATAAAACACACGTCCAGGACACTGAGTCAGCTAAGTCCCCATTAATCTGGGGCTCAAAAGTCTTGTCAGTATTTTTAATCTAGTTAGTTATAGTGTAATTAAGGAGTTATAAATACAAATTTTGGTTGTTATTAAGGAGATCATATAACTTACAGGGTCGTACAAGTAAGACATGGGACACAGGCCCAGCAATTGTTAAGTCAAGGGTGGCCATACTACAGCAACAGTATTATGACTGAGAGAAGGAAAAACCCATTGCCATCTATCATTTTCAATTCTGCTCAGAGACAGAAGTAGTAAACATCAATAACCCTATCCATTCCTATAGCTATGTCTATTGCGCCACATTGAACTGAAGCAGAAGCGGGGGCTCGATGTGTTGACACTATTACTACAGCCAATTCACAGCTGCCCACGCACGGCTTCAACAGCAGTGCTAGTTCCCGTAAGTTCAAACCTTCAACATTATATCTCTAAAAATCTTTCTGCAGATGAGTTCAACCCTACACCTTTTGGCTTTCTTAATGGCAGAGGAAAGTTTTGAATTGAAAACCTTTTGCTACATAATTAGCTAAGACCAAGTCATAGGGACAGAAAGGAAAAAGTAAACATATAACTTATTAATGTTACTTTCCTATCAATATTGTTTTAAACCTTCTTGTTGGGAAGATTACCTAATACATATATAACTAGAAGCCCCCCTCCCTTTTTTTTAAAAGAACACTGGTTCTAAACAGTTTGGATTTTCCCTCCAATCTTCATTTACAAATTATCAATTTACAGCCTTAAGAAGAAAGGAAACAGAGTGAGAAGCTAAAAGTTATTAACAGCATGTACTACCCCATAAATCTTAATCTGCTTTACTTCTAAGGACTGAACAACCTGCCCATTTTACCAAGTTATTTCCCACTCCATCCCTCCAAAAACCCTTCAATCCAAAGCATGCCAAAAAGACTAATTCCTGTTACTATATCTTCAGTAATGCTGTTCCCCAATACTTAAGTTCTTACCCCCTTAATGAAACACATTTCTTAAGGACCACTCCTGCCCTCATTGAGCCTCCCTCCTCTCCTGCAAACTGCTCTTCAATCTGACACATAACTACATACGATCTCATGTTATTTACTGTGGTTTCACTCACATATAAGACTTCACCTCTCACCAAGAAGATGTAAACAACGAGTGCAAGATCTAAAACTTATTCTTCTATGGTAACATTCACAAGTACTGGGCTCACAGAAAACATTCAGAAATACTGTTGACAAAAAGAAGCACGTCAAAAGCGGAGTTTCTTATCCAAAGGATATCCTCAAAACATTTGTCTTTTAATAGACTTACCCCTGTACCCTCATAGAGCATCTGAACCACACAAACCTACAAAAAAATATATCCACAAATCCAAACTGTAAAAGAAAAGCAGCAGAGGTTATCCTAGTGACAATTTAGAGAATGTTATGTCAATCCAACCTAAAATACATACAAATCCCCTACCTACAAAACCCTAAAATCTACGACAATTTCAGCACATTCACAGAAGAGGAGCTTAAGAGCAGCAACAGAAATCATATAGATTTGTCACGTAAGCTAATTCCAGAAGGCCAGAAAAATTCTAATCAAACCCTGAGAAATCTAAATCAGAATTTGAAGAGGTCTAACAGATAATTTACTGTAGGAACCCTAGAGATCTAGAGTAACCCCAGATACAAGAAAAGCTAGGCTGTGATAGGTACACTTGATCTTCAAGGTCCCAAAAGGAGGAAGAGTGAAGAACTAATTCGGCTAAGTACTCTACTTACACTTTCTCATTTAATGTTCACAGTGATCCTATGAGAAGACACTCTTATGCCCATTTTACAAATAGGGAAGCTGAATGTTAAATTAAGTAACTTGCCCAGATTCATACAAACTTTAAGCACAGGATTAAAACCATTGCCTAGGCTGCAAAAAATTATTTTATATTTAATTAATTATTTGATTCCAAGAATACTCAGATGCATTATTATTTAAGGCAAGGTGAAATCATAGCTGTAACATTCATATTCCTTTCACTGCAAATTAATTAATTAAGATATATATTTAATAGATAATCCAACTGATAATTTTTAGACTAAACCCAACCAAAATCCATAGCCATATTACTATTTTTCAAACAAGTACATCTGAATATATCATTCATTCCTTGTTCAAAAAACTGTGAGTGGCCTTTAACTTTATGACAACTGGCTATTTGGATAAAAAGACAAAAATTAGATCTTACATTAAAATAAACAGGATGAATTAAAGATGAAAAACATTTAAGGCATAAAAATACAAGAAGTAAACATAGGTGAATTTTTTTTAATGTTGGCACAGGAAAGTCTAGGACTGATAACAGAAAAACAGAAACAGTAGAAGACTGATAAATCTGACCAAAGAAAACATGACACACATAGACAGCAGAACACATGTACTTCATCAATTCTAGGATGAATATTTTCTCATCTTTTAACATCTCTGAAATCAGGATGCCTCTTAAAACTAAGAGTGTCATGGTTTAACTGACAGCATATTTCTATCCTTAACTGTACGTTACACAGTGTATCTCACAACTGAAGCCAACTTAGATTTAATAAAATAAGTGAGGTGACAAAAAAATAAAATAGGGAAAAGATCTACAACAACCAACAAAAACAATATTCTTCATATGTAAAGAGCTCTAACATGTTAAGTAATAGGGTGCTTCAACTGCACTGGTTATGTTTCATTTCTTAAGTTATGGGTTAACTGTATTTTTTTTCCCCATTACGGTTTATCACAGGATATTGAAAATAGCTTCCTGTGCTATACAATAGGACCTTGTTGTTTATCCATTCTATGTAACAGTTTGCATCTGCTAATTCCAAACACCCAATCCTCCCCCAACCCCGCGCCTTGGCAACAAGTCTGTTCTCTGTATCTGTGAGTCTGTTTCTGTTCCATAGATAAGTTCATTTGTGTCCTATTTTAGATTCCACATGTTAAGTGATATCATATGGTATCTGTCTTTCTCTTTCTGAGGGGTTAACTGTATTAATGTTTATGTACTTTTTGTTTATCTGACTTATCTCCTTAAAAGACTTTTAAGAGACTGAGCAATAAGAATATAAAATATGAAATGGAAATTATACACAAATGCCCGAAAACATGAAAATATAAACTTCACTGAAAAAGTTTAAAAATGCAAATTAAAACAAGGAGAATTTTATTACATTACAGATCAATATTTATGTTTTTAAAGCTAATCACCAAGTCAGTAAGAGTATAGAGAAACAAACAATTATATGCCATGGGCAAAAATGCAAATATACTTAACCTCGAAACAGCACTCCATCCTCCTTTTAGAAATTCATCAAAAGGAAATTATCAGAGGGACTTCCCTGGTGGCGCAGAGGTTAAGAATCTGCCTGCCCACTGTGGAGAACAGTATAGAGGTTCCTTAAAAAACTAAAAATAGAACTACCATACAACCCAGCAATTCCAGTACTGGGCATATACCCCGAGAAAACTGTAATGCAAAAAGAGTCATGTACCACAATGTTCATTGCAGCACTATTTACAATAGTCAGGACATGGAAGCAACATAAGTGTCCACTGACAGACGAATGGATAAAGACGATGTGGCACATGTATGCAATGGAATATTACTCAGCCATAAAAAGAAACGAAACTGAGTTATTTGTAGTGAGGTGGGTGGACCTAGAGTCTGTCATACAGAGTGAAGTAAGTCAGAAAGAGAAAAACAAATACTGTATGCTAACACATATATATGGAATCTGAACAACAGCAAAAAAATGGTTCTGACAAACCTAGGGGCAGGACAGGAATAAAGATGCAGACACAGAGAATGGACTTGAGGACATGGGGAGGGGGAAGGGGAAGGTGGGACAAAGTGAGAGAGTAGCACTGACATATATACACTACCAAATGTAAAACAGATAGCTAGTGGGAAGCAGTTGCACTGCAGGGGGAGATCAGCTGGGTGTTTTGTGACCACCTAGAGGGGTGGGATAGGGAGGGTGGGAGGGAGACCCAAGAGGGAGGGGAACAGCAGAAACTAACACACCATTGTAAAGCAGTTATACTCCAATAAAGATGTTAAAAAAAAAAAAAAAAGAAGAAGAAGAATCCGCCTGCCAATGCAGGGGACACAGGTCCGAGCCCTAGTCTGGGAAGATCCCACATGCTGCGGAGCAACCAAGCCCACGTGCCACAACTAATGAGCCTGGGCTCTAGAGCCCAAGAGCCACAAGTACGAAGCCCACGCGCCACAACTACTGAAGCCCTCATGTAGCAACTACTGAGCCCTCATGCTGCAACTACTGAACCCCATGCTCCACAACGTGAGGCCACTGCAGCGAGGAGTCCGTGCACTGCAATGAAGAGTAGCCCCCACATGCCACTAGAGAAAGCCCACACACAGCAATGAGACCCAACGCAGCCAAAAATAAATAATAAAATTTTATAAAAAAAGGAAATCATCAAAAAAGTACAGGAAGGGGCTTCCCTGGTGGCGCAGTGGTTAAGAATCCGCCTGCCAATGCAGGGAACACGGGTTCGAGCCCTGGTCCAGGAAGATCCCACATGCCGCGGGGCAACTGGGCCCGTGAGCCACAACTACTGAGCCTGCGCGTCTGGAGCCTGTGCTCCGCAACAAGAGAGGCCGCGACAGTGAGAGGCCCGCACACCGTGATGAAAAGTGGCCCTCGCTCGCCGCAACTAGAGAAAGCCCTTGCACAGAAATGAAGACCCAACACAGCCAAAAAAAAAAAAAAAAAAAAAAAGTACAGGAAGATGTATAAAAAAAAGCAAACTCTATCACTCTTCATAGTATATAAAAGTTAGAAACAACCTAAGTGTCCATTAAGAGATTGCTTAAATAAATTATGATACACCCACACAAAGTGATACAATACAGCCATTAAAAATGAGGGTAGAGAGAAACTGTCTTTTGAAGTGATATAACTAACCTTGGAAGTATACAAAGACTTTTTATATGAACACCAGATTTTTAAAAACTTCTTCTTTTTTTCTGGCTTAATGTGTTTTACTTTTTTTATTGCGATATACACAAATACTGAAATGTATTTATGAATTTTTACTATGTAGACATGCATGCAACCACCAATCAAATAAAGATATAAAGCAATTCCAGCACTCCAGGAGTCTTGCTCCCGTAGTCCCCACCCCTAACCACTGCTCTGACTTCCATCAACATAGATGAGTTTGACCTTTTCCTGAACTTCAAAAAAAGAGAATCACACAGTACATGCTCTTTTGTGTCTGGTTTCTTTCAACATTTTGTGATATTCACCCACATTTGCTAGGTATAGCAGTAGTTCCTTCTTTTTCACTGATGTATAGTATTCCAGTATAGAGCATACTACAAATTATTGCTCCATTATTCTGCTGATGGACATTTGGCTTGCTTCCAGTTGGGAGCTTTTATGTAAAAAACTGCTATATTTTTTCAGATTTCATAACTTATTTTATTTGTATTGCTTCTTAATTTAGTTTCAGATATTTGTATTAATAAAACAAAAAGGATCAAACCCAGAAAAACATGATAAAGAAAAAAACCCTGGTACCTCACCATATAGACAACTACCATTTTAAGATTTATGTCTTATGTAACTGAAATGATGTTATAAATGCTGTTTTTCCTAAATCAACCCCTTTTCCTTTAAGTTATTGTCTCCCTTCTTTCCCTCCCTCTCCTTTTTACCTTAGACCAACTAGGTAACAAATGTTTATATTTGATGTGCAACATTTTCCGCCTTACAAGATCACTTATACTCTCACACACACACACAGTTTTTATTGTTTGTTTTACTAAAATGGGTATTTTATATATTCCTCTGTATCTTGCTTTTCTCAATTAAATATGGTGACAATGTCCTCACATCACTGATTATTTTTGCCATGTCTTGTTTTTTTTTAAATCAGCTTTGAGATGTAATTCACATACCATACAATTCACCCATTTACAGTATACAATTCAGGGACTTCCCTGGCGGTCCAGTGGTTAGGACTCTGAGTTTTCACTGCCGAGGGCCTGGGTTCAATCCCTGGCTGGGGAGCTAGGATCCCACAAGCTGCGCAGCACGGGCCCCCAGAAAAAGTATACAATTCAATGGCATGTAGAACTATCACTATAGTCAATTTTAGAACATTCTTATCATCTTAAAAAGAAACCCCACACTCCTTAGACCTCCCCATTCCCTAGCCCCAACCTCAAGCAACCACTAATCTATTTTCTGTCTCTACAGATTACCCTGTTCTGCATATTTCATATGAATGGAATCATATAATATGTGGCCTTTTGTGGCTCCTTCTTTCACCTAGCATAATATTTTCAAGATTTACTGATGATGTAACATGCATCAGTACCTTACTCCTTTTAAGGGCTAAATAATAATCCAATGTATAGATATGTCACATTTTGTTTATTCACTTGTTGGGTAACAGACATTTGAGTTGTTTCCATTTTTTTTTTTGCCTACAATGAATAACGCTGCCATAATCATCTGTGAACAATATTTTGTGGAGACATGTTTTCATCTCCCTTGGGAATATACCTAGGAAAGAACTACTGGGTCATATGGTAACTCTGTTTAATCATCTTAAGAACTGCTATGCTATCTTCCAAAGTAGCTATAATTTTACATTCCTATTAGTGGATGAGGGATTCAATTTCTCAACATCCACCTCTATACTTGTTATCATCTAACTTTTTGATTCTAGCCATTCTAGTAGTGTGAAGGGGTTTCTCATCATGGTTTAACTTCTCTTCCCTTATAGCTAATGATGTTGAGCATTTTTTCATGTGCTTACTGTATAACTTCTTTGAGAAATGCCTATTCAGATCCTCTGCCCTTTTTTTTTTTTTTTTTTTTTTGGTGGTACGCGGGCCTCTCACTGTCACGGCCTCTCCCGTTGCGGGGCACAGGCTCCGGACGCGCAGGCTCAGCGGCCATGGCTCACTGGCCCAGCCGCTCCATGGCATGTGGGATCTTCCCGGACCGGGCACGAACCCGCGTCCCCTGCATCGGCAGGTGGACTCTCAACCACTGTGCCACCAGGGAAGCCCCCTCTGCCCATTTTTAAATAGGCTCCAGACGCACAGGCTCAGCGGTCATGGCTCACGGGCCCAGCCGCTGCGCAGCATGTGGGATCTTCTCAGACCGGGGCATGGACCCGTTACCCCTGCATCGGCAGGCGGACTCTCAACCACTGCGCCACCAGGGAAGCCCTCTTCTCCCATTTTGTGGGTTATCTTTTCACTTTCCTGATGGTGTCCTTTGAAGGACAAGTTTTAAATTTTGATGAAATACAATTTATCTCATTTTTGTTTTGTTGTTCCTGTTTTTGGTGTCACATCCAAGGTCATGAAAATTTACCCCTATGTTTCTTCTAAAGTCCATGTCTTTTGATGTGCATATATATTGATTTCTGTTGGGTCTATACCAAGAAGTGAAATTGATGGATCATACGGCATACACATGTAGAGCTTTAGCATATGCTACCTAAAGAATTTTCCGAAGTGTCTGTACCAATTTTCAAACCCATCTGAAATGGATGAGTGTCCCAAGTGCTTTCCATTCTTGTCAACACTTAGTATTTTCAGGTTTTTTCATTTACACCATTTCTGGTGGGTATGTAGTCATATCACATGATAGTTTTAGTTTGCAATTCCCTGAAAATTATGTGTGAGTACCTTTCACCTTGGCCATATGGATAATTCATTTCATAAATGCCTTTTCTGATCTTCTGCCCATTTGTTTTAAAATTGGGGGGCTTCCCTGGTGGCACAGTGGTTGAGAGTCCGCCTACCGATGCAGGGGACGCGGGTTCGTGCCCCGGTCCAGGAAGATCCCACATGCCGCGGAGCGGCTGGGCCCATGAGCCACGGCCGCTGAGCCTGCGCGTCTGGAGCCTGTGCCCTGCAACGGGAGAGGCCACAATAGTGAGAGGTCCACGTACCGCAAAATAAATAAATAGATAGATAGATAGATAAAATTGGGTTGCCTGTATTTTTTTTAATTGACTTGTATATTTTTCATATACTCTGGATACAAGTCCACTGTTGTACTGTAAGTATTGCAGACACTTTCTCCACTGTGTCACTTGTCTTTTCACTCTCTTAATAGTATCCTTTGATGAACATAAGTTCTTATTTAGTGAAGAAAAATTTATCAATCGTTCTTTTCTGGTACACCTTATGTCTTAACAAAAACCTCTCCCTACCATAGGGTCATGTAGATATTTTTCTATGTTTTCCTCTAGAAACTTTATTTTTCACCTTTGACATTACATCTATATTACATTATAATGTAATATGACATTACATCTATAGTTCCTTCAAGGAGCACATAATTCCTATGTTACAAAATTATTTCAGAGAATAGAAAAAAAGGGAAAGCTGCACAACTCATTTTATGAACCTACCACAACTCTGAAGTCAAAACAGATACATATAAATCTCTGATAAATTTATCTACTGATAAAAGTAAAATTTTAAAAAGCTCTAAGGCAGTGGCAAATCAAGTTCAGCAGTTAGAGGAAGAAAAAACCGAATGCAACACAGCTACATAGGGTTGGATGCAACAATGCAAACTATTAATGTAATACATCCTATTAGCAGATTAGTGGAGAAAATACATATGATCATTTCTAACAATACAGAAAAAGCACTTGATAAAATGCAATACTTATGATATTATAAGAAAAAACTCTTACAAAACTAAGACTAGAAGGTATTTCTTAATCTTTTACAGTTATATTATCAAAAACTAATAGTAAGGTGTGGGAAATAGGGAGAGGTTGGTAAAATGGTAGTATAAACTTTCAGTTATAAGAAAAAAGTCTGAGGATTTCATGTATATCATATGGTAACTATAGTTGATAACACTGTATTGTAAAACTGAAATTTGCTTAAAAAGTAGAACTTTAGTGTTCTCACCAAAAAAAAACAAACTATATGAGGTGACAGGTGTATTAATTAACTCAATGGGGGGATACCTTCACAATGTATACATGTATCAAATTATCATGTTGTATACTTTAAATGTCTTACAATTTTATTTGTCAATTATACCTCAATAAAGCTGAAAAAATACAGTTAATAACATCTATTATGTTCTCTTTTCCGCATAATTTTCCTTTCTTGTTAACGTCTCTGTGTGTGTTTAATTTAATTATGTTAGTTAGTTAAAATATAAATGTAATAAAGGCAAATGTTTTTGTCTTTTTGTTTTTAGCTGTATCCCCAGCACCAAGAACTATTCCTGGAACATAGAAAATGCTCCATGGCTTTTAAAAAATGAATAAACGAATGATTTCTAAATCAAAATTTGTATTTGGGAAAAATTATAATACTCTCTTTTGGCATTTCTCTAGAAATAAGCAGTTATACAGGCCACGTTTGTATGTATAAAAATATACACATTTATATGTATATAGTACTTATGTATGAAAATCGTTCTGATGATTAATTTTTAAAACCTTATCTGATGGGGAAAAAAAACCACAAAACCTTTAGTAAGATGTCATACTTGATGAGATTTTAGAGGTATTCCTATTGAAGTCAGGAACATGAAATTCAGAATCATCTCTCTCAAGTAGGCCCTTAATGCTGACTGGCAATCACACTATATTTCTCTATTCTATTTTCTTCTACTCTATTCTATTCCCTTTCCCACTCTTTGATGATTATGTCACGTATTTTCCCTCTTGTCAAACCTCCAATACATACTCCCATTCTTCCTTACTCTCAGCTAATGATCTTGCTTCTCATACATTAACAGAAAACCTCAGATGAGAACTTCCTCAAGCTACCACCATCATGTCTCTGTCCATATATTCTGTTCTTCTCTCCCAATTCTGTAGACAAACTCTCCCTACTCCTAGTAAAGTTCAAAGGCTAATCCTTCCACCTGTGCCACAAGTCTATGTGTATGGCTGCTTTCACGCTACAAAAGCAAAGTTGAGTAGTAGTGACAGAGACTGTACTGCCCACAAAGTCTAAAAGACTTACTATTCAGCCCTTTAAAGAAAAAACTGGCTGAGCCTTGTACTAGATCATCTCCGCTCTCATCTAATACGGACACTGCTGGTTGAAAAGGCCCACTAAGTCCCATGCATAAGAAATGAAGTAAGATCCACACAAGACCCATACAACATCAGAGACATATCAGAGACTGATGACAAAGAAAGGATCTTAACAGAAACAGGTCACATATAAAGGATGAAGACTAAAGGGCATAACACTTTTCAACAACCACTTGAAGCTAGAAAATTATAGTACAATCCCTTAAATTTTGAGGGAAAATTATTTCACCTTAGAATTCTATACCCAGACCAGCCAAATTATCAACCAGGTGTCAGGGTAGAAAGAAGATATTTTCAGCAATACAAACATCTCAAAAATTTCACCTCCTCAAATACCCTTTCTTGAAAGATACTGAGGGATGTATTTCACCAAAACGAAGGGGTAAATCGGAGAAAGAGGAAACATGGATCGAGAGACCATAGGCTCTAATGCAGGGAAAAGGCAAAGAGAATTCCCAGAATCATGAAGGGAAATCACAAGCTAAGACCAAGCAGAGTGGAGAGCCCCCTTGTAGGTCTGAGCAAAAGGATGGAGAGCCCTGGGATTTTTCCAATTAAAAAAAAAATCGAATGATCAATTACCTGATGTGTTTGAACATACTGAGACAGTTTCTGGAAAAAAAACAGAGACAAATAGGAAACTAAGCAAAAAACAAAAAAGAAAAAAATTTAACTCCAAGAAATATCATCATAGTACACTGCACAGTTCAACAATAAACATGCATACAAAATCATAATAATGTAAACAATAAACAGCATGCTATAACTATATTAGGAGATAAAGGGAGAGGAAGTTCAGGTGGCATAAGAACCCAAAAGCATAGATAGACTCATCTTCCACAGGAGGAAGCCAACAGATATCTAAAATTGAAAAACAAGTAATATCTTAAAATATGGAAGTAAATATTAGAAAAAAACAGCTAAAAGTATCAAAAATGGTTGCTCTAAGAGCAGGACCTGGCAGGGAAAGTTGTACAGAGGAGTGGTGTTCTTCACTTTAAGTCTTATAGTACAGCTTTCTTTTTAACTGCACAGTTATATTATTTAAAGTCAAAAAAAATTTTTTTCAAAAAACAAACAAAGCTAGTGAGTTTTGTATCATTTAATACCAATTAACTCACTCACTGCACAAATTTTATCTGGGTATTAACTATGCCAGGTACTTTTCTAGGTGCTAGGAATACATCAGTGAACAAAGCTAAGTCCTTGCCCTCATGAAGTTTATATCCAGAGGGAAGAAGATAATAAACAAATCAATGTATGCTATAATGTCAGATAAATTAATGTTGTGAAGACAAATAAAGGTGAGGGTAGAGTGTAGTGGGGATGCTGTTTAGGTAGGGTTTTCAGAAAAGGGCCGTCCAAGAGTCAACAAAAAGGAAATCGAGATAAAAAGGAAAAAATCTGTTTTGAGAAAGGGTTATGTAAATAAAATAACAGAAGGGTATCAATTAAGCTCAAGGTGAGAGCTTCATTTTAAGCCTCTCATACTCTAAAGCCATGTATCATTCAAAAGCCAGTAACAGAGTTCCCTGTAGTGGCATACATAAACTGCCAGGCACCGTCAAGCTAAGTCCTATGAACATTGCTGTTCATACTCTTCCTACATCCCTAACTAGCCATTACTTATTAAAGTGACTGACTAAATTTATACAAACTTTTTTCTCTCCATAGAACAGGTGGATGCCACACACTTCAAATTCCAGTGTTTTTATTCCTATTACATAGTTAAAAGTTTTCCTAAATCAAAAGTTCAAGATGTTAATCAAGAAAGATTCCAGATTAATTCCAAGTTACCTAAATTATTCGCATCTGATCTTCATTTTCTCACTAAAGAGAAACCCTAAACCAGAGTTTCAGGCTATTGAATTACCTTTTTATTGAAAATTGAATAACTAAAAAAATGTAGCATCCAGATTGAAGCGACGTTTTATTCCAAATACAGTTGTTACACAATAAAAACCTCATATTCAGAAAAGAGGACTGATTTTAATGTCTTATTCTCAAAACACTTATACTATTAGAAGTGAATCCAAACTGCCTTTTTTTATATAGCAAAAAAAGCAGTACTTTTAGATTTTAAGTAGGTCTTAAAGTTTAACTCACAAAAAGAAAACAAATTTAATTAAATCTCAATTAACAGTTGTGCTTAAAGTTTAAAAATTATTTTGAAATTTCTGGAAAAGCAGGCTAGTAGCTGTACTGTCGCACTGGATGATGATGCTCTCCCCATCCACACTCCCCAGGTGGAGCATCACATTATAGTAAGAGCTACAACTTGGGTTTAGGTTCACTGCTTGCTTATTGGTGGTGTGCTAACATCTTTAAACACATTTCCTCATCTAAAATGGAGATAATAATGCCTACGTAAGGTCAGTGTTAATTGTTGGCACTCCTGTAAATAAGAAGTACCAAAATACTGAAGTATCAATAATATATATTAAAAAGCTTTGTAATCGGTGAAGAACTACACCAATGTTTATATTTTAATTAAAAAAAACTATCACTTTCAGTCAAAATTCTGATTTTAGTGATAATGGTTATCAGATTCTAAGGAAGAACAACAGGACCTTGGTCCACTCACACATACACAGCCAGAAGAAGAAAAGATGATTTTTTAAAAAATTTAGACTTAAAAAAAAAAAGAATTAGACTCCCTTATAAACAAGTGTCAAGAGAGCATTTTTAGCAAACATTTAACTATATAAACCAAAAGAATAAAGCTGTTTAACCGCATGTAAACTGTGCGTCATGTGACTTCAGGTAGAATGTTTATTTCTGGTGTACTTGGGAACCAGATACCCAAAGTACATAAACATCAGCATATTTTTAAAACAACTGTCTTAATGCTTTTGTTCACTGAGTAATAATTCCCACTATTCTTAGAAGGAAAAACACAACAAATATCCTTAACCAAAAAAACTCATCAGAGGGGTTTTTACTTCTGAAACTTTTAAACTAACACTAAACAGTGTTATCTGACAATGAAGCAGTAGACTATTTTTGCCTACTTACCCTTTAAGCTCCATCAGGGCACAGACCTGTCTTTTTCTCTGTTGTATCACCAACATCTAGACAACTAACTGGCACCAAATAGGAACCCAATAAACATGTGTAGAATGAATGAATGAACAAACTGGACCTCTGGACAAAAGCTGAAGTGTTTTAAGTTGCAACAGAGCAATTTCACCTGTACATCTATCCATCATTCACTACAAAAAACTACTGTCTCAACTGTAATGACACAAAAAACTGAAAAAGACAACAACTAGATACATAAACACACACAAATACATTACTCACATGTATAATAAAAGTACACAAAGTAAAAGATTAACAAAGCCAGTTTCATAGTAGTTATACTTTCCCTCAGGAGATTTTGGTCTGTTCTTCCTGATAATCAAAATATACATTAGAAAAGCATGTTGCAATATTGATAACACAAGCACTATCTTTAAAGTTCTGTTGCAATCTGGAATAATTTAGCCAAAATGAACAATATTTCCAGAGTCCCACCCTGAGTATTTTAAAGTCAAATTCCTTAATTGAAAGAAAGGTCAATGAATGAATAAAATGGAAAAAAAAAAGTAGATCTTACCATTTCAAAATTATTATACTGAATTTTAAAAAGAGAAAAACTAAGTTTAAAATAAATTGTTAAAATTATTTATTCAAAAAGGCATCTTATGCCCTTACACATGTCCTTTAAGCTAGTAAGACAAGTACTTTCCAAATCTTTGAAGCTAGATGATAAACTTTATGCCTACAGAGCTTGAGTAAGATGTTCTTTTTATTAAAATAACCCTGTTTGGATAAGTTCCTTTATAATTCTAAAGTCTACAGTAAAATATGCAGCAGTAACAGTAATACACATTATGATTTTACAGCACTAGGATAAGCATAATTATCTGGATGGAACAGGCTTTTACAGCTAGCAAGCTATGACTTTCTATGACTATAATACTATGCTGCACGGATCGAAAAGTTTCCCAAAATTCTGATGGTCATCTTCAGAGAGGCTTACACAAAGTCGATCTGATGGTGAATACAGAAAAACACCAACTCATAAACACTGGTACGAAAACAAAGCTCTCTACAGCAACTATAGCGTTGAAATTTTAAAACCCAGGGCATGTAAAAGATAAAGCTCAATTAATTGCTTCCTGTATTTCCTACTTTACGGTCTTAAACGCCAGGTATTCGATGTTTCTTTTTAGCGTTCTCTTAAACAGAAATTTAGTGTTTCAATGGCCCCTCCTCCACAGCTAACATCAGTGCCCTTTCTTCCTCCTCCCTCACCCCTCCCAGTTAAAACAAATTAACATTTGTACTTAGGTACCTCCTATCAGCTCGCAGCTTCTTCCCAAACACGCCCACGTACACTGAAACTGGCCTGCGTCTACAACACACAGCTACAGGAAAAGCGCTTTGATGGGGGCAGGTGGGGGATAATGTAGCTCCGCACAGGTTTACTGCTATTTTCCAGATACAGATAACAGCTTCTCGAGCCTGGCTCTGGTTTTTCCCAAATCACCTCCAAAGCATGGTGTTTATGAGCCTGCCTAATCCGATACTGCAATAGAATCCCGGATATTTGCAACTGTTTGATCAGATCGTGGGGAACCTCTTCTTTTTTTCAATATGCCCGTTCCTAGCGGTACAGCACCGGATCTCGGGCAGCGCTCCAGGCCCCGTGTCCTGCCGCGCGCCCGGCCCGGGGCCAGCACAGGACCCCCTTTCTGGGTCCGAGGCCGGCGGGCGACTAGGGCTGCAGACCGCTCCGCAACAGGTCACCCTGACCGCGAGACTGCGGGTCCGCAGGCGGCCAGCTGGGCGGCCGGGCTTAGGGGGCGCAGCTGCGAGGGCCGGGGAGGGGGTGTGGCCCGGCTCGGCGGGTCCCGGCTCCCGGAGTCCCAGCTCCCGCTCACCTGAAGGGAGGCTGAGGCGCCGCTGGGCGCCAGGGTAGCGCGGGCGGAGCCCGGGGGCTTCCGCCACCCAGGAGAGAGGGAGGCGAGGCGGGCTCGGAGGGTCGCCGCGCCCCCGGCCTCGGGACAGAGACCCGGAGCCGGGACCCCATGGCCGCCTCCTGACGCCGAGAGCGAGCCTTCGAGGGAGGCGCGGCCCTGGGTTCCCAGACGCCGGGCCCTCTCCTCCCTCAGCCCGAGCCCCGCAGCCCTCTCTCCGCGCCGAGGGCGAGCAGCACCGGGGCCCGCGGCCAGGAGATCAACACACCGCAGCGCCCGAGCCGCCGCCATTCCCCGCGCCGCCGCCGCCGCCGCCGCCGCTGCGGCTCCGCGCAGCCCGGCTAGGCGCAGCGCTCCCACCTTCCCTCCCCCGCACCGCCCACCGAGGCTCCGCACCAGGCCCACGGCGAGGGCACCGACCTGTGCAGCCGCCTCGGAGACTGGAAAGACGGCGCCGGCACACCGCTCCGCCGCTTTGCAGCCGCCGCCGCCTAGGCTAGCGCTCGGCGACCGGAGCAGTCGGCGTCTCTCATTCAGCGCCGGCCGCCGCCGCGGCCACTCAGGGGAGGGGAGTGAGCTGGACCCACCCCATCCGCGCTGGGGGTGGGGGAGGAGAGCGGCCTGGGCGGGGGCGCGCGCCGAGCCAGCGGGGCGGAGCCGCGCTCGCGCACCAACCGAGCGCGCTCGCGCGGGCCCCGAGCGCCGCGGCCGGCGGGGTCTTCCCGGCGCGCGCCCAGATAGCGGCTCTTCAGCTGTGCGGAGCCCAACTGCTGCAGGGGACCTGCGGCCGCGGCGCGCGCCAACAGCCGCAGTCCATCTGCTGGGTGCCCGCCCAAAGGAGGGGCCGCTACCGGCCAAACGAGGGGGCGGGAAGGGTTGGCGGACGGACAGGTGGGGCCCCCGCAGCAGCCCCGCCATCCGTTCCCCGCAACCGGCCCTCCACGGTGAAATCCCCTGTGGTGGCCGTCTCCTTCAGCGCAGGCACCTCGTCTTTAAGGCCAGAGAACAAAGTCTGGAAACTCTTGGGCTCCAGATCAAATACCCTGCCCGCGCCAGCCGTGTTTTCAGAAGTCGCTGCGCACAAGTGAGGGGGTTCCAAATGTGAAGAGCCACCCCACTGCCGTAGGATCATAAATTATAGTGATCAATACTCTCACACATTAAGATTCGAGAGGCGTTAGAAGTAGGCCTTTGTGTGATGCCCTTGGCTTAATGAGCAAATGACAGAAATTTGGCATCCCTTGGGTCTCAGATTGATGAGTTCCAGGTGAGCAGTCTTTTCACGCTGAATGCAAGAACAAGATTCTGAAATATTAAATCTTTCCTGTGAATGAAAAAGGAATGGATTTGGTTAAACAGTGAAAGGGTGTTGTTTCGGAGGGTGCACTGTATGCGGTGGCCTACTTAGAATTAGCACCACTTGATGCAGTGTGACTATAAATGGAAGGTTTTAAGTAAGCCACCTTTGTATATGCTATCATTAGACCATTTAGAAATGGATGATTATTGGATGATCTGCAGCTCTTTCTCTAGGCAATATGCAGTAGAATGTGGAAGGAATACTGTGTACCAGCATTGTGCATAAAACATGAAAGGGCCAAAATTGTTCTCATTTGGTTTCTTTCCTCTCTTTAATAACCACTAAACAGAATGGATTAATCGTGATATTGAAGAATGCTAATTATTTCCTGCTTTGACTGCCTTGTGTCATAGCCCTTCACTCTAGTTAGGGAAGCTTGAATGCCCTTCAACCCCTTTCTCTCAAATAGAGTTACTTCTTTAAAGCCCCCCTTCTCCTCCACCGACCTGTGGTAGGTTAAAAAACAAAAGCAAAAAAAAAAAAAAATGATAGGTTAAGTTCATGGTTCTTCATTTTTATTTCATTTACTTTTAAAGAAAGTCTTAAAAAGAATCATGATGAACTCACTAGAAGCAGAGAAACCAAAAACAAAACAAAACAAAAAAACCCAAAAAACTTTCAAATGAGAATAGACCAAGGGACAAAAAAAAAGGGAAACCAGACTACTGGTGAAAAGGGGAGAAATGTATGATGCATACAAGAAGTTTTCCCCTAGATGTTAATTGCTTCAAGTTCCAAAGGAACAACAGGCAAACAGAATTAGCAATTGGAGGAAAAATCCTTCCAGTTGGGTAAATCAAGTTGGATAAATGTTTAATCTTTTTTAAGTGTTAGTAAGGCAGAAATAGAGACACAGATGTAGAGAACAAACATATGGACACCAAGGGGGGAAAGCAGTGGGGGGTGGGATGAATTGGGAGATTGGGATTGACATGTATACACTAATTTGTATAAAATAGATAACTAATAAGAACCTGCTGTATAAAAATAAAATTCAAAAAAAAAGAAGTGGCAAAAAAAAGGTTAAGGAAAAGGTAGATGGCTATGTGCCGACAGTAATACATACAACAATTATATATGTATATATTTATAAGCATATATGTATATATAGCCCATTATCACTACTTTTAAAAAATGGGAAAACTGAGGAACAACAGGGAATTCTATTTTGTATAAATGTCTTGCAACTACTTGAAACTTGAATTAGGGTTTCATAAAAACAAATGAGCCTGTGTTCCTACATCTGCCAGTAATTTTCACAGTTTACTGTAAGAGCAGTGAAGTTTTCATTTGGACTCCGAAGAGAAAAAGCCATGTGACTCATGAAGCTAGGCCATGGAGATACTAAATTCTTATACATACTGAATTTAATACTCATGTTAATAACTTGTAAAATAGTATTTTTATTAACCTTTAGAGTTAAGTTCAAATTTCTGAACTTGGTTAAAGTTAAGAATTTGTGTGTAAAAATACAGAAAAAAGTTCATTCTCAATGTTTTTTTTTTTTTGCCATAGCTTAGAAATTATTTTAGAAAGTCAGTGTCCCTTCCGATTCACTGATATGTAAATGAAAACAATGACTTCTTACACCCAAAGAGTACGAGCAGCAAATTTTCTTCACCAGAGTATCTTTTATCACTGTTAAATTCTCTGAGTTGCTTTATGTTTTCCATTTGCTTTTGCCAAAGACAAGAAATATGCAAAGTCTTAGTATAACAAAAAGTACTAATGTATAAAATAGAAATGCCATTATATAAAATAGAAATCAATAAGAATTCAATATGCTTTAAAGTAGTTTCAGAAGAATCACCATTATGTAACAGTTTTATTACTGTCCATCAATATATTTCCAAGGGATAAGCCAAGGAACTCATTTAGATGTAGAACAAGTAGTTTCAAAGACCAGAGACCACCACTGCAAAAAAAAACGAATCAACAAACAACTCATCTCATTACAGCTGTCAAAACAAAATCGAACTGGTGTCACAAGAGAGCTAATTATTTCAGTAACACCTAATTCTATTGCAACCAACAGAATTTCAGTAATAACATATATCTATTATTTCTCTGGGCTGTAATCTTTTTTTCAAATATATATATTGGCTGGACATTTTGAAAAAATTTGTTATGTTTGCAATATTCTGAATGAAAATATAGGCAAAGTAGCATATCCAAAATTCAAATGCACAGGGGTCTTTGAAGGGATAGACAGACATTCTCCAGAAAACTGACACCAAGTTACTAGGAGAGCCTGCCACAATTCCCGAATCGAGAGAGACATGCCACAGATACTAAGATACGAAGAACAAAGATAATCACCAGTCCGTTCAAATATGAGCAACAAATTTCAAAAGGCATAAGGCCTTATTTTACGACTGAGCTATCTCTCACAAGGGCAACTCTATGCAGGGTGTGGATCAGCAGGGATGTATTTACTTAAGATTAATGTTTCTCTGGAACAACTCTTGGGGAGACCAGACAAATAAATGTTTGCATGAACTAATAATTTTCAATATTAACTTTAAGGACAATTTCAGTAATGCCTCATTTATATGGCAGTGTAAGGAAAGGGGGCAGTGAGGGATTGAACATAATTAGATATTCTAGATAACTGAGGTTTTCATCTGCAAGCACTAGTAATAGCTTCATTTAAACCACTTGTATTGATGTTTTTTTCTGAAATATCACTTGTTTCTCTGCCTTAAACTAATAAAACGTGGTGTAGCTTAACCTATACCTAATGACCCAGAGGTGTCTTAAATACAAAAGCTGTAATATCAAGATGTCCCCAGAAGCTTAGAAGTACTTAGTACCCTTCACTCTACAATAAATAATCATGGCCTACTATGTTCCTGCACTCCTTTGAGTCTAATTGATCTGGACGGTACTAATGACTGATCCCCCTGCTGTCCCTTCTTGCACTGCTGCTATAGCACTGATTGTGTACACACTCACACCTCCCTTTGAACTGTCTTAACATGCTAGCCAAATAACCAATATTTTAAAAATACATGTATAAAGTAGGAGTAAAGAACCTCAGAAAATGCTAAAACAACTCTGATACTTTGGGGCATTTATTTAGTATAAAATCCATTTACCTACTTTGGTATTTTCCTCTATATTTTGAAAATTGAGTTTACCAGATAAGTAAATTATTATCGCATTCTACTTCCTTTATAAAAATTCTAGGCATTGTTCTAGACACTTAATGGAAGGTGAGAATCTTTGTCAGTGATGATCATCACAGTAGTTTCCTTATACTCATATATGCTGCATTCAAATTAAGGTTAGAATTAAAAAACAGCAACAGGAGTTCATAAATCCATACCAGTAATAAATAGATCAAATAAATAGAGAAGAAGGAAGTACTCTCGCTTATGCTAGAATGTTGAATGCCAACAGGTAAATGTGGAGGGAGTATTGGAGTTGGGCAATCATCATTTTGCAACCATAGTAGCAAAGTTTGGGTAAGACAAGAACCATCAATGGATGCCAACTGTAGGGAGAAATTTTGATGAGGAACAGGATATTTGCATCATCTTAGAATTCTTTCTATAGACATCCTATTAGTTGCAAGGAAGGAAAAACAGTAATTATACACTGGAGAAGTTGAACAAGACCTTGACCAGGTAATCAAAATTAACATCACGAATGAGGGACAGATGGACATTGTTTGCCTCAAGATGCAATTCCCAGAGGACACAGCATCTAATGAGGAAATGAGGAAATCTAATGAGGAATCTAATGAGGAATAATCAGATAAATCCCAAATGAGGAACTTTCTGTTGTCATTTTTTTAAGGGGGGTGGGGGCTGTATTCTTCAAGATGTCAATGCCACAAAAGACAAAAGTTGTGAAAATATCCCAGCTAAAGAGCCATGACAACTAAATGCAATATGAGATACTAGATCAGATCCTTTACTGGAGGGGAAAAATTCTATAAAGCACATTATTAGATTAGTTGGAAAACAGATGGTAGATTGATTAAAGTATTGTATCAACGTTAAAATCACCGAAATTCATAACTGTACTGTGATTATGTCCCTAAATACTGCAGTATTTAGGAGTAAAGGACTAGGATGTATGTAAGGTTGGGAGGGGGAATATATATATATACACACACGTGTGAGTGTGTAAATACACACACACACACACACACACACACACACACACATATATATATATAGAGAGAGAGAGGAGAGAAAACAAAAGTTATAAAACAAAAGAGCTAAAATGTTAACAATAGGTAACTGAGTAAATGGTGTTTGGGTATTCCTTGTAACTCTTCTATAAATCTGAAATTATTTCCAAATAAAAAGCTTTTTAAAAAAAAAAGTTAGAATTTCAAAAAAAGCAGCAACAGAAGTAAGCCATCCATAGACTGTAACATCCTAATTATTTTAAATGACCACCTCACTGCCAAACCCTACATACTTTCTAAAATTGTTGACTACTCCCATGAAATCGTCTCATCTCTTGGGTTAAAATTATAGAAACAATGAATCTTATAGTGAAAGAGACATCTTATCTAACGTTTTTATTTTAGAAATGAGGAAACTGTGGCTCAGAGATTCAAGACTTACCCAAAATTCTTTAACCAGTTAGCATGTCAGAGCACAATCTTGATTCTACTTCTATCTCTACAACTGCTGACCTTTCTTTCTACCTGAGCTTATTGCTCAGTTCTAGCACTTTCTCTTTTCCTCTTTGCTAACGCTGTTTCCTAAGGGCCTTGTATTCCCTTCTTTTTATGATTATACAGGGAATTTTTATGACCTTACTGTTTCAACTATCACTGCTCCACTGGTGAAACTTACCCAGACTTCAGTACCACATGTCTAATTGCCTCTATGGCATCTAGATGAGGACACTTATCATCAGTTCAACCTCTACAAGGTCAAAACTGAAATCACCACAGGAGAAAAAATAAAAATAAAACCTATGAAAATATGTCTACCCTTACTGATAATCAGAGAAAGACATGTTAAAACAAGGTATGTTTTGCCTAATAGATTGGCCAGTTAATAAGGTTTATAATATTCAGGTTTAGCCAGAATGTGGACAAGTGACTCTGTCAAACACTGATGGCGGGAGTGTAAATGAGCATATCTCTTTGGTGGACAATTTGCCAAAAGCAAGGAAAATTTTTAATGTACGTATCCTTTGACCCAGCAATTTCACACATAGATACTCATCCTACAAAAATACTGTGATGACATTCAAAGAAATATACAGGACTGCTCTTTAAGTATTGTTTATAAAACAAAAATCAGAATACTTAATATCCATCAGTACAGCAGTGGGTGAATACAATTATAATGTTTCCTTGCATACATGAAAACATAGCTCTATATGAACCAATATGGAAAAGAACCCAAACAAGTTGAAGAGAACTGTGTATACCAGTCTCCCATTTCCTTTTAAGTTGGCGCATACATAGAAATCAGCCTGGAGAGCTATGCAAACAAACTATCACAATGGTTACCCCAGGAGAACAGAATTGGGGGAGGAGGAGGGGACTTTCATTTTTCTACTTTATATACTTTATATATTTCTATTGTTTGGTCTTGTCTTTTTTTTTTTTTTTTTTTTCACCAGAAGCATGTATAGCTTTTATAAAAGCAAGGACAGCAATAAAAGAGCTTTCTTTTTAACCTGAAAACTTTACTTTATTCAGTCACCGTTCGCATCATTTCTTCTCTTTACCAGGCTTTAGCATCAATGTTAACTCTTTTCCTTCCTTTAATGTTAACTCTTTTCCATGCTTCCATTTACTCCTTAGCCTTATAAATTTTTTGCAGTTTTACACATCTTCTCCTACACCACTATTTTCATTATGTCACAGGTCTTCTTTACCCTTACTCACCTCGCAGTTAAAAAATCCCCAGTTCCTTATGGTTTACTAAGGCGGCCTCCAGGGACTTCTATAACCTCAGTCCACCGTGCTAATTCACCTTATCACCACTCCACACACTGGCCAGGCCATTCTTTGATTTAGTCATTCAATAAGCAAACACTTATTTCTCCTCTTAAGCACCAAATATACTTCCATTCGTTTCATTCCAGCGCAACTTTTCCATGTCCCTCTTGTCTGACATTTCACACTGACATCTCCCTTCTCCAACCCCTGCTGAGGTTATCACGGTATCACTCTCTCACTTTGGAAATGTACTATATGATGACATACAGTTTTACCAAATGTGTGTTTCTTGTATCCCCAAATAGACTGTAAGCTCCTGGAGAGCACCATACAATCTCTCTCTCAACCTCTCTTTCAATCTCTCTCTCTCTATCTCTGGATTCATGTTTATTGAGCATTTACAATACAGACAACACATTAAATGTCTATGTCACCTCATTTTGTTCTCAGGACAACCCTGAAAGGCAGGTATTTTTACCATATTTTTGAAAATGAGGCTTAGAGAAGCTCAGTGATTTGCCCAAGGTCATGCTGCTAGGCAATGACAAAGCTGGGAGTCAAATCCAGCCAGTCTGACTCACAATCTCCATGCTGTATTGCCTCCCTAAAAAACTGTGCTTCTTATATATTCTTGTCAATTAACAGCACAATGTCATGTACATAAACGAAGCTTGGAAAATATTTTTTGAATATAATATACTTTATGCTAACAATGAACAATTTGACATGAGATACCCAATACATGTTTAATTTTAAAATAGTATTTTCTAGAATTCAGTTTGGTTATAGCTTATTCAAGAGTTCCAGAATAAAACTGCTTTCAAAAATCTAAATGCTTTTAGAATAATGGGGAAAGTTAAATGGGAAAAAAGGCATTAGATCCAATTCCCCATTTTGTCCAGCCAAATGTATTAAAAAATATATTATAGGAGATAATTTTCTACCATAGTAGTGTAGTAATAAAGTTGGTTATCACATTACAGATGGGAAAAGCTTACTGTATAACCACTGAGACCCTTTCCCTGGAGAGATGCAATTCTATCTGTGGTTTCACATTCCAGAAAGAAATATTCTTACTCCTTCTGAAAATTAGTAACTTAAGCATTTAATAATACCTCTGTTAGATCAACCAATAAATTTTATGTAATTCTTACTGTATTTAATAGACTTCACTTAGCCAGAGAGACTTTCTTCATTATGACTTAACCCAGCATACACAGATTTGAAACTCACTGTTGAACTGGCATTTATACTTGTCTTTAAAAGGCACTATATCTATAACATAGTGGTTGTTATTTAAGAGTATTTGACTTGAGAAAGTATAAATAAATGGTGGCAAAATTAGTTACAGATTGACTTTTAAACTGTAACTACAGTTGGAAAACATGACTTTATTATAAACAGCCTAATATGTTAGTCACTTTTCCAAAAATTGTTTTAAATTTACTGATATCTACTATAATATAAACAATACCAGCACACACAATGAAACTAAAATAAAACCACTTTAAAACTAATGGGTTTTGGGGCTGAGTTATATCTAAACATAAATACTTACAAAGATGTACTTATGTTTCAGTATTTTTCTTTCTTAACAACATTATTAATTTTGCAATATAACCAAAAGAAAAGCACGGTTTCTGATAGATTAAAAACAAACTTATTGACTACCTTCTAAACTTGGTGAACTGAATATACATGTTTATATCTGCTACCTCCCAAAATTCACCTAAAATTATAATAAAGGATGAAAAGAATGGAAGAGGAGAGGATAATGAATAAAAATTTTGGGAAGATGGGGCTTCCCTGGTGGCGCAGTGGTTGAGAGTCTGCCTGCCGATGCAGGGGACACGGGTTCGTGCCCCGGTCTGGGAAGATCCCACATGCCGCGGAGCAACTGGGCCCGTGAGCCAAAATTACTGAGCCTGCGCGTCTGGAGCCTGTGCTCCGCAACAGGAGAGGCCGCGATAGTGAGAGGCCCGCGCACCGCGATGAAGAGTGCCCCCGCTCGCCACAACTGGAGAAAGCCCTCGCGCAGAAACGAAGACCCAACACAGCCAAAAATAAATAAATAAATAAAGCAAACCGTCAACAAGTAAAAAAAAAAAAAAAAATTTTTGGAAAGATGAAAAAATAAAGGACAAATAGATTTAATTAAGTGGATAAAAATGAAATTAACTGCCTGCAGAGGAGAAAGGCCAAAAGAAGCCAGCTGATTTGCACAGCAGAACTCTGGAAAGTTTAGGAATTGGAGACACTGGGTACCGAGAAAAGTGGGGATGAAAGTGCCTCTAAAAATAGAATTGGACAAAAGTACTAAAAGGAACAACTGGACACACAGCCACTGTCCCCCCTCAAGCTACCATCCCTCCCCCACCCCAAAGGGAGAATGGACTTTTGTTCTATAGAATATTAAATCAGAGAGATTGAGGAAAGGTATCTGACCTTTACATATGAACAATCAGTCAAGGATGGCCAAACATCTTAGAAAAGTCTCTAACGCAGAGCTGCCCCTACCTCTAAAAACAAACAAACAACAAACCACAAACAAAAAACCAAACCAAAAAAAAAAAAAGCACAAAGCAAGGGGAAATTTTTAAAAGTTCAATCAGTACCTTACAGCAAGACACAATATTGCATTTATTAAGACTAATATGAAAAAGTTACAATCAAAGAACAGAAAAAAAGCTCTTATGAATTAAAAATGTAATAGCCAATATAAAGATGTCAACAGTAGGTTGGAAGATAAAATTGAGGAAATTCCCCAGCAAGTAAAAGACTCTAGACCTAAGCATATCATAACTCTACACTCACCTATAAGTGTGAGCAAACCGATGTTGTTATGAATTGCTGATTAGAAGGAAATTGGTAAAATTTCTGCAGAGGGCAGTTTGGCAATTTCTTTCAAAATCAGAAATATAATTCCCTTTAACCCAGAAATTCCACTTCTAGAAATTTTATCCTGCAGATAAACTCACTTGTATATACAAAAAGAGCTACAGGGCTTCCCTGGTGGTGCAGTGGTTGAGAATCTGCCTGCCAGTGCAGGGGACACAGGTTCGAGCCCTGGTCTGGGAAGATCCCACATGCCGCGAAGCAACTAGGCCCGTGAGCCACAACTACTGAGCCTGCACGCTTGGAGCCTGTGCTCCGCAACAAGAGAGGCCGCGACAGTGAGAGGCCCGCGCACCGCGAAGAAGAGTGGCCCCCACTCACCGCAACTAGAGAAAGCCCTCGCACAGTAACGAAGACCCAACACAGCCAAAAATAAATAAATTTTTTAAAAAAAGAGCTATATACAAGGACAGTAATAACAGAAGTCTGGAAATATACTAAATGTCATCAACTGGAAACTGGTCAAAAAATTATGTTACACCCCTACAATAGAATACAGCCATTAAAAAAAATAAGGTCACTCAAGTTATACTCATATGTAATAATTTCTAAAGTATACTGAAAAAAGCAAGATGTGGAACCGTGTGCTTATATACAGAGAGTACATTTCTGGTAAGATACCTCAGAAATAATAATGGTGATTACCTCTGAAAAGGGGTACTGGTGGCTGAGGGTACTGGTGAATGGGAGACTAAATTTCCATTGTGTACCTTTTTGTGTCTTTTAAATTTTATATCTTTTCTTAAAAATTATTTTAACCTACTGAGTTAGTGCCTCCATTTATCATTATTTAAAAGGTCTTAATTTCCAATCAAACCTAAAGCCTTAGTATTTTTTGGTTGAAATGTCCCAAATTGGACCCTGTACTATAATAAACAATCCTCTTGAATCTGACATTTTATTATAATCAATGACTAGGTATATTGTCCTCTCTGGGTTTTTTTCTATGTAATTTATCTTATTAAAATTTTTTAAAATTTTATTTATTTTTTGGTTTCTGGTGTTTAATGATAGGACAATACTGATAGCATATAAGATTTTTTTTCATATTTGTTGTGTGTCTACCTCTTTACCCACACTTCTGCCATCACCTAGAGCCTGTGCTAGGATAGTGGCCGTAAGTGACTATGAACCAGTACCTGTTCCTCCCTTGACCACCAGGGCAAGCTAAACCATTCCACTTCTCCCAGAATTTGGAATAAGGTCACTGAGAAGCAGTCAGTTGGTCTTGGGAGCCAAACTGCAAGGTTATGCAGCACTCAGTGCATAGCAGAAAAGACACAAGGAAGCAGGAAAAGCAAGCCAGTCTCTGTAGAGGACTACAAGAATGATGAGAGCAGGGACAGAAGCCACATGAGAGATGATTCCTGACTTCCCAGTTCCAGGCCCACTGGCCTTGCTTCCTTTTATGTCATGACGTTTGTCTGCCATGTCTGTTTCTGGAGCTAGTGTGAGTAGTTTTCTATTTCTTGTCCCCAACCATTTCCTGGGTAAAATAAGAAGTATGATGTGTAGACTATTTTCAAGTCTTCTTATTAACAACTGATCTTTTATTATTATTTCTCAATATTTATCCTGGTATAAATAAGATCATGTTGGGAGCATGGTGAACTAGGCGTTAGTCATCATTTTCCAGTAAACCACAATAAACAACTTAACCTTCCTTTCTGTATCCGGTTTCTTTTACTTTAAAAGTAGGATGATAATATTCATGCTGTCTTCCTCATATCATTATTCTAAAGATTAAATAATATTATAAAAGTTAAAAAAAAACTTTGAAAAGTGTTTCTGTTGGGTTTTATAAGTAATGTTATTTGTTATGTATTATAATGTTAATTTCTAAGCACTTTTCTAAACCACCAACATTAATTTAAATGTTTGGTTCTAGCCAGAAGTTGTAAGACCTGAACAATCATAGTGTCTCCATTTTCTTTCCCTTGTTTTCAAATTGCTACCCAGAAACATCAGGTCAATGCTGTGTTTACCTTGTTCTAGATGCCTTCCAATTCTCTGCTTCACCAACCCCTGGTCTAACCTTGCCTGCCCATGTCCAGGTCAGGCTCTTGGACACTGATCAGGGCCCATCTTGCCTAGAAATGGAATTCAGACAAACTTACCTGGGCAGCATTTAATCGACACACCTATTCTTTCTACAGGTGTTCATATGATAAACCCATCTTGGGCTCTAAACTCACATTATAGGGCTTCCCTGGAGGCGCAGTGGTTAAGAATCCGCCTGCCAATGCAGGGGACACGGGTTTGAGCCCTGGTCCAGGAAGATCCCACATGCCGCAGAGCAACTAAGTCCGTGCGCCATAACTACTGAGCCTGTGCTCTAGAGCCCGCATGCCACAACTACTGAAGCCTGCGCGCCTAGAGCCCATGCTCCGCAACAAGAGAAGCCACCACAGTGAGAAGCCCACGCACCACAACGCAGAGTAGCCCCCCAACTGCCGCCGCAACTAGAGACATCCCTCGAGCAGCAGTGAAGACCCAACGCAGCCAAAAAAAATAAATAAATAAAATTAAATAAATAAATAAATAAATAAATTTACCAAAAAGAACAACTCACATTATAAAAGCTTACTGTCCTGTCACAACCACATTTTAGGGAGGTGACTGAAAAATTAATCACGTTTCAACCTCTGTCCCTCTAACTGAAGGACAAAGCTCCACCCTATCCTTCTTACAAACACGAGTTCTTTCCTGACTTTCTTTTCCTTTGATATTCATTTCAATGGGATGTTACCTGTACACATGTCTTTCCATTAGGCAGGGCACCAGTGTGATTTTCTCAGGCTTCACATAACCCACTAGAGACAGCCAAAGTGGTGCTTAGCTACAAAGGAGTTAGGTTTCAAATGAAATATAAATCCTATTCAATTAACCAAATAAAATTTGTTATATAATCAGCAAACAGAAGTCGAATCTAAAAATAGTATTCAAGATCTAGGACAAGAGATGGAGACAAAAAGTCAGGAAGAAGATGAAATTTTCAGGTAAAGAAATAATTCAACTATTCGAATAGTGGTATTTGCTTTCTACAGGAAGCCTTCCGACATAACCCATCCTGTAGCGGGATTTATAAGAAACGAAGACTCCTCCCTGAATGTCATCAGGAAGAAACGAAGAGTATAGCCAATGTAAAATGAGCTATCAACTTGGCAACTGTAACATGCTGAAAATCCCTGTTCAGATGAAAAAAGAATGTGTAATAGTAGGAAAAAATGTAAAAAGAGGAATCTAAAAGGTAATTGTCTAGACTCATAACTTTTATCTAGTTAAAACAGAAAGGTTCTTAGAGTGGAAAGGGTCAATCTATCTGACTGACACCAAGCAATCTCTTAGCTAATATTTATTCCCAAGATGACTCAATCTACCAGGCATGGTGAGGTGGGAGGTGGGGTGTGGAGAGAGAAGAATTAAGGCTGTATAGATGATCGGTCCCATTGTCTTGCTAGGTCATTTAATAAATTCTCATCCTGATGCATCTCTTGCCCATTTAGTAAGTTCTCCTCAGCCTCTGTATCCTGATTAAATTTCTCATCCTGCAAAGGATGTCCTAGGGAGGATGAGTCCCAATACCTACTGTAACCCAGGAGACCCCTCCAAAAAGAACAAGATCTCTCTCATGTTCATTATTGCACTTCGCATCTGGGCTCCTTTGTGCACCAGATTAACCCATTTTGTAATGTGCTTAATAGAACTTCTGGAAACCATTGTGTTACCAACTGGTGATGCTTTTTCCATGGCACTTTCTACTTTGTGTTTTGTTAATACGTAACTTATTACAGACCTTAAGCTCCTTGAGGATAAGAGCTTCTTCAGATTTGTAGTCCTTTGTTACCACTATCCCAGTGTCTTGCACAGAGAAGGTTATCATTAAATATTTAACATATCAAGATTAACAATATTGATAATGGACAAGTCACTTTTCCAGAATCCTTGAATGAAAATTTTTGTAGTGGTAAGCCAGCAGCTCCTTCAAAATCTACGTCATAGCTTACTTTCTCTTTTCTTTCCTTAATTCTTTACTGAGTTTTTATTAGTGATACAACAGTGTATACCTTGATGACATGAGGTGTTTTTATGTTGTATCAGTTCCTAAGACACATTATTAGGAGGTGCTTTCTCTTCCCAACTAGCTTCTAAGTTCCTTCAAAGTGGGGACCATACCTTCAGTCTAATCACACCATTCATAACTACTCGGCACCCAGAATTGAGTAATGTTGACCACGTGTTTTCCATGGATCAGGTGCTTTCTAAGCGCTTCATACGTATTTAATCCTTTAACCCTTGTGGCAGCTAGTTCAGGGTAACACAGCTGGGAAGTGGCAGCACCAGGATTTGATTCAAGGCAGTCTTGCTCCAGGCACATGGTCCTAACCACTCTACTTACTGCCTCCTAGATAGAGAACGTTATTGTGGTTTCCTAAATAATTGGTTTAATCTAAAATATTTATTAAAGGCATGATTTTTGGTCAACAATGGTTTGTGATACAGTCAGGTAGAAGAAATTTTTCTCCTCCATTTGTTGTATTGTTTGTATTACTAAAATATCTCCTTTACTCTTATAATTCGATTTTGTTGTTCTCAGAACTCTCTCACCACCACCGAGTTATCCACAGCACTACAACTTCTTTATAGTTTGGTCATGTCTGACACTACTGTATCTCTCAGAACACCAAACCCAAAGTCCCTAGCTGCTGCTACCTCACATGGGACAGCAACCTCAGACCCACCTGAGGGCAAGTCTCAGCTCTGCTCCTGACCAACTAGGGGACCTCAGACAAGTAGCTGAAATTCCCTCCGCTTCAGCTCTTCATCAGAAAAACAGGGATAATAAAATCTCCATGTGAGGTCCAGAGATGATATAGGTTAGGGGACTAAGACAGCATCTGGCACATAGTATATGCTCATTTATTAGTAGTGGTTATTATTTTCTTAGCAATTCACCTAACTCTTGTTGCATGAGTAAATCAAAACAGAGGTATTCTTAAAGATTTGCCCCCTCACTATTGCTTATTGGTGCTGTTACTTTTTCATTGTGCTGGTGTTAGTATTGATCAGATTATAAGTCTCATTGATGCTTGTGCCCCATTAATCAGTGAAAGGAGAGAACTCTCTGATCATTGCTCTAGCTCCCTGTCACACAAGAAAATTTGCTGTGAGTTGGCTGGTCATTTCACCTCCCTTGGTTAGCTCCACAGCAGTCAAGTAGAGAGAACGATGACATCATTGACCTTGGGACATTTCTTGCAAGTAAAGAATAAATAAAAACTTACCTATCACTCTCCTAGTGCAAAGTTGTTTACAGCTGGGTCTCATAGGTGCTAAACATTCCTGGAAGTTCACGGCAGATTGTAGAAGTTGATCTTTATGAATGAGGAAATATTATGATCCAGATTGTTGCAGTACCCAAAAGGAAAAAGAAAAGAAGTGATTGATGCTTACTATGGTCTAGTCTAAAATCAGGCAGTGTAGCATAATTGAATCTTGCGTTTGGAAGACTTGGGGATCTCCTCATTTTCCTCCCCTCTTCCACCTCCTCTAACCTGATATTTGGATTCCTCTGTGAAGATTGGCAGGTGGTCATCCAGCCTCTGCTGGAGAGATGGAGACCTGGGGATTGGGCTCTAGAACTAGCTGTGTCACTAGTCCAGACAACTCAACAACTGCAAGCAACAGTTTCTTCTATTATGAAACACTGGCTGTCTATCTGACCTGCCCAGCTGAAAACTCCCCCACCAACCCCAGCAAACAGGCAGGCCCCAACTTACAAATGGATCCTGTTCCAAAAGATCATTGAAGCCTTTTATTTGGAACTCAGAAAATATTTCCTGTTGAAAGAGTATAAATGATGGTTGGGATCTCAGGTTTGTCCACAGCACTCTATTTCGTTTACAATGCAGTTAAATTATGATACTAGTCCAAGAGTAAGAGGGAGGAAAAGAATTTCTGCCCCCTTTTCTGGATGCAAGTCAACACTAGACAAAGCTTTGAAATGTGTGCTATTTACTTTAGCACCCTCACTTCCTTTCCTTTTCCTCTCTTCCATTTTGTAATGTCCCTTACTCTGGGCCCAGAGACTTCACGTATAGCATCCCATTCAGGTTCACTTAACTCCCCAAAGCCCTTAACTATGTTTATCCTCCCCATTCCTATCCATCTCTTTCCGGATTCCTCTCCCACCCCATCCCCTACCTCCAATTCCTCTAGTCTCAGATCCCCCACCTTGTCCTCCCTTCAAACTTCCACTCCCTCAGTGAAGCAGTCCTCAGACGGATTAGTGAGAAGGAAATCCGATTTAAATGATATATGAACACCTAAGCACAATAAGAGTTGACACTTAAGTAGTGCTTCCTGTGTGCCTGGCACTATTCTAGGCATGCATTAACTCTTTAGATCCTCAACAATCCCGGGAGGGAGGTGCTATATTATTTGCTTTCCACAAATGAGGAAACTGACAGAGAGAGGTTAGGTGACTTGTCCAGAGTCACTACACTACAGTCAGTGATGGAGTTGGGTTCTGAATCCAGGCAGCCTAACACTGAAGACTGTGCTGTCACACTAAACTTCCCAGCGGGATTTGTCTCTTTAGTATGGCATGTTTCTTTTTTTCGTTTGTTTTTTTGGCAGGCTTCTTTTTTTATTTTATAAATTTATTTATTTATTTATTTATTTGGCTACATTGGGTCTTTGTTGCTGTGCGTGGGCTTTCTCTAGTTGCAGCAGCGGGGGCTACTCTTCATCGTGGTGCGCGGGCTTCTCATTGCAGTGGCTTCTCTTGTTGTGGAGCACGGGCTCTAGACATGCGGGCTTCAGTAGTTGTGGCTCGTGGGCTCTAGAGCGCAGGCTCAGTAGTTGTGGCTCACTGGCTTAGTTGCCCCATGGCATGTGGGATCTTCCGGGACAAGGGCTCAAACCCGTGTCCCCTGCATTGGCAGGCGGATTCTTAACCATTGTGCCACCAGGGAAGTCCCTTGGCAGGCTTCTTAAGCCAAATGAATCTTCACGTTTTAGGCAGCATAACAGACAGGTGAAAATATTCCAGTACTGTTGGAGAGGATTTTCTGGATAGGGGGCCACAGAACCAGGGTGGCAAAAAAAAAAAAAAAAAAAAAAAGCTTTGCAGGGCCCAAGTAGATGATGAAAATGAATGAAATGGTGGCTTCACAATAGCGGCTTAGATTGTATGCTTTCCTCACAGGCACAACCTGTAGGAAACTTCTACCCATCCATAGAAAAAAAGCTGGCTCCTGTTTCTCTTGGTTCTCCCGTTCCACCTTTCTCTTCCTAGAATTGTACAGATAACGAAACAAAGAATGGTTGACGTTTCTCATAACACAATTCTAAGAAAGATGATAGTGTCTTGCAATGATAAATGGCAATCAGCCCTGGTTCCTGATGTGTGAAGCCCTCCCTAGAGAGCCCGTGTCCCCTGTGGAGGGGCAGCACTTCTCAGCCCCAGATGATGTTTAGTCTGCAGGCAGGCAGACAGTGTGACTCCAGAGCCTAGGCTCTCAACTGCTTGTTATACTGCCTGGGTACAAGTGACACCTGGACCACATTTTTAACATACTTCATTGTAACATATTCACTTTCAGGTGAATGGTTGCATATATGAATAAATTAGAAAGATGTCTTTACTTACCAGGACTCCTCCAGTTGTAAGTGCTATAAACTCAACTCGAATTATCTTTAAAACACACCCACATGTGTGGGAGTGTGAGGACATGATGTCAGACAGGAATTAAATGTAGGGGCCAAGCTATATAATCAGGCCCCCTTCTTCCATTTCCCAGATCTTGTTTTATTGGTTTGTTGAACTCATCTACTTCTACAGATGAGAAGATAGCACTCCAGATGCACATCCTTCCAGCCCCATAGGTCTAGAAATGCATGTTTCCCCTCCAGCTCTGGCTGAAAAGTCCCAGGGAAGGAATTTGATTGGTTCATCTTGGGTTGTATGTCTACTCCTGAACCAATCACTTAACCTGAAAAGTCCCAGGGAAGGACTTTGATTGGTTCATCTTGGTTGTGTGTCTACCCCTGAACCAATCACTTTACCTGGAAAGTTGGATCACTCTGATTAGCTCGGGCTTGTTTACTTACTTGTCACCATGATAGGGGAGAGTGGGTGGCAGATGACAGCCCCCCACCAAGCTCTAATAAAGTGCAAAGGGACAGTTCTCCAAATAAAGAATGGCTCTGAGCAATCAAAAACTATAGCTGTTCACTATAATGTTTGAGTTATCTTTCTAGCATGAAAATTAGGGAAATTAAAGAGAAAAAATAACTTATGTTGGATAACTCAAAAAATCAGAACTAACTTTAGGACACTTTGTCTACATAATGTGTGCCTTCTTGATTATGATAAATGTCTAAATAGGGAATTCCCTGGTGGTCCAGTGGTTAATGATTAGTATAATCAAGCATAACTGATGACAATTAACACTTAATCATAAAATATGGGGCTTCCCTGGTGGCGCAGTTGTTGCGAGTCCGCCTGCCGATGCAGGGGACACGGGTTCGTGCCCCGGTCCGGGAAGATCCCACATGCCGTGGAGCGGCTAGGCCCGTGAGCCATGGCCGCTGGGCCTGCGCGTCCGGAGCCTGTGCTCCGCAACGGGAGAGGCCACAGCAGTGAGAGGCCCGTGTACCGCCAAAAAAAAAAAAATATGTATTAGACCTTGTTCTAGGATACTCTCGACCAAATTCTTCTCTATAGGTCTAAAGCTACCATGACACATTTCTCATATTTCTCTCTTTTTGGAGAAAAATGTAGAAATAACTAAAATAACTCTAATTTACCATCCTCAAGTAAAATTTCAAAAAGGTAAATTTCAAAATATTGCAGTAACTGAACATGTCATATGTATATGTTATGAAAAAATGTCTCTCTTCTAACTCATGCTAGTTACCTGTTTACTGTTACAAGAAGAGAGAAAGAACTGCCCATTAGGTCATTTGAACCTACCTCCAAATGAAGTATAGTAGAATTATGACTTGCTTCTCTATAGCCAATCATTCTTGCCCCAAGTAAAAGGTCCTTACTTCCTGTCCGTTTGAAGCAGATAACTATTTGTGGGCAAAACCTTTTATGTCTGCCCGAATCCCTTTCCAAAAGTAAATGTGGTACATCCAGGTCTGTTTGCATTTGTGTGTGTGTGTGTGTGTGTGTGTGTGTGTGTGTGTGTGTGTGAGACAGAGAGAGAGAGATTGATTGATCCTCTGAAACCACTGTGACATTGGAGAATTTGTTTAGACCTCTTGTGTGACTGATTACACCACCTGGAATGACAACTGGTTTCAGGGAACCCTCTTTAATGATTAATGAAAGCATTCCTGCCTTTTTGTGTCCTACACATATTTCTGTTAAGGGTGAAGCTTCAAGTTAGGAACAGTGTTGATCTCATATTGGGATGGCCTAAATTCAGAACATTTGAAGCAGTATAGGTAAGTCATTCTTATTCTTTTAAATGAAACGATATTTTAAAGTATAAAAATTTTAAGACATTTAATAAAACTGATGGGTAAAAATTATATGTGATTTATTTTTAAATTGGCATGCTTTATTCAATAAGCACACAAATGTATTTCAAATAGTATATAATCATACCCAAATATATATCAAATATGATATATTCAAGACATGCCATAAAACATTCCAATTTTAGTCAATCCTCACCTTATTTTAGTTTATAAAATATTTAGTATATTCTTTCTTATTAGGAAGAAATGAACTTATATGACCTTATGATGAAAATTATACATGTTAAGCATGTGCAAGGGAACACATATTTTTCAAAATTCTTATATAATGTGCACAGCTACAAGGTTTGAATATCACTGCTCTACAGAATAAAATCTCAACTCCTTAGTATCACTTTTAAAACCTTTCACAATCTGATCCCCAACTATCCCTCCAATTTCAATTCTTGGCTATATCTTGGTGTGAGTTTTTAAGACTCCGAAGCACGATAAATAATTTTTTTTTTTTTTTTTTTTTTTTTTTTTTTGCGGTACGCGCGCCTCTCACTGCTGTGGCCTCTCCTGTTGTGGAGCACAGGCTCCGGATGCACAGGCTCAGCGGCCATGGCTCACGGGCCTGGTTCACAGGTTAATTTGTTTTCTTAAACTTGAAGATTGAGTACTTGACATATATCTATAATTTATTATTCTTTTCAGTCTACTCAATATTTAGTAAAGATTTCATCAAGTGTTCAAAAACCCTCACGTTTAATCAGGATGACCTCAGGGAGGCACGACTGAAATGCCATTGTAACTCACAAAGCCTAAACTAACCAATCGTGGTGGACTTTGCAAAAAGAAGGCCTTGGAAATGCAACAATCTGTTCAGCTTCTCTGAAAGGAAATGGAGAGCAAGAATCTCAGTGTCTACCAAATCCTCCCTCCCCCGCCCCCCCATACACCTTTTCCCATGCACTTCCATCCCCTTAATATTCTCACTCCTCCATCACCACTGGATTCAGTTCATATTAATTTGTATTCTCAATATTTTTCATTTCCCGCCCCCCGGCTTTGAGCACATTCCCAGGCCCCTTCATGTTTCCTTGTCCTGGGGATTTTTGCCAGACAAAATTTACCAGACAGCATGAAGTCTAAGCCTCCTCCTGGGGTTTGTAAAAATCTCAAGTCCCTTGAAGAGGATGTGTCAGATGTTCTGGAGGAAAAGGGCAGGGCACAGCAGACGGGAGCGGGGGGGCAGGAGGCCCTCAGCACCATGGGTTACCTTCTATGTATATCTTTCAAACCTTCTTTCTCTTCTACTTGCCATGTACTTTTGATGCAATAGGACACGTTCATATTGTAATGCGACTTCTGGCCCAGGACCTTCATGTCTCATTGCTGGGCAAGCTGGCTCAGTAAGCCGTAGAAGCATTCCTAGTAGCTGTTCTGACACTGGAAAACCAGCAATGACTTAACTATTTACAGAAGTGATTGTAAGCCACTAAACTCAAACAAAATGCATTCCCAGCTCGACTTCTCTTTTATCAGACCCCAAAAATGCCTGAACCATTCCAATGCCACCCTACTCAAGGGGAAGTGTGACTGAGGAGAAGTAGGAGTGCCAAGAGGTGGAAGCCTTAACTGATTGCATTTAAATTAGCTACTTTTTTTACAAAAACATAGGAACGTATGAACATATTATGAAGGCCCCTCCCATGGTCTTGAGACCAAGTGAGGGACCATGAAACTTAAGCTTTAATAGCTTCAGTATATCTGCTGGGGAGCTTGAGGGATGTTTGCTGAGTGAGTAAGTGAGCCAAATATGAGACACTTGCATTCTAAGAATCTCTTTTGTAGAGTAGGAATTTTCTATCTTGTCCTGTCTATCAGGGCCTAGATATGTTATCTTTTACTAACGCCATACTCATCAAATCTTCTGACAAAAAAATTTATCCCCAGGTACCTTACATGGGGGAGGTGGTGTATACACAGCAGACCTGAGTGAAAGTACGTTTCCCAGTGCAAACAGACAAATTGTTAATCTGGGTAGAAATCAGTCTCTTGGGAGTTTGATTTGTGTAGCTGGGTCCTGAGAAACTGACACCTCAGAGTGCCTTGATGAAATTCAGTTTCAGAACATGGAAATATGGCACCCAGTGGACCCCAACTCGCAAAACCTCATTGGCCTTTCTCAGGGAGAAGCATCTAATTCAACAAGCATACCTCAAAACTGTCACTCTGATGACTCAAAATAACTCTCAAATTGGGTGAGAATTATAGATTAACTGGATATACACAGGTGAGATTAAAAAGGGGGGATTGCCTTTTTCCCACTGCCTTTCTACACTTAAAAAAATTAATACTTGTCTTCATAATAACTTAAAATGAGAAAGAAAGGTTACTTGCCAGTATGTGGGATTAGGAAAGAATTTTTTTTGCAGCTGTGAAACAAGCAGTTCTTAAACCCTCTAGGGCAAAGGCAGCTAAGAGCAGAAACCCCTTAGCAGTTTCTCTAAAATTGCCCAGGGACACATTGGGTATTGCTTCAAGAATGTGACCAGATTCTTCACGCCTTCAAGTTTCAGGTGATTTCAGGGGAAGAGGAAAGGACTGAAGTGACATTAACCATTTACCAACTGAACCCATTCTTATATTTTAAGATTTTTAGGGCTGGAAGCAGGCAGATCATTGCACCTAGTCCCCTTATTGTACAAATGGGGAACCCAGGACCAAGGGAAGTTACTCCTGCAAGGTTACATGGTCAGTGGTAGATGTGGGGACTCTGGAATAGGTTTAGGATACTATTTTTAGGCTTAAGAAATTCAGAATTGAGTGTCACAGAGGCTGTAGAGGAGGATATATCATGAGCCAACCGCTGTCCCAGACTGTTTGCTGAAGGGGAGTCAGATCCCCACCACTTCAGCCAAATTAACAGCTGGTAACAGTTGGAGGCAACTGTCAGTTCTTAGAATTTTGAGCTCGCAAAAATCTCACAATTAATGATATTAGGGAAGGGTTGCTCCTGGTCCCATCCATCATTCATCAGAAGGTGCCTGGGACCACCAGCTGTCACATACAAACTGACTTTTAGCCAGAGCAGAAATTGGAGCTGGAAAGAGGATAAAACCAATATCCACCAATGGGAAGTTGGCATTTGAAGAAGGTGCCCAGGGAAGGTCGACCTGGTCTTCTTCAAAAAGATACAGGAAAGAAATTGAGGGAAGCATGGCAAAACACGATAAAAAGTCTCAGATACATGTCACTAGGGGAAAACGTGACCGTAAAAGAAAATGATAATAGAATACCTCTGGAAAGATAAATAAAGAACTGATAATTGCCTCCCAGGAGGGGAACCAAGTTTTGGGGCTTTAGGTGTAGGAGAGACATTTCTTTTTTCCTGTATAACCTTTTGTACATTTAGGTTTTGGAATCATGTGAATTTTTAATCTATGTTTTAAAACAGTAGATTTTTAAAAAGAAAGTTACAAGGGACTCCTCCTTAAAATTATAGCATCTTTTTAAAAATCCCTGTGAAACAAGGATGTGACTAGCTTAGTAAAATCCAGCCCTAACCAGGGCCTTTTGTGGCGATGCAGAGTGCGTGACCGAGGGTGTGCTCCCTCCAGCCTTGTTCAGGAGCAGCTGCGTCTGACTGTAGCATCACTTTCTAACATGAGGCCAATGCACGCTCCCATTCCTTTCTAGTATTTCTTGCTGTAACTACTAAATACCTCCCTGAAATCAAATATTTCCTTTTTTGGAGAAGGATTAAGTATAGGCAGAATGCTATTTTAACAGCTATCATCATGCTGTCTAGTTCAATATAACAAAGTTCGCATCCTGGCCAACAGCCCATACGAGCATGGTTTTGCTCATATTTGTTGGTGTATATGGAGGCAGTCGTAAGGATTTTATACACGTACACGTGCATATATGGTATATACTATTTTTCTTTAAAACTTCTCTATATACATATGTCTATATATACATACATATATACTTTTTAAGAAAAAGATTTCAGAGACACAGCATTATAAGGAATCAGATTTATAGAAAATGGTGTCAAATAGGATATGAAGTAACCCACGTAGCATGTAGGATGTAGCAACAGAGATGGGTGTGCAGCATAAAAGAACATAGTGTTCAAGAGGCAGTGCAGCACAGCAATTTCAAGCATGGACTTTGGAGCCGGGCAGTCTAGGAATCCAGCTTTACCACCTAGTTAATGATGCAACTTTTAGCAAATTATTCACCCTGTTGTGACTCAGTGTTGCCATCTGTAAAATGAAACTAATAACAAAAATCTCAAAGTTTCGTTATAAAGATTAAGTTAGTTCATAGGTAAGATGTCTGGAATAGCAATTGACCACATGGTAAGCACCAGGTATAAATATTAGCTATTGTCATTCTGCAAAGAACAATTTGGCAACGTGGACCCATGCCATAGTCCCTAGGTGTAAGGATATATTTGATCAGGGACAATCATGACCTGGGTGAAAAAGTCCTCAAGACAATCAACTTCTCTTAATTCCATGCTCACCCAGCAACTGTCTAGATTACTAATCCAACTTTCCAGGTATCTGTCCTCAGGAAAGGGGGTATGGTTTTCTGAATGAGACAAAGGTCATCTGTTTCCTGCCCAGAAGGGTCATCTCCATTTAAAAATTAATGCATTAGTATTCTGGTTTACAGGCCCATCTCATGTGAGTATTTCACTGAGTCTGCAACTCTGGGGATACACTCAGAAAATCTAGTTTGTGGACTTGCCCAACTGAGGTCCAGAATCTGGATCTTTGTATAGTTACCAAGGAAATATCACCCCAGAGGCCTCTTGGGGACCAGTCAGCTGTCTCCTTCCCCAGATGAAACCTCCCTGATGCTACTACCTCATTGTAGGTAGGGAGCAATCATTCCACATGCTTGCAAAACACTGTGGTCACTTTGCTTAGCAAAATGTTACTTTTTTACACAGTATTTATGTATAGTAATTGTATTTGAAAACCTGCAGGTTTTTTTTAACATATATGTGACAAAATTGAACTAAGAAAGCAGTTGGTGATTCTATTTTGAAAGCTAAAGCAGAAACAGAAGGGATTGAGCCTTTCTGTAGGGAAGGAACAGGTAGAAAGTATATTCTGAAATATACTTTTCTCTTTTCTCCTACAAGGTCCTGGGTGTTTAGGGTTTATGTTACAATTTGGTAAATTATTTGGGAAAGAAGGTAGTTTTCTGGTGAGAGTCATTGGAATTGGGATGCTCAGAATCCTAATGCCGGTCTCAGGTTGAGTTATAACAACACTACATTCTAATCCAGTCTCATGAGAGGCCCTCTGTGACCTGCGCTAGTCAGTCTCCATCTAGAATAATAGGTTTTATTCTGGGACTCTGGTAAGAGGGTCATAGACAAACTGGAGTTTGTCCAAGGGAAGGCAACCATAAGAACACCATCTCATGTGTATCAGTCAGGATATTTTTAGTTGCAAGTAACAAAACACTAGCACCAAACTGGGCGAAGCAAAAAGGAGAATTTGACTCATGTAAACTGAAACCACATAATTCTGAACCAGAACTGCCTTCAGACAAGGCTTTGCTGGAGGTTCACATGATGCAACCACGACTCAGATTTTCTCTCCACCTGCTTTTTGGATATTGGCACCATTTTCAAGTAGGCTCTTCCCTTCATGGTCTAAGACAGACATCAATAACTCTCAAGGCTCCATGCAGCCTCACCCTCATCCCACACCTCAGAACCAATGTGCTAAAGTCCTGAGATTTACTCTAACTGGACTGGCTTAAGTCAAGTGCCCACCCCTGCTGCCATCACTGTGGCCAGGAGATTGCAATGTTAGCCCTGGCCTTATCCTCTACCCTTGGAGCAGGGAGGAAGTCATGGAGTCCCACTTGGAAATCAGGGCTGGTGGGAAAAGGGAAGAGGAAATGGATGTTCCAGAAGTAACCAACAAAGGTAAGTGCTTCATCACATGATGAACATTTAAAGGAATAGGGATCCTCAGCCTGAGGAAAAGAAGACATAAAAAGAACAAAGTAGTTGTCTTTGAAGATTTGAAAGTGTCGTTTGGAGGCAGCATTAGATTTATTCTGTGTAATTCTAGAATTGATGGGTACACTTGCAGAGTGGCAGATTTTGACTAAATTTAAGGGAATGAAATGTAAAACTCTCCCTCCTTCTTTCCCTTCCCTTCCCTGCCACTCACCTTTTTCCATTTCTACTCTTTAGAGATTATCTCTATGAACTGTTGAACGAAAACCTTTCTTAAGATTAGAGTTACCCATAAGGACTTGACTGTGTCTTGAAGAACTGACTGTCCCATCACTTCAAGCAGGAGTTCTACTTTAGTGGACATGGCCTAGCTAACTGTAAGAATACAAGGATTCCATGTCTGAGGTAGCGTGATTTAAAGGGACATTTGGGGGTATTTATAAAAGGATGATAAGAACGTAAGGCATTCTGGAGTAAGTGTTTTTTGTTGATGGAACAAAAGAACTATGAACCCCCTTCCCTTAAAAGCAGAGCAATGGTGGCAGATGGAGTGAGTAACGAGAGCACCTTGGACCAGACTGTGGATTCAGGAATGAGCAGAACACACAGGGAGGCTAGAGCATTCATGTGGATGGCCAAGGTCCCTCTGACCTGTAAGAGGGCTGGTTTGACTGAACGTTATTTGGGTCTCCCATTTACACGTGAATAATTAAACGAATCCCTTGTCTCCTCTGGTCTATAGTAGAACGAACAGAAAAACATTGTTAATCTTAATTTATTTCATAGCTGTATCTGTTCCATTTTATTCCTGACATATTAATGAAATAGTAGCTATCATCTAACTAATATTTCTGGTGTGGTCCTAATCACTAGCAAACAAATAAAATACACTAAATTTGCTCTTTCATAGAATAAAAGAGTAGTTAGTCAAAATGAGATTGTGTCTTGTCCAGACCTAGTAGTAAACTGAATCTTAAAAAAATAAATACCATCTATTGAATGCCTACTCTGCTTCACATACTGCTTACTGTTCAGTACATCTCATTTAATAAAAATTTCAGAACAACCCTATGAAGTTATTATTATCTCCATTTTACAGATGAGAAATGAGGTCTGGAAAGGTTAAGTAACCAAAGTCACACAGCTAATATGTGGTAGAACCACTTACAACTGGGGCCTACTTCTTTCTGACTATAAACCCATGACCTTTCCATATGGTGCTGCCTTTAAGCATGTAAGCATGTTTACGTGTGTGTAGTGAGGGCAAGTTCATGACACTATGTGGTTTGAAATTATATTGAGAGCAATCTCAAAATACAAATTTTAATCCTCTTTACATATTTGTTGCACATAGAAACAAACAAATGTATGGGGGGAGGGGAAATCATTGTAAAGAAATAAACATGCCATTTGGATTTTCAGAGAAGCCTTTAAGTTCTTTGGTGCTTAGGTATGTGAACTGCAAAACAGCCTTATTTTCTTTTCCTTTTGTTGTGGATTTGTTTTTGAATGAGTTGTATAGCAATGACACATTTGATTGTTATTTCTTGGGCTTGTTTTGAAATGTGTATTGAAGCCTTGTGAACTTTGCAGTTCCTAGGGTCACACATTTTTTCTTAATGACTGCTAAATGATGTGTTTTTTCCAAAACTCCTAAGGGAGTATGACCTCCTTTAACCAGCAGTTCTTAATTTTCAAAAAATATCCTTTACTTTTACCCTAACCTGGACATTCCTTTTTCTAGTTTCCCTTTCAATTTAGCAAACCTTCATGTGCTTAGCCTCTGTGAGAGATTCATAAAGAAGACATGGTGGGTTGGGTAATTTTTCTATTATCAGCTCTTCAAACACCCTTCCCCATGCCTACCCTCATTACCGTCTTATTATGGCACCCTCTTTATGACTTCTCACAATCCATGATTGTGTCATTTATCTACTTGTTTATTGACTGTCGTGCCCATAGAGTATAAGTTCTAGAGGGTAGAGACCTACCTCTCTTCCTCACTGTTGTGTCCCCAGAAACTTAGCAAGGTGCCTGGCACAGGAGGCTCTGAACAAACATTGTTGACTGATTGAATGAACCTAGCAGTGCCTAGCATGTGATAGGTGCTCCATGAATCTTTCTTCATAATGAGTGAATGAGGCCTGAAGTGGTTAAAGAAGATGGCAGAGTTTGATCTGGTCCTATAGTGGAACATTTAAAAATTTGTCCGTCCAGAACAGACATTTTTTTTGGGGGGGGAGGGAAATGCTCCTTAAAATCATGTGGGAACTACTACCCGTGAAGTGCTTCAGAGGAAAGGCACGTGGTCCAAGCTGAGTCAGTCGCTGTTCTCCATTCGTCTCGGCACACTGATCTGTCCCTAGATAAGCACAAGGTCCCAGCCAGTTCAATCAGTGTCTTTTTTTTTTTTTTTGCGATACGTGGGCCTCTCACTGTTGGGGCCTCTCCCATTGAGGCGCACAGGCTCCGGACATGCAGGCTCAGCGGCCATGGCTCACGGGCCCAGCCTCTCCACGGCATGTGGGATCTTCCCGGACCAGGGCATGAACCCGCATCTCCTGCATCGGCAGGTGGACTCTCAACCACTGCGCCACCAGGGAAGCCCCTCAATCAGTGTCTTTCTATCAATGTTTTTCAAACTTGAGCTGGAGAAAGATATTCCTTTTTCCTTTGGTCAGAAAGCTGCAAGGATGTACATCCAAGGTAGCTATGTCTTCTGCTCCCACAGAGGAACTGGTCTGAGAGCATGATGCCAGAGGCAGGAGATGAGTAGAGAGCCCTGGTGGCCAGGGTCCAGCTGATACATCCTTTCCAAGGCTTAACTGTTCAGCTTCAAATCTGTGAGCCAATCCAGTGTTCTCTCATAAATCACCCCCCTAAAGAACAAAATGCTTGAGCAGCTAGATTGAGTCCAGAAATCCCAACTAATACAAATGTCAGTAAGTAGACAGGAGTAGGGAGGGGCTTCTGGGCCAAAACACAGAGCTTATATTAAATATGATTTTTTAGGAAAGCTCAGAACTAAACACTTAAAGGATAGATATTTATGACCTTCAGCCAACACATATTACTGCTCTCTCTAGTATGATCCTCATATACACAGTTAGCTTTGGCCATAAAGTAGGAAATAAAATGTGATAACATGAGGAAATACCTAGACATAAAACAAAGTAAAAAAAATGGATACAAATAAATACACAGCAAGAGCACACCTACAGAGCACAATGATGTAGTGAAATTGCACAAACTTTAGAGTCATACACTTTGATTTGAATCCACTTTCAATTTACTAGAAGCATGATGATGAACAACATTACCTAACCCTTTGAGCCTTTGGTTTTTTCATCTGTAAATCAGGGATAATATCTCTCAGGGTTGTTGACATACTAAATTAATAAATAGTAGGTAAAACCCTTAGCACAATGTCTGGCATTCAATAAATTTTACTTATATTTTTTATGTTAAAAATAATACTCACTGCATTTAAAATTTAAAAACACTAGAAGAGGGCTTCCCTGGTGGTGCAGTGGTTGAGAGCCTGCCTGCCGATGCAGGGGCCACGGATTCGTGCCCTGGTCTGGGAAGATTCCACATGCCGCGGAGTGGCTGGGCCCGTGAGCCATGGCCGCGGAGCCTGCGCGTCCGGAGCCTGTGCTCTGCAACGGGAGAGGCCACAACAGTGAGAGGCCCGCGTACCACACACAAAAAAAAAAACCCAAACAAACAAACAAAAAAACACTAGAAGAAACACATCTAAGTGTTCATAGTACTTGTGTTTGGATTTGTTGATTTATTTAACAAATATTTATTGAATGCTGACAAGGAACAGGGACTAGATACTACAATGGGAGACAACAGTGAACAAAATGAAAAAGGTCCTTGACCTCATGGAGCTCAAATTCCTGAGGGATATAGACAATACACAAATAAATAAATAAATTAGTGGGTCACGTGGCCTGAAATGCTATAGTCAGGGACTGCCTGGTGTTTGTGGGTGTGGAGGTGGTTGTGCAACAGTTTTTAAACCCAATGTCCTGAAAAGCTTCACTGAGAAAGTGAAGACTGAGTAAAGACTTGAAGGTGAAGAAGGATGGCAGGACTATGGATTTTTTTTTTCCTTATATTTACTTTTCTGATTTTTAAAACAAGCATTTGGAAACTGATTTTTAAATAAAAAAATTTAAATGGAAACTGAAATCCGAATCTTGCTAAAAGTATTTATTATTATAACTTATCTATGGTGTTTTAGCTTTAAAAAATGTTGTTCCTTATCACTTATTCTCAAAACACCATAGCACTGCTGGAAGGCAAGTAATATTTTTCTCCTTGCTTTACAGTTGAAAATGAACTTCCTCAAGGTCATGCAATTTTTAAGTGTTAGAACAGTCTTGAAATTCAGATATTCATGCTTCAGATCTCGCATTCTCTAATAAATTCCTATTTCTTACAGCTCATATACACAGGATCATCTATCTTCTCCTGAAACTTATCTATTTATCTATACCTCCACGGGTACTGATCAATAACTTCTAACAACTCAGCAGTTATTTATTGTGTTCACTGGAGTGGGAACTGCAATAATATAATAGTCTCTACGCAGAGGGGAGTGTATATAAATTTTTGAGTGGGGTTGTATTATTGAATAAGCCATATAGCAGTAACCTATGTGTTATTTAGTATGATACTTTTTAAATTACCCTTATCTACATTTTTTTGCTAAATTGTCTTGCTTAGAATGAAAATTGTCAATGACTACTAACATCAATCAAGTTTATGTTGTGGAATAACTTGCATATAGTCACTGTGCTCATAGACACTTCTTACTAAAAATGAGAGTTGGAGGGACTTCCCTGGCGGCGCAGTGGTTAAGACTTCATGCTCCCAATGCAGGGGGCCTGGGTTCGACCCCTGGTCCGGGAACTAGATCCCACATGCATGCCGCAACTAAGAGTTCACATGCCACCACTAAGGAGCCGGTGAGCCGCAACTATGGAGCCCACCTGCCACAACAAAGACCCGACGCAACCAAATAAATAAATAAATAAATAAGTAAATGTTAAAACAAACAAACAAGCAAAGGTAGGTTAATAGCTAACTGTTGAAAATTAAGAAATGACAGTTAAAAAAAAATGAGAGTTGGAAAAGGTGCCTTGAACTTGTTAGGAATGAGGGACAAGTCGAATATTCCATTCTTCTAAGAGCCTGATTTCCAGTGAATAGTTCTCATCCTGACTTTCTTTGCAACTTTCCTACCCACTTCCGTGACAGTTTTAGCTCAAACCCAGCATTTTTATTGCAATTCAGAATCAAAACATACAATTAAACTAAATACAGTAGTGACATTCTAATTAAAATGAATAGTTATAATAAAATACAGTTATTAAAAATATTGGCTTAGAGTTTGATATAATTAACCTTAGAGTTTGATATAATTAACGTTATAACAAAAACATACTTTTTCTATTTGTTAGAATCCTGAAAAATGTGTCTGAGTCTTAGAAGCATAGCATTAAAATAAAGTAAGAATGGCCTTTTGTTTCTATAGTTCAAAAAAAGAAGAAAAAGGGGGAGTGAAGAAGAGAGAGAAAATTTCTTGACTGAGAACCAAATCATTTGCCTCAAGAAAAGAGCCATGATTTCCTAATCTATGTAGATACATGTAGATATGACTGTAAGTTAAGTGAGATAAAATGTGTAAAAACACTTAAAATAGTACAAAGTAGTTGTCCAAAATCTGTTCATTGCTTCTTCATCTGAATCTGCATTTGCATGGATTACAGAAAATTTGTGAATGATGGGACTTGGCACTCATCATTTCTGCCTTTTGCAAAATCTCTTTCGTTACTATTTCCTCAGTTATAGTAGCTCATTGACTTAGGTATTAAATTCAATAGAATATTTTTATTTTTTTAAATTTTTGCGGTACGCGGGCCTCTCACCGTTGTGGCCTCTCCCGTTGCGGAGCACAGGCTCTGGACGCGCAGGCTCAGCGGCCATGGCTCACGGGCCCAGCCGCTCCGCGGCATGTGGGATCCTCCCGGACCAGGACACGAACCCGTGTCCCCTGCATCGGCAGGCAGACTCTCAACCACTGTGCCAGCAGGGAAGCCCCAATAGAATATTTTTAATTGAACACCCAATATATTTTCGAAGACTTGTATTAATGAGCATACCTTTAAGTCTCTCTTTTCCTCCCTAACCTCAAAGAAGGGTCAGAGTTGGGGTGAAGGGTTTTCTACGTCAGGATCTTTTCAGAAAGGGCATGGGGTATTTAAACTTGTGTCATAGTCACAACTTGTACGAAAGCATTCAAATATTTAAAAAGCAAAGTAGATAGTTTGATGGGCAAAGAGAAAATAGCTTTGATCCTTCATGATTTCACCAGGAGCCATTTGCATGTTCTGCTTTGCAGAGGCTGCACATTTTTCTGCAGATCATAAAGCGTTCTGTGAACACTAAAGCAGAAAACTCCCCAGAGTGGACGATTAATGTAGGTCTATCTTCTGTCTATTCTATCTCACAAAACTTCCCTGAGCTGTAATTCTTGCTTCTGTGCTTTTTAGACTTCATTGCTGGCAAGCATGGGCTCTTCATCACTGGGGGAGAAGGATCTGAGAACAGAGAAAGCAAATGCAATGCTATCCAATGGGGCAGTTTCTAAGTTCCCTGCTGTCACAGCACCTAAGTGCTCAGCTGAAGGTGGTTGACCAGGAATACTGGCAGAAAATGCAAATTCATATTTGAATTTGAATTTCTGCCTTTCCCTGTGGGAAATGTGGAAAACAAAACTATTCTATCGTTGATTTTAGGGTTCGAGGACTCCACTCTTCAAATCTCTGGTGGAGTGAGAGTGAGGTGCGTGTCAGGAGGAAGGATGGCAGGAAAGATTGAAACCAAAAAGGAGCTGCTGTTCTTTGTCCCCCACATCCAAGCCCCCCAGTAAAACTGAAAACTGAAAACTTGTGTCAAGGGGCTTTGAAACTGACTGATCCTCCATCATTTCTTGGAAAGAAAGAAGAACTAGAAGAACTAGTCTGGGTTGATTCCTTAGTAGAGCAGATCCACTGAGGTAATTTCAAATACAGTTGAGCCTTGAACAATGTGGGGGGCTGGGAAGGGGGTTAGGGGTGCTGACCCCCCTTGCAGTTGAAAATCCATCTATAAGGCCCTCTGTATCCACAGTTCAGAATCTACGGATTCAACCAACTGAAGATCAGGTAGCACTGTAGTAGTTACTAGCAAAAAAAAAATCTGCATATAAGTGGATCCGAACAGTTCAAACCCATGCTGTTCAAGGTCAACTGTACATGAGCAATCCAAGACTACCCATGTCAGATGACTTTTTTCTTTTTTTACCTTTTTTTGAGTTATACACAGCATAAAATTTACTATTTTAACCATTTTTAGGTGTACAAGTCAGTGGCATTATTACCTTAATTACATTCATGAACAAGTTCATTCATTCATTCCATAGATTTTAATTGAATGCATGCTACGGAACAGGCACTGCTGTCTGTGAACAAAATAAAGATCCCTGGCTGCAGGGGGGTTTCTTCATTTTAGCACAGAGAGGTAGAGAACTAACAGAAAACATAATAACTAAATGGACTCTGTGACATGTTGGCTTGTGATAAGGGTTATGGTTGAACTCCAGGTCACAGTGCTCCCAGCATCTGAAGGCTTCTGTGTCTTTCAAACAGCTCCGAGACCTTTGCTCTTCCACCTCTTTCCCCACAAAGCCTCGCCTCTGATGACTGCTAGTGCTTTTGGAGTGTTCACTGGTTACCTGACTGGGTAATTAATAAAGAAGATGTGTTCATTTGAACCAATTACTTACTAAATATACAACAAATCCTGAAGGCAGTTGGGCCTGTCAATAAAAAAGGGTGGAGGTCTCGGCTACACCTAAATAGTGTGCTTTTCCCAAGAAAACACCCCTACCTTTGAGAGTAAGAGTCAAGGCACAGAATTCAAACAGGAAGACATGCATTCTTCACCAGTCATGTGAGTTTTTTAAAAAGAGGGGGTTGTATAGAAGCATTTGCATTTTGAACAGTCTTTCTCCTCAAAAACTTATAAGGGCCAAAGAGGGAAGGGGTGAGGAATAAAGTGGTTTATTGTGCCCCATGATGACAGTGGAAAGGGGATCCTGAAATGCTTGCTTCTTTCAAGTGCAAGGATACTGTCAGATGTTTCCTATGAAATGTTTAGCTTCTGCCCAGGTTCTTTCAGGTTGTGAGGAACACTTATATACCATAATAAACATTTATTTAAAAAATATGTTGGAAGGATGGTAACTAGCCTTATCATGGCGATCATTTTGAAATATATAGAAATACCTAGAATAGAAAAATGTATAGAAATACACTATGCTGTGTCTCAGGAACTAACATAGTGTTGTAGGTCAACTATACTTCAAAAACAAACATAGACTCATAAAGAGATCAGATTTCTGGTTACCAGAGGCAAAAGGTACAAACTCTCAGATGTAAGATAAATAAATACTAGGGATGTCATGTACAACATGATAAATATAATGAACACTGCTGTACGTTACACATGAAAGCTGTTAAGAGAGTAAATCCTAAGAGTTCTCATCACAAGGAAAACATATACTTTTTCTATTTCTTTAATGTTGTGTCTATATGAGATGATGGATGGTCATTAAACTTATTGTGGTCATCATTTCATGATGTCTGTAAGTCAAATCATTGTGCTCTATGTCAATTATAGCTCAGTTTATACAATGCTCTATGTCAATTATAGCTCAGTAAAACTGTAAGAAAAAAAAAGAATGTACAGGGAGGAAAGTAGTAAGTACGTGATTGTGCAATTGGACTGCACCTTGACCATGATCAAAATTAAGATACCAATGCGGGGCAAAGGGACGCTTGTGCCTCTAACTGAGTTACTCTGCAAGCATGCAACATTACTAATGTGGTACCCTAGCTGGAAAGGCATAACCTGGGAAAACATTAGGTAAAATAAAATGGGGGAATAGTCTATAAAATAACTGAACCAATTTCTTTAAAAATGGCAATGAAAGGCAAAGGCTGAGGAACTGTTACAGATCAAAGGAGACTAAAGAGTGGGGTGACCAACCGTCCCTGTTTGTCTGGGACTGAGTGGTTTCCCAGAACACAGGACTTTCCGTGATAAAATCGGAAAAGTCCAGGCAAACGGGAATGAATTAGTCACCCTCATGAGGAGACACAATAGTTAAATGCAACGTGTGAAATGCGTGATCCTGGACTGGAGGGAAAATGCTATAAAAGACATTATTAGGACAAGTCATAGAATTTGAAATTTAAAAAAATTGTGGTAAAATATAACAGAAAATTACCATTTAAACTATTTTTAGGTGTATAGTTCAGTGGCATTAAGTGTGTTCACTACGTTTACAACCATCATCACTATCCATCTCCAGAATGTTTTCATCTTTCCAAACGGAAACGTTGTACCCAACAAACAGTGGCTGCCCATTTTCTCCTTCTCCCAGCCTCTGTTAACCACCATTCTACTTCCTGTCTCTGTGAATGTGCCTCTTCTAGGTACCTCATATAAGTGGAATCACACAACACTTGTCCTTTTGTGTCTGGCTTATTTCACTTAGCATAATGTTTTCAAGGTTCATCCATGTTGTAGCATAAATTAGAATATCATTCCTTTCTATGGCTGAGTAATATTCCACTGCATGCACATACCACATTTTCTTTGTCCATTCATCTCTAGATGGACATTAAGTTTGTCCCTACCTTTTGGCTATTGGTTTGTTTGTTTTGGCTGCACTGGGTCTTCATTGCAGTGCGCAGGCTCTTCGTTGTGGAGTGCAGGCTTCTCTAGCTGTGGCGTGTGGGCTTAGTTGCCCCGTGGCATGTGAGAGCTTAGTCCCCAACCAGGGATCAAACCGACATCCCCTGCATTGGAAGGCAGATTCTTAACCACTGGACCACCAGGAAAGTCCCCCTTTTGGCTACTGTAAATAATGCTGCAATGAACATTGGTGTAGAAACATGGACTTTTAAATTAAAGTATTACATTAGTGTAAAATTTCCTGAATTTGATGCCTGTGGTTGTAGAAGAAAGTATCTTTGCTCTAAGGCAATACTCACTGAAATACTGAGGCAAAGGAGTATTATATACACATCCTATTCTCAAATGCTTCAGAAAAAAATAAGACACAAAAGAAATGTGGCAAAATGTTAAAAACTGATGAATCTGTGTAAAAAGTATGTGAGTTCTCCGTATTACTCTTGCAAATTTTCCATAACTTAAGAATTTTAAAAATTCATAGAAAGTAAGGGAGAGAGAAATTTTATTTGACAACCAGGCCTCATGGAGCTAGAGGAATCTATGAAAAGCCAGCTGTCACAGAGCCTGAAATGTACTAAGAGGAGTGGACGGTAACTCAGGATTCATCACAGTTTAATTTGGTATCTTGTCCCTCTGAGCGGAACTTGGCCACAGTGCACTTTTCTAGCGCTTTGTTGTTATGGTTTCTCAACTAGTCTCTTCTTCAACTGCTCCTGTTCCTACCAACTAATTTTTGCAACCTGTCTTGTCCTCTCTTCCTCTTGTCTTCAGCTTGCTCACAGCTTCTGCTTCCTCCTGCTTTCTACTTCCTCTTCTTTAAGTGTGTGGTGGTTGCCACTGCCATCTTCCTCTGGTCCAGGCAGCTGTGATGGGGTCATGTGGAACAGAACATGACAATCTTCGCACAGAAAGCAAGAGCTGCAGCCTTGACATGTAAGCATATTGTGTGGCCAGTTCAGTCCAGCTTAAAACACTGTGCCTGTAGTACTTGGTTGGTTTAGGGAGTTGGTATTGGGGGCACAGTGGGGAGAAAAGGCAAACCATCAAATCTCACCTCAGGCACTAATGGTTTTTTTTTTTTTTTGGTCACCCTGCTTCTGGGTCTTAGTTCCCCAACGAGGGATTGAACCCAGGGCCATGGCAGTGAAAGCACTGAGTTCTAACCACTGGACAGCCAGGGAACCCTAATGATTCATTCTTGATTCATCTTGGAAATGTGTGATAAAAATAGAAACTATATATAAAAGTTCAAGAGAATTAAGGAGTCAAGATGTCATTATAATTTTGGAGAAAATTGTCAGAAAACCCTTCCTTCCTTCTTCCCTTCCCTTCCTTCCTCCCTTCCTTCCTTCCACAAAAATTAATTATGTGAAAGGCATTATAACGGATACTTTGGGGAATCCAAATTGTGTAAGATGTGGTCCCTGCCACAAGAAGCTTACAGTGTAGGACAACGTGTTTTAAATTAAAGGTTGCATCCTGTTAGTATGCATCTGAACTGCATTTTTTTTTAATGGCATAAAAGGGAAAATTATTTGAGTCCATCACATTTTGCAACAGAAAATATTGTTCAGTGAATTTTTATATGTGTGTGTATGTGTCCACAGGATTGTGATATTAAATGTATTTCTACTGTGGGCTACAGAAAAACTGTCTGTAAGCTATTGATCTAGTAGAACTTAAACCTACAGCTTCAGTGATCACCCATATGCTGATTTGTATCTCCAGTATAGACCATATTCCTGAGCTCCAGATATGGCTATCCAACTGCCAGCCACATACGTCAAGCTCAACCTATCCAGCATTGCCCATATCATCTTCCTCCTCAAAATGTGCCCTTTGCCTACATTGTCTGTTGTATGATATCAACATCCACCAGGTAAGTCAAGCCAGAAGCCCTGGAGTTCTCTATGGTAGCTCCTTCTCCACCCATTGTTCACACCCAACTGGCCAGTTGGCCTCCTCTTCTCCAACCTCACTGACAGTCCTTGGTTTAGGCCCTGAGTAATTTCGCACCTGGTTTCTTGCCACCCTTTGCTAACTAGTTTCTTTGCCTCCAGTCTTATTTCATGACTCACAAGTCTGTGTATCACGTTGCTTCTCAAGTGAACTTCCAAAAGTGCTAATATGACATTTTCATTTCTGGTTGGAAATCCTTCCATGGTTCTCTGCTGCCTTCAGATTAATGTCCAATCATGAGAGCTAGAGTCTTTCTTGATCTGCCTCTGTGACTTCTTCAGCCTCAATTACTGATCCTCAGCCCCATCTCAGATTCTAGAGTTACCAACTAACTCTGGTTCCCAAACAGCTCAGGTGTTCTCATATTTCAATTTCAATTTCACTCCTGCCTTGAATCACTTCCTTTGTTTCTTTGCCTGTGTCTAAATCCTACCTCTCTTTCTGGACACAGCTCTAGTGTCATGTGGTCTTGGGACCTGTTGTGACCACACGCCAAGGCTTCCCTAGCATCCTGGGCGTGCCGCTGTCCCAGCAGTGACTAGTCCACGTGGTCATTGCTGTCAGGGTTGTCTTGATTACGAACTAGCTGACAGCAAGGACTCTGGTTTGTTCATCTCTGTAAAACATGCAACTAGCCCAAAGCCTGATACGCTCAGCACTGACCAAACATTTGTTGAAAGAAAGAGTGAAGATGAAATCTCTTACTGGCCTACTCCTTGACTGTAATGATAGTATAATGATAATGTTAAATAATTCTTGCAAATACTGTAGTTCTCAAGAGTCATTAGAACGGATAAACAACAAGGTCCTACTGTATAACACAGGGAACTATATTCAGATCCTGTGATAAACCATGATGGAAAAGAATATTAAAAAAATGTCTAGGGCTTCCCTGGTGGCGCAGTAGTTGAGAGTCTGCCTGCCGATGCAGGGGACACGGGTTTGTGCCCCGGTCCGGGAAGATCCCACATGCCGTGGAGCGGCTGGGCCCGTGAGCCATGGCCGCTGAGCCTACGTGTCCGGAGCCTGTGCTCCGCAACGGGAGAGGCCACAGCAGTGAGAGGCCCGCGTACCGCAAAAAAAAAAAAAAAAAAAAAGTCTAAATGTGTAAAAAAAAAAAAGTCATTAGAACCAGAGGATTACTGATTGGCCAGATGTGCTTTGTCTAATTCTGATTCTATCATTCCCTTTTCCACCTCCCCCTTCTCTGTCTGGTTCCTATAACATGAGAATAAGAGAATATTACCATCTGCTTGTGGGAAACATCCAGGAATTTTCCCACCAAGAGATCACTGTTGTTTTTTTTTTTTGCAGTACGCGGGCCTCTCACTGCCGTGGCCCCTCCCGCTGCAGAGCACAGGCTCCGGACGCGCAGGCCCAGCGGCCATGGCTCACGGGCCCAGCCGCTCCGCGGCACGCGGGATCCTCCCAGACCGGGGCACGAACCCGCGTCCCCTGCATCGGCAGGCGGACTCCCAACCACTGTGCCACCAGGGAAGCCCGAGATCACTGTTTTTTAACAAAAAAGAAGAAAATAAGAAAGAGATAGAAAGAAAGAAAGAAAGAAAGAGAGAGAGAAAGAAAGAAAGAAAGAAAAAGAAAGAAAGAAAGAAGGAAAGGAGGAAAGGAGGAAAGAAAGAAAGGGGGAAGGGAGGGAGGAAGGAAAGAAGGACTAGAGAAGAAGCCAAGTGGGCAACGTGGATCAAGTTTATTTTATCTTACACCTTCTTCGTTGTTCTTACTGTCCATCTGTAATGCTTTCTATGCCTTAGGGAGGTAGGTAGGCCAGATCCTTTGGGTGCTTACTTTGGATGTGACCCTGCTTGGAAGCAGGGTATCTGATCCAAAGTGACTTTTGAGGAAGCTTCCAGTCTGGAGTGTATAATGCATGCACCCAAGGCTACCGTATGAATTCATATGCCCCCAGAGAACCATCTTGATTTTCTCTCTATGCTAGGCACTGGGGATATAGGGACAAAGGTGATGTGGCCTCTGTCTGGAGGAGGAAGGGAAATTTTTTTCTTTGTTCCTATGCAAACTCTTCTGTTGTTTCAAACTTTTGTTTTCTTGGATTTTGCTTGACGTAAGTGAAATGTAGCGCCATTTCTAAGTTATTCAGCAATTTTGTTTCAAAGGGTTCCACCTCTCTGTGACAAGACAGAGCTATTCTTAATGCAAAGGTTTGGAGCCCAGAAATGGGAGCTCCAAAGGTCAATGTATTCCTTATCCAAAATAAATAGACTGTGGAAGCAAAATGTTCTCTGAGGTTTACTTTTTTAATATGTAACATGGATGTGATGTTATCTACCACCTTTACACGTGAGGATTCACTGAGCTAAAATATGTGAAGTACCAGCAGAGAGGTGGGTACCCAGTGCTGTAACATCCACAAGTTGTGATTTGCCCTTCTAGTGCATCAGAAAACAGAGGGGACACCAAGGCTGAACCAGGAAGCAGCTGGCACAAACTCAGTGTTCCCACCACCCTTGGCGATGCTGTGGTGTCTGACACAGTAGAGGCACAAGGAGAAATTTTTTTTTTAAGTGCAATAAATGGGCCAGTTACAGGCTTGTGAATAAAGTAAACACTGAAGCATCCTTTAAAGTGTTACTTTGGGGCTACACATAATGTGCCTTTCTCATCTTTGAGGGGAGGTGGAAGTCAGGGAACTGTAACACGTTTTACCATCTAATTAGTCACTTGATCTTAATAGAAAAATGACTGGGTCCTTTGGGTTTTGCTCTACTTATCTAGGTCATTTCCAGCTTTTTCTCTCAGTAAATCAATTCTCCACCTCTGTTACACAACATCTGGAATACATATGGTTTCTCAAAATGTCAGTGTGTGCATCTTTAGAGCAAAGCTACAAAGTATTACTTGGAATCATAACAAACAATGTTTTTAGCTACAGCAAAATTAGGGAGGGATTTGCTTGAAATTCTGTTGTGGTCATTCAAAACCTGACATTTTCCCAACGATATCTCCAATGTGTTTTCAGAAACGGCCCTCATTCCCATGGCTTCGCACAAGGTCCAATACTTCCTGGATTCTATAGCAACAATTAATTACTCCCTGACCACTGAGTAATGTGAGGTCCTCTTGGCTGGGCCCATTCTCAGATTTGGCTGTGACCTCTAAGTTTCTGAGATGTCCCAAGAGCAAAGGGGTTTCTTCCTGGGATTTTAACTCAAGCTATGGGGGAAATGTGGTTGTAGAGCGCTCTGCTTTTCCCAAGGCTTCGCCTGAGTGTTCTACTGGTGGCAGAACTCTCCCTTATTCTCAGTTTCAACTCTACATGATGCCACACTTGTCACTGACACCTTGCCACCCCCTTGGAAGAGATCACGTCCGCATCAAATAACTCGTCTATGTGACACATTCAGCATTTGCTCTGGTCTGACCCCTCCTACTTATTCAACCTCAGCCTCCTTTTGTATCTGTCATTTGCTCTGCCTCTATCAGATCAGTTTTTTTTCAGTGCCCCACAAATACTGTTGTCATATCTGGGCTTTGCTTGCACTCTTCCCCACCTGCTAAGCCCTTTCTTCTTTTTTTCACCTATCCAAATCCTTCTAGCCCTTGAAAGCCCAAATAGAATCTATTTCTTTTAGTGTTCTAAATAAAGCTCATTATTCTTCCAGTTCCCCAAACTCCTTTATTATTAATAACTGATATCCATTCATCATTCATTCATTCATTCTTATAATAAGGATTTACTAAGAACCCACGATGAGTTATCACCATTCTAGAGCTCAGGGTACCACAAGACAAAGTCTTTACCCTCTTGGAGCTTTTTTACACTTCTTCTAGTGTGGAAAACAGACCTTAAACAAGTAAAACAAGTGAGTAGTGTGGCTTTACATTGAGACAAGTGCTATGAGCAAAAAATAAAGAGGCAGGATAAGGGCTAGAATATGACCATGGGAGTGGAGGCTGTTTTTCATTCAGTGGTCAGGGAAGGCCTCTTTGAGGAGGAGACATTTGATATTTGAGCAGAGACTTGAATTATGAGAAGAAATCAGCCATGAGCCAACCCAAGAGAAGAGAGCTCCAGGTAAAGGGAATAGGAAGTGAAGTCCTGGAGATACAAATGTTCTAGAAAGATGAGGAATGTTCTAGAACAGCAAGAAGGCTAATGTGAGGCAGACTGTAGCAGGAGATGAGGATGCAGAGGATACAGAGGTGAGAAACTGTAGGGCTTTAAGGGAGAGAAGAATCAAGGGTGACTTCTTCATGTTAAGTCTGAGTACCTGGTAGGGAAAGCCTAGGGGGAGGAAGGAAATAGATTTGTGTGAGCAGGAGAGATGTTGGATTTGGAAACAAGAGTTCATTTTTAGACGTATTAAGTTTGAGATCCCTTTAAGCATCTAAGTGTAGATGTTGGGTATACACAAGTCTGAAACCCAATGAGAGGTCAGGCTAGAGTTACAAAAAGCCAAGGGTCTAGACAACAACACCACGGAAAAGTGTAGATTGAGAAGACGCCAGAGCCCTAGGGCCCGCCAGCATTTAGAGGTCACGGAGAAGGATCCCGAAGGGAGGCTCAACTTGTGGCCACTGAAGTTTCCCACATTTCCAAACACATCCACGGCACTGTGTGGTGGGCTTGTAGTTTCATGTGTGCCGGACTTGTCTTGAACACCAAGACGGCAGACGTTTTGTGATCGCTCTCCACAAGAGTGGAGGTAAAGATCCAAAGCCATTTATTGGTGCCTACGGTCTTGGCATGGTCCTTGTTTACTACGTATTTCTTACTGTTCCAAACGTTCTCACAGCGCTGAGTAAACACTGCCGAGCTATTGGGGGAAATATAGCTACTTCCTTTCTCAAGGACTGGATCTGTGAGTTAGTTAAGAATTCTCAGGCTTATTTTACTGGCAGTAAACTGATGCACAGAGAGATTAACTAATTTACGCACAGTCCACACTGAGTCAATAGTTAGCCTGAGGCCACACTGCAGTGTTTGGTAGAATGTGTGCTGACTGCCAGCATCCCCTGCAGTGTTGGCTTTTTTTTTTTTTTTTAAATTGCTAACATATATGGGTGATCTACTCAGTGCTTTACAGACAGTAACTTTTTTTTTTAAACATCTTTATTGGAGTATAATTGCTCTACAATGGTGTGTGTTTCTGCTTTATAACAAAGTGAATCAGCCATACATATACATATATCCCCATATCCCCTCCCTCTTGCGTCTCCCTCCCACCCTCCTTATCCCACCCCTCTAGGTGGTCATAAAGCACTGAGCTGATCTCCCCATGTGATGCAGCTGCTTCCCACTAGCTATCTATTTTACATTTGGTAGTGTATATATGTCCATGCCACTCCCTCACTTCGGGCCAGCTTACCCTTCCCGCTCCCCGTGTCCTCAAGTCCATTCTCTATGTCTGTGTCTTTATTCCTGTCCTGCCTCTAGCTTCATCAGAACCTTTTTTTTTTTTTAAGATTCCATACATACGTGTTAGCATACAGTATTTGTTTTTCTCTTGCAGACTTACTTCACTCTGTATGACAAACTCTAGGTCCATCCACCTCACTACAAATAACTCAGTTTCGTTTCTTTTTATGGCTGAGTAATATTCCATTGTATATATGTGCCACATCTTCTTTATCCATTCATCTGTCGATGGACACTTAGGTTGCTTCCACGTCCTGGCTATTTTACAGACAGTAACTCTTAATCCTCACAACACTCCATGCAATTGGCCACATTGTCCTCATTTTACAGATGAGGAAACTTGAGACATAAATGGAGAATTTCATGTGATAAAGTGGCAGATTTGTCTGGCTCCTAATCCATGCTCTTAACTACAATGTTACATGCCTGCTGAAACAGAATATCTGAGAATAGGACACAAGAGTAGTTGGTATTTAGAAAACACTCTGGAACATTTTTTAAATTAATTTTTATTGGAGTATAGTTGCTTTACAATGTTGTGTTAGTTTCTACAGTACAGCAAAATGGATCAGCCATGCGTATACATATAGCCCCTCCTTTTTGGACTTTCTTCCCATTCAGGTCAACACAGTGCATTAAGTAGAGTTCCCTGTGCTATATACTATGTTCTCATTAGTTATCTATTTTATACATACTATCAATAGTGTATATGTGTCAATCCCAATCTCCCAATTCTTCCCACATCCCCTTCCCCCTTGGTATCCATACATTTGTTCTCTACGTCTGTGTCTCTATTTCTGCTTTGCAAATAGAATCATATATACCATTTTTCTAGATTCCACGTATATGTGTTAATATACAATATTTGTTTTTCTCTTTCTAACTTACTTCACTCTGTATGACACTCTCTAGGTCCATCCACATTTCTACAAATGACCCAATTTTTTTTAGGGCTGAGTAATATTCCATTGTATAAATGTACCACATCTTCTTTATCCATTCCTCTGTTGATGGACATTTAGGTTGCTTCCATGTCCTGGCTATTGTAAATCGTGCTGCTATGAACAGTGGGGTGCATGTGTCTTTTTGAATTATGGTTTTCTCTGGGTATATGCCCAGTAGTGGGATTGCAGGGTCATATGGTAGTTCTATTTTTAGTTTTTTAAGGGACCTCCATAATGTTTTCCATAGTGGCTGTATCAATTTACACTCCCACCAACAGTGCATGATGGTTCCCTTTTCTCCACACTCTCTCTAGAATTTATTGTCTGTAGATTTTTAAAAATAATTTTATTTACTTACTTATTTATTTATTTGGCTGCATTGGGTCTTTGCTGCTGCACGCGGGCTTTCTCTAGTTGCAGCGAGCGGGGGCTACTCTTTGTTGCAGTGTGTGGGGCTTCTTATTGCAGTGGCTCCTCTTGTTACAGAAGATGGGCTCTAGGCACATGGGCTTCAGTAGTTGTGGCACGCAGGCTCAGTAGTTGTGGCGCATGGACTTAGTTGTTCTGTGGCATGCGAGATCTTCCTGGACCAGGGATTGAACCCATGTCCCCTGCACTGGCAGACAGATTCTTAACCACTGAACCACCAGGGAAGTCCATATTGTTTGTAGATTTTTTGATGATGGCCATTCTGACCAGTGTGAGGTGATACCTCATTGTAGTTTTGATTTGCATTTCTCTAATAATTAGTAATGTTGAGCATCTTTTCATGTGCCTCTTGGCCATCTGTATGTCTTCTTTGGAGAAAGGTCTATTTAGGTCTTCTGCCTATTTTTGGATTGGGTTGTTTGTTTTTTTGATATTGAGCTGCATGAGCTGCTTGTATATTTTGGAGATTAATCCTTTGTCAGTTGTTTCATTTGCAAATATTTTCTCCCATTCTAAGGGTTGTCTTTTCATCTTCTTTATGGTTTCCTTTGCTGTGCAAAAGCTTTTCAGTTTCATTAGGTCCCATTTATTTATTTTTGTTTTTATTTTCATTACTCTAGGAGGTGGGTCACAAAAGATCTTGCTGTGATTTATGTCAAAGAGTGTTCTGCCTATGTTTTCCTCTAAGAGTTTTATAGTATCTGGCCTTACATTCAGGTCTTTAATCCATTTTGAGTTTATTTTTGTGTATGGCATTAGGGAGTGTTCTAATTTCATTCTTTTACATGTAGCTGTCCAGTTTTCCCAGCACCACTTATTGAAGAGGCTGTCTTTTCTCCTATATATATTCTTGCCTCTTTTCTCATAGATTAGGTGATGATATGTGCATGGGTTTAACTGTGGGCTTTCTATCCTGTTCCATTGATCTATATTTCTGTTCTTGTGCCAGTACCATGCTGTCTTGATTACTGTAGCTTTGTAGTATAGTCTGAGGTCAGGGAGCCTGATTCCTCCAGTTCCGTTTTTCTTTCTCAAGATTGCTTTGGCCATTCGGGGTCTTTTTTGTTTCCATACAAATTATAAAATATTTTGTTCTAGTTCTGTGAAAAATGCCATTGGTAATTTGATAGGGATTGCATTGAATCTGTAGATTGCTTTATGTATATAAAGGTTTGAGAATCCAAGGTTCATGGGATCTCAAGTTTATTCTTTGAAGCTCATAGTCATCTTAAAATTCACTCTACTAAGCTGTTTATTTTTAATATCTCAGTATCCATGTTAAGTTAATTTATTAGAGTCTCATAGACTACTCTGAGTAACATTTTGTTAAACATAGGCAACAGCTTACAGCATAGTTTATCATTTCCAGAGAGGTAAAGCACATAACTGTACATTGAACCAGTTAGCATTGTCTGATATGTTGACAATCATTACCTAACAATTTAAAGCCTCATGCCACAGACACTGATGTAGCCTACTCTCAACAAGTATAATGCATCTTCTCCCACTGTATTTATGATTCTACACATTTGCCTACTCAGATCCATAAACAATAATGAAACAAATCAATCATAATGTCAGCACAAGAGCATGAATGACTCCATGTTGCTGGCTGAGAGGAGGTGGGAATGGGTTGTGTTTACACTCCCCAGGCTAGTAAAGAGAAAGGCTTTTGAGGTAGGGGATGGTCCAGAGCCCTCAGAAAAGTCAGTCCATGGAGTATTCTCTGACAACCTTTGTAGATGGTCTCAAGAGCTTATGGGATGAAAGGGAAATGGAGTCAGAGAAGTATTAAAAAAACAAAAACAAAAAATGGAAATGAATCCAGTTCTCGGGTGAAAAAAAAGAAACCTATTGAAGTACAAGGCCTGTAGATCATAGGTGATAACATCTAGTAAACTTATTTCTGTTGACCGGGAATTGTGTTTTACTGTCACCGATCTCCTCAAGTTTGCATCATTTGCACAATGAGACCGGTTTCACCTGTTTGCAACTGTTAAACTCTTAGGCAATAGTTAAGTTGTTTAAGCCAATTTTCCCAGCAGTTTATCCTATACACTTTTTTTTAATCCCACAATAGAAATCAACCAAGGCTGCACACCTGTTGTGTATTATCAAAAAAAATATTTGAAGTAGAAATAAGTGAGGCCATTACACTAGAGGGAACTGTAATCTGAGTCTTTCTTCTGAAAAGATACAAAGAAAGAGAAATATAATTGGGCTAGAGGGTGGAGAAGAGGAAGGTTAGTGGTGGAAGGGTAGGAATTGGGATGAACTTCTAAGGTGTACATCTTGGGTATAAAGTTGTCAGATTTAGCAAAAAAAAAAAAGAAAGAAAAAAGAAAAGAAAAGAATGGAGAGAAGAAAAGAGAAAGAAAAATATAAGATGCTAAAATAAATCTGAATTTCAGGTAAACAGCAAATAATTTTTAGTGTAGGTCTGTCTCATGTAATATCTGAAACAAACTTATACTAAAAAATTATTCGCTGTTTATCTGAAATTCACATTTAGCCGAGTGTCCTGTATTTTATCTGGCAACCCTAGTTGAGTAGTGCCTTTTAATCTCAGTTTGACAAAAATCCTTTTAGAAGACAGATGTCTTCAGGAAACTGGGTCATGGATTCAACAACATAATACTTGCTAATTATGCTGCACAGTGTGATGAGATGATATATTTATTTAATATAATAAACTAGCAATTGTAATGACTTAAACTTAGCTATTCTGATTTGAAAAATCCTCCACTTTATTTATCTATTTGGTATGAGTAGGAATAAACTAAAAATGGACAACACTGATTCTAAGACTTATAGGCAAGGAAACATCCATCCATTCATTCATTTACTCATTCTTACTTTTTATCTGTACAAAGGCTTTCTGGTAGTTATGTTTTATTACATTTTATTTTAGTGATCAAATAATTATCATATATGGACTCCCTGACCCAGTTTCTTAAATAATTCTGCATGGTAATAACTTAAATTTAAAGAGATAATAGACCCAGCCAAAGACAAAACAAAGCCCCAGAGAAAGGGCCGACTTGCCGCCATCACTTACCACAATCTGTCCAATTCCAATTTGTCCAGGATGGCAATGAACTAGCACATACAGAGGTTGAAACAGTATAGGCTTAGAGTTGGGTGCTGAGATTGTAATGGGAGGAAAGAAGGGAGAAATAGCATGAAGGAGAAATCAAGTCTAAGTAAAACAAGTGCAAATGCACCAGATTCTGGCTGAGAGAGGGTAAGGCAAGGATGGGGGGAAGGTAAGGGAAGGAGGTGTGACCTGAGCTTGGTGGGAAAATGAAAGGACGGCACAGAGATGAGTGAGCAAGTGTGAGGATGAGAGTTTGTAGATTGTCCAATATTTGAGGGGATGTCAGATGAAAGGAAATTTATTTTGTCTAGCTCCAGAGAGTGAAACCAAGGTCAATAAATAGACATAGCAGGAAAACAGATTTTTACACCATTTTGGCAAGAGCTTCCTAAGCTTTAGAGTTGACTGCTGATAGGACAGCCCATCCCTGGAGATGTGTGAAGAAGGAGAGGCTGGCTGACTGGTGGGCAGGCCTGGGGTGGAGACGATTCCTGTCTTGGGTAAGGAGTGGACTAAACAGATGCTCTCCAAGGCCCCTTCCCACCTGTGGTGTATGTTTCAATCCAGCAGGGCCTTGTGTCTTTTACCAATTGCTATGTCCTCAGGGCCTAGAACAGTGCTTGACACACAGTAGGTCTCAGTAAATCTGTAGGGTCACAGGGGAAGTGCTTTCTGGAGGAGGTGGTACTGTTTTGGGCCTTGGCCTTGATGTGATAGGGAAAGGGAAATGAGCTTAAATTAAATCAACACACAAAGAGCATCTACATTTGGAGGAGGACGGGCTATAGGGCTCTATCTTGTGGGAGCTACAAATTACATAATCCATGTTTCCCCAGTCCATACCAGCCTGGAGAGGAAAAAGAGAAAAAAATAATAGGCAAAAACATTTCTCTGGTTCTCTCATTCTCCTCTGCCTACAGTTATTTTCATTCCCTTCAAATTTCTCACCAACTGGGCTTCCCTGGTGGCACAGTGGTTAAGAATCCACCTGCCATTGCAGGGGACACGGGTTCGATCCCTGGTCCAGGAAGATCCCACATGCCACGGAGCAACTAAGCCCGTGCGCCACAACTACTGAGGCTGCACTCTAGAGCCCACGAGCCACAACTACTGAGCCCATGTGCCACATCTACAGAAGCCCGCCTGCTCCTAGAGCCCGTGCTCTGCAACAAGAGAAGCCACCGCAGTGAGAAGCCCGTGCACTGCAATGAAGAGTAGTCCCCACTCGCTGCAACTAGAGAAAGCCCGCGCACAGCAACGAAGACCCAACACAGCCAAAACGAACTAACTAACTAAATAAAAATAAATAAGTTTATTAAAAAAAAAATTCTCACCAACTAGTTCTAGGAGCCGCCAGGGGATGGCCCTCCTGCCTTCTGAACTCACAGCTATCAGAGGGTATTTGATTGTGTTACTTTTCTGTCCTCTGGCTTGCTGTTTTCTCTCCTGCTTTGTCATATGGTGGTGATGTGTCTACATTTCTATCAGCTCCAATGATGCCCCATATAGCTTCCATATACCCCACCAAGCCACCAAGGCTGTGCTGTACCTGCTAAATATGCTCTGCCCACCACCACCAGCGACTGCACTCAAAGTACACACGTTGCGGGAGTGAATAAAAATCTTAAGGGAGAGAACATGGAGTCAGAAGACACCAACAAGGGAGCCACTGAGCCACCACAACTGCGAAGTTCCAATGGGGGAGGACAACCAGGAGAGCGGCTGCATTGTACAGTGGGAAAGGACATGGCCCTGGAGCCAGAGCAGCTGGGCTGCCTTTCTTCACCACTCTATGCCTCAGTTTCCCCCTATGTGAAGCAGGGACGATGACAGTGCCTCTCATAAGGCTGCTGTGAAGACTAAGCTAGTGAGCACAGGCAGAGCTCAGAGCTGTGTCTGCTCATGGAAGCTGTTGGTCTGTGAGACCCTTTATTAATGGTGCTGTCATGATTCTCTGAAGATGTCCAGTTCCCCTTGGGGGCCATTTTTCCTGTTTGCCTCAGTGGCACTGCAGCCTTACGATAAACTTTGAACTGAGCAGGTTTCTGCTCCTTGCAACAGAAGGAGCCTAATTACCACTACAGATTTGAATCCTCAGGTGAGTGTAATAACTCAGATTCTCAAGGTGGAATTTTCACCACTGTCCTTTGAGAAGCAGTAGAGAATAAAATCAACAGGTAGTCAGTACCCACAGTTATCAAATACCCACAGAGCCATCTTTGTCTTGGGGAAACAAGGCAAACATTCACTAAGTGATGATGAAATATTTGAATATCTGTTCGTATCTTCAGCAGAAGTGATGATGCTAGCCCCAAATGTATACATTGTGGAAGCAAACTACTTTCTGGTCTTGGTGTTATAGGCTGTTCAGCCATTAGCAACAAAAAAATTTTTTTTAGCTTTATAAGAAATTTAAACAAGGGACTTCCCTGGTGGTCCAGAGGTTAAGACTCCGCGCTCCCAATGCAGAGGGCCCAAGTTCCGTCCCTGGTCAGAGAAATAAAGGTCCTGCGTGCCGCAAGTAAGACCCGGTGCAGCTAAATATATATATATATATGTATATATATATGTATATATATATATATATTTTAAAGAAATTTAAACAAATTTTTCTTTACCCTGAGTGGATTCCACATTTTGGTCAAGCTACCCTTTTGTTACCTAAGTGGGCCTCAAAGAGTGGCCTTTAATTTCAAATGTCTTGTGAGGAAGTAACTTTTCATTATATATTTTGAAAGTATTTTAAAAATATCTAGAGCACATCAAGGGAGAAATATCTGCTGGCTGATGGAAATTTAAACCTAGCATTCAAGTGAAAGGTTGGGGCTACAGATATACAGATTTGGAAGGCATTAGTATATAGGTCATAATTAAAGCTCTAGGATAATTAAAGTGAGTGGGAAGAGGGATTGTATAAAGTGAAGAGAGAAAAAGACAAATTACTATTTAGGGCCTTTTTCGAAAAAGCCATGGTCATCGGCTTTACACGTGGAGCCTGTTGTTCCTGGGCTCCACCCTGGACCCATGAAACCTAAATGACTGAGGCGAGGGAAGTTTGTACCTCTTTATGCCCTTCACCCAGTTCACCTACTCCTCTACCTCCCAACCACCAATCTGTTTTCTGTACTTATAAGTGCAGGTTTTGTTTTATGTGTTTAGATTTCACACATAACTGAGATCATAGGATAGTCTGTCTTTGTCAGACTTATTTCACTCAGCATAATGCCCTCAAGGTCCATCCAATGTCCTCAAGGTCCATCCCATGCAAACAAAAGTTTGAGTCCCACAGAACTGAGGGAAGGGTATATTTGCGTCAGGCACAGAAAAGGACGCCAAAAAGGAGGCATAACAAATTGCCTCCCGGCTGGTGGTTGTGCATAGGTATCCATAATGGATTCTTTCCCAGATTTCTTGGTGGTGGCTTTTTCCTTGGCTTGGTTCCTGTAGTGCACTGGAGCCAGAGAATCAGAGGTGGTGACACATGCAGACGCTGTTAGAGTGAAAGAACGTGGCTCACTTAAAGTAGAAGTGGTAAATTCTCTAAGGCAGCCTCAGCCAGGCCTTCGATTTATCAGGCTCGGGGTCCCCTCCACGTCCCACTGGGTAAGGAAGCCACACCAACACAGGCCAGAACCCACGCACTGTGAGAGACTGGGGGTACCAGCAAGCCACAGGCCTCTGATCCCTATGTTGCCTTTCCAGAGATTGGGGAAGGGGGTCACACTGGACCTCAGAGTTGACTGGAAGTTCCAGAGGGCAGCCCTATGTGCGCTTAGGGCTGGGCGGGTTGGTGAGGCACGTCTGGAGAATTTATGTGAAGAGGGAACCCGTGTGCCATCCAACAGAATCATGCTCATATCCAAAGAGTTGCAGCTGGCTTGCACATACCAAGAGGCAAGAGTTGAGTCAAACCAGTTCTGAAGGTGTCACTTAAGCCACTTGCTGGGGTGCTTTGCAGTCAATCCTGTAAGATACTTTGACTTTTACCTTGTAACTATTTTGTGAGGGACTCTTTCTTTAATATATAGCATTTTTCCTTAAGTAGTTCCATCTTCCTCTCAGGATGAATCTGAAAGAGTGACTTTCACAGAACTTAATGTTGCCGAGGAGTGACAATTGCCAACATGCAGGAATGGGTGGGATTCCTCGTTTCGGTGCATGTCTCTGTAGGCAAGTGACTTGTGGGGTGGCTATGAATGTCCTAGAATTGCTATAAACGTAGAGGGGGTCATTTTGGAATAAAAATGTTTATAACTTGATCCCGGCATTGAACAACTGGGGCTGTTAAATCCAACCATACACCACTGAGATAGAATTATGTTAAATAACATAAATGTATTTAAATCCAGCCATACATCACTGGGACAGAATGTGTGTGTTCTTCCCCGTTACCTCCCTGCAGGAGCAAATGTAAATCTTAACTCGAGTGTAACTTACACTTTCCTTTAGGAGGGAGGAAAAAGTAGGCCTGGGCAGCTTTAATAGAACATTTATAATAGCTATTTTATATGTCGTGGAGGTCAGCATCTTAAAATTGCTTTGCCTTCACAGAGAAAGGCACCAGAGAGAGACGATGAAGCATGAAGGGTGGAGGGTGCTTATTAATGTGTTAAGCATAAATGTTTATCCTTATTTTTCCTTGTTATACGTGCTCATTGGAAATATTTCTAAGGTCATAGAAATATAATCCCATCCCCTATAGACAAGCAGGGTTAACAGCTTAAATATTCTTGCAATTTTAGATACACGATCACACGGATGATGAAGAAACTACTTTCCATAAAAGGATAGGGAACATACAAATCCCTGGGAAGCACATTCCCCGTGGGAGGGATGAGATAAACGCTTGTAATGGGCTGTATTAACCATCCTCAGAGACAAGATGCAAACAGTCGAAGGCAACAGCGAGCTGTGGCGTGACTACCGTGGGTAGCTGGACTTCGTCCCTGCATGCAAACCAAAAGCCAAGAGATTTACCCAGCTCCCCGCCACAGGCGCATCTGCCCCTCCTTAAATCCGATTTTCTTACCATCTGTTCCTTTACTCCAGCCTTGGCTGTAAACAAAGTTTATGCACAGGGGTGCATTGTGTTGCCAGGCAGCTCTCCTTGCTCGTCTAAAACAGAGTCAGTTCTGGACTGAAAGACTGTGGGTCCCATTATGATCCATTTTTCCCTAACAATATTAACTGTGAGAGCGTTGAGAGTAATTTTAGAAATGGCATTTTTAACTTCACTTGGTAAACGTGATGTGACATAACTATCTGGTTTTGAAAATTCTGTAAGGAAACAACACTTCATGCACTGGGATAATTTATAATACATTGTGAAAAAGGATTTCGCCTGCCTTGCAGAACAGTAAGGACATTGTGGGGGTAAGTCCCTATCCACAGTAAACGGATCAAGGAGAAACTGACGTGGCAGCTGCAGTGGGAGGGAACTCACCGCCTCCAAGGTTACAATTTATCATGGGGTTGGGGGGAGGAGAGGCGGGAGGAGGTGAAGACGACTTAAAGATGTGTATCTAGGATGTGAGGTTGTGTCTCTGAGAATGTACTAGAAGAGCCAGCCATCTGGCAGCTGTGGGGAGGGCTCAGCTGATCTCTGGTCTCCAGCTCTAGTTTTTACAGCTATATCGTATCTATAATGCACTCTTCCTGGGAGAAGGTTGGAGTGCTACACATCTTTGAATGGATTTGGTTAATCCTTCTACTGTCCCATGAGTAATGAGAGAAGGAGAGAGGAGCAAACAGCAAAAAAAATTCCACATTGAAAGTGGTCACTGCCATGGCAAAGAAGAGAATAACATTCACTCTGCTAAGCAACACCAGGAAAAGTAAACCTTGTGATTCTTTTCCATTGAGTCTCGGTCTAGGCTGTGGCAGAAGTGGTCAGAATTCACTCAAAGAGGGTTAATTCTGACCATGCAAATCATTGTTGATGAAAAGTGCCCCCATGGCAGGGGAAGGGGTTTGCCTGTCAGGGGACAAACTTTTGGCTAGTGCAGCTGGGAGACTGGTGACATACAGGGAGGACTGTGCAAATAAGTAAATGCACTGAGGATTTCTTGCTGTCAGAAGGGGAATTACAACTATGGAAAAGGGAAAGGCTAGAATAAATCCTGTGGTGTTAGACTGGGAGTGGAGGAATCAATGTGAACTCATAGCTTTATGCAGACCTGGATATAGAAATAGGTATAAATGTGTGTAGATGTTTGTGTGTGTGTATTCATAGATACCATACATGTACATACACATACACATATGTAGATAGATATATGCTTATATTTCCTAGTTCTATCTGCTGAGAGGGCTAGAAGCAAAGATATCCCGGTAGCAATAAGCACACCTCTCTTGCAGAACTGGGCTTCTAAATGTTATTCTCCATTTAATGGAACCAGGGTTCCTTAGAGAAATGGTTGACTCTAGGGCTGGGGTAGCAGAAATGAAAGGTGAGACAGGACCATCTTGTAGCACAAACTAAGGCAATGATCAGAGAATGATGGGGACTTATCAAAAAGACAAAAGAGCTGCTTTCAGTGAGCTCCCGCTGACCAAGTCTGGGATGATTTGAGTATCTTAGTAATGATAGTTACTGATTTTACACATCTGAATAAAATAGGAATCCATGAGTCTACAATGATAAAAATTAAACGAATAAATGGAGGAGAAAGAAAGCCCTATCTTACCATAGAAATCTAAAGGCATTTCTTCACAAAACAGTTGGGAATGACTCAGCAGAGAATCCTGTAAGACACCAGCTTCACCAAATGCAACAAGAAAATTAGTAACAGGACAAGTTGACATCATGTGTCTCCTGATATGGCGCAATGAGAAGAGCAAGGAATTACTTCTGAGGGATTCTTACTGCAAATGCATAAATCATGAGGAAACATCAGACAAACCCAAACTGCAGGACATTCTGTAAAGTAACTGCGTACTTCAAGAAATGTCAAGGTCATGAAAAAGAAGAAAAAAATGAGGAATTTTTCCAAAATAAAGGAGACTAAAGAGAAATGATAACTATAAAGGATCTGGACCTATTACTGGGTCAACAAGTAAAATTTGTTTTTGTTTTTATTGAAGTATAGTTGATTTACAGGGTTGTGTTAGTTTAGGTGTACAGCAAAGTGATTCAGTTTTATATACATAATATATATATGTATAGTCTTTTTCAGATTTTTTTCCCTTATAGGTTATGTGTATTACAAAATATTGAGTATAGTAGTTCCCTGTGCTATACAGTAGGTTCTTGTTGGTTATCTATTTTATATATAGTAGTATGTATACGTTAATCCCAAACTCCTAACTTATCCTTCCCCCACTTTCCCCTTTAGCAACCATAAGTTTGTTCTCTGTGTCACAACAGGTGAAATTTGAATGGGATCTGTGAATTATATGGATGTTGGATCAGTGTTAATTTTCTGATCTTGATGGTTATACTGTGTAGGAGAATGTTCTTGTTTATAGGAAATACAAAATACATGTTGAAGGATCAAGGAGTAAGGGGCATCATGTCTGAAGCTTTTTCTCGAATGTTTCAGGAAAAAACTTTAATGTATGTGTGTATGAAGAATAAGGCAGATGTGATAAAATGGTAACAATCGGTAAATTGAGTGAAAGGTATAGGGGAGCTTCAAGTACTACTTTTACAACTTTTCTATAAACTTTAAATTTCAAACTAAAAAATATAACAACAGAAAAAAAGCCTACTATGAGTCTCTATGTACACAGACCATAGTGAATCAAACTGAGCGGGTCAATTCAAATGGAATAATAATGAAGCTTAAAGCACGACACTCCCTTACTGAGTCCCTGCCCTCAAGTTGCTCACCAAGGGGTACGAGGGGTACACTGAAATGATGGGGTGGGAGTGCAAGATAAACGGCACGAAGAGTCAGCTGCTACAGCAATTCAAAGGAGCCAGAAGGCTCCACCGAGGTGCTGCATGAAGAGGTCCTGGACAGGATTGGGGCAGGACACTGGTGGTCCTGTTTAGCATATAGCCACAGGATTTAGGCGTTTCTGAGAACTCTTCTTTTTTTTGGCGGTACACAAGCCTCTCACTGTTGTGGCCTCTCCCGTTGCAGAGCACAGGCTCCGGACGCACAGGCTCAGCGGCCATGGCTCACGGGCCCAGCCGCTCCGTGGCACGTGGGATCCTTCCGGACTGGGGCACGAACCCATGTCCCCTGCATCGGCAGGCGGACTCTCAACCACTGCGCCACCAGGGAAGCCCTCTATTTTCTTTTTGATCGCAGTGCAGGCTGGTCTGTTTCTCACCTCCACACTCTTGCTCCTACTGCTATTCTTCCCTGGAAGGTGGGCAGTTTATGAGTTTGGAGGATCCACTGCATCCATTTTTCAAGATTTAGCTCATATCCCTTTCTTTGACTTTTTCTGACCGACTTGCTCCGCTCCAGACCGAAAATTCCTTTTCTCTTGTGCCTCTATTGTTCTTAGTACATGTATCACTGCACACGTGGCTCTTTACGGAGCTTGTCAGTTTGTCTGTCTATCCCTCCCAGCCTGAGTCTCCTGGATGGCTTTGTATCTTTATATCTCCAATGGATATAGTGGGGGCTCAGGAATTGCTAAAATAAATTAACCTGAGACTTCCCCTAAATGTGTTTCTTCCTCTCCTTTCCATTTTTACTCCTAGGCTAACTAAAGGCTTTCTTTATTCAGTGAAAACATGTCCTGGGCTTTTCAATTTCAGGTAGTGTGAATCCAAATTTGAGGGAAAATATTTTCTTTTCTATCCTGAGATCATCGGTGAAGGTGGAGGGAGAGATGAACCATGTTGGGAACAGCAACAAGATCTACCACACCAGTGGGTAAATTCTTGATTAATGATTCAGTGACCAACCCACATAGAAATATGCAAACTACTCCTTGGGGTTATGCTGGGGAGGTACCATAATGACCACAGCTGATTGTAAGAGCCAACCAAAATTGTGTTAACCACTGATGCTTGGAAGCTTCTCACGTCATAACAGCTGCTTAGACCTTCCTGCCACAGTAGTATTATAATAATAATTAGTAACAGCTAACATTCCTATAAGCACTCTTCATCCAGGCACCATAAGCACCCAACAAATGTCACAAATTCTGTGCACTCAGGCATCACCTGCCCCATCTATGGAATGAGGCAGCACTGGGGAGCAGAAAGCAGCTGCTTCCTACAATGTATTATTGAGGCACCAGTTGCGAAGCTGAACTCCTCCTCCTCTCCTCCATGGTAATTGCAGTTTGAGGTTTGAAAGAACATCTTTTGTGAGTCGATTTCTGTTCCACCTCTTACTATAGACCATGTATGAGACTGCTGTCTTCTTAGGAGCAGTAAATCATCAATCTCCTACAGAATGCTGAGAGGTTTCTGACTGGAAAAACCTCTCCTTGCTATAGTTAATACGTAAGTGCTAAAGCTTTCCTCTGTCTGCTGTCTTCACCGGTTTTAAGCATTTGTTTGCACCAAGTGCTGTTTCACCCTTGAGGGAGCAGCCTCCTCACCTCATAGGCAAGCTGGCAGCTGTGGAAGAGTTTTCAACACCAGATTATTTTAAGGCACCTGTAAAGTGGGTGAAAACTCACTCTAGTGAAAAACTGTCTTAAAAAAACCAAACTTTTAGAAATAAATCAGAATAACAACCAAGCCCTGCAGAACAGCTGGCTCCTCAAACACCTAGAATTTTACATGGTGCCTAGCAGTGTTTGCAAGATTCTATCCTGACAACCGTGTCATGGGCCATCTTTAACAAAGAATAATATGAATCTCCTGCTTTCACATGCTATTCAGCAGGATGACATTGGACCAAAAAGACTGCTGTAATTGCAGTTTCTGGTTTCAGCAATTTCACACTGAAATGGTAAAACAAAAAAAGCTCATTGGCATATGTTATATAATTTTTAAATGTGTACTTAGTAGTACATATCAGCTTGATTTCATAGCTTGTTGATGTGGCCTTAAAGCAAATTAAAAAAACAAAACAGTTTTATTCTTACACATAACAGCACAGCACATTTCTCTGTCTTATGATATCATACACCAGCACGGCTTAGTATGATTGAACCAAAGTAAATGGAGAAGCTTACAGACCATTACTTCTATATCTGCAGGGTAGTCCCCCAATCAGCCCAGCATCACATAGGAGGCAGGGCTATTACCCTCTGTTTACAGATGAGGAAAGGAAGGCCCAGAGAAGATCCATGGCAGCCAGAACTAGAGTGTGGTTCTCATGGTCCTAAATTTAGCCCATCAAGTCATGACATCTTTCTGGGTTAAGGATTATGGTTTTAAAAATGATTGCTCATGCAGCAATTCATTATTATAAATAATCTAATAATTCACGATGAAGGAACTAGAAAACCAGGGCTAGCAACAAGTGTGTGACAGCTTGAATTTTCACCAGCTGTATTCATTGGCTCGAGGCCCGGATGCCATCTGACCTTCAAGCTAGCCAAGCACGTGGGTATTTCTTATCAGCCCTCAGAACCAAAAACTCACTGTGATATTTTAGAGAGCCAGAATTTCGTTAGGGAGGGAAAAGGGCGAAGATAATACAGATGCCGCCTATTTTGAGATAGACTTGTTATTTCTTCCTGGTTATGGCTCTGAGGGTGAGAAGCATCAATGTTATTAATCAAGTATCTTTTGAGCCCTTACTTATGGGTCTAGCCCTGCATATAGATACTGTAGAGAATAAGAAAAGGTTAAGGTATAATTATAGGCTCAGTGGTTTTCTATCTAGTTGTAGAAAGTAGGAACACATAAGATGCTGTCCGAGCAGCGATGGCAAACTTTGGCCCATTGATCAAATCCACCTGCCTCCTGTTTTTGTACAGGGCATGAGCTAGGAATGGTTTTCACAATTTTAAATGGTGGGAAAAAAATTAAAATAAGAATAACATTTTGTGACATATGAAAATTATATGAAATTAAAATTTCAATACGCATCAATCAGAGTTTATTGGGACACAGCCGCTCTTGCTCACGTGTGTCTTCTCTGTGCCTGCTTTTGCACTACAGTGGGCAGCAGAGTTAAGCTGTTCTGACAGAGACCATATGGGCCACAAAACCTAAAATAGTTACTATCTGGTCCTTTCACAGAAAAAGTTTGCTGACCCTGAGGTCGTTAATACTCTAATGGTGCTAAGTGGGGTGGTTTAGAGTCAGCTGAAGAACTAGAGGACTTCCACGAGGGGAGAGAGAATTTTGGGTGGGAATAAAGCTTCAAGGAGAAAGTGCCTTCAAGTAGAGCTTGAAGGATAAAGGTATTGAGCCTTGAGGTTGGGGGAAAGGCTAGCCAGATGTGGCTGTCCACTTGTCTCCACATTGACAGGAATGTGACCTTGGTAAGTTCTTTAACTTCTATACCTCAGTTTCCTCAGCTATTAAACACAAATCATAATACCCACTTCCCAGGACTGTTGTGTAAAGCCCACAGTTAAGATTTCATATACAAAGTTAGCACATTGCCTGGGACAGAGCTGGAGTCTCGTCAATGTTAGCTGTTAATAGTGGTGATTGCCGTTCGTTCTCACATTTGGACATCTATTAATGAAATAAGGCAACATTTCACCTAAAAATTAAACCCTTCAGAGTTTATTAGTGAAGAAGAAGATGAATTCAAGCAATTGAATCCCATGAAGTTGTTAAAATGATGTCAAAAAGAATTATAGTGCGGGAATATATTCCCAGTGTGTTCTGTAAAGATAAGTATCATAAACCTGGAAATTCTATTTTGCCAGTGCATCCAGACTGGAAACTCTCTACGAGAATCTAGCGAAAGCTATTGACCTCTCTCCTTGATAAAAGCACACTGCATACAATCTTAGGGCTTAATGGATCCCTTGAAGCCCATCCCTGGTTTCTAGGTTAAGAACTCATGCTCTAGTTGCTCTCATACTTATAAAACCCACAAGATATTGATATGTGAACCAGAATGCTAAATTATTAATTCATGAAGAAGAAATAATGTCAAGTGAACTAAAACCCTTGCATAGGCCAATCAGCTCATTATCTTGCTATACAAAAGCTACATGAAAAGCCAAAGCACAATTAAAACTGAGAATGGAATCGTAGCAAAGGGAATTAGAGAATAGTCTTAATAGCTCTTGTCGCCAGACTATGAGAGTCTGATGCCTCCGTTTCCGTTGAGAAGTACCCCTGCCAAGGATGCTGGAACAGTCAATCCAGGCCCTCTGCTGTGGACAGTCCTTGATGTTTGTTCTCTTTGCTTTCAGACACAGTGAAGGCTAATCTCCTTCTGTTATCATTCTTGCTAAATAAAGGTACAGTACAAGCAGTTAGACCCCCACATGCAGACATGCGAATTTCCTTACACTATACCTAGTCTTTCTATATATATAGAATATCTATATCTATATCTATAATGTCTATTATCTATCTATCTATCTATTTATGTATCTAGTCTCCCCATATATAAATTCCAGTTTAGGGTGGGTTTGTTGTGTTAATTTTTCATAATTTCCTTTCAGAAGGGATCTTAGTTCAAATTCAGGAGGTACCTTACTGTCCCCCACCTTTCCCCTACCTCCAACCCATGATGACTACAGAAGAAAGGGATCCATTGTTTCCTTTCTCCTTCCTTCCTTCCTGTCTCTTTCTCTCTCTCTCTCTCTCTTAAATAACTTTTAATTTTGAAATAGCTTAAGATGTAAGTACAAGAAATTTCAGGGCTTCCCTGGTGGCGCAGTGGTTGAGAGTCCGCCTGCCGATGCAGGCGACACGGGTTGGTGCCCCGGTCCGGGAGGATCCCACATGCCGCGGAGCGGCTGGGCCCGTGGGCCATGGCCGCTGAGCCTGCGCGTCTGGAGCCTGTTCTCCGCAACGGGAGAGGCCACAACAGTGAGAGGCCCGCGTACCGCAAAAAAAAAAGTAGTACATAGAGTTCCCACATACCTTTCACCCAACTTTTCCCAATGAAAATACCTTACATAAGCACAGCACAGGTCAAAACCAGGGAATTACATTGGTATAATATAAACTCAGGAATAGCAGACCTTAGATTTCACTAGTTTTTTCTTTATGTTTATTTATTTTATTTTTGGCTGCGTTGGGTCTTCATTGCTGCTCACGGGCTTTCTCTAGTTGCGGCAAGCAGGGGCTACTCTTCGTTGCGGTGCACGGGCTTCTCATTTCAGTGGCTTCTCTTGTTGAGGAGCACAGGTTCTAGATGCGTGGGCTTCAGTAGTTGTGGCACATGGGCTCAGTAGTTGTGGCTCGTGGGCTCTAGAGTGCAGGCTCAGTAGCTGTGGCGCACAGGCTTAGTTGCTCCGCGGCATGTTGGATCTTCCCGGACCAGGGCTCGAACCCGTGTCCCCTGCATTGGCAGGAGGATTCTTAACCACTGCACCATCAGGGAAGCCCAATTTCACTACTTTTTACATGTACTCTTTATGTGCATGTGTGTGTGTGTGTGTGTGTGTGTGTGTGTGTGTGTTTAGTTCCATGATATTTTAATACACATGTAGACTGAGAAACGAACACCACAATCAGGATACCACAAAGAAACTCCCTTGTGTTACTCCTCAGCAGTCAGTAATTTTCTTTTATAAATACTCCATTTTCAGTGTTAGAAATCTTAGTCCAACAGACTTTTGCTATTTCAGGCACCTGAAGTTCTTATGCAAATGACCCTGAGGGACAGCAGTTGTGACCTCACCAATCCCTTTCCCTGGGAAGTAAACACATTCACTATTACCAAGGCCTCATTGGCAACTTTTGGACCCTAATTGTCTTGTTTCATTTCTTCTTTTTTTGTTTTTTTGGTTAAGCCACTAAGTTCATGATAATTTTTTTACAGCAGCAATGGAAACTGATATACACCATTAATTATGATGTTAGGTGTGGCTTTTTCGTAGATGCCCTTAGTCAGGAAGTTCCTTTTTTATCTTGAGTTTGTTGAGCGTCTTTATCACAAGAGGGTTTTGGATTTTGTTAAGTGCTTTTTTGGCATCTACTGAGATGATCATGTGGTTTTTATCTTGTATTCTATTGATATGGTATATTATATTAATCGAATTTCACATGTTATATCCACTTTGCATTACTGGAATAAATCCCACTTGGTAATTAATCCTTTGTACAAGTTGCTGGATTCAGTTTTCTAGTATTTTGTTGAGGATCTCTGTATGTATATTGGTCAATAGTTTTCTTTTCTTTTGATGTCTTTGTCTTTGATATCAGGATAATACTGGAGTTACGGTGAAACCGTTTGACTCAGATTGGGACTTGAACCCATGGTCTTTTAACTGAGATCACACGCTTGGTCTCAGGACTTAATGAAGCTCAGGTTCTTGATGTCTCATTGCAGAAAGAATTCAGTGAGAGACAAAGCGATAGGTAAGAAGTGGGTTTATTTAGAGAGAAACACACTCCACAGTGGGCCATCTCAGAGGCGAGAGCGGCTTGAGTTTCATTTCTGAATCTCTGAATATTTTCTGCCTTTGAGCAAATATTTTAACGTATATTCCTGCTAATACATAGAAAAGTCCAGTAGGATCTTTGAAAGTTAGGATTTCTGACCAAAATTTCTTTGACTATAGTTGCATAATAAAAAATGTCTTAAATCTGTGAGATGTGTTGGTATATATACCTTCATACAAATCTAAACTTGTTTCCTCTGGGCTCTGAGGTTTCCTATACATATGTCCTTCACATGGGCTTTTCACCTTGGTGAGTTGCATGTGGACACATTTAGGGCCAATGTCCTCTTATAGAAAATAACACCTGAGGTTGCACTCTTCTGAAGTCTACTTTCAAGAAGTTCAGTTTCCTGGTAAATTTTCAGAGCAGTACACTATTGTTTGCCTCAGAGTTTGCATAAGTACTTTTTCATGACCATCCCCTGAGACAGTCAAAAGCTAAATGGTTACTGGAGGCAGCCCAACAAACTAAGTGTTTTAAATAAATAATGACACGTGCATATTGAGTGTAACTATCATAACTGTCTATTTAAGGTCATTACAGAGAACAAAGCATAATTCAACCCAGGAGAGCATAGCTGAAACATTCTCCAGGACATAATTAATTCTTAGAATAAAAAATCTGGGAGTTGGTCAAAGATAAGAGGATGTTTGTCCCATGACATGGAGAGGAAAAAGGAACCCACAATTGGTGGTGGGAATGTAAAATGGTAAAGCCACTTTGGAAAACAGCTTGGCAGTTTACAGTTAAAAGTTAAACACAAAACTACTTGGAAATTCCACTCTTAACCTAAGAGAAATGAAAATATACGTCCACACAAAGACTCACGTGCAATTGTTCATAGCTGCATTATTCATAGACCCAAAAGCTGGAAATAACCTAACTGTCCACCAAGTAGTGAAGGGATACGTAAAATGTGGTATATCCATACAATGGATGCTACTCAGAAATAAGAAAGGAATAAACTACTGACATATGTTACATCATGGATGAACTTTAATAACATCATGTTCAGTGAAATAAGTTAGACACAAGAGACCACATATGATATGATTCCATTTGCATGAAATGTCTAGAAAAGGCACACTTATAGAGACAAATTAGATTAGTGGTTGCCTGGGGCTGGAGACGGGAACAGAATGAGGGCATAAGGGATTGTGTCGGGGGGATAGAAATGTTCCAAACTGAATTATAGTGATGTCGCACCACTTGGTAAAGTTACTAAAAATAATTGAATAGTGCACTTGAAATAGGTAAATGTTCTAATATGTAAAGTGTATCTTGAAAATGCTGTTTAAAAAAAAAAACAAACAGGAAAGGAACCCATGTTTTTCTGGGAGACAGAAGGATCAGCCAGGGGCAAATGCTCTAGGAAACCCTGACCTTGGGAAGGGATTTTTCAAACCTCAATTTGGCTGAAGCACGTGTTGCCAGTCACTCTCCAGGCCTCAGCTATCCTCACTGTATTTCTCTCTTTAGAAGGTGTTCTTCCCCTCTCGTTTCTAGTTTGAGACTAGAAAACATTTATAGTTCTGGTGGGTGCATGAGTGGAAGGACCAGCACTTTTGTTGCCTCTCATACCCTCTGCTTCTCTGAATGGAAAGGGCCAGTTCCGCAGATGCCTGCCGGAAAATCTTAGCAGGAGCAAGAAAAGTTTGTCAGTCCAGTGTAGGGTAAATCTGGCTCGAGGAAATGGGGAAGGGGGGGCACAGGCCTGAAGAGAGAGAGTCCTGGAGACACAGGGGTGGATTCAGCCTAACTGATTCCCCTGGGGGGAAGGCCCAGGGGGTGTAGGGGGCACCCAGGCCTGGAGAGAACCCATTCCCCTGGGGAACCTCACACTGCGATGAGAAGCTTCCCACCTTCCAGGGACTTTTGCTGCTCTCAGTAGTCCTGTGTCACCCATGATATACGCAAGACAGCATGGCCAGAGGAAGCTGAGTTGACCAGAGGGTAAGCAAGTGTGGTGTAGACCAGGAGAGGAGCCAGGGAAGGGGAGACACAGTCACAATGCCCGTCCAGTGTCCAGAAGAGGACAGCTTCGGCTAAGAAGTTACATAGGTTGAATAGATTTGTAAAGTTTGCATTCAGAGCTATCATTTATTAGCTCTGGGTTCTTTACCAAATTAACCTCTAATAATGATCTATTTCTATGTACATTTTGTAGTATACTATACTATCATATTATTCTATAGTTATAATTTGCCTAGGGTGGCTGCATTCAGCTGCAGGGTCAGCTGGGGGCTGAGCTCAGCTGAGATGCTGAACCAGTTGGGCCTCCCTCACCATGTGGTTCTTTTTATTCATTAATTTGGTGTGAGAGCCTTAAATGGAGGCTGGGTTCCAAGAAGATAAGCTCCAATGTGCAAGAATTTATCAGCAAGTCATGTTTGCTGATGGGTCATTGGCCAAAACAAATCACCTGGGTCAGCAGGCAATCAATGTGGGACGGAAGCCTGTGAGGATGTGAATACTGGGAGGTCTGATTCATGTGGGGACCAGCAGTACAACAGTCTACCACACTATATAAGCCTCAAGTTTCTTCATCTGTAAAATGAGGATGATAATATTTCATTTGGCTTCTTACGCAGAATAAATGAGATCATATACGTAAAGCACCTATCGAAAGGTCTAGTACTTAGTACGTAATCAGTGGCTATTTGTTTTTATCATCAGCACTAACATGGCTATTATTATTATGATTGCTATTGTACTTTCCCCTCAGATTTATCAGAGTGTCGGGAGATGTGAGAGTGAAAAACCAGGAGGGCCTGACCTAATGTAGGAAGTCAGGAAAGACTTTCTTGAAAAAATGAATTTCTTTTTTAAAATTTTATTTATTTTTGGCTGCGTTGGGTCTTCGTTGCTGCACGCAGGTTTTCTCTAGTTGCAGCGAGCGGGGGCTACTCTTCGTTGTGGTGTGCAGGCTTCTCATTGTGGTGGCTTCTCTTGTTGTGGAGCATGGGCTCTAGGCACGCAGGCTTCAGTAGTTGTGGCTTGCGGGCTCTAGAGTGCAGGCTCAGTCGTTGTGGCACACGGGCTTAGTTGCTCTGTGGCATGTGGGATCTTCTCAGACCAGGGCTTGAACCCATGTCCCCTGAATTGGCAGGAGGATTCTTAACCACTGCACCACCAGGGAAGTCCCTGAGAAAATATTTCAACTGAGGTCTGATAGATAAATAAAAATTTACTAGGCTAAAGACATGGAAACAGCCTAAGTGTCCATCAACAGATGAATGCATAAAGAAGATGTGGTGGGGCTTCCCTGGTAGTGCAGTGGTTGAGAATCTGCCTGCTAATGCAGGGGACACAGGCTCGAGCCCTGGTCTGGGAAGATCCCACATGCCGCAGAGCAACTAGGCCCGTGAGCCACAACTACTGAGCCTGTGCGTCTGGAGCCTGTGCTCCGCAACAAGAGAGGCTGCGATAGTGAGAGGCCCACGCACCACGATGAAGAGCGGCCCCCACTTGCCACAACTAGAGAAAGCCCTCGCACAGAAATGAAGACCCAACACAGCCAAAAATAAATAAATAAATAAATAAATAAATAAATAAATAAATAAATAAAAAGCCAAGCATTTGAAGCCCTTAAAAAAAAAAAAAAAAAAAAAAGAAGATGTGGTGTATATAGATGATGGAATATTACCCAGCCATAAAAAAGAATGAAATAAGGCCATTTGCAGCAACATGAATGGACCTAGAAATGATCATACTAAGTGAAGTAAGTCAAAGACAAATATCATATGATATAAGTTATGTGTGGAATCTAAAAATAGTACAAATGAACTTATTTACAAAAAAGGAAACAGACTCACCGACATGGAAACCATTGGAGTTTTTTTATGGTTACCAAAGGGGAAGGGGAGGGAGGGATATATTGGGAGTATGGGATTAACAGATGCACACTACCATATACAAAACAGATAACAAGGACCTACTGTATAGCACAGGGAACTATATTCAGTATCTTATAATAAACTATAATGTAAAAGAATTAAAAAAAGAATATAGCTATATAGATATATAAATGTATAACTGAACCTCTTTGCGGTACACCTGAAACTAACACAGTGTTGTAAATCAACTATAGTTCAATTAAAAAAATTTACTAGGCTAAAGGAATCCATGGGGAAGAGCATTCCAGGAGAGGGAACAGTGTGTGCAAAGGCCCTGAGGTTGGGGGTGGGGGAGTATGTAGCAACTACCACAGCCATGAAAACAGCTGATTATACAATGTTAGCATTGTAAACTTAGAGATATTCCCAGGATGTTATAAACAGGTCCACCTTTAACATTTGCAGGGCCCAGGGCAAGAGTATAAAGAAAGGTCCATAGACTAAGTATTTAAAACTATAAACCTAGCTAACAAACTATCAATACAATATGTTCTATCCTCCTACCCCTGGCTTCCCAACCCCAGCTCCATCCTGAACCCTGAGGGTTAGGTGCACATGCATGAGGACCTCTCAGATTGCATATCCAAGCTTCTCCCCAGCAGCAAATAGCCATTGCCCAGCCACCTCTCAGCATCCCTCAGGGTGTTTGCCAGCTCTGTGGTACACTTTCAGGATGGACCTAGTCTGGAGAGCTGTAGGCCATTCAAGGATCATTCAAGGAACATTCTGGAATCTTGAGTACCCAGAATATGGTCCAGGAGGGAAGGTCCAGTCTCTGAATGGGCACATCCCCTTGGTCCATGGGTTGTTTGTCCTGTAAGGAGGGGCCAGTCAAAAGGAGGGTCAGAGGGGAACCCCTAAAACACAGGCCCAAGCTCGGGTCCCTCACACCCACAATAATACTGGTTAATGGAACCTAGGGAAAATAAGTGAGGCCGCGGGAGGGGAAGGCTTCCTGGTGGAGGAAATGCCCAAGCCCAATATCTTCCAGCAGAGGAAGCATCTGCTGCAAAATTGAAGTACATGACATAATAAATCTAATGTTCCTTGAAATCAAATATGAAATGTTACAATCAGGTGGCAGATGTTTTAGCTTTGGTTAAGGCATTTCTCTTTTAACTCTTTTATTTGGCAAGAGTGCAAGTATTCTGATCAATTGCAGTTTCAGTGAAGTCTTACTCTACTAGGCTCAAATATGGCTTAGGGAAGAGCAGAGGGGTCTGTTCACTCATTTCTAAGTTGTTACCATGCGGATGAGAGAGATTTTCTTAATTTAAGGGCTTAACTATGAAAACTTTTTTAGTGACTCATACGATGAGATTTAAGTGCAGCTCTTAGTGTGAAATACCCATTTGCTAAGAGTGGGAAGGGGGAAAATATGATTGGGTGAACACAGATTGGAATGCAGAAATGTGAGCCCTGACACACCCTTTCCCTTCCAACGAAATGCTGACCTAGGGTCATCATTCACCCAGGCCCCTCTCATCCCCAAGTTAGCTGTCCTTGAGATTTAAGCACTAGAATTCTGATAGATGGAAGGATTGGTTCTAATATTTATTTATTTGCCTATTTTACTGTGAAAATGAGAATTGTGCCTTTGTTTGTGGAAGTCCAAGGGTGGGAGGATTAAATGCACTAAAGAGAGCCAGGAAACCTTACATTTTTAAAGATAACAAGCTCGGTCATTTGGCCCAGGGGGAAATAGCAATGTCAGGAATGAGCTACTAATTACCAGCAACATCCCAGAAGGGAGGCCGGGAGAGTTCATGGTGAAAGGGAGAGTTCATGGTGAAAGGGGCTTGGGGGCAAAGGCGTGTGACCCACGGGGGTGTCTCCTCAGCAGCCTCGTCCAAGAGTCTTTGCAAGAACAGGGCAGCCTCTTAGGGAATTTGTTCCTAATTCTTGCCCCATGCAAATCCCACCAAGAAAGGAATAATATAAAGGTAGATGAGGCCAAAATATCTGCAACGGAGGAGAAGGGGCGGGGGGTGGGGGGAGGGAGGTGAACTCCAAAGTTGCCAATTTGGAAGACTTGGGAGAAAAGGCACACCCATACATCAGTATTCAATTTAGGGAGAGTTTATTATTATTGTTATTATTATTATAACTATGTTATCAATAGTGAATTTTTACTGAGTGCTTACTATGTGCTTGGCAGTGGTAAAGTTTATAAGTGTTGGTTCTATGAGGGATATACACACCCTATGAGGAAAGTGATATTATCCCGTTTTACAGCTGAAGACAAAGAGGCTTAAAGGGGTTGGGTCCAGGATGGTAGAGAAGATGATGGATTCATTTTGGATAGAGTGAATCAGTTCTAAAGAGGGTCAAAAATGAGAAATTGAACCTGGAGGGTGGAGGCAGGGCAGGCAGGGGGGAGAAGTTCATGTAGATCTCCACTGTATACCTTTTTTAATATTTTGAGCTTTGAAGCAAATGGATATGCATGCTATCTGTTTAATAAATAAATAAAAATGTAAAAACAACAAAAAATCAGAAATTGACGTTAGGAAAGGTCAGGACTGAAAAAGTAGCTTCGAGAGTCAGGTGGTGTTGAAGACAAGGGTGTGGATGTGAGTGGAAAACCTTCAGTGATAGGAACCCAGTAGTAACCGGTAAACCAAGAATGGGAGAGATTTTTGTCTGTTTGTTGTTTTTAATCAGCCAATCAGAAGCAAACTTAACACTCTCTTAGGTCACAGCTTAAGGACTCTGAACAGACAAGAGTTAACTCTGGGTTTGTAGAAGTATTTAGAAGGCATTAGGAGAGATTCTTACCACCTGAGTAATCCAGGAAACATTTATCCTGAAGAGAAGGCTGAGGCAAACTTTTCTAAAGGTACTAATAGAAACTCTCCGGAATGATTCACAGCCCCATTCTTCCTAGAAGTAACTGGTTTAAGCATTTTAGTAAGAGGCCAAGAAAGATAAGCCACTGCGTGGAACTCAGTTATGCATCACTTGGTTTCTTTGATGTTTCCTGAGCTAAGTAGGATTATTAAATGTTTTATGTTTAATCTGTACCTATTGCAAGCAGAGGTTGGGTCTAAATGCCCAGGAGAACTATTTCTCCAAAGTTCCAGCACTTCCAGCTTCCTGGCCAGCCCTTTGTCAGCACCAAATCAATGATGAATGAACTGGGAGAGGGGTGGTGCCTTTTCTGAGAAAGGATTGTCCTCTGTAGGAGAGACAAATGAGAACCACAGAACATCAGCTAACAGTAGGCTAATAGGGACCTTGGAGATGACTAGGGCAGTGGTTCTCACACCTGAGCATGCATCAGGATTTCATGGAGGATTTGTTAATACACAGGCTCCACCCCCAGAGTTTCTGATTCATGTCTGGGATGGGACCTGAGAATCAGCATTTCTAATGACTTCCAGATGATGTTTTATTTCATCACACCTTGAGGACCACCGAACTAGTATAATCTCTTCATCTTACAAACAGGAAACCAAAGCCCAGAGCATATAAATAACTTGTCCTAGGTCCCCTAGTTAATGGCAGAGCTAGCATTAGAATCTTAATCTCTCTTTCTCTTCCCTCATCTCTAAATTTTCAGCATGTATTTCCTAAAAGTAAAAACACTCTCAAAAAAAAAAAAAACCACTCTCTTTCATAACCAGAGTACAATTACAATATCAGGAAATCAACATTAAAACAATATTATAAACAATCTACAGACCTTATTCAAATTTTGTCAATTGTCCCACTAGTGTCCTTTATTGGACCAGGATCCAATCCAGAGTCACACAAATTTAGTTGTGATGTCTCTGCAGTTTGCTTTCATCAGGAAAAATTCCTCAGTCTATCTTTGTTTTTAGGACCTTGATACTTTTGAAGAGTACAGGCCAGTTATTTTGAAGAATGTCCCTAGATTTGGGCTGTCTGATGGTTTTTCATAATTAAATTCAAGTTCTGCAGTTTCAGCACAAATAGCACAGCAGTGATATAGTGTCCTTCTCAGAGTATCATGTCAGGAGGCACATGAGGTCCATTTTTCCATTTCTAATGATAGGAACCTTGATCCCTTGTTTAAGATGCAATCTGCTGGGTTTTCCCATGATAAAGTTATCATTTCATCCCTCTGTAATGAGTAAGTATCTTGTGAGGAGAAACCTTGAGACTATGTAGGTTTATTTCTTATCATACTTCACCCGCTGATTTTATCATCCATGAATGATGTGTACCTGAAGCAACTGTTAATGTGGTGGTTGCAAAGTGGTGACTCTAATTCTATCCTTTCTCCTACATTTATTAGTTGGATTCCTACTGTAAGGAAAAGTTTCCCCTTCTCCCCCGTTCATTCATTCATTCATTCATATCAGTATGGACTCACTCATGGATTCTTTTTTATTCTAGAATCCATATGTCTTACCACCTAAGTCCACTCTCTTTCCACTCTAGGGCCCAGCTGCTTATAATAGCATTATTTCAGAGATGACTTCTTAGTTTATCACATTGGTTCAAAAACCGAATTGAAATTTTATTCAGACCATAGACTTTATGATAGGTCTCCTCTTTCGTGACAGTACAGGTTCCAAGCTAGAGCCTAGGAATATCAACAGTCTTAAGAGTACTACCACTGTTGCTCTGGGTCATATTTTCCAGGATCATAATAACAATTTAAATTTTTTGCCTTAAAGCAATGCCTTCATCATTTCCCACCCACCTTAATTCGTCTTAGGCCATGTGTGTAAGGAGTCTAACCATGATCATATTATGGTCCTTGAGCTAAAGGAGGATCCCGTTCTTGAACTCAGAGAATGGGAGAAGGGTAGGCAGAGCTGGTCATGGCCAAACCTAGGTTTCTATGAAGGAAAAAACTGCTTTAGTTGGCAAGTTCTCTCTTTCCTGGTCCTCCCACTCCATTGTCCCTCGGGTACCTGAAAGAGGGACATTTGACTTGCATTTGTACTTGGTTGTATAAGTCTAAAGGAGGATGCCAACTCACAAGTCAATGTTCGCCATTTTTGACTACTAACTACATGATTTAAAAAAAAAATGAAAACAAGACTTTACCACATCCTTGATTTCACCATCATGTCATTGTGCAAGAAAAATAAATCAGCTATTTAGCAGAAGCAAGATGTGACTTTTTAAAAAAACCTAAGTGCTTTTTGTTTTTAGAAACAAATACAGCTGACTCAGAACCATAAAGAAATGAAAAATTTCATTTTGGGGTACACACCTCTGTTCTCTAAGATGTATTCCAAGGGAAATTCCTCTCAGAATTTAGCCACTTATAACCAGTATTAGAATGCTCTGGGAATAAGAACTCAAACTGAACCAGGTTGAGTTGAAATGTCTAATGCAGTGGTTCTCAAACTATGGTGATACTGCCCCCTGAAGGGGCATTTGGTAGAGGGTGGATGTGTTTTTCTGGTTGTCACAATCAGTAAGGTCGGGGTGCTACTGGCATTTAACATGCAGGTGCCAACATGTTAAACATCCCGCCATGCATGGGACAATTCCATATGGCATGAGTTGCCCTGCCCAAAATACTGATAACATCCATGGAGAAACAATCAAAGAGCTTTCCCAGGAATCTGGAATTAGACTAAGACTCCACCTCAGTATAACTGCTCTCTTGAATTGAGGAGTTGTAACCCCAAGGACTGTTGGCTGTGGACATGATTTCCATAGTGGATTGGGCAGTAGAGAGAGCTCATCTACAGTGAGAGAGGGCTGACACAGATACGTAGATAGAAACGGGGAGAAGTGACAGAGTGAGACTCTTACTCACACTCTGCTTCAAGCCCTTGGCTCTCATTACACTTCAGGCCCATCTATAATCCTGTTGTTGGTTTCTGTGACACCCTGTTGCTTGCAAACAAGGGTGTTAACTTCGGAGAAACTGCCATCTTCTGTCACCTGGATGAGCAACAGAGAAAGCTAGTGCATCCATGCACCACTGGATGCTGCCTGAAGGCCTTAAGGTTCCTGGTCAGCTACTGCTGGACCAACCAAATGTGGCCTGAGAGGTGGGTGCTAGGAGATGGGTCTCTCCAGAAATTGCATTGTGACTGGAGGGGGCAGGGCAGTTCCAGAAGAGGAGGAAGTGCTACACAGCAAATTGTACAAGAGCTCACAGAATCCCCAGTAGGAGGTCAGCCCAGACTGAGACTGGAACTTCTTAAATCTCTTCCATGGAAAGGACCAGCATGAGTTTGGATTAGGTGAGCCTGTTTAATGTAGACCTGACTGCCAGGAGGTTACATCAATGGATTAGGGGTCAGTTAGGAAAATAGCTCCCAGCTGAAAACAAGAAATTCACTTTCTTTAAAAGGAAAACAAAATCCCTCACACTCAAGGGAAAACATCTCTTAAAATACTAGCCTTGGTTTCTTAATTAGCTTTTTATCTACTTGAGTAGGATACTCAGGTTTGTGTTGAAGGTGGTAGGTTTCATTCCTGTTACTATTAGAACTCCACGAGATAGAGGGGGAAGTGGTGGTTTCGTGGTGTATTTCTGTGGGCCGCTGCTTCATTTCTTGGCTGTAGTTTCTTTAGCTTTTTGAAAACAGAGATCACAGAGGGAAAATATAATTCCGAGACCTTTGGGGTTTGCTAGCCTACAAATCATTTAACAATGATAAAGGTATGGTTTGGGAGGGGCAGTTGTCATTTTCACCTGCCATTTCCAGGCAGTGAGTATAGACAGATGAAGGAAATGTGGTACATGACATCGTGTTCTGGGACGTGGCTTGGGTTGTGAGATCTAAGTTTTTCCCTGCAAGGCTTCCATCCCAATCTTGCTTTTCTTGGATTTCAAAGACGATGCTGGGAATCCCTTGACTGATCATCAATGCTTTTCACCCGTGATTTTACCCTTGTTACTTCCCACCCAGCATTCCCTTAAGAGTCCTCTCATTCCTACAGCTGTCAACATAGGATTAGCTTCAGAACTGGTTGCTTTAAAACATGCATCTTTCAAAAAATGTATCTCACTTTCAGGAATGGAAACAATTTTAAAAACAAGGCAAAAATCAAGTCGTGTGAAATATTCATCTGATTAAACCCCCACAGCTGTCTAAAGGAAGATGTTTCTTATGTTAACATGTCTTCAGCAGCAGAATTTTACCAATTCAGTCATTCTTGTTATTCAACCCTACCAAGCCTAAAAAGCTCTAGACTGACAGGTAGAAAATAGTACCCGACACATGGAGGGCAATCAGTAAATGTTAGTTGAATTGAATTGAAGCCAAGCCTGAGTTCTAATCCTATTTGTGCTATCAGTTATCAGGGTGAGCTGGGCCTTGTTTTTTGCATTTGTCATAGGGGAAGATTAAAGGACTATCTTATCTGTAAGGTCTCTTGCAACTCTAAAATCTATGAGAAATAAAATGTTTTGTAGTGCAGTTCGTATTCTGAGCCATCCTTCTCAAGGCTTTTGCCTAACTTTTTGAGAGTTAGTTACGTTATTGACGCCTCTGCCCCTCTCAAGTTTGCTTATTACATGCTCAGTGGCCTTCTCTCTGATCCATGAATAGGCCAGGTTCTCCTGCCCCTGAGAAATTGCTCTTGCTGTTCCCTCTGTCTGGGTTGCTTTCCTCCCACACTCTGCAAGGTTGGTTGCTCCTCATCACTCGGGCCTCAGCTGAAATGTCATCTTCTAAGAAGTCTTTCCCGAAGACTTGAATATCTCCCCAAGTCTGACACTCTCTATTACACCATCCTATTTATTTCTATGTAGTGCTTATTACAACTTATCTTTTTTTTTTTTTTTTTTTTTTGCGGTACGCGGGCCTCTCACTGTTGTGGTCTCTCCCGTTGCGGAGCATAGGCTCCAGACGCGCAGGCTCAGCAGCCATGGCTCACAGGCCCAGCCGATCCGCGGCATGTGGGATCTTCCCACACCGGGGCACAAACCCGTGTCCCCTGCATCGGCAGGCGGACTCTCAAGCACTGCGCCACCACGGAAGCCCCTATTACAACTTATCTTTATCTTATATGTTTACTGTTTGTTTTAACTCCCTCCCCCTAGACTACAAGCTCCACAAGGGCAGGAAATTGTCTATATTCTTTTTCAATATGCCTTCAGAACCAGGCTTCCAGGAACCCATATACATATAATGCCTTTTCCAAAATAGAAAAGGCTGCCTCTTCCTCTGAGAAGCCCCAGCCCCTTGCTGGGCACCTGGCTTGGTGAGCCAGGCATGGGATGGATTTCAGCCCTTCCTAGTCCCTTGGCCATGTACCATTGTTCAGTGAACAACCTACACAACTGTGTGCACTCTCTCTGCCTAGCACCATGCAAAGTGCCTGCAGATAATAGAAACATAATGTTAGTTGGATGAATAAATCAACTTTATTGAGGTTTAATTTACTTACAATAAAATGCACCATTTTAAGTGTTCAGTTCAATGGATTTTGATAAATGTATGTACGCAGGTAACCACTACTGCAGTCAAGATATAGAAATTCCATTACCCTAAAAATTTCCCTTATGTCCTTTTGCAGTTGTCTCCCCTCCCACACACCCCACCCCACCCTACCAACCTCAAGCAATCATTGAATATTTTCATGGTATTTAGTTATATCTCGCCTCTTTGCAAAAGAATTTTTTAAAAAAATATTTATTGACTTATTTATTTGGCTGCACTGGGTCTTAGTTGCAGCCTGTGGGATCTCCCCTGACCACGGATCAAACCCAGGCCCCCTACATTGGGAGGGCAGAGTCTTAACCACTGGACCACCAGGGAAGTCCCTGCAAAAGAATTAGAAAATGACCTTAAGGGCCTCCCTGGTGGCGCAGTGGTTGAGAGTCCGCCTGCCGATGCAGGGGATACGGGTTCGTGCCCCGGTCTGGGAGGATCCCATGTGCCGCGGAGCGGCTGGGCCCGTGAGCCATGGCTGCTGAGCTTGTGCGTCCGGAGCCTGTGCTCCGCAACGGGAGAGGCCACAACAGTGAGAGGCCCGCGTACCACAAAAAAAAAAAAAAAAAAAAAAAAAAGAAAATGACCTTAAAAGGGAATAAATATATCAAGATCAATAAAAGGGAAGGAATAAAGAGGAGAAAGCAAGATTAACAGGCACAAGGGAGATATCCCAACTATAAGGGTCGTAGAGCATCTATGAGTGACCTTGAAGGCTGAGGCTTAGCTGTAGCCTCCTTATAAGCCAAGACAAGGAGGGAAAAGTTGTACTTCAATTATCATCTGAGAGGAGGAAGCATTTCATTCATCTCAGGGGAGATGAACTTTCCCTAGCACAAAGATCCAAGATATTCCTCACTTGGGTTACCAGATGGAAGTTTTTGGAGCATACTCTGAATGGCATCTTCAATGAGAGTTTCATAGCAAATGCAGGAGGGATAGTCACGTGTCTATTTTGTCCAGATAATCTTCCATAAACATTCCTATAGCAAATATTAGCCCTAAATAAGATGATCTCACTGGTTTTTTTTAGAAAAGTGGGATAGTAAACAATACAAAATTATCTTCTCTAGTGAGATCTGGAACTCAGGAATCCTTTGCTGTCATGAGCAGAGCATTTGCTCTGAAACCCAGGTGGGCAGGTAGGAGGGTTAATGCCCAGTTGTAAAACTTTAAAGGGCTTGGCCAGGATCCTGTTTTGATCAAAGGCCTCCCCATCCCTGCCTGGAGCTGTGCTGTGAGCGGGGGATATGTCTGAAAAAAAGCCAGGATTTTCTCAATGGATAAGTTTTGGAGCTGAGCCAACATGAGCCAGGGCTCCGATGAGATGCCAAAGGTCTGCATAGTAGAACGTTCAAACACTAGAACTTGAAAGATATTGTGGGCAAGTGTCGACAGCTTCTCACTGCAGCCATAGAAATTTCTTTGTAATGTCTTTGGAAGACTAAGTTCTAAGCCACCTCATCCTTGCCTGTTTATGGGTTAGAGAGGCCCTGAAGTTAATACCCTCTTTCCTACTGGGTTTGAATCAACTGAGAAATAAGACAAAGGGGTAAAGCAAATGGGAGCTAAAGTAATCTGTTTGGGGGAAATGCGCCTGGTGTCTGTGGACAAGTGAATTTTCCAGGTCTGAACCCCAGAATCAGGCAGCCTTTCACACCCCATCATAGGCAATACCTGGCCAGCACAGCCTTCTGTAAGAAGTGGGACAAGGAGGAACTGAGAACATCTGGTCCCTAATGGGAATTTGCTCCTAATGGAGGGAGGGAGAGAGAGGAAGGGGCTAGGCACCACCACCTCCCATTCATCCTCCAAACTCACCAGCCAGTTGCTCCCTTCCTCTGGGCTACCAGAATAATTTATTCCCAATTTATTTGTCTGTTGGGACAAATTAGACACTAAAGTACCACGGAAGGGCTTGAAGGCATGTTGTGGACTTGTTTGATATTATTTAAATGTTGGGGGCTGCCTTCTCAAGACAGTAGTCTTTGTGCAACGTCTTCGGAGGCTGAGGTTAAACCTTTCTTTTTGAAAATAAGTAGCTACCAGCACTATTTTCTTTCTACTTTTTGACTATACCTGCAGTTAATTTTGGCAGAGGGTGTGTCTATGTTATCTGAAAGTGGTCTCAGCCACTGCGATCTATATTAAAAGAAAGAGGAAGCGGGTGGTCCCAGTGCACCTTTGTTTTACACCACTTAACACTCACTTGTTCCTTCAAGGTCATCCTTTTCACTCCTTGATTTGGGGGCTGGTATTTCAAACAAGATTTTGCTAGAGCACTAAGAACAGTGATCTTGACATATTCATGTTGTGGGATCTGCAGATGATTTTGTTCAGTGGAGTGCTGGTAAAGGCATAAAAAAAAGACTCCCTGAAATAAAGAAATTCTGATTTATAGTGTTTTCTGTCGTATTTTCCAATTTCTGTGGGGTAAATTCTCCCTCCATGGTTGGTTTCAAGATATCAATGTGGCATCACCAAACACAGAGTTGGGAAGAGGCACACCATCTTATGGTATTTCCACCAAACAGATATAATAGACCCAAATAATCTCAAGAGAATAAATATTATATATTAGTTTTTTTAAAGCCAGTAAAATAATTAGGAAGTGATACATTTTGAGCATTACATTTGTTTTTCATATAATTTAATTGTAAGTTTATAGAATTTAGTTTGTAATAATGGTTGCTTTTAACAAATTAGCTCAAAAAATTCCTGAAATTTAAGGATCACTTCTTGTAAGCTGGTACATGCCAGCTCCAGCACATCACTGGTTCTGATTAACATAATTAAAAGCCAAAAAAAGATCAGCATCACTATGAGGGGGGAAAGTACCAATCAATGGTCAATACTGCAAAGTCTACGTTGGACAGAGCCGCAACCCTGCCATTTTTGGGGGGAAAGAGCTTCACGTTTTGATGGGCTGTCCAGCAACCTCAACGGGCCTACAATTTTGAGAGAATAGAGAGGATTTGCCCTTTGAAGAAAATGGGATAATTTCTACTTTCAGTCAATCTAGAGAGAGGAACAATTCCACAAGGCTTAGAGCCCATCTGTCAGAACTTCGACAGTTGTGACAACAAATGTTTTGACATTTGACGTCAATTTGAGTCTTGAGCAGTTTGCAGTGTTTCAGGAATGTTGTGGCTGATGGGGCTGATGATCGACTAGGCTGCCTAGCAAGGGAGGTGAGAGGGAGACCAGGGCGGACAGGCTGTGGCAGAGTCAGAACGGACCCCCTCCTATGTTCATCAGGCCAGAGGTTAGAGCATCAGTAATCTCCCCATAAAGAAAAATCTGGAAATGTTTTCATCTCATTTTAAAGGGGACTTTTTAACCTTAAAGATAGTCAGCAAATGGAGATGATCGTATCAGAATAAGAAACTAGCATTTCCTTCTTCTTTTTAAAAAGAAACAAGATTATTTTGTCTCTGACATACACACGTGCAGAGTGGAAAGAGAGGTGTGTTTGGAGTCAGCACCCCTCCGAGCAGCTTGGAAGGGGGCAGAGCACAGCCTTTAAAAGAATGACATAGCCACGGGCCGTGACAAAAACCGGTTAGAACTAACTAGGTTCAAGATGGCCGAAGATGTGACTTCCAGTAGACCTTGAGCCTCCTTATACACTCATTGTAATGCATTAGCACGCTAAATGACACACCCACCAGTGCCATGACAGTTCTGAGGCTGACTATAAGAGGTCAAAAAGTGGGTGGTGGCCCAATTCCTGGAAATCCCTGCGCCTTCCCCGAAATAGTTGGAATAATCCTCCCACTCATTAGCCTATGAAATTTCCCAGCCCATAAAAACTAACCAAGCCATATTTCAGGGCCTCTCACCTTCTGAGATGGCCCACACTCCATCTGTGGAGTGTGTTTCGCTCTAAATAAATCCACTTCTTCCCTATCGCTTTGTCTCTCACTGAATTCTTTCTGCAATAAGACATCAAGAACCTGAGTTTCATTAAGTCCTGAGACCAGGTGTGTGATCTCAATTAAAAGACTGTGGGGGGTGGGGGGGGACCCCTGGTGGCTCAGTGGTTAAGAATCCACCTGCCAGTGCAGGGGACACAGGTTCGAGCCCTGGTCTGGGAAGGTCCCACATGCCACAGAGCAACTAAGCCTGTGCACCACAATTACTGAGCCTGAGCTCTAGAGCCCGCAAGCCACAACTACTGAGCCCGTGTACCACAACTAGTGAAGCCCGTGGGCCGCCAACAAGAGAAGCCACCCACAGTGAGAAGCCTGCGCACTGCAACAAAGAGTAGCCCCCGCTCGCAGCAACTAGCGAAAGCCCAAGCACAGCAACGAACACCCAACGCAGCCAAAAATAAATAAATAAATAAATTTATATTAAAAAAAAGACTGTGGGTTCAAGTCCCAATCTGAGTTGCACAGTTATAAAATCACCTAACCTCTGTTCCCTCCTCTGCAAAACCGGGCAGAGTGGGCTTAACGGTGTCCTGTGTCACTGTGAGGTCAGATGAGAGTGTGTGTGTCAAAGTGTCTTGCATGCTCCAAAACACTACCAACCCTTTAAAACCAACATGCTGCCTTTGTAAAATTAAAAATTCTTTTCTTGTCTTTTTAAACATTTTCTTGCCAGAGTGTACAGGACTTTGGAACAAGAAACTTGCCTTGCAGTCCCTACTCGGTTAGCTCACTGCCCACCCTGCTGAGAACAGTCATTTCTCTGAGATGCAACTTCCTCATCTCCAAAATCGGGGAGAATCAGTTGATTCCCGTTAACATTCTAAAATCCCCTTCACTCTTGTCTTTCAGCTCCTCTTACTACAAGCTTTATCTGTCTTTGACTTAAAAGCTAACTCTCAATTCTTTCCACATCTGTGAGGCCCCGTTGCTTATAAGAGGCCCTCTTCACAGGGGTAACGTTTCTATCTTTGTTTTCAGACCTTGACAGAGGACAAAGAGGAGGATTCTATTTTCTCCCTCAAGTTTCTGAGTCAAACCAAGGAAAACAAACACAAAAAAATCCCAAATTACAGTGGTTATATATCCCTTAATATGGTAAAGACCCTGAAAAATGACCTGGGGTTCTTCCATCAATTTGGTCTATTTGCTGAGTTCAAGGTCATTTCAGGTTCAGTAGAATGTCATGCTGTTTTTCCAGCCTTTGGACAGCAAGAGAATGCAAAGCATGTTTTGTAATTAGGTTTCACACACACAGGGTTCCAAGACAAATTCAATACATATGTTCTGATTCATTCACACTTTACTCACTAAATATTCAACATCTAAGAAGGCTTCAGGGTGTTAATGAAAAATCTCATCAAAGTATTCTTTCCTTTGAACTCAGCAGTAATATTTTCCTAAGAATAAGAATGAATAATAGCCAGTAGAGTTTGTGGGTGTTTGAAACACTGCCAAAATCCCTCTTTTCTTAACTTCAGGGTCCTTTAAAATGGATAATGTACGTAATCATAATTTTTTAAAAAATTTCTATACATGGGGTGTGTGTGTGTGTCAACTATGCAGGTATGCACCAGGAATTGTTTTAAGCACTCTACATACATTGTCACTAATGTTTATAACAATGTTTGAAGGTAGGTATTACTTCTCTTATTTATAGGCTCAGAAGGTTTTATGGTTTGCCCAAGGCCAGAGCTGACAAGTCACTATGCCAAGATTCTACTGAACTCTCTCTGTTTGAATCTTCTTAGTTAATTTTGTTCAATTCAGCAAATATTTATCGAGTGCCTCTATGTGCCAGGTGCTGTCCCAAGCCTGAGGAGAAAAACAAGGAAAGACCTTGAGATGCTCCCAGTGAAGGGCTTCTTATTTTTATCCATCAGCATGTGATTGGAGATGGAAGGTAATTGGCGGGTTTATGGGGTTGTGTCAATTAGGATGTGTTTGACTGCAAATAACAGGAAACCCAATTCAAACTTCCTTAAACAATAAGGAAGACACACAGTGGCTGAGAATGCTAGTTATCCCCAAAGATTCATTTCCCCCTTCTACCAGACGAACCCCCAATTTTTAGCCAGATGTATGATGTCCCAGAATAAAGACATTTTCAGCCACACTTGAAGCTAGGTGTAGCCATGTGACTAAGTTCTGGCACGTAAACAGTGTTACGTGTGTCTCCTGGGAAGTGATTTTCCCTTTACTCTTTCTTACTGACTGGACTCAGGTGTGATGGCAGTAGTTGGAGCAGCCATTTTGGACTACAGGGGAAGACATTATGTGTTAAGATGGCAGAGCTACCAGATGGAAAGTATACTATCCCTGGACTATCTGCCTGGACTTTTTTTTTTTAAACCTGAGAAAGAAATAACCCTTTACCTTATTTAAGCCACTTTTCCTGGGGTTTACAGTTACTTGCAACTGAACCTAATCCTAACGCATATATTCCCATAGCTCGAAGTCTAGAGGTAGGGTGGCTTCAGTGTTAATTTGATTCAGCAGCTCCGTGGTAATATCAACAAATCAGTTTTGTTCTAGGTCTCTGTTTTGCCTTTGGTGTCGATTTCATCCTATGGCTTAGGCAAGATGGCTGCTAACAAAAAGACCGATATGTGCTTCCTTATCAGTTTTCAGAGAGAGAGAGAAGGAGTGACATCCAGAAGTGTTCCCATAAAAACAATGTAGTTCCTTTCCCAAAAACCCTCCGACATCTTCTTGCTGTTCACTGCCCTTAATAAGGTCAAATGCAGCCAGGGGAATGCCATGAAATGATTGGCTTAGTTCTGATAAAACCAATCACTGTGGCAAGGGACCTAGGCTTGTACTAATTGACTTGAAGTGATCAGGGTCCACCACTGGAGGTGGTGTATTTTTTCTTTTTAAATTCGGTACAATTTATTTATTTAGGGTCAGTACAGTCATTCTTAGCATTGATGAATTTAACCTTCACAGTTTATACTGTCCTTGAAGGGATCCAATGGTCCACTGTGTAAGGGGGTTAGCATAACACCTTCCTTGTGTGGCTGCTAAGAGGAGTCAATGAAATGTGTAGCTTCCCTATTTCAGGAAATAGAAAGAGGCTGGTGGGCGAGAGGGAGTCATTTTACTGGTGAGTCCAAACAATGGATCCATGGAGTCCCCAGATAAATCCCTTGGAAATGTGCATGGCTTGTCCGTACTACCCCCCAGGGTGGTGTGACTCAGGGAGGGCTACTACCTGCGAATTTCTCTTCTATCCCCCACCCCTCCTCCAAGGCTACTTGAGGTGCCTATAATTCCGGGAATTTCTATTCTTTTTTTTTTTTTTTTTTTTGCGATACGCGGGCCTCTCACTGTTGTGGCCTCTCCCGCTGTGGAGCACAGGCTCCGGACGCGCAGGCTCAGCGGCCATGGCTCACGGGCTCAGCCGCTCCGCGGCATGCGGGATCCTTCCGGACCAGGGCATGAACCCGTGTCCCCTGCATCGGCAGGCGGACTCTCTACCACTGCGCCACCAGGGAAGCCCTTGAATTTCTATTCTTTGGGATGAAAATATCTTTCCAGAAAGTCCTCAGTAACCTAGGGGGAGCGACACATTAAACCGTGACACAGATATGCTGACTGAATAAGGTCCCACTCCTCAACCCCCAGCACCGCCACTACCTCCTCTTACACCAGGGACACTGAGCAAAGTGGGCAGCTGGGGTGTCATCATAGAAAAGAAAAAGTTTCCAAGTTCTGGCTAATCAAAGAGGGCACGGTGGGATATCAAAATGAGGGTCCCGAGTCCCTGACCAGCAGAGGAGACGGGGGATAATAAGAGTGATCAGGAAGTGGAGACAGTGGGGAAACATCAAAGTCAATTTCAATGACTTAATAAGTTAGCCCAGGGATAGCCCTATGCAATCTATTCTGAATGACAAAATAGCTATCATTTGAGTCTGTGGCTGTTGAGAGACCCCAGCTCTATTACTTCCCATCTTGGATGCACCAGCGGTTGCCAGAATCTTTGAAGCTTTGTTTCTCCCTCAGCTATCTGGCCTGTGGCATGCCCACATGGCTCAGCGCACAACCTTGTTAAGATGACAGGACTCCGTTATTCTCCCCAGATGGAAAGGAGGACATTCATTCAGTACAGAAATCGTGTCAGAGAAGGAGTGAAACCAGAAATACTGACCCAACATAGGATTAGAGGAAGCTAAGTTAGAGTGGAAAACAAGTCTTTTCCATTATTTTCAACCGTCAGAGCAATTCTACAGCAAATATCTTTTTTTCTGTAGTAAATTTATTTGAGTAACATCTTCCAACAGGGCGTCAGTTCATTTAACTTATTTAAGCTTATCACTTACAGTAATTAGATATGTGACACTTAATCCCAAACTGTCGGGACCTAACTTATTTTTCTGAAGGGCCATTCCTGAAGTTCTTCTGAAGTGTTTTATTTTACCCTTACATTAGTATTTCTCTAAGTGTCATCCCTAGACCATTCATATACAAATCACATGACAGGGGAAGGGTGGTGTTGATGGGGTTGAGGGATAAAAATGCAGATCTCCAAGCTCCACCCAGAATCTTCTAAACTAGACTCTGGGAACATGGCCTAGAAATGAACATTCTAAGCCAGTGAGTCATGTGATTTTAAGACACTCCAGGTTTAAGCACGTTGATTCCTAGAGCATGCCAATCATGATACCTTACAGTTGATGGCACTCTATGCTTTACAAAGACTTTTGTATAATATCTCATTTGAGCCTCACCACAAGCCTCAGGGAAGAATGTCAGAGCAGGTATTATCATTTCCATTTTATGAAGGAGAGCCCACAGCTCTGTGTGGTCAAGTAACTTGCACGAGGTCACATGCTCATAAGTGGGGTAGCCTGGACTGTAATTCAGGTCTTACAGCACCAAGTTCAGCGCTCCTGCCATTACCCTGATGGTAACAACATTCCAATTGACTAAATGTGGAATTTCATCTTTGGCCACAGCCTAAAGGGAAATAGTCTGAGCAGCCACAGGAAGGAGCATCATTTATGGAAAGGGAAAATAAAATTATAAAAACTTGGAAGAGATCAACAACCAGCATACATAAGGTCATTAGTGGTCTAATCATAATGTTGAATGAAACTACAGGTATAAGAAATAATTATTTTTATTACATATTTAGATTTGGCCTGGTTGACTCTATAATTTGAGCAGGAACAATCACGTTTTTACAGTAGTGAACCATGTGATCAGAAACTCAAGTAAGTTACATTCATTTATTTTTAGTGATAATGGTGTTGGAAGGCAGCTATGCTCACCACTATACCACCAGTGCTGGTTTTTTAGTGATAATGGTATTGAATGAAAACCCATGTGACTCAAATCTGAGTCAGGGACATTCGAGGAATTATTCACACCTCTTTTCCTTTTGTCAGCAATCCACGATGTCCCAGTTTCATTCTGAAATTTTAGTGGAATTAAATCTGAAGAACTCAAAAAACTATATCATGAAGTTTGGTTCAATTACAATTTTTAGCCAAGCCAAGCCTGCTAATGAGACACACATGGGCGATTAGTTTCACAACCATAGTGTTAGGCAGATGGGTAGTCCCTGCTGAACCCCTACATACATGGGTGATGGTTAATTTTATGTGTCAACTTGACTGGACCACGGGGTGCCCAGATATCTAGTTAAACATTATTTGGGGTGTGTCTGTGACAGTGTTTCCAGAAGTGATTAGTATTTGAGTTAGTAGACTGAGTAAAGCAGATTGCTCTCCCTAACGTGGGTGAGCATCGTCCATTCTGTTGAGGGCCTGAATAGAACAAAAAGGTGGAGGGAGAGCACATTTGCTCTCTGCCTAACCTTGTCTAAATCAGGACTTTGATCTTTTCCTGCACTCAGATTGGAACTTACACCATTGTCCCCCACCCAGGCTCTCAGGCCTTCAGGTCTGGATTGGAACTACACCTGCTTTCCTGGGTCCCTGACTTGCAAACGACTGATTGTGGGATTTCTCAGCCACCATAATTGCATGAGCCAATCTTATAATCTCAAAATCTCTCTCAACAGAGAGAGAGAGAGAGAGAGAGAGAGAGAGAGAGAGAGAGAAGGGCTGGTTTTGTTTCACCTTGATGTCTCGGTGGCCACACTGTGGGGTCATTTAGCCTTGACCCCTTGCCAGCCGCTGAATTTCTAACATAATGCTAAGGAGACCTAGGTTTTGTGTTGGGCCTCTGGGGAGGTTAGCTCGGCTTTACTTCATGGCCTCGGGCTTGGCAACCATCTTATGGTGTGAGAGCATTAAGTGGCTGGTTCATAAGGTCGGAAGGCCCAGACCCTTTTTCAGCATTGCTTCAGAAAACATCCTCTGGTGAGACACTGCACAAGCTGAATAAGTCCTTTGTTAACTTGGAGTCTGCACGAATGTTTACATCACATTTGGTAAACAAATGTAGATTACACTGCTGGGCTTACATCACTGTAATTAAAACATTTTGTTAATAGTCACTTATGGATTAATTATAGTCGATCCGGAGTTAGAATAAATCCAGGCCATTTTGGGGCAATCTGGGTATACCACGTGATTGTATTTCTCTAAGTACCAGTCAGGCTGTATATTTTTCCATGATCCCTCTGTCTAATCTTCTGTTTTTTATTTTTTTGACCCCAGAAATGTATCTGTCCTCCACCACTGGAATAAATATACTAGCTTGTTTTCTAATTTTCAAAATAGTTTGCGGTTGTTGTTTATTCTTTGAACCATCTGGGTTTATCAAAATGTAGGATGCATGTAATAGGTATGAATTGTTCCACTGAACTTAAGGTGCAAGAAAAATCACTTTGCTTTGTAGGCCAGGATTAACTCTTTGAGCCCTGTAGTAATAATTTAGGAAGGGGGTCCTCACCCCCTGCCTCCTCGGGTTGTACCAGGCCCTCAGGGCCCTCTCAGTCTAGGAAGATGGGGAAAGAGGCCTCTGTCATTAATCCATTTGGTCACCACAGAAGATGTTCCTGGCCCCAGTGTGCACAGACCTCCCGACAGCTGGTAGGCCCTGTAGCTGTACTCTCTCCTCACCAGGCCAGACAGCATGAGAGCTGCTCCCAAGCTGAGGGGCTTGGTGACTGGCCTTGATAATATCCCTGCAGCCATCCCCCACTCAAGGCCCTGCCACCTCCTGGGCACTGTGTGTCCCCCTCTCCTAGTGACCTCAAACCAGAGAACCAACCACTCTCAGCCTGGCATCAAGCCTCTCCCCAACTCCAGACACCTCATCCTCCCATCTCCCCCAACCCAGCCTCCTCCTGCCTGGGAACCAGTGCTCTCAAACAAAGGCTTGATCCTAAAACACAAAATGCATCCCTTGGGAGCCAGGAACACAGGAACACAAAGGCTGGCTGCCTTCTCTGAGAGGGGTAAAGGGGAAAATTCTCTTCAGTCTTTGCTCTTTGCTGATGAGTCCACAGCAGCAAAAAAAAAAAAAAAAAAAAAAAGCTTCCACAAAACTATAAACCACCAAAAACAGTCAAGACACCAGATTCTTTCTCAATAATTCACTCGAAGTATGACATATATGTATATATAATTATTCCCCTGTTTTTCCTACAGTTTTGCTTAAATAATGTTTCTTTTTATCTATTGTTATATTGCTATACTACTCCCTTCCCTCCCCCAGTATATTCTGTCCCTAAAGCTGTTGAATTTGTTTCTGGAATATCTATTTTATTCAATTAGTGATTTTCCCCCCTCTCATTGTTTTGATGTCGATACCATACAATTTTCATAAAGATTTAGTTGTTATATGTTTCAAATCTAATAGGATACTTCAATAAATTTTAAAAAAATTTTGTTATTCTTGACTGCTCTTTCTTTTGGACTAATCTCACATTATTTGTCAAGCTGTATAAATTATCTTTAGGAAACTTTAATTGCACTAAATTTGCATACTAATTTAAGATATATTATCTTTACTGTATTCTCTTCTTAACCAGAAGCAAGGAAATTTTGCCATTTTTTGGTCTTCCTTTACTTTTCCTATTATGGTGTTTTACATTTCTTTCAATTAGATAAATATTTTTTATTCCAAGTGGAGTCAATCAAGAATTTATGTTTTTTGTTACTCTTATAGAATGGAATCTCTTTTTCTATGTGTACCACTATCATAAAGAATAACACCAAATTTGGGGGATTTGTCTTATACACCATAGCTCTTTGTTACCTCTTGTCTCCTGGGTTTTATAAGTACGTAATAATATCGTCTCTCAAAGATACTTTAATTATTCCTTTCCTGTGTAGATGCCTCTGTCTCTTGCCCTTCTCAGAACGTTGTTGTCAGCCCTTTAATATCATGCTGAGTGCAATGAGGGGCAGAGGGCATACTGGCTCTGATTCTGCTTTGAAGGGATTCTCCATTTTATATAACATTGACTCATAGTTTTGGTTTTTTAAAGAAACTTTAATACAGAAATGCTTTTTGTTAAAATATTTAGAGTTTTCAAAAGGAATAAATGTTGATTTGATTTATTTGTTGGCATATTGAGATGATGAAGTCATTTTACAAATTTTTCCTATCAGCATGATGATTTAAAACCTATCCCTTGGGACTTCCCTGGTGGCGCAGTGGTTAAGAATCTGCCTGCCAATGCAGGGGACATGGGTTCGAGCCCTGGTCCAGGAAGATCCCACATGCTGCAGAGCAACTAAGCCCGTGTGCCACATCTACTGAGCCTGTGCTCTAGAGCCCGTGAGCCACAACTACTGAAGCCCATGCACCTAGAGCCTGTGCTCCGCAACAAGAGAAGCCACCGCAATGAGAAGCCTGTGCACCGCAACGAAGAGTAGCCCCGCTCGCTGCAACTAGAGAAAGCCCGTACACAGCAACAAAGATCCAACGCAGCCAAAAATAAATAAATTAATAGTAAAAAAGAAATTAATTACAAAAATAAATTTTAAAAAAAACCCAAAAAACAAAAAAACCTATCCCTTGAATGGATATGTGGGCAATGCAGTCATATCTGGATTTGGCTAATAACTCAAAGCTTAAAAAACAAAGAAGCAAGCAAACAAGTAAACAAATCAACCCAGTAGCTCAGAAAGGCCTGAGCTTCTTTATGAAAGAAGCACAGTTTACTTGGGAGTGTTCATTCCCAGGAGGCCCACCACTGGCAGTCCTTTGAAAGGTGCTCAACTGATACCCAGACCATTTCTTGACCCCTCCTGCCCACTCCTGCATTTAATTGTCCTGTGGACTGTGGTGAGGCCTCTGCCTGGCCCTGAGGATGTACCTCTCTAACAATCTTCAGCTGAGCTTTGCAACCATGGTGCATTCTTTCTGGTCATTCAATCACAGGGATAAACATTTTAGTTACTGCCTCATACTATGAATCACAGCAATTTTATGTCATAAGATGACTTTCATGTCCTACTATAAGTAGGGTTGGGCTTTCATTGCTAGATGTACACTGACAATTAGCAATAAATAGTAGTTTCTGGTAAGTGGATACTGGGGTGAAATATTATGACCCTGAGTTACACAATCTTGGTTAGAAGAATTGTGTGATGACCTGATATATTTTGGACTATGACCAATAAATACACTCCGTATTGGGCAATGATGGATATTTTTTCTTTACAAGTATTTTGTTAAAGAATCCTTTAAAAAAAAAACACACATATCAAGTTGGCACAGCCTGAAAAAGAATTTAACCCATAGTAAGTGAAGGTGAGGGTATTTGGTAATATCTATCAAAATTGTAAATGCACATGTCCTTTTTCCCAGTAATTCCACTGTTAGGTAGTTATTGCTCATATGCAATTAAATGTGTGTGCAATATATAAGGACATAAACAGTGTATTTATAATATATAGTATCAAAAAATCTAGAAACATTTTAAATATGTCTAAAAAATGGATTGAAGTAACCCTATGTAAATAACCTCTCCCTTTTGCTTAAGGAAGACGGATACATAAATCATCATAAAAGAGTGTGGATGTTCAGTAACAGAGACACTCCCAAGGTTTTATGGAGCACCAGGGAGTAAGGGAAGTTGCTGAGGTAAGTGGTCAGGAATGGATTTCCATAGAAGATGACGTTGGACCAGTAGGGAGGGTGTTTCAGGCCTCGGGAACAGCATGAGGAATGGTATGATGGTGGGAACGGTAAGCAGTTCAGGGTTGCTGGAACATAAAGGCATGGAGAGGCTAGGAGTGAGGCTGGCTGGAGAGGTGGGCAGGGGACCAGTCAAGAAAAGTCTTGGACCTGATCCTGGCAGTCAGTGGTTCTCACCCCTGGCTGCACATCAGTTTCCTAGGAAATTTCAAAAAGAAATATGGATGCCTCCTCCCACCCTGTCAGTTAAATCAGAATCTCTGTGGGATGGAAGCTGGGTGCTGCCATTTTTTTAAAAGCTGCCCAGGTGATTTTAGTGTGCAGATAGCACGGAGTAACTGACAGGAAACCCTGAAGGGTTTTAAGCTAGAGATAGATGTGGTTTTAGAAAAATGGTCTTGGTAGTTGGACTTAGAGTATGAAAAGGCAGGCAGGGAGCCTGCTGGCAACTGTTGCAGTGAGCAGGTGAGGGCTGAAGAAGACCTGATGGAGGGCAAAGGCTGTGGGGGTGGAGAGGAGAAGCTTATGAACACCTGTTCAGGAGATAAAATAGTTTGAACTTTAAGATTTAGTGACTGGAGAGGAGGTCAGAGGTAGTCAGGGTTGACCTGAGAGTCCTCACTTGGGAAACGGGAAATGCCTCAGACAGGCAGACAGGAAGAAGGGTCTGGGGAAACTGGTGAGTTCCACTTCGGACATGTGGAATGGGAGGTGGGACCTGGATGTCCAGGCAGAGATCAGGCCGAAGGACAGACCAGTCTAATGCTGGGGGCTCGACTAGGTGGAAAGGATTTGCAGTTTGCTAGCTGATGGAGGGTTGTTTTAGCTTTTTATCATTTATTCAGAGTAGCCTCCCCAAAAGTCACTTTTCTACCTCACAAAGGTGTTTCGGGTGTGAAAAGCAAGGGGTGAGCCACACCCCAGATCAACTCCTGAGATAGGGTGTGATGTGTATCTCCCAGGTGCCTTGAAGTCAGGTGGCTTCTCAGAGAGTTCTAAAATTAGCAGAGCAGCTGTGCTTGGTGGGTGGTAATGCTGGGACTCACTGGCAGAGAACTGGGCCTTCCTGCTGTGGACTCTTTGTGTGAGTAGGTCAGGGATCAAGCAAGACTCTGTTTCTTTGAAGAATTCCCCCAGGAGCTGCGTGTCATGCCAGTGTGCTCTAAGGGGACAGAAAATGTCTTCTGTTGCCAGGTGAAAGGGGAAGATGGGGAGGGGTATACTAGAAGGAGACCCGCTAGAAGGAGAGTGATTTTTCAAGGAAGTTCACTGTAGAAATGACACCCTTAAGAGCAGGTGAGGAAGCAGTTTCCATTGGAGGAGTGAGCATTAGGTTTGAAACTGAAAACTCGCTGTGCCGCTCTGTGTGTGTGCACAGGAGAGTGCTGTGCCAATGCTTCCTGGTTGTGGTTTTGACTCTCTGGAGTGGTTCAGCCTGGCCTCCAGATCTCCAGATTAGGGCTCTGCTGCCAGCTCCACCAACCAGAGGATTTGGGCAGGGGGGTCCAGGAGGGGTGTGTGTGTGTGTGTGTGTGTAAAATCTCAAACCTCAAAACAAATAAATGGCTGGGGAGGCTCAGAGGCGAAGGGTAGTAAATGACAAAATATTTCACCCTAGTTCCATCATGTTGGATTTTCCCCTCCTTGAGCTTTGGTCTGCAGATTATTACACATGCAAAGGAAGGACGTCTGAGAAAACTAAAAGTGACCAGGTATAGGACTCACTACCTAACTGAAAAACGAACCAGTAACAAGCTGTCGGGAAATTATAAACCCAGGGGTATTAATTTATGTAGCATTTGTCTGGGGATGCTTTTTCTACAAGTACCACCATAATCCCAGATAATCCCAGAAGATATTTAGTAGCAAGATTTAAAAAGTAATCTTGATGTGTCCTTTGGGTTAATGTCCTTCATTTGCACAAGTAGTCTCCATTCTCTGTCCAGAGAGGCGCACCAAGCTCTCTCCGTAACTACTGGGTGTTGGTGAGAATACCAGGAGGGGCAGTGACAGGGAGGGAGGGTATAAAAGGGGAAGGCAGGTGGGATGTGAATGGGGCAACACCTAAGGCCCGAAAACGAGGACTTTTCAGCTGGCTCTCCTGGTGTAGTACAGAGTTGGAGAAGAGAAACTGCCCCAGAAGCTCTGTCAGTTTGGCCCATGCGCGCCCTGATGTACGTTATCCTAGGCCGAGCTGTATCTGTGCTCTGAAATGCTTCCTTTGCTTGAAATATTCTCTTCTGTAATCTTAGGTGTGTTTTCTTGGATGAATTTAAGGGGAGCTTCCAAAGCCAGGAAAGCAAGAGAGCAGCAAGTTCCCTGAGAAGGGAGGGCAGAAAGAGTCCCAGGGGAGAGGAAAGACTGCAGGCAGAGGTGAGTCCTAGAGGTGAGGGCTTTGGAAGAAAGGAGCTGGAGGCAGCTGGGACTGATGATGCCATACAAACCCTCCTTTCTCTTTATACTTCCCATCTTTGTCTTTCTTAATTTTATTGAATACTCAACATTTAACCCATTTACTTTACTTTTTATAGCTGGCAAAGGCCTTTATAATCCTCCTCCAGGGGCCAAGAGAAACCACTGGGACAGTGTACTCTGTGTCTCTCCCTCACATTTAATGAAATGGTCCAGGGCAACACCCCGCCTCCCGCCCGGAACACGCCCCAGGCCCCAGAGCGGGGTATCTCCCCTGCTTCTCAGCTTCTCCTCCTCCAGCCCCTGACCCGGGATCTTGGCGGCTCCTCTTTGCCTTTCTTCAGTCCCCTTCCCTTATAGCCAGGCTTCAGGGTGTGGTGCATGGCCAGTGGCTGCTTACACTGCAAAGCTACTCCTGGGCAGCTTGAGGCAATCTCAGGCTACTTGCCAGGTAAAGGAGAGGAATTTCCAAACATGCAGCTGCCTTTGGGAATCATCTAGGGGAGCTATTTATTGTGAGGGACAGGGGGCTCCACAGAGAACCTACTGCCCACCTTTATCTGTGCTCACTTTTCATGCATTCAGATGCAGAGGCTAAACCACAAAACCCAATACAACATAAGGTCAGAAAGTAGGCATATCAGCATTTCTGCATGTATTACATACAACGTCCCTTTTACCTCCACCAGTTGAGAGCAAATCTGCCCTATCTGAGGGCACAGGAATGGCATAGGCAGTATGTCTCTTATGTGGCATTTCAGCTTTATAAATTTTCTCAAAGTGGTGAAGCAGGATATTTTGGTGATAACTTGCTAAAGGAACACATGACTACAATAAAGGCTGATGATCTAGACTCAGGAATTCCATTCCTTCTTGTTCCTATTTGGTTGACCATTTGGAGACGCTCTCAGGATCTCCCTTTGCTTCTCCATAAACGGTAAAGGAAACCAACAGTTGCTGAGTAACCAGTTCCATGTACGGCGCTAAACACTTCATATAGGTATATCTGTGTAATTTAATCCTTGCAACCATTCTGTGGGATAGGCGCCTGTGATCCCACTTTACAGATGAAAACTCTTTAAGAGTCACCACGAGGTAAAGTAACTTGACGGAAGTCTGACGGCTCGTACGTGATGGATCTGGGATCCTAATCCAGCCCATCTGGTGTCAAAGTCCATGTACTTTCTTTACCCTATGCTGCCTCCCAGTAAAGAATTAAATCCCTCTTCTTATCAAGTTTGAAAGAATGAATAAGGAACTACATGAAAAAGCTTTGATAACTGTACATCTAAGTATCTGTAAGTCAGATTTTTTTTTTTAATACTTATTTGTTTATTTGGCTGGGTCTTAGTTGCGCACACAGGATCTTTGTTGCTATGAGCAAGATCTCTGTTGCGGCATGCAGGATTTTTTTTAGTTGTGGCATGCGGGATCTAGTTCCCTGACCAGGGATAGAACCTGGGCCCCCTGCATTGGGAGCACAGAGTCTTAGCCACTGGACCACGAGGAAAGCTCCTGTCTTAGATTCTTAAGTATGATGAAAAGAAAATGGAAAGGGATCAGTTAAAATCTCATAAATTCAAAATGTATTGCTGAGGAATCCTCAAAATTAGAAATTGTAAGTGAAAGCAGGGATCTCAATCTTTTCATTCAGAAGAAGCTACTGAGGATCAGTTTGCCTACAGATTCCAAACTGGTTAATGTGTATGTGCACATTGATAGAACAGCTTCCCAAGCTAGAAGAGCTCTCGGTCATCAAAAAATGAAGGGTTTATGATAACCACAATTTTAAAGAGGGCTATTAGTAAAGGAAATACAGACTTCTGATAGATTAAAACAGATTTTTAGAAAGGATCCATGACTGCTTTACAAAGTGCCTGTGTGATGGACAAAGACAGGAACATTAATTTCTATTTTCTGCAAGGGAAGGTTTATCTCATTTAATTCAAATCAATCCAACATTCCTCAGGATCTGGAGCCCTAGATCATTCTCCAGATTTGAGCCAGGCCAATGTTATAACATGTACAGGCTTAGACGTCTGAAGAAAGTCATATCATTCCAGAGGAAATGTTAACACCTCACAGAGGCTCTGAGGATAATCCATGACTTCGATTGTTTTGTAAAGAAAGCAAGACTCAGGACTGGCCTTTGAATTGTGACACTTCTCCTAGCACTGCAGCAACCTCGAGTCAACCTAGGTTCTCTGAATAGGTTGGTTTCAGAGCATTTGGTTCTGAAGTGCTCTAAACAAAGACATATCTTCCCTTCTACTCTAAAAAGATATCTGGTCTACCAGCAGAGTCCTATGATCGAGGATGCCACCAAAATAAAGAAAATCCAATGTCTTCTTTTCACAGTCTAACTCTTTTGGATAAGATGATTTTCCTATTTGACTACATTTTTCATGTTGGCTAACTCCAGTTGAAGAATATGTCAGAGCCCATGTGGGCTCTTGGCTGAGAGTCTTGGAAGTTGAGGCTGTACACAGAATGTGTAGCCCCTTTCTGGGGAAGAGAGAGGGAGTATTCATAGAATCTGAGCTGGGAGGGGCCTTGGAGAGAATGTGCGGTAGGCAGCCTCTAAAATAGTTCCCAGTGAGCCCTGCCTCCTGGTATTCATGCCTTTGTGTACTCCCCTCCCTTGGGTGTGGAGCTGGATGTAGTGAGTCAATTCTATGGAACAGAATACAGCAATAGTGATGGGGTGTCACAAAGACTCTGACTTCCATTTTGCTTGCCCTCTCTTGCTCATGCTAATGAAAGCCAGCCGCCATGTTGTGAGTTGTCCTGTGAAGACAGCCCTGCAGCAAGAGACTGAGGGAGGCCTCCAGCCAACAGCCAGAGAGGGAATGAGGCTCTTATTCCAACAGTGACTCTTAGTCTAGAATTCAGAGAGGAATTGAATCCTGCCAACAACCTCCTGGGTGAGCTAGAAAGCAGATCCTCTCCACACTGAACCCTGAGATGACTGCAGCCCCAGCTGAAACCTTAATTGCAGCCTCAGAGAGACCCTAAGTCAGAGGAGTTGGCTATGCAGTGTGTGGATTCCTGACCCACAGAATCTGTGAGATAATAACTTTATTGTTCTAAGCTGCTAAGGTTCGGTTTGATTTGTGTCATGTTGGATAACTAATACTTCATCTAATCCAACTTCTATATTCTCAGTGAGCTGATGGAGACCTGGAGAGGTTTAATACCTAGTCTGAGCTCTCACAGACTCAGACCAGACCAGAAGTCAGGTCCTGGAATTCCCAGGTGGGGCTCTCTCACCAATTTGCAATGCCCTTTTGCAATTTGGTGTTATGGAAATTTGCCTGGCATGGCCTTATTTAACCCCCCTTTAAATGACCCCACACTTTTTCCTAATAGGATAATTCTGTTTCCAGTTGGCCAGGAAGAGGATGGAGCAGAGTCTGGAAGCCTAATCTTGAAGCCAATCTGTCCCTTCCATGGCCCCTGGGCAGGGGTCCCCACTCCCAGCCCAGCCGTATTCCAGGCACTGGGCTTTCTCTTCTACGGTTGGCCCTCTGTAGCTGTAGGTTCCACATCCACTGATTCAATCAATCTCATATTAAAAAATATTTGAGGGCTTCCCTGGTGGCGCAGTGGTTGGGAGTCCGCCTGCCGATGCAGGGGACACGAGTTCGTGCCCCGGTCCGGGAAGATACCACATGCCGCGGAGCGGCTGGGCCCATGAGCCATGGCTGCTGAGCCTGCGCATCCGGAGCCTGTGCTCCACGACGGGAGAGGCCATAACAGTGAAATTTGAAAAAAAATTCCAGAAAGTTCCAAAAAGCAAAACTTGAATTTGCTGCATGCTGAAAGCTATTTATATATCATTTACATTTTATTTACAACTATTTACATAAATTACATTGTATTAGGTATTATACAGGGGACACGGGTTCGAGCCCCAGTCCAGGAAGATCCCACATGTCACAGAGCAACTAAGCCCGTGCACCACAACTACTGACCCTGTGCTCTAGAGCCCGCGACCCACAACTACTGAAGCCCACGCACCTAGAGCCTGTGCTATGCAACAAGAGAAGCCACCGCAATGAGAAGCCCATGCACCGCAATGAAGAGTAGCCCCTGCTCGCCACAACTAGAGAAAGCCCGCGTGCAGCAACAAAGACCCAATGCAGCCAAAAATAAATAAATAAATAAATTTATTTAAAAAAATAAATAAAGTATACAATGGGAGGATGTGCATAGGTTATATGCAAATACTATACCATTTTCTATAAGGTACTTGAACATCTGGGGATTTTGGTATCCTGGGGGTTTTGGGTCCTGGAACCAATCTCCTGCAGATACCAAGGGATGACTGTAGCTGAAAAACCTTGACATTTCCAAATCTCTCTGGCTCACAGATTCTAGCATTTTACAGCCTCTCTCTCTCGACTTCTACAATTTAGAGCTATCTTGTCCTGTTAATTCTTAGTGAAATGAGCAGTCTCTCCTTATCCCATTCTCCTCAAGTCACAGATTTATGTTGTGTGCTGCCTTTAGCCCTGGGCCTTCCGAGGAGAGGCAATGAGGTGGGTCTGGGAGGGGCAGCACAGTCCCAGCAGCACAGCTTTGAGTGTGTGGATAGAGGATGGAGAGGATGGAGTGGGGTGAGCCTGGGTGAAGCTGGGAGCAGAGGGTTGGGCCGGACCAGGGGAGTCTGGGCCAAGGCGAGGTGGAGACAGATAGGGAGTCTCTGTCGGGTAAAGGGCCAGCTGGGGTTGTGTGCTATGGATTTGAGCAATGGTATAAGGGTCAAACCAGCCTGAGAGGCAGGAGGGGCACACAGCTTGGGAGACAGGACAACTGAGAGCCGAAAAAGGGCAAGGCCAGGCAGGGGATCAGGAATTCAGGCCTCAAAAACAGGTATTGGCATGAAGTAGACCTTGATGGTACTCAATCTCGGGCCTTGATGTGAAAACAGCTGTCTGCCCAGGTGGCCTGTTTGCTCCCAGTTACAGCAGAAACCAACCCCGGGGCACGGATATCCTTCATCTTCAGCGACTTTCCACCTCATACCAAGTGCCCTCACACTCAGAGAAAGGAGGAAGCAGGGTCAGGGCTGTTTGCCTTTCATGCTCCACAGACTGGCTCCCCAGTGGCCGCTGGGGTGAGGGTGAGGTGGAGGGGAGGGGGCGGTGGTGAGTTGTGGTGGTGGTGTATGTTTTCTGCTTTCCGGCATATCTGTGTCTAATAATGATAGGGAAAGAGGGAGGTGGTCTCCTCAGTGTTTGGCTGTTTTAAGATTTGGGGAGCAGTGGTTGTTGCTGGCAACAAGGGGACAGCTGCTTTGTAAGATTCCAGATGGATCCACAGAAATCTTCGACGCTGGAAAGGTTGGCAAGCAGGAGAAATCGGCTACCTCTTCCTGCCACCTGGTGGATACTCCAGCTAATTTATAGACCATTTCTAAACAGCTTGTTCCTGAAATGACCTTTGTATGGAATGGAGCAGGGGTCATAAAATGGCAGCCTGCTGGGTCCTAGCCTCAGATAAATTTTTTTGTGTGTGTGTGGTATGCGGGCCTCTCACTGTTGTGGCCTCTCCCGTTGCGGAGCACAGGCTCCGGACGCGCAGGCTCAGCGGCCATGGCTCACGCGCCTAGCCGCTCCGCGGCACGTGGGATCTTCCCGGACCGGGGCACTAACCCGTGTCCCCTGAATCGGCAGGCGGACTCTCAACCACTGCGCCACCAGGGAAGCCCTCAGATAAATTTTGATTCAGCTCAGTATTTAAAAAAAAAAAAAAAAAAAAGAGCCACTCAAAAATCAGGACACTTCACTCAAGCCCAGATTTCTGGCTTGTCTGGCCACACGGAGCTGCATTCCCTTATGGTGTCACGGCAAGGAGCCAGGCAGCCTCCTTCAGAGGCACCAAGCGCTCTCTAGGTTCCAGGCCTCTCTGGCCCTCACTCACATGACACAGACACAAACACTTGAACCCTGTCTTTTTTACTCATTTACCTTGTCTTCCTGGCCCCTGTACACACCTGAGATTTTACTCCATGAAACTGAAGGATCACCTGGGCCCAGAAGAGGATACAGGCATCATAATACAAAGACCAAAATTCCTATACTTCAAATACATTTTTGATATCTGGGAAAGGATTTTCATAATCTCCCTAATTACATGTCTGCTCCATGTTATTCTTTCTTCTGTGTTGCACTTTCAGGAGCTCTCATAATAGAAATTGTCTGAAAGAGCCAACTGTACTTATATAATTAGCACAATAATATTGGCCAAAGATAAATTAGCTCTGCACAAACATAAGATGAATAGACCGAACCAGTTCTCATTAACCAAAAGAGGTCATACAACGTAGATTATATCCACAGATGCCAGTTTGATCAAAAGTAATCTGCTCTGATTAAAACAGAAAGAAAGTAGCTGAATTATAATAACAGAGAAGTTTCTAAACTCACTGTTGATTTCATCAGGAGACAAGGGATGGGGGACAACTGATGATGATTCCTGAGTCTCGCACAAAAAGAGGCACAGTAATTTTCCCATCGAGTGTCAAATTATTAGCCATTCAAATGAATATTCCTAGTTAAATTCAATAGATAAATTGCTTCTGCTCCACGTTTTCTTTTTAAGTGCACTTTATATGATCACACAACTACCACTACATAAAACAAATCCCTACACACAGCTGTTCAATATATTCAGATTTAATTTGAAAATGCTTCTCAAAAAGATCACTCAGAACCAGTGAATTCTGATTTCTAGTTTGGCAGAATTGTTATTTCGCTCTATAATACTGAACAGGTGCTTTTTTTCCCTCCCGCCCCCCCCACCCTTTTTCCACATCTCCCACTCTGGGAATCATGGACACAAGGGTTTGGGTTCTAGGTCTGTAACAAAGGCCTTTTGTATGAAGGCTGAGGAATAGGAAGAGAGACTGTGAGGGTTTGTGGCCTAGAAGGCTCTTTAAAAGTATTGAGCTATCAGCATTCCTTAGAATACTCTCCTGGATGTCACAAGGGGTTACGGTTTTTGGAGGATCACATGAGGAAAAGTAGTTAACTTTAAAAAGTAGATGAAGTTTTAAAAAAACAAACAACCAATCAAAAAATGGGCAGAAGATCTAAACAGACATTTTTCCAAAGAATACATGCAGATGGTCAAAAGGTGCATGAAATGATGCTCAATATCCCTAATTATTAGAGAAATGCAAATCAAAACTACAATAAGGTGTCACCTCACACTGGTCAGAATGGCCATCATCAAAAAGTTTACAAACAGTAAATGCCGGAGAGGGTGTGGAGAAAAGGGAACCCTCTTGCACTGTTGGTGGGAACGTAAATTGGTGCAGCCACTATGGAGGACAGTATGGAGGTTCCTTAAAAAACTAAAAATAGAATTACCATATGACCCAGCAATCCCACTACTGGGCATATACCCACAGAAAACCATAATTCAAAAAGATACATGCACCCCAGTGTTCACTGCAGCACTATGTATGACAGCCAAGACACAGAAGCAACCTAAATGCCCATCGACAGATCAATGGATAAAGATGTGGTGTGTGTATATAGATACACACATATACATATATATATATACACAATATATATATAATGAAATATTACTCAGCCATAAAAAAGAACGAAATAATGCCATTTGCAGCAACATGGACAGACCTAGAGATTATCATACTAAGTGAAGCCAGACAGACATATACACACACACACACACACACACACACGTATATATATGTAACTGATTTGCTGTGCTGTACACCTGGAACTAACACAAGATTATAAATCAACTAAACTTCAATAAAAACAAAAATAAAAAACTATATGTATCAAAGTACGAGGAAAGAACATAGATCAATACAGTGTTTACAGTTAGAATGAGGAACTAGGTCTTAAAAGGATTTAACTGAGAAACTAGGACTCATTGTATTACTCAAACATACACCCTATGGCCGTCTCTGTGAGTAGGCAACTGGTTCTATGGCATGATTACGGGTTACCAGCAAATGACTGTCCCTAAGGAAAGGAATCAAATCCATTTACACTTGCTGTTCTGGTGTCCTGCATTAATTTAATCAAAAGATGTGTACGGAGCCTGCCACAATGCAGAGACCCTGCCTAATAAATACTGATAACTGAACAATGCCTCACCCTCAATTTGAAGTTTCCTCTATTTAACGGCTCTCCTACCTGCCTACCATAGGGACTGAAATCTGATTAGAGATGCATTTCAAGCTGTATGTGTGTGTGAGGTGGGCAAGCACACTGAAAACAAAACATCTATACCTGTGTGAAGACCACCAACACGACGATACAGAGCACCTGCTTATACACATGCATATATCACACTCTCACTTTGTGGGTGTGCAATAATTTTCTCTCTAATCTCACCCCAAAAATCTGATTTTTTTTTTTTTTTTTTTTTGGTCGTGCCACGTGGCTTGCAGGATCTTAGTTGCCCAACCAGGGATGGAACCCTTGCCCTACAGCAGTGGAAGCACAGAGTCCGAACCACTAGACCACCAGGGACTTCCCACAAACATCTGATTAAAAAAAAATTTTTTTTTAAGATTTTTTGATGTGGAACACTTTTAAAGTCTTTATTGAATTTGTTACAATATTGCTTTTGTTTTATGTTTTGGTGTTCTTTTTTTGGCCACAAGGCATGTGAGACCTTAGCTCCCCAATCAGGGATCGAACCCGCAGCCCCTGCATTGGAAGGCAAAGTCTTAACCACCGGACCACCAGGGAAGTCCCTGTTTTGTTTTTAATGGGACGTGAACTTAAGATTTTTTTTCCTTCTCCTTCAGAAGATATCAGAGAATATCTGCATCATGGGGTGTGGAGATGTTAAAATCATACTGTTTATCCTTGCAACTCCTGTTATTTTCTCCCATCCCAAGCATGAATATTTACTTCCAACAAAGCCAAAGTTGAAACGCTCAGTTCTTTATTATTTTTTAAAATAATTCATAGTTGGTGAAATGTGCAGTTTTTGAAAAAAAAACTCAAAGTAAACAAGGAGAAGACTGATTTTTTTTTAACAGACTTGCTAGTGTGGGACAATTGTGCTGGCAAGGGCAGGACTGAGATGCTGAGGGGACCTCCTGGACCACTACCCAATGTCCCATAGCCTGCCTCACCTCCTGGAACTGAGTGCAAACAGCAGTCTTAGCTGCAGCAGAAAGGCATGTTTCTCCTTCTTTTTCCTCCTTAAATCAACCTTTTCCTCACCAAGGACTCAGAGAGGGTGGGACACGTTTTCTCTCTTTGGTTAGAAAAACACACACACACACTCTACACCTGCAGCTTCTCCTTTCAGGTCCATCACAGCCTCCCTTTTCTGCTTTGCTCAAGAGATGGAGAAGCTGCTCCACCTAATGTCCTGGATCATCCGAGTCCGACATCCCAGCCTAGCTCAGTTCCTAGGATACCCAGGCCCGCCCCCCCCCGCCCCGCCTCCCCCCTCCCCGCCCCAGGCCTTGGCAGGGAACCCCCGCTCCCTTTAAAGCACGGAATCTTGACTCTTGCTGAGCCCCCAGGACTTGCTCTTTATCACTCTGGGGGCATTTTCTTTGAATGCAATCCAGTCTCTCAGATTCCCACGTCTAAGAAGCTGCTCTCTGTCCAATGGAACATTCTGTTGCTGTTTGCTGTGAAGCGGTCTTATTTTGTTCTTTTCAGTAGGGAATGTTTCCATCAGGGGCCTGCCCGTTGAAAAGGCTCCATGCTCAGAAAGAGGGTGGCTTTGTCTCTCTCGCTTTCGTGACCTCTGTCGGGAGTTCTTTGAGGCTCCAGACAAGACATAATGGGAAGAAATGCTTAGAGCTGTACTGATAAAATTTTGAGATTTGCAGAGAAACTACTAGCCATGTTCCCTGGATATACTAAAATGTCATCTCTATATTTTAGACATGACTGGATTGTTTAGTTAATGCTAGAGGGCAAAATAGAGTTTTTCTCAAGGGAGAGAAGCAGAAGGAGAAAACAGGCATATGGACAGCTGACAGCATTCCAGCCACTTTGTCACAAAGAGCTAAATCCACCATTATTTGATCCAAAAATCATCAGCCAATTTGAGTCCCCTGGGAATGATGCTGGGGCTCCAGCAGAGGTAGCAAAAGGCCCCCTCATATGGAGGCAGAAGTATAAATTCTATTCTATTAACTCAATTTCTTAGAAAGGGAAGTAGAGCTCCTTAACATTTGTTATTAATTATGTGTCAGGCACTGGACGTGTGCTTTTTATGTATTTAATTTAAGCCTCACAGCAACTTGGAAACTAGGTATTATTACCGCTGTGCATCTTTGGATTTATTTGATTTATTTTTATTTACATTCACGTCACTCACATCCTTACTTGGTCAGGTCACTGCTCAAATATTTTCTTTGACAAGCCTTTCCTGAGCCCCCAGTCCATAACCACAGCACGTGACATTCTCTGTCTTATTTGGATGACCCCTTTGGAGCTGTTACCTTCTGGGTGAATTCCTCCCAATTCCAATTTGTTAATTCTCTCTTCAGCTATGTTTAGTTTAGTATTTATCCTACTGAGTTTAAAATTTTTTCAATGGTTATTTTTTCATAATTTCTCATCTTTATTTCATTTCTGCCTGTTTCAATGCAGAATATATCAGTGGCATATATGCAATGCCTTCATTTATCTCTTAAAGGATTCTAAATGTATATATTTTCAAATCTTTTTCAGAATTTTTTAGTATTCTGTTTTTTTCTGAAAAAACTCATTCTAATTATTGATTTTATTGGCTATCTTTCTCGGTGTAAGATTTCTTCATGCATTTTAAAGTTGGGTTTACAGGATCATCAATATGTTCAATGCCTTTCTTTTTTCTCTATGCATCCCCCTTCTGGGGTTTGAGTTTTTTCCTGGTTCCAAAAGCACCAAGCTATACCCCTGGCACTGGTGAGCAGCAGGTTTTCCAGGCTCACTTCACAGGCCAAGGAAGCCCTGCCCTGGCTTCTCGTCATGAGCTCTGAGCATGACTATGGTTCCCATGCCTTGTGTGGAGCACTTTTCCCCTGTGGTGTATCTGCCGAAGCCAAACTTGCAGTTCCTACTACTTACTTTCAGATCAGCCTCTACTCATCACTTGGCATTTCAATTCCAGGACCATGGACATATGTATCTCATTTTTGAGTCTGGTTATGACTTTCAAAATTCTCTTGTATATGTTGTCTATTATTGCTATGTGTTGGAGCAGAGGGGGCTTCAAAGCATTCACCTATAATACCACTGAATCTGGTGAATGGGAACAGGAACTGGGAAAAGTAGTAATAATGGCATAGAACCGGGAGGTGAAAAATGGGCAATTATGTACAGGTTGGAAGAGTAAAGAACTTGAAAAAATGGTGAGTTCAAGTATCACTGGTGAGTTGTTGTACAGGAACCCCAGTTATCAAAATGGAAAGAAAAGCCATACAATTTAGAGCTGGGTTAAATGGCCATGACTTCCCAGGTCCTCCCTCCCTTTCCTTCCTTCTTCTCAAACCCCCTTTCCCTCATGCTTTTTCATATTGGTGATAACCCTTAGGATGAGCAACCATTCTGGTTTGCCTAGGACTGTCCTGATTTTAGCATTGAAAGCCCTACTTCCCAGGGAAGCATCAGTCCTAAGCAATCTGGGATGGTCCATCACCTGAACTTCCTACCTTTCACCTTATGAGAACTAAGAGAAGACCTCTAATGCCAAAATCAGCATTACTAAGGGATGAGCTTGTGAGACAGTAATAGGAAGGGGAAGAAACAGGAGTAGGCAATGAGCCTCTGCAGTCTTGGCTTGGGTGGAGGAAGCCACAGCCCAAGAAATACCTTTCACTTTGAACTGAGTAGAAATATTGACTAGAAAGGGCTCTTTGAAGTATGTGATTCTCAGAATTTACTTACTTGGAGAAATTTGAACAACCAGTGCAAATGGTGTTTATAATTCCATATATACTGGGTTCTGAAATTACTTGCTTTTAGAAAGGGAGGTTGTATAAACATTATTTGATTCGATGTCTCTGTAGTCTTCTCGAGTTCAACAGCCATGCTGTCATTATTTAAATATGTAATATTAGATAATATTCAGTTCTTCTGACTCCACATTCATTTTCAGTGATCAAAATCATACATCATTTCACTATATTCAAAGTACCTTTACCTTAGGAAAACATTGGTCAGTTTTATAACTATCACCGCCACAGCCAAAAATGCGCTGCCAAGGCTGCCCTTGACTGACAGCAGTCATGGCTAACACAACACTGATTTTGTTTGAATGATAGTGGAGGTCAGTGGTGTGTAGCAGCAATGTAGCTTGACTCAGGGAATAAATTAAGATCGATAAATTCAGTCCAGTCATGGTTGTACTATTTCTCTTTGAAAAAATACTTTCCCATCCTCCCTTGCTGCTAGGAGTGAAATGTTACCAGCTGAGACCAATGAGACAAAATAAAAGTTGGCTGGGAGTTTTCTAGGAAATATTTTGCTTTTCTGATAAAAGGGACAGACTTGAAGGAAAGCTTGCTGCCATCCTTTTTCTCTTCTTATCTGGAAGATGGATGTGATGCCTGGAACAGAGGTAGCCACATTAAGTCCAAGAGGCAATAAGCATAATCATGAAAAGCAATATGGCTAGTAAGTCAAAGTGAGAAAGAGAGAAAGATCCTGAGCCCCTGATAACACAGTTGAGCCCTCAGGTCACTCCTAAGACCATACCTCTGGGCTTCTTGTTTAACAAAAACAAATGTCCTATTCATTTAAGGCACTGTTGATACATATCTCTTTACTTGCCACTGAAAAACGATTTCATACTGAAAAACAAAGTAAATAATGCTTGTAGTAATGGTATATGGCTATGGAAATGGGATAGATGGTGCCAGATTTGCCATCGTTTTTAGTGGACTTTCTTCATTCCATAGCTCTTTATGGTAAATAGGAAAGGAAAGACACTCTTTTGGTTCCCCTCATGCTCAATGATTATCAAGTGTCAGTACAAAGAAAACATGCTACAGTGTACTATCACTGCAGTGGCTGTTCAGGGATGAGTCATGTAAGTCTATAGGTACATAATGCCATACTAAAATTCTTCTGCACATCTTGAAAATATAATCTCACTTGTGCTATACTGTTATGGGGCAAAAGGAAATAGCCTGAGGAACAGCAGATCTTCCAGCGCAATGTTTTTGCTGGGAATCTGGACTAAATCCACTGCAAGAGCAAGACAACTGCCTGTAGTGGGCTTGGAGTTATACCCACGAACGTGCTCCATCTATGGAATAAGAAGAGGATGGAGGAATTCTCTGGCTTGCACTGCCGATGGCGTGGGTTCAATCCCAGGTCGAGGAACAGAAATGCCGCAAGCCACGTGGGGTGGCCAAATAAACATTTAAATGTGAATAAGAAGAGGATTAAATACACAGAAAGATAGACAAGATGAAGAGACAGAGGGCTATGTACCAGATGAAGGAACAAGATAAAACCACAGAAAAACAACTAAATGAAGTGGAGATTGGCAACTTTCCAGAAAAAGAATTCAGAATAATGATAGTGAAGATGATCCAGGACCCTGGAAAAAGAATGCAGGCAAAGATCAAGAAGATCCAAGAAATGTTTAACAAAGATCTAGAAAAATTAAAGAACAAACAAAAAGAGATGAACAATTCAATAACTGAAATGAAAACTACACTAGAAGGAATCAATAGCAGAATAACTGAGGCAGAAGAACGGATAAGTGACCTAGAAGACAGATGGTGGAATTCACTGCTGTGGAACAGAATAAAGAAAAAAGAATGAAAAGAAATGAAGACAGCCTAAGAGACCTCTGGGACAACATTAAACGCAACAACATTTGTATTAGAGGGGTCCCAGAAGGAGAAGAGAGAGAGAGAAAGGACCAGAGAAAATATTTGAAGAGAATATAGTCAAAACCTTCCCTAACATGGGAAAGGAAATAGCCACCCAAGTCCAGGAAGCGCAGAGAGGCCCATACAGGATAAACCCAAGGAGAAACACGCCGAGACACAAAATAATCAAACTGGCAAAAATTAAAGACAAAGAAAAATTATTGAAAGCAGCAACGGAAAAATGACAAATAACATAAAAGGGAACTCCCATAAGGTTAACAGCTGATTTCTCAGCAGAAACTCTACAAGCCATAAGGGAGTGGCATGATATATTTAAAGTGATGAAAGGGAAGAACCAACAACCAAGATTACTCTACCTGGCAAGGATCTCATTCAGATTTGAAGGAGAAATCAAAAGCTTTACAGACAAGCAAAAGCTAAGAGAATTCAGCACCACCAAACCAACTCTACAACAAATGCTAAAGGAACTTCTCTAAGTGGGAAGCACAAGAGAAGAAAAGGACCTACAAAAACAACCCAAAATAATTAAGAAAATGGTCATAGGAACATACATATCAATAACTACCTTAAATGTAAATGGATTAAATGCAATCAGAGAAGAAAAAGAAATAAAAGGAATCCAAATTGGAAAAGAAGAAAAACTGTCACTGTTTGCAGATGACATGATACTATACATAGAGAAGCCTAAAGATGCCACCAGAAAACTACTAGAGCTAATCAATGAATTTGGTAAAGTTACAGGATACACAATAAATGCACAGAAATCTCTTGCATTCCTATACACTAATGATGAAAAATCTGAAAGAGAAATTAAGGGAACACTCCCATTTATCATTGCAACAAAAAGAATAAAATTCCTAGGAATAGGCCTACCTAGGGAGACAAAAGAACTGTATGCAGAAAACTATAAGACACTGATGAAAGAAATTAAAGATGATAGAAACAGATGGAGAGATATACCATGTTCTTGGGTTGGAAGAATCAATATTGTGAAAATGACTATACTACCCAAAGCAATCTACAGATTCACTGCAATCCCTATCAAATTACCAATGGCATTTTTTACAGAACTAGAAGAAAAAATCTTAAAATTTGTATGGACACACAAAAGACCCCGAGTAGCCAAAGCAGTCTTGAGGGGAAAAAAAACGGAGCTGGAGGAATCAGACTCCCTGACTCAGACTATACTACAAAGCTACAGTAATGAAGACAATATGGTACTGGCACAAAAACAGAAATATAGATCAATGGAACAGGATAGAAAGCCCAGAGATAAACCCATGCACATATGGTCAACTAATCTATGACAAAGGAGGCAACGATATACAATGGAGAAAAGACAGTCTCTTCAATAAGCGGTGCTGGGAAAACTGGACAGCTACATGTAAGAGAATGAAATTAGAACACTCCCTAACACCATACACAAAAATAAACTCAAAATGGATTCGAGACCTAAATGTAAGACCAGACACTATAAAACTCTTAAGAGGAAAACATAGGAAGAACACTCTTTGACATAAATAACAGCAACAACTTTTTTGACTCACATCCTAGAGTAATGGAAATAAAAACAAAAATAAACAAATGGGACCTAATGAAACTTAAAAGCTTTTGGAAAGCAAAGGAAACTACAAACAAGACGAAAAGACAACCCTCAGAATGGGAGAAAATATTTGCAAACGAATCAGCGGACAAAGGATTAATCTCCAAAATATATAAACAGCTCATGCAGCTCAATATTAAAGAAACAAACAACCAATCCAAAAATGGGCAGAAGACCTAAATAGACATTTCCCCAAAGAAAACATACAGATGGTCAAGAAGCACATGAAAAGCTGCTCAACAGCACTAATTATTAGAGAAATGCAAATCAAAACTACAATGAGGTATCACCTCACGCCAGTTAGAATGGGCATCACCAGAAAATCTACAAACAACAAATGCTGGAGAGGGTGCGGAGAAAAGGGAACCCTCTTGCACTGTTGGTGGGAATGTAAATTGATACAGCCACTATGGAGAACAGTATGGAGGTTCCTTAAAAAACTAAAAATAGAATTACTATGTGACCCAGCAATCCCACTACTGGGCATATACCCAGAGAAAACCATAATTCAAAAAGACACATACATCCCAATGCTCATTGCAGCACTATTTACAACAGCCAGGTCACGGAAGCAACCTAAATGCCCATCGACAGACAAATGGATAAAGAAGATGTGGTACATATATACACATTGGGTCATTTGTAGAGATGTGGATGAATCTAGATTCTGTCATACAGAGTGAAGTAAGTCAGAAAGAGAAAAACAAATATTGTATATTAATGCATATATGTGGAACCTAGAAAAATGGTACAGATGAACTGGTTTGCATGGCAGAAATTGAGACACAGATGTAGAGAACAAACGTATGGACACCAAGGGGGAAAGCGGCGGGGGTGGTGGTGGTGTGATGAATTGGGAGATTGGGATTGACATGTATACACTAATATGTGTAAAATGGATAAGTAATAAGAACCTGCTGTATAAAAAAATAAATAAAATAAAATTCAAAAATTAAAAAAAAAAAAAAGAAGAGGATTCAGCCAGTGCTCAAGTGAACAATGAGCCCAACCAAGGCAGACGAAATAGCCTCTCTGTTGGGGGGAAACTAGGTCTTATCTTGGTCAAGGATGAGTAAAGACATCAAAAATGAATTAAGTGGGGGGATTCCCTGGTGGTGCAGTGGTTGAGAGTCCGCCTGCCGATGCAGGGGACACGGGTTCGTGCCCCGGTCTGGGAAGGTCCCACATGCCACGGAGCGGCTGGGCCCGTGAGCCATGGCCACTGAGCCTGCGCGTCCAGAGCCTGTGCTCCGCCACGGGAGAGGCCACAACAGTGAGAGGCCCGCGTACCGCAGGGAAAAAAAAAAAAAATGAATTAAGTGGGGAAATGCTGGAGAACAAGGTAAAGGGAACATCATCTCAAAGACTCAGAGGAAGAACATGCCTGTGAAAATGGTTTACTGCAGGAACCACATTTGGGGAAATGTGTGGCATCCTTAATAGACACCAAAAATGTAAGCAGGAAGAAAAAAACACTAATAGAAACCCAAAGAAACAAATATGTTAAGAATGAACCATGTGACTTCTGAGTACCATTAACCTCTAAGGACCTACAGTGGACCAGCACTGCACTAGGAGCTAGGGCTCAGAGGTGACATAAGCATAGTTCTTGACCATCAGGCGCTCACAGTACAGTGATCTCATTTCAACCAAATACCTTATTCCAAATTGAATTGTAACAGTGAGCTATGATATCATGAGATCCTACTGCATTTAAAAGTGTTTATTTTCTGGACACAGCCACTCTATTTTTGAAAGAAATTAAGTTATCATCTCCAAAGTAAGTAAGTGCAGCAGGGAATGCACAGAGGAATGGAAACCACTGAATGTTTTTTTGAACTCTGGCTGTTTCATGCAACACACTCTAAGAAAATCTACCATTCTTTAGAAGATATATTTCTGATGAAAGGTGCTCAGGAAGAGAGGTCAGGTAATGAGAACAACAAAAGCTGATGCCTCTATCCAACCAGCATTCAGCCCTTGGGTTGAGCCATAAGCTATCTGAGAACTCCGATTACTCTGTGCACCAGCACAAGGACATATCAGGGAAGCTCACTCACTGCCTCTGCTACTGACAACTGTTGATCCAACCCTGGCCACCCCTCTACCTTCAGCCTTCCCCCACCCTCCTCTGAAAACAGAAATTAAGCCAACGCACTCAGAACTTCCTATCTTCTCTTCCTCACCTCTGAGGAAATATTAGTTCTCATCAGAAGAGTGCAGGGGGAAGAAGACAACCATTTCTCAACTCATTAATGAAGCTCTTCTCACAGGACCCACCTTCTGGGTCACACTGATGGACCTAAGGGTGGGAGCGGGCCACAAGCTGGGCCAATTATAGAGCCCATTACACCCTGGGCACATTGGCTGGATAAAGGACAGACAGCTGGCCCACTGGGGCCAACTGCAGTGTACCTTTCGAATTTATGACCTAAGAACCATAGAGCACAGTGCCCATCTCCTCTCTGTGGTGGAGACTAGCAGCTCAGAGCTCATCAAGATGGTGTTTCCTGCTGTGGGGAAGAAGCTGGCCTACAGTAGAAGGAATGATACCAACACCCAGAGATGTGGTATGACAGATGTGGTCCCAGATATTCTCAAGGAACAGCCACACCTCGACCTTCCTACAGTCATATTAGGCTTCCAGATACATTTTACTTTGAGTCTCGAGTTTATACTGGGTTTTGACATTTTCAACAAAAAACAAAACAACCACCACCCACTGATTGTTATACCCATTGTACATTTTGGTTTTCCAAAAGAAAATTTTTTTCCTGATTATAAAAATGAGACTCATAAAAAGTCAAACAATACTGAAATGCACAATATATTTTAAAAATTAGTGTAATTCCACCATCCAGACATAACCACTGTCTTTTCATATTCTGGAAAGTATTTCTTTCTTATGAAATACAGATAATTTTATGACTAAAATTTTATAACATACCATTTCACCTAAAAATATGTTTTTGTTATTTTTATAGAATAATACTTCTAAATCTACATTTTAAAAATGGGTACATAGTATTTTATTACATTAAATCACCTTAATGTACCCTGTCCCTTTTGTTGGACATGTAGGTTATTTCAAAAACTTCACTATTATAAAGAACACAACAATGAACATCTTTGTAAGTACAGTTTGGAGCACTTGATTACCTCTTTAGGGTACATTTCTCACTTCTCAAATTCTAATACTATAACTTGTTTTATGGGATTCAACAAGTTTTGGCAACTCTTCCTGTGACCTGTCCTATCAGTTTCATATATGTCCTCTTGATTCACTCCTCATTCATTCACAACGTCAACAAACACTTACTGAGTGTATATTATGTGCCAGTCATTGTGCTAGATTTGGGGGAAACGTGGATAAATTTTGGGTTTTATCCTTAAGGAGGAAGGAGACACTAGCATCTATTTAAATCTGACCCTGTGCCAAACACTGTACAGGATCCTTTATCTCATTTATTCTTCATTTTAAAAAACAAAACAACAACCCTGTGCAGCAGTATTATCTCTTTTATATAAATGAGGAAAAGGAAGGTCAGAAGAGTTGAGTAGCTAGTCCAAGATTCTACAGTTACTAAGTCCAAAGCTGGAATTCTAATCCAGGTCTGTCTGATTTCTTTCTGTCACACGTAGTTTCAGGAGAGAGATGTGAAAACAAATGACAAAAGCAAGCTGTAAGGGCTTTGTAAAATTTGAACAAATGGATGTATTTAGGTCCATCAACCGTGATGACAGCAGTCAGGCCTTAGGCAAATCTTGCAGGAGGCTTTTTATAGGCCAGGTTAAAGGGTAGAAACCCAACCTTAAATGATTTGCCCAACTCTACACAGCTCCAGAAGGCCCTTGGTAAGCCAGAATATTTGCCAAGTGGGACGTTGGGGAGAAGTAGGAGGCTGTTTCTAAACAGATCCTGTTTAGAGAAGCTGAAACCAGCAGGTGTAATGCAGTGTTCCTGGAAAGATCAGAACAGCAGTGAGAGAGCAGACAGTCGTATGAAAGAAGAGCTCGGAGAAAAAGGCAAACTGTTGGGAGGTCTTAGGGTTCAGACACCCTGAGTGGCCTCACCCTCTGACTAGGTGATTCCCCAGCAACCCTCGGGATAAGCATGCATTTCACTGGAGGCTGGGCATGGAGGAGCCCAGAAGCATTGCTTACCAGGCATGAGGCTGCAATAGCTGATTAAGCTTGGACAGTCTGTGACTCAGAGTCTGCTGAGGGCTTTAGATTTGTCTGGACAAGGCCCACAAAGCTGACCAGGCAGCACCCCATGATGTGCAGCTAGGAAGTACTTCCCCAGTTGACAGGCTTCAGCTCTTTCTCTCCCTCCCTAAGACCTAAAGTGCCAAGCATGCGCATGTGGGGAGTTTGCCTCTGGAGCCGTTATCTCCATCCCTCGGTTCCTTGTATTTGTTCCACGTGGACTCCTTGTCCTGAGGCTGAGACCCCACTGGAAGGATCATGGCAGAGTGCAGTGAATTTCCAACCTATATCAAACCCCCTTTTTACACACAAAATCTTGAATGGAACACCAACAGATAAAGCAAACAAAACTGGAGCTGCTCCCATCTGAGTGGGGACTGGGGATGCCAGGATCCCCTTCCTGTCCCAGAATGCTCTGTTGGGTACACAGTTTAAAAACCACTGCCATAGCTGCAAGACCCCTGAATTTAAAGTTAGAACACACAGGTTCTAACCCAGGCTCTGCCATGTAGAAAGAGTGTGGCTTTCAAGAAGTCAATTAATCTCTCTTAGACTCCATTTTTTTCATCTGTGAAATGAAGATAGTAATTCTTGTCCACTTCAGAGGTTGCTGTGAGCATCAGGTACAACCACATGGGTAAAAGCAGCTGTAAAATACCATAGAAGTGTGACATTTTCCTTTCCTTGACTTCACACAAGCATGGCCCATGACTGGTCCACATCCTTGGATAGGGGATGAAGCCACACCACTTGGGACCCAAACAATGTGATTTACTCACTTTTATGGTTTCCAAAGAGAAACAGTCATTTCAAAGGCATATTTCTTAGGTTTTCCTCCCCTCCATGCTGTTATTCTTGGATTGCCCTCTTCACTTTTCTCTGACAGACAGATAGACAGACCCACTTCTGTGCCTCAGTCCCCACTCCAGGAAACCCAAACCTGCTGCCCTCAGGAGCTCTCTTCTGCAGTCTTCCATAGCAGGTGCTCCATGAGTGCCAGCTGATTTTGTCGCTCGGATTTATGACTTTCTGGGAAATCCCTTTTAGCAGGGAACAACCAGGCCGTCTCCTCTCCCCCTCTAAGCGTACCCCAGGTCCATACAAAGCAAAAACGCCGAGTCTCTTCTCTGACTTGTGCTAGAGAAACCGTTGTGTCTGGCGGTTCTTCCGTTGCTTAGTACTGTCTGTGGCAGCACTGCATGTGGCGAAAGGCAGTCTGCAGTGGTGATAACACACCCACTCCAGGCCCTCCCACCAGCAAAGCCAGAGATCGCAGGAAGGAGGGTGGTGGTGGTGGGAACAGTGGCTTATCGGTGGGGTTCATCAGAGGGGACCATGTCAACTCCTCAGTCACGGGCTGACTTAAATTGTGGGCTTGGTTTGGAGGGTGGTTTAGTGAATGATGGTGCCCATGCTGTTCTCGGCTGCTCCCCAGCTGCCCACACGGCTAGGGCTCTCCTTCTATTGTGTGGTACTCAAGGTGGGTGACCTGAGTTGTAACTCCACGTTCCCAGATAGTCACCAGCTAAATATCAAAGGTATATTAAATTGGAGAGACTTTGTTTTCTGGGGAGGATCTCAGCCAGTGGTGTGAATTCTATTGGTAGAGTGATTTCAGGCCAACCCCTTAAGAGAGAGCAAGCTGGTTCTCCTAAAGCGCCAGTGGCTTGGATGGCCCATTATGGGCAGGGTAGAAACTGGATTTCAAATGGGGGAGATAATTCTACCCCACATCCCATAGATGAATAGAGTTTAATTTAGCAGCTACTCAGAAGAGATTTACTTCCTCCTTTGGCACCTGTTTTGACATTTCCTATAGTTTCACAGCCCACTTGACTTTAGTGGAGCCACAGAGACTCTTTCTGGAACTGCATAGCCCATCTTTGCATTTTCCTTTTTTCTTCTTTATCAGTAAAATCTTGGCACCTCATTTTATTTTTTTTAAATTTTTCTTTCTTTTCTTTATTGATGTATAGTTGATGTACAACATTATATGTTACAGGTGTACAATATAGCAATTCACATTTTTTAAAGTTTATACTTGACTTACAGTTATTCTAGAATATTGGCTATATTCCCAGCATTGTATGGTATATCCTTGTAGCTTATTTTATACATAATAGTTTGTGTCTCTTAATCCCCTACCTCAATCTTGCCCCTCCCCCCTTCCCTCTCCCCACTGGTAACCACTAGTTTGTTCTCTGTATCTGTGAGTCTGCTTTTTTGTCATATTCACTAGTCTGTCATATTTTCTAGACTCCACGTGTAAGTGATAACATACAGTATTTGTCTGTCTCTGTCTTACTTATTTCCCTAAGCATCACATTTACTTTTGAGTGATATAGTCCAGTGAAGAGGAAGGATAAATAAGGTGAAAGAAGTGAGGTCACTAGCAGAGAATTCTAGGCCTGAGAGTCCTGGCAGCAAGATCTGCTCTTCTTGCCAGAGGGGCCCTTGAGGCCTTCAGTGTTTGGCCTCTTCCCACTACTCAGATCTGTTCCTTGATGGTCCTCTAATATGTGGTCATCCCTCAGGGCCAGGTTTCAGGACTTTGGTGTTCTCCCAGAGGATGACGGAGGAAGAGACATTTCTTTGCCTCTTCCACTCTGTCTCCTCCCACAGCCCATCCCTGTGTGTGTCTTTCCGTGGTGCCAATGAGACATCACACATACTCCCAGCAGCTACGACCCCAGCCGTCTACACAGGTGGGGCTTCCTGCCATTCAGCCTGCAGGCTGGCTGTGAGTGTGGTGTCAGCTGGTGGCCTGGGTCCCAGCAGACCATCCTGACTTTGAGCTCACCAGCTTTCAAGCTGAAGACCAGAGAACTCATCGGTGAATGAGTGTAAAATGTGTTTTGTGCCTACACCCAACATTTAACTCCTCACACCACAAAGGTATCAGGGAGTGGATGGGATAATTGACATCTCAATTGGTTAATTGGTTTTAAATTCCTTCCCCACCAGACCTTTTGCCAGAGCTTTTCATTTTTCCATTTTTCTCCTTTCATTTTCTCTGTCTAAGCTCTACGTAGGGAGCTAATCAACCATGACAAGAACAAAATGCCAGCAGCCAGAGGAAGGGGAAAATAGGAGCCGGGATGCTCTGCACGCTGAACCGTGGGTTCTTGACCTGATCGTATCCCATCTCACAGAGGCAAGTGGGCTCACCATCCTTCTCCCTGCTTATAACTCAGGGCACAGACCTCCTCCATGAGGCCCCTACCCCCATGGGGTCCAGCTGCCAGGACAGAAGTGCAGGAAGTGTGGTTTTGCTTCTGGGGTGGGAGGGGAGGAAGGAGCTGGCTGTTGCCCAGGGAATAAGAAGGCCTGGGTGAGTCTAGGATGTTCTCAGCCTCAGGACTGGCCGGTGAGCACTGAGACATGCACATCCCCACAGGTGCAGGATGTAGAACAGAAGTGGCCCTGGGTGAGGCTGACAGGGCAGCTGGTGACCCACTTTGCATATGCTCATGGGAGGCTAAAATTAGGTTCTGGCTTACACCAGGTGCATGGACCACATTTAGCTCTTCTCACCACTGAGCTGGGGGCTTGCTATGCTTTGGCTACGACGGAGTCTGGCTTGCCCTTTCAGAGTCATACATTGGGCTCCGGGTCATCACTGTGTTGGGGTAAAGTCAGGGGAAAATCACAACTACTCCTTCCCTTTCCCCCAAGTCTGGACATAATAGATTTAAAATCTGGCTGAAATGGACAGAAGGATTGTCAAGTCTTGCCTAGTCATCCCTATGCCATCACGTCCTTCCCTCTTTTCACTCTACTCCAAACCTAAAACGTCAAGATCCCACGAGAGAGGCCTCAGCCTGGCATTGCTCATGGACTTTACCTGACCCCTTGCCACTAACCTGTCTCCTACAACATTACTTGCTGTGCTCGTCACTCTTCTGACCTCTGACTCCATGACGGGCCTTCCTTTCTGTGGTCCAGCCTCTTTCCCTTACCCCCAGTGCTCAGCTTCTCTGGCCTTCAGTTTTGTTTCTTTCCTTAACTATGGTTTGCATTTCTTTTGCAGTGAGCCACCTTGAGCCATGCAGGTGTGGGTCCAGCTGTGCAGGACCCAGAAGGAGGGCACCTGGAGGAGGGGGAGGGGTGTCAACCAAAGAGCCCATGGGGAGAGGAGGTCTGTGGGCTGTGTGCCAAGTGGAGATGTCTGTGCCCCTCGGTTTCGTCAGCGACCCCTGGCAGCTCTGGCCTCCTCTCAGCTGTGGGATCTGAGCAGACCCCTAAAGTACCAGCCAGGAAACAAGGGCCCTGTTTGCCACACCACAGGAGCATCCATGTTTTGCTAAAGGCATGGTGCCTCCACTGTATTTTTGAAAGACTGCACGTTAGAGGAATTGTTTTTTCTTTTTAAAAAGGGATGGGGATGGGGAGGAAAGGGTGGTGGTTTTAGGCAGGATGTGAGGCATCCAGTCAGCTGCTTTACATCAGAGGTTGTCAGGGCTGGATGAAGTCCTGTCCACAGCGGTCTCTGTGACCCTGGGAGAGTGCGCTGGGGAGGAGGCCAGACAGGGTAGAGACGGAGGAGTGCTCAGAAGCCCTGCCCATCTCTACCTTGGGCAGCCTGCCAGGCCCGGTGAGTGACAGCACATCCACTTGTTTGGTTCCGGAGACCAAGGGCTGTTCCCTTGTCAGGAGAAAGCTGTAGATTTGAATGCTTTCAAAATTAAGAGGCTGGTTGTGACTGGACACTGGTCACTAGAACAACAGATGGACAAGAAGAGGGACTGAAGAGGATGGGCACAGTGTTCAGGAACCCGTCACCCATAATTCCAGCTGGCCTGTCTTTTAAAAACATGGTCTTGGGGCTTCCCTGGTGGCGCAGTGGTTGAGAAGCTGCCTGCTAATGCAGGGGACACGGGTTCGAGACCTGGTCTGGGAGGATCCCACATGCCGCGGAGCAACTGGACCCATGAGCCACAACTACTGAGCCTGCGCGTCTGGAGCCTGTGCTCCGCAACAAGAGAGGCCGCCATAGTGAGAGGCCCGCACACCGTGATGAAGAGTAGCTCCCGCTTGCCACAACTAGAGAAAGCCCTCGCACAGAAATGAAGACGCAACACAGCAAAAATAAATAAATTAATTAATAAACTCCTACCCCCAACATCTAAAAAAATAAAATAAAAACATGGTCTTTTTCCCTAGCTTGCTGACAGTGTGACCACCACAGAGCCAGCCACCGTGCTGAGCACGCTGGGGGGTGCACCAGTGACCGCAAAAGACACAGAAGTCTCTATTCCCAAGGTTTTAAATATTTGAGGGGTGAGGTGAGATAAGACCCAGGAACAGCCAGAAGATTCTGTATGAACAAATATAAGAATTACGCAGGGATAGATAGCCACGGGGCATACGTCCCCCAGCAGCCGTTACAGCCATGTAGACAAACACAAATACTGGGACCCTGAGATCAATCTTGGAGATTGATCCAGATTCCTCAGATCTGTTGGAAGCTCTCAAATATTATTTCCAGTGGTTTATTCTGGAAGAGATGTTGGCTCCTCTGGGAATCACTTTGGAGCACAGTCCCTCTAGAGACCAGCTATAAACATCAGGGATCAGGTCCCTGCAAAGCAAGATCACTCTATGTAGGTGGTGGACCAGGACCCGAAAGAAGAGGACCAGGAGTAAGGTTGCCTCAACAACAGTAAAAAGGCTGACCCCCTCCAAACCTCCACTCTTAAATCAAGCCAGTCATGCAACTGACCTCACACCTGAGGCACTGTTTTGCTTGCTTATCTTTTTCTCCTGTGTGGAAGGAAACAGTTGCCAGGAAAGGTAAGTTATAAAAGAAAACTACTGCCTTATCCTGATAAACTGGGAACAAACACAGAGCAGTAAAAGCTCTAGGGAGCAGAACCAGGGGTTCTCACCCTGGGCACCACTGGCATTATGGCCTGGAGAGTTCTTTGTTATGGAGGGCTGTCCTGTGCTTTGTAGGATGTTTAGCAGCATCCCTTGCCTCTGCTGACTAGGACCTGCCTCTAGCTGTGACAACCAAAAAGGTCTCCTGACATTGTCAAATGTCCCCTGGAAGCAAAATCACCTGCAGTAGAGAGTCACGACTAGAGATGAGGGTGTTGGGCTTCCAGGCTGCACCAGGGACACACCCTCCCACTTGCTTTGGAAAGGGCTTGACTTCCAAAATGGAAACAGAATCAGTGAAGGTCATGGGGTTCAGCGTGGCTCAAATTCCAATGACATGTGGTGCTTTCTCAAGAAAAAAAAATGTTTGAGGATTTCCAGTGTTGATGTAAATTACTGTTATAAGATCGTTAGTTAAATATGTACAAGCATGAAACTGGGCATGCATCCCACAGGCTTGTAACTTCTACAACTATAAAATCAAAAGAGCGTCATGATTTTGACAACCAGACGGCAGACCAATAAATCTTAAGTTAACAGCATTACTTTAACAAGACAGATGGCGTGATTTTGCGGAGTAAATTGCCCCTCACTTTGTCACTGGGTACCGAGTCACTTTTGGGGTTAGGCATTGTCCCCTAACTCACATCTCATACAACATGGTCTCTTCAAACTCCTGTGAAAACACTGGTTGTGAGCCTTCCGTGAGGTCACTTGGCAAACGCAGACTCTACTCTTGAGGGTCCCCTATGCTTTCACCTTAGTGGCCTGAGACAATTGAAACAGCACATCAGGACCCCAACGTAATCATAATCACAGAGTGATCCTGGCACTGTCAGCTCTAAAGTGGACACACAGAGGACCCAGATGATGTGCATGTTCTTTAGATTCTCATCAAAACGGTAAGAATTTCTTATTTAAAAAAAATTAAAGTTCCCACAGAGAACTCTCAAGAATACACCAGAGACTTTCGAGGAGTTCTAATTGGGTCTGATCCTCTTTACAGATGAGGATCGAGGCCCAAAGAACTGCCCAGGGAAACGGCTGCTGAGGGTCAGGGATTGCTGGAAAAGGGCTCTTCCTCTCCTCGGGCTGTCTTTCCAGCACTACATTGTAGAATTCTCATGTGAAACTACACATATGATTTCGCTTATTGTTTTAAATGTTCATTCAACTAAACATGTTTATTTTTTAAAGGAACTAAATTGAACTAGGGAGTTTCTTTTTTCAAATCTCAATCTTTTAGTATTTAATAGTTTGTGTACGTGTGTGCAGGTGTGTGTGAAGTATAACATACATACACAAAAGTGCATTAAAAATTAATATCCAGTTTAGTGAATAACTGTAAAGTGAAAACCCATGAAACTACAGCCAGGTCAAGAAATACGACATTTCCAGTGCCCAGAAGTCCCAAGTATTCTTTGCTATCACAATCCTTCCTTTCCTCTAAAAGTAACCGCCATCCTAACCTTTCTTATAATGATTTCCTTGCTTTTCTTTATAGTTTTACCCTCTCTCTATGCATCCCTCAACAACAGACTGAGTTTTGCCTGTTTGTTTATGAGCTTTCTACCAAATGTGTCTTGCTTCTTTTGCTCAACATTCTGTCTGTGATATTCATCCCTGCTATTGCAAGTGGCTCTAGTTCTCACGTATCTTTTCTATGTTGGGCAGACATTTGGGTGGTCTCCAGGTTGGGGCTATTAGGAACAATGTTCCTCTAGACATTCTTGTATATACTCTGGTGCACAGGATACATATATACATCTACCTCCAGGGCATTTTCCCACAGTGCATTTCTTCACTTGTAAACAGGTTGTGTGAATCTTCAACCTCAGTAGACAATGGTGACTATTTTCCAAAATCGTTGCTTCAATCGAAAGTTCCACTATCGGTAGATCCCATTATTCTCTGTCCCCATTAGCGCTTATTATTGTCAAACTTTAAAATTTTACTGTCAGGTGGGTGTATAGGGGTATCTCATTATGGGTTTAATCTCCATTTCCCTGATTACTAAAAAAAAATAAGGCACCTCTTGCTGCAGTTATTGGCAATGTGAATTTCCTTCTACGTGATGAGCCTGTTCAAATCTTTTGCCATCTTTATTGTCAAATTTAAAATTTTTTTAAATAAATTTTTTATCTTCATCAAAATTTTGCTTGACATAAAAGTATGTCCATGTTCCAAGGTACCTCTGCTTACCTGAGGACTATATACAGTTCAAGGCAAAATGTCTTAAGTTCTATAAGCTTGGAAGTGATTGATTTTTGTATTTCAAATCATTGAAAAGATAACAATAGAGGTTCACAGAAAGATACCTATCCAGATCTATTTTTCTTGTCTCCATTTTCCAAATCTAACATCCTTTCATTGAATTTTGCTCCCTCTGTTTCCCTATATTTTCATAGAGAACAAACATACCCTTATATATCACAGTCCTTTGTTAAAATCACCAACTACAGACAAGGTCATTTATTATTCTATTCTGTATCTCTCAGTGCCATGTGTTGTATGCATTGCTACAAGTTAGCTAAATGTCAGTAATGAAGTGGTGCCTCGATTATGTATATGACAATGCAGCTGAGATATTATTAAGTAAAATACGTATATATGGCTCTAACAGTTATGCATATCTTAAAAAAAAAAAAACAGCTCACCCAAGCCTGAGCTCTAGCTTTTGCTCACCTTATCTCCTTTAGACATTTGGGTATGAGCTCATTGGCAAACAGTGAAGCCCATATAATCTATCATTAAATAAATTATTCAGTAATCTGTGATGCTCTTGTAACATGAGAATCCCCTATTAAAAAAATAAATAGCTGCACTGCCTACGGAGGCATGTGCCTACTATATATAGTCTTTATAGAAGTTGCTTTGCTAGTGAACCAAATTAGGCCTCCCTGGTAATCTACAGAATTGATGTTTGTTGCAGGGTTTTATATTAAGCCATTCATTACATACTTATGTGTGGGTGTGTGATGCATACACACACCCAGAGGACCAACAGAGAAAACCCAAGCAGGTGTGAGTTATTTGCTAGAGCTGTCTCATTTTCCCCCTTAACACATTAGACACTGAAATAAGGACAAAATGACTACAGGTCATCTGTAGATTCAATGATATGCATTTCTGGCTGTATCCAAGCAACTGGGTCTCTATTTTTTTCAAAGTGAACATTCAAGTTGTCTGCTAAAAACATCGATTTTCCTCCCAGACAAATAAAAACTTGGACACGGAGTTTCCCCTCTTACCTTTCATTTTTCCCCAGGGGCGAGTATGATGGCCAGAAAGCTGGGGTGGGACCTGGGCTACATGGAATTGCAGAATCGAGGTGGAAGCTCACAGATCAGAACTGGGCAGGGAGGCTGAATGAATTCTCATTCTGGAAGGTCTGGAAGAGATATAGTCAGATGTCTATTTTTCATAGTTTAATTTTTTGATTAGAAAAATATTTTATGAATATAGAAACATAATTGGTACTTGGACAAAGCAATTCCCTTTATAATAGGCCCATGAAGGTGAGAATAGCCCATTAACTACATTATTCATGCAGTATATGTCATGTTAACTTTTGAGTTGACAATTACTGAAGATTTTTCAACATTGTGCATCAAGTCATCTATCAAAAGCAGACAGTGATAGAATTCTAAGCATATTGTAAAAAAGTGTGGATTGACAAGTGAAATGGAATTACGTGAATACTAGCAGAAATTTGGTGGAAAATTTGAATTTTTCCAACACTCCACACAGTTGTTTAATAGTAAAGAAGCTTCTGACAAATAATACACAAGACAGAGAAAGACAAATACAGTATGACATCACTTATATGTGGAATCTAAAAAACTACAACAAACTAGTGAATATAACAAAAAAGAAGCAGACTCACAGATACAGAGAACAAACTAGTGGTTACCAGTGGGGAGAAGGAAGTGGGGAGGGGCAAGGTAGGGGTAGGGGATTAAGAGGTACAAACTACTATGTATAAAATAAATAAGCTACAAGGATATACTGTACAACATGGAATATAGCCAATATTCTATAACTATAAATGGAGTATAACCTTTAAAAATTGCAAATCATTGTATTGTATACCTGTAACTTATATAATACTGTACAGCAACTATAGTTCAATTAAAAAAAAGAAGTAAGAAAATAAAATAATGTATTAGGAAAAAAACAATACACGAAAGCTGCACAAATCAGTTTACAATTAAAAGTTGAAATATAAAGATAGATTTAAAAACTTAAATTACCACAATGAGATTTCACTACACACCCATCAGAATGACTAATATAAGAAGTACTGTAGTGACAATATTAACAAAACTAAACATGCAACTACCACATGAACCAGCAACTGCACTCTTGGGCAATTATCCCAGAGAATAAAAACTTATGTTTTATCTTTACAGAAAAACCTGTATATGAGTATTCATAGCAGCTTTATTCATAATAGCTTCAAACTGAAAACAACCCAGATGTCCTTCAGTGGGTAAATGGTTAAATTAACTATGGTACATCCATACCTTGGAATACAACCCAGCATAAAAAGGAACAACTTATTAATATATGCAAAAATTTGGATGGATCTCAAGGGAATTAGGTTGAGTCAAAAAAGCCAGTCCCAAATGGTTACATAGGTTATGATTCATTTATATAACATTCTTAAAACAACAAAAATATAGCAATAGAGAACAGGTTGCCAGGGGTTAGGGCTGGGGGGTGGAGGAGGGAGCAAGAAGAAGATGTGGGGGGTTAGATGTGGGGGGCAACACAAGAGATAGTGATTGATAAACAAACCTCCACGTGTGATAAAACAGCAAAGAACTCACTCACTCACACACACACACACACACACACACACACACACACACACGATGAAGGAAACATGAATAAGATCTGGGGATTAGACCAATGTCAATATCCTGACTCTGATATTGTACCATAGTTTTGCAAGATATTACTACTGGGGAAAACTGGGCAAAGAGCTCATGGTATCTACCTGTGTTATTTGTTACCACAGCATGTGAATCTACCTCAAAATAAAGTGTTCAATTAAATTTTTAAAATTAAAATGCAATCTGGTATTCTCACAATAGGCATATGTTAACCTTGTTGCAGACAGAAAGAATTCAGATGTGCAGCTATAGAAAGACCAGTGGGGAGGCGCCAAAGCCTGGAAAAAGTTAAAAGTGGAGGACAAAAGCAGAGGCTGGGGTTATTCCTGCACGTGTGTGTGTGTGTGTGTGTGTGTGTGTGTGTGTGTGTGTCAAGGGAAGGTATCAGCAGAGGTTATTTTTAGGGTTCCAGGGCAGGGTGAAGAGGGAGCTCTTAGAAATAGGGATCTGCTGCATGCCAGTGAGGAAGCTTCCAGAAGCAAAGGAGGGGGACAGATGGCAGCTCCCAATGGGGCCCAAGTTCCAACCATGAGTTTTCTAACTTCAGTAATTCAAACATACACCATTAGATAGAGCTAAAATTACTCCAGCTGCTGGAACCCAATCTTTTCTCCGTGTGTGTGTGTGTGTGTGTGTGTGTGTGTGCGCGCGCGCGTATGTATGTGATGGATTCAAACCACAGTGGATTATCTTTGGGTGGCTGTGTGTTAGTCACCACAGCTTCAATTGTGTTTCTGTTTGGTTATCAAACTGCAATTCCATTGATACCCTCTCCATGAGTGTATTCTCTGTGAGCAACATGAAAAGGAGCTTGGGTTGAATTGAAAACTTGTCCTGAATTTACAATTATAATATGACCTTCCTTATTCAGGCCTCAATTAACTCAGCTTTAGGATAAACCACAGTGAAGAAAGAGTTGAAAAAGAAAGAAAAGAAATGGGGTGAGTCAAGGCAGGCACTGGAGTCTGTTCTCTTAGAACTTGGGTGAGCTCAGTGGAACCTTAAGACCTGGGCTTACTCTGGGCCTCACCCCATCCCAGAGCCAGATGTGAGTGGAAGGGACTGATAACAACCTACTGACTGGTTAGAGTGGGGCTAGGAATCTAGGAGATTAGTGAGAAAAACAAAATAAACTTAGTACTTAGCATTCTGTTCAAGATTGCAAACTTCAATACTGATTTCTTAATAGCATTTCACAACCTGTACCTTACTGGTTCTTTATTCCCACTTCAGAAAGCAAGCAGGTCCTACAGCATATGTTTCTTAATAGCTCTAGTTCTGATTATCTGTCATCTTGGTTCATTTGCTATCCTTCAAGTGCTCATTGTTGTCCTGTGTTTAAAAGACACTTGATGTACTTTATTTAGATATCTTAATAAACCTCTATCAGGAATTTTCAGGTTGAACAGTGAGGTTTATATTTTTCACTCTCCTGATGGCCCACCAGAGTAAAACAGATGGCTTGGGGCAAATACGGAAAAAAGATGAGTTTTGGGGCCAGAAAGACCTGCACTTGCAAATTCTGTGACCTCATCAAGTTATTTAACTTCTCTGAATCTGTATGGCAAAACAGTTAAAAGTACAGGCTTTAGGAAGATGTGGTACATATATACAATAGAATATTACTCAGCCATTAAAAAGAATGAAATAATGCCATTTGCAGCAACACTGATGAACATAGAGATTGTCATACTGAGTGAAGTAAGTCAGACAGAGAAAGACAAATATCGTATGATATTGCTTATGTGTGGAATCTAAAAAAAATTATAGAAATGAACTAATTTACAATACAGAAACAGACTCACAGACTTAGAGAACGAACTTATGGTTTCTGGGGGAAGGGTGGGGGGAAGGGATAGTTAGAAGGTTTGGGACTGACATGTACACACTGCTATATTTAAAATGGATAACCAACAAGGACCTATTGTATAGCACAGGGAACTCTGCTCAATATTATATAACTACCTAAATGGGAAGAGAATTTGAAAAAGAATAGATACATGTATATGTATAACTGAAGCACTTTGTTGTACACTGGAAACGAACACAATATTGTTAACCAACTATGATCCAATATAAAATAAAAAGTTAAAAAAATTTTTTTTAAAAAAACAGAAAAAAAAAAGTATGATATGCACCAAGGGGAGAGAAATTTTGTGAATTTTGTATATTTCACCCAGAAAAGAACAGCAATGCATTGTTATTATATCAATGGGATTCAATTATATAAAATAAAATGTGCTCTATAAACATAAAAAAAAAGTACAGGCTTTAGGATCAGACCACCTGATTTGAATCCTAGCACCACTACATACTGCCTGGGTGTCCTTGAATAAATTACTGAACTTCTTTAAATCTTAGTTTCTTTACCTGTCAAATACATGTCACAGCTAGTTTCCCTCCTTCCTTGGTAATAAACTCTTGGTTTTTAGCTGCACACATGGCCTTCTAAATAGAGACCATATTTTTCAACCTCCCATGTAGCTAGGTGTGGCTATGTGACTACCTTCTAAAATATCATGTGCAATTTCTGGGAAACATACTTAAAGGAAGGGCGTGTGCTCTTCTTCATCTCTTCCTTCTTCTTATCTCCTGGAATGCAGATATGATTGCTGGAGCTAAGCAGTTTTCTTAGACCATGAAAATGAGGGCCAATGGAGGGTTGTCTGGAACCAGGGCCCAGAGGTCCATGGGGCCCAATCCTGGGCTATGAAAAGAGCTCAGCACTGCCAGCTCTGACCTGGAGCACCATGCCAAGCTTCCCCCCTAGTCAGCTGGAGGATCCGGAGCCCACCAAGGCGGAGCACAAATGCGGAGAAAGTTCTCGCCATAATAACGGCATGGAAAGAAGAAAGGAGAGTATCAGATGGCAGAGGAAAGATTCCAGTTGACCCGATTCTCTACACAGAAAATGGTGAAGGCAACCCCCGACCAAAAGAAAACAAAACAAAACTCAGGAAACTCAGTTCAATTGCAGGGTACAAACTTCATTGATGCTACAGAAATTGGTTGCCATTCTGTACACTCACAACAAACTATCCGAATGAGAAAGGAAGAAGACAACCCCGTGGACAATGACGGTAACAACACAAAGAAAATACCTAGGAGTCCATCTAACGCATGACCTACAAGACTCGAAACTCTGAAAATGGGATGAGAGACATATCGATGAAAGAAAATGAAGACGATACACACCCAACATGGAAAGACAGGTGATGCTCATAGGTCAGAAGAGTCTGTCTTGTGCAAATGATTCCATGCCCCTGAGGCAATCCATAGAGTGGATGCCATTCCTCTCAAAATACCCACAGACCTTCTCAGACAAGTATAACCAAGAATTCCGAAATGTGTCTGGAAACACAAAAGAACCTAGAGTGTCCATATGCTCTTCAGAAAGAAGTGCAGATTTCAGACGTCCCACGCTGCCTGATTTCCAACTAGACTGCAAACCTACCATCATCAAGACAGCATGGTATTGGCACACAAGACATCCACATAGACCCAAGGAAGAGAACGGAGAGCCCAGAGAGAAAGCCACGCTTGTGTGGTCAATTCGTCTCTGACAAAGGAGGTGAGAAGGTCCCATGGGGACAAGATAGCTTGTGCAATGAATGGTGCTGGGGAAACTGGACTGCTCCATGCACAAGCATCACACTGGATTCCTTTCTCATACCACCTACAACTAGAACCTGACACTAAATCGACTACTGCAACATAAAACCTAAAGCCAGGCCAGGCCTAGAAGAAACCCATAGGCAGTACGTTCTTGGACCTCAGTCTTAGAAACATGTCTGTGGATCGGTCTCCTCGGGCAAGGGAAACAGAAGCACAATAAAGCCAGTTGGGGCTCCAGGTGACTGAAAAGGGTTTTCGATGACACAGGCAAAGTATCCGCACGACGAAAAGGCAGTGGAGTGAATGTGAGAGAACACTGATTTGCAAACGATGTAACTGAGATGGGGGATCATCTGGAAAACATACCGAGAAGTTGCACAATGCAAGCCTTCGAGACACAAAAACCCTAACCCGAAGCTTAACCCTAACAATGTATGTGTGTTTACATATGTGCACCTGTAGGTATTCTATACATAATATACCTAGATTATATATAGTTAAAAAAAAAAAAAAAAAAAAAGAAAAGGAAAGAAAAGAAAATGAGGGCCATATTCTAGGGCTGGCAGAGTTGAAAGCTGAAAGAAGCTGCTGTCCCTGAACAGTTTGAACTTATTTTTAAATTTTAATGTGAGAGAATACAACCTGTGTATTTAAGCCACTGTTAAGTCAGGTTTTTGTCACATGTATATGAACCTAATCCTAACTGCTGTAATAAGGATCAAAATAGCTACCAAGGAACAAGAATGAAAAAGGACCTTCAAAAACTCTTTCCTCCATTAAAAACAATGAGAAAACTTGCCAAAATGGTCAGAATCAACTTTTTCCAAAACTCTGAAAATTAACAAAGGGTGTTTTGGTTAGCCTATTTATTCAATCCATAGGTATTTATTCAAGAAAAACCACTGGATCTCAGTAAGAACAGCAAACTTTGTGACATTTTAACATGACCCCTCTCCAGCTCCATGGTGACCTTGAAAACCAAAAGCTTCCAATCGTGGTGAAAACTAGAAACCTGCCAGCCACCGGAGAGGGCAAAACAGGATTGAAGCACCTTTAAAACCTCATTCCCAGAGAATGGTCATTATTTGAGTTGTCTGGTGATTTTCTGAAAAACCCCACTGGCAAGGCTATCTCTATTTGACCTACCTTGGAGCTCACTCAGTGTGAAAAGCCTTTTACTCTGATACGTTTTTTGACAACAATTAGAGGCAATTATTTAACTTTACGGCTGCCTAAAGCAATGGATAACAGTTGGGGCAAACAATAAGCTAAGCAAAAAGTTTAAAAGGAAAAACTGTGGAATGAAATGTTTATAGGAGCTTTGAAAAACCCTGACACATTCTTGGGAATCTACAAGGTCATGTGCATATGTTGGGCTGTGCACATGTTCAGCAAATACCTGAGAAGGCCCTAAAGTCTCACCTCTGGCTGACCTTGAAGCTCTGAAAAAGGAGGAAGTAAAGGCTAAGACAGAGTTGTCAACTGCCTGGCTTAGTATTGAAGGTGTGCTTCAACATTCACACAGAGTCCTCAGCAAAGACTGGGAGACTTATTAGTTCTAGGCATTTAAAGAAATCTCTGTGCAATCATTAGCTGACCACTAAGCTAATTAAGCAGAGACTTCAGTGGCCAACCTAACAAAGAAAACAGACTTAGTTCAGAAAAGCCACTAAACAAACAAACAACACCAAACAGCAGCAGCAAAACAAACCTGGGAAGGGTGGAAAATCTGATTTCCAGTGTTGTCACATTATATTATTTAAAATATCTAGTGTTCAACAAAATATTACCAGACAAGTAAATAAGCAAGAAAGTACAGTCCATACACAGGAAAAAGCAATCAATAGAAACTGTCCCTGAAGAAGTCCAGATATTGGATTTACTAGATGAAGACCTTAAATCAGTTATTTTAAATATATTCAAAGAACTAAAAGAAGTCATGTCTAAAGAACTAAAGTATAAGAATTATATATCACCAGACACAAAATATTAATAAAGAGATAGAAATTTCATATACATACATACAAAGAACCAAATAGAAATTCTGATGTTGAAATGGAAAATTCACAAGGGGAGCTCAAAAGCAATGTGTGCAGGCAAAAGAAAGAATTAGCAATCTTGAAGATAGGTCAATTGCAATTATCCAGTCTCAGGAACAGAAAGAAAAAGAATGAAGAAAAACGGATAGAACCTCAAAGACATGTGTGGGACACCATTAAGTGTACCAACATATGCATAATTGGAGTTTCAGAAGGAAAAGAGAAAGGGCAAAAGAACCTTTGAAGAAATAATGGCTGAAAACGCCCCAAATTTGATGAAAAACATCAATCTAGCCATTCAAGATGCTCAGCAAACTCCAAGTAATATAAACTCAAAATACCCACACCTGGACACATCAAAATCAAACTGTCAAAAGCCAAGGCAAAAAGAGAATCTTGAAAACAGCAAGAGAGAATCGACTCATCATATACAAAAGATCTTCAATGAAATTAACATTTACTCCAATTAAAAGGCAGATATTGGCAGAATGGATAAAAATAAACCAACATGATACAACTATATGCTTTCTGTAAGAGACACATTTTAGACACAAATAAGTTGAAAGTAAAACAATGGAAAGGATATACCATGTAAACAGTAACCAAAAGAGAGCTGGAGTAACTATACTGATATCAGATAAAACATTACACAAATTAATTATACTATGTTATACTAATATGTGACAAAATTGTTGTTAGAGAAAAAGAAGAAAATTTTATAATAATACAAGGGTTAATCTATCAAAAAGATAAAACAATTACAAACATATATGTACTTATCAACAGAGTCCCAAAGTACATGAAGCAAAAATGATAGAATTGAAAGGAGAAATAGATAATTCAACAATAATAGCTGGAAACTTCAAAACCTCACTTTCAATAATAAATACAAAAATGAGACAGAAGATCAACAAAATAGCAGGAGACTTGAACAGCAGCATAAACCAACTAGACTTAACAGATATCTATAGAATGCTCTACACAACAACAGCAAAATACACATTCTTCTAAAGTGCACATGGATCTTTCTCTAGGGTAGCCCACATGTTTGGCTATAAATAACTCTCAATAATATTAAAAGGGTTAAAATCATACAGAGTAAATTCTTCAACCTTAATGGAATGAAATTATAAACCAGTAACAGAAGGGAGTTTGGGAAATTCACAAATATGTAGAAATTACACAACATATTCCTAAATAACCAATGGATCAAAAGAAAAGATAAAAAGAGAGGGAGAGGGCTTCCCTGGTGGCGCAGTGGTTGAGCGTCTGCCTGCCGATGCAGGGGACACGGGTTCGTGCCCCGGTCCGGGAGGATCCCACATGCCGCAGAGCGGCTGGGCCCGTGAGCCATGGCCGCTGAGCCTGCGCGTCTGGAGCCTGTGCTCCGCAATGGGAGAGGCCACAGCACTGAGAGGCCCGCGTACCGCAAAAAAAAAAAAAAAAAGAGAGGGAGAGAGAGAAGGAAAGAAAGAAAGAAAAGAAAAAACAAGGGAAATAGAATAAAGATTCTGATATGAATGTAAATGAAAACACAACATACTAAATCTTATGGGCTACAACAAAGAACATGCATAGAAGGAAATTTGTAACTAAATATTTTAAAAGAAGAAAGATCCCAAATCAATACATAATCTTCCACCTTAAGAAACTTGAAAAACAGCAAATGAAACCCAAAACAAGCAGAAGGAAGAAAGCAATAAAGATGAAAGTGAAAATAAATAAAATATAGAGAAGAAAAAAATAGAAAAAAATTAACAAAACAAAAAGTTGGTTTTTTGAAAAGATTAAAAAATTGACAAAGCTTTAGCTACACTGATCAGGAAATAAGAGAGAAAGCTCAAATTATTAAAATCAGGGATGACAGGGATTACATTGACCTTACAGAAATTAAATAAAAATAAGGGAATACTATGTACAGTTGTATTCTAACAAATTAGATAACCTAGATGAATGGACAAATTCCTAGGAAGATACTATCAAAACTGACTCAAGAAGAAACAGAAAATCTGACTAGACCTATGACAGGAGATTGAATTGGTAATTAAATATCGCCCCCCCAACACACACACACACACACAAAAGCCCTGAACCACATGGCTTCACTGGTGAATTTTACCAAAAGTTTGTAGAAAAGTCAACACCAATCCTTCACAAACTCTTCCAAAATATAGAAGAGACAGGAACACTTCCTAACTCTTTCTATGAGGACAGTAGTACCTTGATACCAAAACCAAAGACATCACAGGAAAAAGAAAAACCAGGAAACTGAATCCAGCAATATATTAAAAGATTATATTAAATTGTTTTATAATATATATTAAATGACATAGTAAATGTAAAAGGCAAGCACATAGTAAGTACTCCAGCAATGTTCATTTCTTTTCTGTTTTCCCATGAATGAGTGTAAAAGAATCACCACTGTTCATCAATCTGGTTTCCCTCTTCTATGTATAATAATCCTCATTATTTGTGAGTTCCATATTTGCAAACTCACCTACTTACTAAAATTTATTTGTAATCCACAGATCAATACTCATGTTGCTTTCATGCTCATTCATGGACATGAGCAGAGTGGTAAAACATTTGAGTTGGCTGACACACATGTTCCCAGCTGAGGTAAAACAAGCTTTCTTGTTTCAGCTCTTATACTATAAACATGTATCCTTTGGGGGGGGTGGTTATTTAGTGATTTTTCCCCCCACATTTCTGTGCTTTTTGTTGGTGATTTCACTGTTGAAATGGTTCCCAAGTATAATGCTGAAGTGCTGTCTAGTGTTCTAAGGACATGAAGGCTGTGATATGCCTTATGGAGAAAACACATTGTATTAGTTAAGCTTCATTCAGGCATGAGTTATAGCGCTGTTGGCCATGAGTTAATGTTAATGAATCAACAATATATATTAAGTAAGGTGTCTTTAAATAGGTACTCTCATAAAACAACGTTATTATTGATCAGTTGATTAAAATGTTGTATCCAGAGGCTCATAGGGACTTAACCTTGTATTTCCCCTAGGAGCAATGGTTTAATATTTTCCATTTGCAATGACTTTATAGAACATTACTACCATAAATAACAAGAATCAAATGTTCATGTATCCTGCTGTAATAGATTCAAACACATGGCTACAATATTTTCAACTCCTTCCACCAAGAGACTATTTCCCCATACCTTGAATCTGGGCTGGCCTTTTACTGGCCTTGCTTGACCAATAGAATGTGGCAGAAGTTTTGTGCAAGTTCTGGAGCCTGGGTTCAAGAGACCTGGCAGCTTTTGCCTTTGTCCTCATGGACCACTGTCCTGAGACTATCATGTAAGGAAGTCAGCTGAGTCTACTGGAGGATGAGAAGCCACATGAAGACCTGAGGCACCCCAGCTAACAGCCAGCACGAAATGCCAGACACGTGAATGAGGACATCTAGGACTTTTCAGCCCAGCCGATCCAACCAAGTACAGCTGTACAAGTAAGCTCAGGCAAAACCAGCAAAGGAGTTGCCCATTCAACTCACAGAATCCCAAGAAATTATAAACAGTGTTATTGAAAGCATCAGTTTGCAGTGGGGTTTTTTTGTTTTGTTTTGTTTTGTTTTTTACAGGAGCCAATATCTGATACACCTGCCTGCTCAGAGTTCAGTGTGGCTATGGGACTTGCTTTTGCAAATTAAATATGACACATGTCATCTCCATTTATTTGCTCTTCCTTGCTTTTTCTCTGCTGTGGCAATCAGGGAAACATGCATTGATAAGGAAGAGCCTTAAGATCAAATGAAACACTAAGTCAACATGTGAGGATAGTTGCTCTGGATAACTGTTCAGACCTCAGATATGGTGTGAGCCATAAATAAACTTTTGTTGCATAAATCCTAAGATGTGAGGGCTGTTTGTTACTATAGCATATCTAACCTATCCTGATCAACACAGCTGACATAGCCGGACTGGAGATTTAAACAGACATTTTCTATACAAGGTATTTTTCCCACCCGCCCAAGAATTTCTAGACCCATTTAGAAAAAGGAATTTAGGCTGATAGTTTAATGCAAAGTTGGCTCTCTAGGATTAATTACAAATATTAATCAGTCTCTTTGAATCCATTCATTCCACATACATCTGTTGGCATCCTTACTGGTTAATTGTACAAAAGACATTCCTGAGCCACCCTGGTGCTAATGTAATAGCTCTTTGGAGAACAAAAAGGTGATCCTGAACCAGGTCAGTAGATACAGCATGCAGAGGAGAACAGAACACCGGTCAGCTGACCTTGCTGTCTTTGCTGAGCTGTGTCCCATTATCATAGTCAAGTTCACCTTACAGCTCAACTAGCTTGCAACAATTTTCTCATGTGTCAAATTAAATGAGAAGTAAAATGTGCCCTGAAATCTAAATGGCTGATAAAAACGATGGTCCTTAAAAATAGATGCAGTCATTTAAGACCTGGTTACCTTCCTTGTCTTTGATATGTTAATATACTACATAGGCATATATGTGAATATGGATAAATACTTGCATCTTTATTTTAAAAAAATACACAGCAAAACCTCTAGTTATCTCTATAGGTGGAGCCCTGCATAGGGGCAGACACTAGTTAGGTTTGCAAGTTGTAGCACTGCCATGGTCTGAATGTTTGTGCCCTCCTGAAATGCATATGTTAAATCCTAAAGCCCAGTGTGATGGTATTAGAAGGTGGGGCCTTTGGGGGGGTGATTAAGTTGGAAGGTCAAAGCCCTCATAATGGGATTAGTGCCCTTTTAATAAAAGAGGCCCCAGAGAGATAACCTAGCCCCTTCTGCCATGTGAGGATAGAAAGAGAAATCTGACCTGGAGGAGGGTCCTCACCCGACCATGCTGGCACCCTGATCTCAGGCTTCCAGCCCCCAGAACTGTGAGAACTGTGAGAAATAAATTTCTGTTGTTTATATGCCACCCAGTCTGTGGTATTTTGTCATAGCAGCTGAGTGGACTGAGACAAGCAGTTGGTGGGTTTCTACACAAAACACCCTTAGCTTAACAAGGTGGGGCTGTGTTAACAAGAAAGGAAGAGCCTCACTGCTGAGAAAGTTAGACATGGGCTTATCTCTGGCCATCACACGTAAAGACAGAAGATGGATTTACATGTGAGATAGGTGAGGGTTGAGGACATGCTTGACAAATTTTGGATACACATGGACTAACAATGAATGCCAGTATTCCACCTTGTGGTTAATGGCTTTGGCTGCTTCAGATTGGTGTCCGTTAACATGGGAATTTATACCACTGGAAGGGCCAGGTGTTTCTGAATTTCCTTATAATTTGTTTCACCAAGTGGAAATTGTTCACTATCTTTTCTGCAAAACAATAGCAGCACCTTCCTATGGCTACAGTCCTAGCCTCTGTACTAGTGCAATTCATTTTCCCAAACTGCTTGGCCCATGGTTTCCACTGACTCTGGCCAGAGCCTTCTTCCTTTGCCACCTACCCCTTTCCCTACAGTTCTGGATGTTGTCAGCCAAAGTTGAGGACACTGGCAAGGATTCAGCTTGCGCCAAACCAGAAGAAATGGAGTTGAATTTGAGCTAAAAGAGGAATGATTTGGAATAGGCATAAAGGAAGAATTCTTGATAAACACTCATCTTCAGATTTGGAAACCGATGCCCTGAGTTAGGCCAGCCACAGACCCCCTCTTCTGTGATGAAATCCTCCATGTGTGACCTGCTTGTGACTAAGTACAGTTGGGCTGCCCCTGCTTCCCTTCTTCATGCCCAACCAGTCCCATCCCACTTCTGCCACCCCTTCCCCCATTAACTCCAAAAGCACCAACTAGTAACAAAAATCTGACTGAAGCTTTCATGGAGAAACAAAGAAGGGTACATGCACACCACTCAGCCACAGTCCATCCCCTTTAGCATCTCTGCCCCCTCTCTGAAGTTCCTCTCCCAACCTCTTTTTCTACCTCTCCAGCCCATGCTCACTCCACTTCCATCCCCCAGATTCCCTCTCAGAATGCCACCACCTTGCACAGTCCCCTGAGAAAAACAGAAACCAGCAGAACAACATTCAGCATAATAAAAGATCTGGAGGTCCCCCATCTGGCCATCAAGCCTCTGGGGATGGAGGTGGAGGGTAAGCCTCAGACTCCCACGAGGGGAGCCCAAAAACATGAGCTTGAGTTTGGGGTGACCCTGGGCCTTTCTTCAGCTCTGAACTCTGGGGCAGGTCATGGCACCCCGAGGCTCCCTCAACCAGCTAGGAAACATTGGTTCAGGCCACCCCTGAGCTCAAGGGAGGAGGTTGGCAGTGTGGTCTTGGGTTGGTCTCTAGTGGCCACATGGTTGTGCAACTGGCTTTCTTGGTGAATCAAAGAAATCGTGTTACCAAGAACACAAGCACCTGCTAGAAGCCAGGACGCTTTCCCTGGACACAGAAGTTCTTGTGAAAATCAAGAATAAAGGGAAGAGGGACATGTGAAAATGATGGCAGCAATGTTCAACAGAAAATACCAGGAACTAAAAGACACAGTTTCTCATTTGATCTGACCTCAGACTGGCTGTTTGGGACCTTGGGAAAAATCACTCGGGTTTTTTTTTATCCTCCACTTCCTCCACTGTAAAAATGGAGGTGCCCTTCCTACCTCATAGGGGTCATTGGGAGGCTAAAATGAGACAATGCGAAGGAAAGGGTGTTGAGCGAGAAAAGGCTTAGCAGTGAAACAAACAAGCTAACCTGCATTTCTTTTGAGCCCGAATATAGAGACTCCGGGATACAGTCAGACTAGCTTTTCCCATGCAAGTTGTTATGGTTCCCGACTTGTTAGTACTTGTGCAGAGCTTACTCATTGTTTGAAAAGAAAGCTCCTTTTATTGTGAAATTGTGAAATCGTTGCCCTAGCAAACCATTATAGCTAAAAGAGTAGGATCGCTCATATGAATGTCAGAATTCTCCCTCATAAAGTGCCAAGGCGAGGTTGTTTTCAAGGGATAGATGAGCTTGAAGGAGCAAATGGGGTTGGGGCCAGAACTGAAGAGATTCTTGCTAGAAACGCAGCTGGAACCAAGCCCAGGAAGGCCCTAGAAAGAAGCCAGAGTGTCTCAAGAGGGATGGTAGGTGGGGCTGCAGGAAGAGAGGGGAGTGCTCACAAGAGCCCGTTGCCTTCGAGAGCACACCAGAGTTTTCAAAGTGCTTATGCACCTGTTATTTCACTGACTTCTCTAAAGGACCTTGTGTTGTATGCATTATGCTGACCCTCATGAAATTGCCATACCAGCTCAGAGAGGTTAAGTGGCTTTCACAAGGTCACACAGTAAGTAGTAGAGCATGGCAAAGAAATGAGGTGGGGTAGTCTGGGACATGAGGACATTTGAATCTTTTCCCCCCACCACTTCTCCAGGACTCTCCTTTCCACTGTCATATGTTGCTAAAGGCAGATACCAGTCTCAAGAGAGGAGTAAGTTGTAAATGGCACTTGGAGGTCTAGTAGGGCCAAAGTTTCAGTGGAAAGACAAACAAACGAACAAGAAGCCTACTTTTTTTTTTTTCTTTAATCCCTAACTCCTTGTTTATCACCGAACCAAACTCAGTTCACGTGGCTCGCAGGTCTGCTCGCCCACCTGTCCTCTGGCTTCAGCAGCTACTGCTAACAACCTTGGGTGAACACTGGGCTTCTGCATGTTTTTTACTTGTCTGACACCAAGCCCAATCTGAATGAATGAAGCGTGGGGTCCGGGGTCCAGCTTCCCCGGTGACTGCTTACAAGAGACAGGTAACACAGTCAGAACTGTGGAGGAATTAACACGCCATGGAGAGAATCTTGTGACCAGAGAAAGACAGGAGACAGGAAGGAGCCCACAGATAAAAAGTCCTTTTTCTTCCTCTTCCTACTCTGATCTATGGACGGATCCCCTTGGCCTGTCTGGAAGACATCCTGCACGATCAAGCTCAAGGCTGCGTCATTTTGTGCAGCCTTACATTTCCTTCCTTTCCCCTCACTCTGGATGCCTTGATATTGCGCCTCCCAGTTAAGCCTCAACACAAACTTTGCCAGGATACTTTTCTCTAGGGGGTTGAGATAATCCCTCTGACCCTAGCCTCCATTTCCTACCTCGTCTGTGGAGGGATCCCATTATCTCCATGAAGTCTTTGGACTAAAGGCACAGGGCCCCTTCCCTTGGTGAAGTCTAGATCCAGGGTGAGGATCAGCAGTATTTACGAAGTTGCCGTTCTGGGCGGAAGCCTGAACCAGGTGCTCTGGATAAACACAAAGCCAGCTGGAGGCAACTTCTCAGGTGAGGCTCCCTGGGTAAAATGGTTCTGTAAGGCCCACAGGGACCACCCACAAAGAACGGCCCTCCTTAACACAAATGAGACAGCTCTGTAAGAAAAGAGGGGCTTCGTGCTGCAGAGCAACTAAGCCCATGCGCCACAGCTACTGAGCGTGCAAGCCACAACTACTGAGCCCGTGTGCCACAACTACTGAAGCCCGCACGCCCAGAGCCGGCACTCTGCAACAAGAGAATCCACCGCAATGAGAAGCCTGTGCACCGCCATGAAGAGTAGCCCCTGCTCGCCAAAACTAGAGAAAGCCCGCACACAGCAACAAAAACCCGACGCAGCCAATACATAAATAAATAAATAAATAAATTTTAAAAAAGAAAAAAAGGAAAGAAAAGAGGAGCTTCAGGTTAGAATCTCTAAAACTAGGGAGCCATTTATATCCAGAAATGATCCATGTCTATAAAATGAGATTAATGCTCCCCCCACTTAAATAGCAAATAGATGAAGAAAAATAACCTTGACACTTGTATGTGACAATCCATTATGTACATAAAAAAAAAAGTCCCAGGATCACGATCCCCATGTAGTCAAGGCATTTTTAAAGCCCCCAGAAGAGGGTTCTAGAAATGTCAGGTGCCGTTGTTATCCCCAAGTGGGTTTGGGACGTAAAAGAAAACACTCTGGGATCAGCCATGGCTTCCAGGCTCTGTCCTCCCCCAGGAATCTGTCACACTTCGCATTTGGTAACTTGACCGGGTAAGGCCATGCAGAGGCCGAGTTTGAGGCCAGGGCACAGCTGTAACCTGAGCCTTCCCAGGGAGTGGTCCTGGCTTGTGCCCAGGGAGAGAGCTGCTGTCAGGGGAGCAGAGCCAGCTGGAGCCAGAAGGAGGCGACACAGCCCAGGCCCCCTCCCTACACGTGTGAGAGCCGCATCCTGCTCTCTCACAGACCAGGCGCAGACCAGACCAGGGAGCGACGGACCCCGCTCCCTCCCGGCTTCCTTTCCTCTACCTCCACACTGTGTCCCTGGTGTCCGTCTCCTTCCTTTCCTCTCTGCTGAGGGTCTCAGGCATCTCTCCTGTACAATGTAAGCTCCACACTGACCTCCTGACCTCCAGCTTTGCTTCCCTCTCAGCCAGGTCTGACAGTCAATGCATCAGAATCATGGGGGTGGAGGTGAGGGTGGGACACATGCAGGAGTTTAAAATGCAGATTCTCAGGCCCTGCCCTGACCTAGTGAATGACACTATCCAGGTAGGGTCCGGGAGTCTGTATTTTTAACAAGTGTTCCAGAAGATTCTGCTGCAGGCTAAATCATCCTGTCCTTGGCTGCCAGTCTAATCTTATTTAAACACAGATTTGCTCCTTGCACCCACTTGGTATAGGCACTTGAAGTGGGGGATGGGAAGAGGGTGGGTGTGTCTAGAAATGCCAGGTGAACTGGTGGGACTGGCCCACCTACAGTCTCCTTATGTGAGGGACCAAGGTGCTGCCTGGCCTGGGAAAGAACTCATCTTAAGAGAGGCGGCAAGACAACCTTGACTGTGTGAGGAGTGCAAGCCTCAGTGAAGGCTGAGGAAAAGCTGGTGTTTGACATCGAATCGATGCCTGGCCCTGACCTAGGGAGAGAGGGAGCTGTAAGTAGAAGCTGGAAAGACCATTGCACTAAACTTTAACACACACACACACACACACACACACACACACACACACAGAAGCAGCACTTTTTAGAGGCCCCTTTGGGAGGGCATTTCTCCCACTTCACCAAAGGGTGACCCTAGCCCCGTAGGATATCATGTGGCCGATGATGCCCGGCTGGAGAACGTGAGGACAGCTTGAATAGCAGCAATGCCTGCGAAGGGACACCAGACGTCCTGCTTTAGAACGAAGGTTTCCTCCCCTCCCACATATAACCTCTACCTCTCATTTAGATTCATCAACCTTTTCCCGAAGCAGGTTAAGTCGTTCCAAACTTAACCTCTACCCGCTGCATGGGGTTAGGCAGCAACTTCTGTGGCTGGTCAGACAACTGGTGATTGGGGAACTTAAAACCTTACCAGAGGGCTTCCCTCGTGGCGCAGTGGTTGAGAGTCCTCCTGCCGATGCAGGGGACACGAGTTCGTGCTCCGGTCCAGGAGGATCCCATATGCCGTGGAGCGGCTGGGCCCGTGAGTCATGGCCGCCGAGCCTGCGCGTTCGGAGCCTGTGCTCCACAATGGGCGGGGCCGCAACAGTGAGAGGCCCGCGTACCGCAAAAAAAAACACAAAAAACCAAAAAAAACCCTTACCAGGAAAACAGAGAGCAGGAGGTCGAGGCAAGAGAGAACCTACTAGATCCTTTGTAAATACTTCGCATTCACTACAATAAAATAACAGGATGTCACACAGAATAATGACAATATTTGTGATATTTTTGCTCATCTTTATTAATTTCCATTAAAATTTGTAGAAAAATGTCAGGACCTTCTTTCCCTATATTGTAAGGGAAATCTTTGTGAATTAATTTTGCTTTACCCCCTGTGCTATACACACTAAGGCACTGCCCTTGTTTGTTTTCTTGTTTCTTGGTTTAAATATCATCCTGGTTTTTTTTTGCGGTACGCGGGCCTCTCACTGCTGTGGCCTCTCCCGTTGCGGAGCACAGGCTCCGGATGTGCAGGCTCAGCGGCCATGGCTCACGGGCCCAGCCGCTCCCCGGCATGTGGGATCTTCACAGACCGGGGCACAAACCCGTGTCCCCTGCATCGGCAGGCAGACTCTCAACCACTGCGCCACCAGGGAAGCCCCCATCCTGGTTTTTTTAAACCCAGAATTGTGAGCTATTAGCTGTGGGACTGTTCACAGGTCTCCCAGCTGCAGCGTCACCTGGGGAAATGAGTAACTTGGATGTTTAGACAGAAAACACACACTTGTCTTCTTGCCAGGATCACAGAGTCCTCACTGCCTGAGATCTCTGGGCTAAAGCTCGCACATCTCTGCTTCACTCCTCCTGGATCCCACCCACGTTCAAGGCCAAGGTCGATCTCCCCCTCTTTTCTTCCTCCACTCCTCCCTGGCCATCTGCTTTCCATCTCTAACCTCCATGTGTTTGTAAGAACTCCTTCAGCTAAAAGCTCTGGAATCAAAGGAAGAGCTGGAAGAGCCCAGGCAGCCCTGGGACCTCAGGGAAGGCAGGTGTGGCCTTGACGCTGCCCTCTCTCAGCCCCTTATCACTTTCTCTGGCTCCTTCAAGTGGCAGAAGTTGTGGCTCAACACCAAAGAGAGGAGGGAGAGTCTGACCTTCTAACTTCCACAGAAACATCCTATGGATGGGCTTCAGGCCCCCAGCAGGGGCACAGACCCACTCCTGCACTCACCTCTGGGGAAGAAGAGGGATGCTATGACTGGTCACTCTCTTCACTCACCTCCTTACTCTCATCTGTCTATAACCCAGCCTCCATGGAATAATATTTGGAAAATGGAAATCGATCTTACCACCTCCCTACTTAAGATCCTCCAATCCCTTCCCATTCCACTTAGAAGAGAATCCAGGAGTTTGGTCCTGGCCTAGAAGACCACAGGATCTGTGACTTCTCCACCCTCATCTCCTACTTTCTCCCCTCCTACAGTTCAACTACATTGGCACCTTCTTGCTCATCCTCAGATACAACAAACTCCTACCTGCCCCAGGGCCCTGGTACTTGCTCTGTCTGGAGTGCTCTCCCCCTGGAGCCTCCCATGGCTGGCTCCTTCCCTGCTAACATGTTACGACCTCAGAGAGGCCTTCCCTAATCACCTGTGTTCCTCCATCACACTCAATCCCCTTACCTTGCTTTATTTTCATCACAGCACAGATTGCCATCTGCATGTCTCACAATTAGTTATCTACTTGTTTACAGCTGTCTCCTCTGACCAGAACATCCGCTTTAGAGGCCAGGGACCTGTTCTCCTTGTACATGGGTGTGACCCAGCCCAGCACCTGGCACATAACTACTGCTCAACAAACGCTTACTGTAAACAATGAATCCAGACCTGGAGGTAAGGCGGCTGAGGAAGGCTGAGCCATGGAAGTGGCACACCCAATAGCAGGCACCTGGATCCAGGAGATAAGCAGGCCTAAGGCTTCGATGGGTGAGCAGTGTTTCCTGGCGAAGGTAGGGTGTCAGCCACCAAGAGTGGGTGCTCTCCTCTGCCACCTTTTCCAAACTCTTCGTCCCCTTCCAGTTTCCATCTGATTCCCATTCTCTGCTTTTCTCAGATTGTCTCACTCAAACCTGCTTTCTTACTTTTTTGATTTTATAATGCCTATTAACTAGATTTGAATATGCCAATGCTTTATTTACAATTGAGAAAGCAGCTAGATGTTAACCTGCCTTCCAATACACAGAGATAGTTTCCTTAGCTGTTGTCAAACGTTGGAAGCACTTTTCTTTCTGGCTCTTTAGGAGCCTAGTACAGTTACTACTTAGATGAATTTGCCTTAAAAAAAATCTTATAAAATGATACAGCATAATGATATTCCTTTGTAAAGCAGCTCTCAAACCATGTAAAATGAGAGGGTCAAAGGAAAAGAAGCTGACCCTTAGATACGTAACCAATTTTCTTTTGCGTTTGAATTCATGTTTGTCTGCAATATTACAAACCACAAAATTTCCCTTCCACAGTACCAGGTTCTTAATTAAATGAATACCACTGCTGCAATTTTCTGATAAATAACATGATCATTTCCACATGAATTAGAAATGCCAACTTGTTAATAGCTTCCCTGAGGTTTTGTTACAAAATCAGCACTGTTTTTGTCATCGTTCAGGCATAATACATACCATGTTCCAATCTGGAAATGAGACTGTTCTTCAGGCAGTCGATTTCCAAGTGTGGACTGGATATTCCATCAGACAGTTTTCCCCTCATTCGTATTATAATCTATGACAATAGTTAATTGGTTAGAAAAATATCTCATGCTGTTTTACTATAGTGAAACGTACCCAATTCAGATCACTTGGAAGATGAAGCTGATCTGAGCTTATTAAAATTACAAAATTTACAACGTTAAAAAAATACTAGATAGCAAACTTCCTAAAGGTAGAGAGCTGATTGTACCTGTCTTTGTATACCTAGTATTTAGCTAGCTAACTTGGGCATGGCCCTTGGCCTCCCAGTGCCTCCATCTCCTCATCTGTAAAATGGCCATAATACTAGCACACAACATTTCATAGGCTTGTTGTGAGGGCTAAACGCTAGGAAAGCACTCAACCAAGGGCCTAGTATGTAGTAAACACCTAGAAGATATTACCTTTTGTTGTTAGGCTTAAAAGGACTCAATCATTATTGCTCGATGCGGATGAAATGCAACCTGCTACCTTTCAACAACTTGAAAGGCTCCCCAAGTCCTTCCACGAGATCCCTTTCAGACTCTTTCAAAGAATGGATGACCCATTTATCGTTCACAACACCATTTGCATACCAACAATTACTGTGCTAAAGTCCTTTAAAGAGCTGATTTCTTAATTAAACCTGACATTCCCCTTGCACTCCTGTTTGCCCGCTGAATTTTCTTAGTAAATCTTTTAAGTGGGGAAGAAGATAGTGTCAGTCTAGCCTGACCATGTACATTTATCCATATTTTAGGTTAGTGGCATCTAAAAGAGTGAAGTTATGCTATATTTGAAATCAAAAGAGCAACACACAGAACCGTTGCTACATATGATACACATTTGTTTTTGAGATGGAGCCTTGGTATATTCTCAGTTCCATGCCAGTCACCTTTCTCTCCTAACCACCTCCTTTGCCTTAAACTCCCTTATTTAACATTATTTCCATCTTGGAACAGAGTCTTTGAATTCATTATGGGGAACTGCAGTTTCCACCTTGTTTTTTATAACTTATTATTTAGAAAGTCCCCTAGTTTTGTTTTTAAGCTTAACTAGGCATTTTATTATTTTGATGACTCGTTTCTTAGCTCCAGTTAGGTGACAGCAATAGCATGAGGAGAATTAAACAGAACCTTCAGGGACTGAGCTAGCCAGGACATGCCCAGGCTGTCTCAGATATGTGTGGAGCCCAGAAGAAGAGATCCAACGGAAGCCTGCAGCCCTGTTGCCAGGAGACCTCTCCATGCCCCTCCCACTGCAAGCCAGGCAACCTCTGCCCATAAAGTGCCTCTACCTCATTGCCTTTTTTTAAGTTCCTCAGAGCAACACGAGGCTTGAAAGTCCAGTTCAGACATAGAATTTTTGGCCTCCTTGGAACTCAGTACTGGAATGCAGTGGCACAGGGAGAGAGTCTTGGTGCCCGGCCTGCCATCCAACCCCCTTTTATTCCCACCAGGCTCTGGTGGCATGAAAGCTCTCACATGAGGCAGGTGGATACCCAGCTCTGTGTCCAAGCAAACCCCCTGCAAACAGCTCCCCCTTGGCCATTCCAGGAACTGGCAACATGGTCTATCCAGGAAAGACAGACCTGAAAAGGGGCTTATGTGGCCCCAAGTACTTGGGAAATATTCCAGGAGGAAGGATGTGGGCTTATCCCATGAAAGTGCTGCATCAGGACCAGGATTCCTCTTGCCTGGATCTAAAGGCAGTGTTTACTAGGCATTATCATTCTTCTCATTGAGGAGGTAGTTCCTGACCCCAAAGTGGGTATTGGAGAAAGGAGTCCAGTCAAATATAAGTGGATTTTTTTTTTGAATACTGTGGTGTATTCTGCTCATTATAAAACTTTAGATGAGGTTAAAAAAGAGAATGAGTTTTGGGACTTCCCGGGTGGCACGTTAAGAATCTGCCTGCAAATGCAGGGGTTATGGGTTCGAGCCCTGGTCCAGGAAGATCCCACATGCTGTGGAGCAAATAAGTCCGTGCGCCACAGCTACTGAGCCTGCATTCTAGAGCCCTTGAGCCTCAACTACTGAAGCCTGTGTGCCACAACTACTGAAGCCCATGCACCTAGAGCCCGTGCTCCACAACAAGAGAAGCCACCGCAATGAGAAGCCTGCGTACTGCAACGAAGAGTAGCCCCTGCTCGCTGCAACTAGAGAAAGCCCGTGGGCAACAAGGAAGACCCAACGCAGCCATAAATAAATAAATAAATTTATTTTAAAAAAAAAAAAAAAGAAGGGAATGAGTTTAGATGCTAGTGTTGCTACAAGTGCCTCCCTGGAGGAGACCTGAACCAGGTCTCAAATGAACATCTGGGGAACATCTATCCACTATATTTTTTATTAGCATTTATGATGGCCTTTTCACTTCATGACATCATCAGTCATATCATGTATTTTCTTGGACATTTTTCCTCTTTAAGTTTTTGTCTGGAAAACCACCCTGGCAAGACCTCAGTTTTCTGCCCATCTCTTTTTCGCGTGGCCCTCAAAATGGAGACAACTCCTTAAAGATCACCACTCCCACTCCTTGCCTTCATGGCATGTGGTTAAATGGTTTCTAAAATGTTTACATTGGACTTCCCTGGTGGCTCAGTGGTTAAGAATCTGCCTGCCAATGCAGGGGAGACGAGTTCGAGCCCTGGTCCAGGAAGATCCCACATGACGCGGAGCAGCTAAGCCCATGCACCACAACTACTGAGCCTGTGCTCTAGAGCCTGCAAGCCACAACGACTGAGCCCGTGTGCCACAACTACTGAAGCCTGCACACCTACAGCCCACGCTCAACAAGAGGAGCCACCGCAATGAGAAGCACGCACACTGCAACAAAGAGTAGCCCCTGCTCACTGCAACTACAGAAAAGCCTGCGTGCAGCAACGAAGACCCAACGCAGCCAAAAATAAATAAATAAATGTATTTTTTTTTAAACAGCACGGAGTGAAAAAATAAAATAAAATAAAATAAAGTAAAATAAAATGTTCAGATGAATTACCACATTCAAGGGCCAAGAAGGTTTCAGGAGTTTCAGAAGCGAAATGTTTGTCTGAAACAAGCTGCTTTGGCTTGTTTACATGACACAGGCGCGTTCCTCCTGGCCTTCCAAGTTTGGCCCAGAATCGTACCCTCAGTCCTTTGCTTGGAATCATTACAAGCAACAAATCAGAGTGTGAACATTTTTGTTTTCTCTGTCTATCTCCAAAATGCCATTCTGGGATGGCCTGGTGTGACTTAGGAAATAAATCTCAAGGCTCCGTGTAGCTGTCCTATAGGTCCTTGTCTTCCCCATGGGCCAGAGAGCATCCTTTGTGATGTTCATGTTTATAACTGTAGAGTTTATTCTTTGGTTTAGGGCATGAAATGATGATCGGCTTATGCAGCTCCAGAGTTAAAGCAAAGAAGGTGGGGACACAGATTTCTTAGGTCTTCAATGAAACAGCTGAAGATCATTGTCCTGGCTTTTTGATGAAGTGGAAAGAATTTGGAATGTGAATCAGAGCAACTGGGCTTGATCCCAGAGCCCTTCTTCTGTCCTTTGTTGCACATGCACTTGCTGAAGCCCTTGGTGGTCGAGGCATCCGGGATGCCCAGGTGGGCGGCACCACATTCAGTGGGGGATTGTGACTTGGGGCCAGGTTGTTAGCCTCCCTCAGCCTCCCTTTCCCCTTCTGTAAACAGGCAATGACACAGACCCCACTCAGGGAGAATGGGGAAATGTAAGAAGTGGAAACAGCACACGTGGCACTTACGTGGTCAAAATAAATCTTGCAGAGTCAGTGTCCTGGAGTCCAGCGGCTGCCTGGAGGAGCTGGGTGTGGTCCTGTTTTCGTCCTGGGCCGGGGGGCCTGCACTGGCCGTAGCTGCTGCAGAGCAAGTTCTCCGTGGCTAGCAAAGAAGCGGAACTGCCATTTCTGTAGTATAAGAAGATGATTCTTGCAAGTTTAGCACCCTTCTACCCAACAAAGAAATGCATTATCTCTTTCTTTTTTTAAAAAAATATTTATGTATTTATTTTGCTGCACCAGGCCTTAGGTGTGGCATGCGGGCTCTTAGTTGTGGCACGCATGAGGGATCTAGTTCCCTGACCAGGGATTGAACCTGGGCCCCCTGCATTGGGAGTGCGGAGTCTTAATCACTGGACCACCAGGGAAGTCCTGCCTTATCTCTTCCTTGAGGCCCCGTTAAATATTGGAAAACACATTACCGAATCTAACTTGAAAATATAATTTTTAGAAAGTGACAAACATTTTAGAAAAATGAAAATTTAAAGGGTTCTAGATGCATCGGGAGCTCAGTTATGACCTTCCCCAAGATCTCTCATCTCACCCAGAACCCATCTGCCCTCATGGAGCTGAGGGAACATTCATTTTCCTGAACTCTCACGAACAGTTTCCCTCTGGATCCAGCTCCATGTAGTTGGGCAGCCAGTGTCCTGGGGACACAAAGTCAGAGGAAATTCTGAGCCAGGTCCTGTATTTGCTGGGAAGGTAGAGGGACCATTTTCCATTTTTCACTTCTTGCTCAAAGCGCAAAAATGACAGGCCTGTGTGCCCTAGTTACTGCTTTCTGTCTCTCCAGGCGCCAGCACTCAGCTTCCTCCTTATTAATGTTCTGTGATGGTCCCCCCCTGGTTCTGTGATCCATCACACAGGGTTCTTAGAGGGCAGACACCAGCAGGGAAGGTGTTGTGGGCTCACTCTCATAAATATCATCCCTTGTATTATCAGAGCAATTACAAAATACTGCTCTTAAAAATGCAATAATAAAATACCCAACTTTGAGGACTCTCTGTATAATTTGTCTGCCAACTTTCTATTTTTACGATAGAAGGTTGAGCCATGAGGGAAAATAAACCCCAGAGAAGTTTAGTTACCTTAAGTTCTTCCAGAAGATCAAGAAATTTAGACATTTTCTATCTTTTGTTTAAAAAAAATTTTTTTTGCCTCCCTAATTCCATGAAAAATAAAAAGAATGAAAGAAATTGTGATTGACAGCGCAAAGATCTGGAGTTCAGGAGGCTCAGAGGAATGGGGGTGGGAATGGAGGGGGTGTGTTTTAGGCTCAAATCAGAACCATTTAAGAAAAGAAAATGATGTGGTTGCTGAATGCAGGTTCTATAAGAACGGCTGGAAAATGAAAATGTCATTTCTTACAGAATTAATCCAATGCTGCACAACTGTTTGAGGATTCCTAAAAGTCCAGGTTGATGCTAATAAAGAGCTTACCTTCTGAAAGAATGGGGTTCAATGTTCCACTGAGGTCAGGAAAAAGAAAAATAAGAAAAACCAGGCCTGGGAAAACTGAAGAGGCTGAGGGCAGGGGACAAAATGCTCAAGGAGTGGCTGAGCCTGAAGCCACACCAAGCCAGAGGCGATGCTTAGAAAGGAAGGAGGAACTGCTGACGCCAAGTGTCTCCTCGTGGAACAGTAGTGCCCAAAAGCTTTGGCTGGTATCTCTCCAAGTGTGGCCTACCCACCATGCCTTGGGATGGTGTTTGTTAAAATGCAGATTCCTGGGCCCCATTCTTGTCTTCCTAAATTAGAACATTTCGGAATGAGAAGGTGGAATGTGCATTTTATAACATAGCCCAGGAGCACGTTATTCTCACGTTCCTCTCCAGTGCCCTCTTACGCAGTCGGACAATAAACACCAGGTCGGGCTTCCCTGGTGGCGCAGTGGTTGAGAGTCCACCTGCCGATGCAGGGGACGCGGGTTCGTGCCCCAGTCCGGGAAGATCCCACATGCCGCGGAGTGGCTGGGCCCGGTGAGCCATGGCCGCTAAGCCTGCGCGTCCGGAGCCTGTGCTCCGCAACGGGAGAGGCCACAGCAGTGAGAGGCCCGCGTACCACAAACAAAACAAAACAAAACAAAAAAACACCCGGTCCCCGCTGTGTGTGGAGAAACATCCCAGGAGTGGTGTGGATGTGCCGCTCCAGAGCCTCACACCTCACCTGTTTCTCTTCTCACAGGCAAAAAGCAGATTCAAATTGGGCAGATGGTGCGTTGCCCAGACGCGGAAGAAGCGTCAGTTCCGAAGCAGGGCGAGAGGGCAGGTTCCCACACGCATCAGAGAACCTCGGGAGAAAATGCCAAACAGCTGTACCCAGGAGGGAGAGGAAGTGGTGGGGCAGGGGAGGGCCCCACTTCATCCCAGCGGGCCTGGGCCCCGCCTGCCAAGGTGCCTAGTCCTGCTCGTCTCCGCTACTCTGCCCCCATCTCCCCTTCTTGGCTCCCCTCTCCCGGCAGAGCCTCCCAGTCCCGCCTCAGCACCTGCAGGAGAACCCCAAGATCAGGACGCAGCAGGCTGGCTAACTAGCAAACCAAGAAGGCTGACCGCAGGTCTGGCCTTGACCACTGACCACCTTGTGCCTCCTCAGTTCTCTCTGCAAGAGCCCCCCTCCTCCCTCTCTCCGCTCCGCCCCCGCCCTCCATTTACCCCCGTTCCAGTACATCTGTGGCCTAGCCCGTGCGTGGCCTTGGAGCCTGCTCTTCGGGATGCGAATCCCTGAGGAGAAAAGTTTCTGGAAAGCAAACAGAAGGCTTTTGTCGGAACCCGAGCCGGGGTGAGGCCACAGAGGACCTCCCAGCTCGGGGCTGCGACGCCGGGGTCCTCTGTCACAGATGAGGGGCCCTCGTCTTCCCGGGACTCCCTCCCTAGAGGTCAGCCCGCCTCAGGCTCCCGCCTCCAGACAGAGTGCGACGCCTGCGTCACCCAGTGTGCGCCGCGGGAACTGCACCCCACGAGCCCGGCTCCCGCCCGCCGCTCGCGCTGGACGCCGAGACAATTAAGAACAATGCCTGGCGCCGAGTAGTGCGCGGTGTTAGGTTGCTGCCATTCCTGTGCCAGGAACGAATCCACTTTTAGCAAAAGAAGAGACCGGAATGGCAGTAGTATCAACAGCGCGGACGAAGACGTTCTGGGCCAGCGGACTCTATCACAGCCCGTGGCAGAAGTGAGAGGTCTGCAGGACTATTACCAGTCTATGTCTTGGGGACCTTGAGGTCCATGCCTTAGAAGCATTCATTTATTCACGGAGCTGCCCTTGTCCTTTAAACTTCAGTCCCTGAAATCCGAAGGAAGCTGCCCAGGAAACTGCACCCCCTTCTGCGGCCCGGGTAGCTCTCCTATGGGTCTCGGTGCTTTTTCTCTTTTCGCCTCGGAAAAGCAAAGGGATATTTTCCGCTGGTAACTTCCTCTACCTGTGGGGACAGAGAAAGGCTCAGAGAGGGGAAGGGAGGCTTCGGAGAAGGGGAGGGTGTTGTGGATTTCACCTCCTTGCCCTGAGGATGCTGCTTCCAGCCGGGAGGTGATAGAACACCTGAATCCATCGGGCTTGTCCTCCGCCCACCAGCCCTGGCCCTCTGGCTGATGTGAGAATAGGAAAGAGGTACCTGGAGGCCAGAGCAGGACTCCTCCAGCCGACCAGGTCTGCATTCCCACACCTGAGGCTGCCTTGAAACTCTGGATACCTCCCCAGTGGGGTTTGGGAGCCTCACTGAACACCATTTGTAGAAAATCAAGTCATCGTGAAGACATGCGTGTAAATATGTAGGTATATATGCTTCCTCACACCAGGTATTTGCATGACTTTCTCCAATACTTGTTCAACTGTGCCCACATGTCTCCTCCTGAGAGAAATTTCCCCTCACCACCCTAGGACCACAGCCCCTGATCCACCTCCTCTACTCTGGCATTATTCTACGCAGAACAGGGTAACGGAGGGACCAGCTGACACTCAGAGCCAAGGAAGGGAGGGGACGTTGTAGAAGATGAGGTGTGAGAGGTGGCCAAGGGCCAAAACAGGTGGGGTCTTGCCAGCCATAGTAAGGGGTGTGACTTATGTTCTGAGTCTGAAAAGGAGGGATGTGATCTGATTTTACATTTTTTTTGTTTTGTTTTGTTTGGCTGCTCTGCATGGCTTGCAGGATCTTAGTTCCCTGACCAGGAACTAAGAAAGCACCAAGTCCTAACCCCTGGACCACCAGGGAATTCCTTTTTTAATTTTTTTTCTGATTTACATTTTTAAAGATCACTCTGGCTGCCATTCGGAGAACTGATGAGGGGAGTATGGCAATAACATGAGCAGGGAGCCTGGTTAGGAGGCCATCGGAAGTGACGATGTAGCTTGGCCTAGGCCAGTAGCAATAGAGATGGTGGGAGGAGGTCAGATCTGGGATATGTATCTGAGGGTGGAATGGACAGGAATCACTGATGGATTTGGATATGATGTATGAGGGAAAGAGAGAAATAAAGGATCCTTTTCAGGGTTTTGTCCTGAGCAACTGGAAGGATGACAACTCCTAACATGTACTGTTAGCCAGGCTAACTCTTCTGAACCCTTGGCATACTTTAAAGCCATTACAACTTGACAACAGGGGACTTCCCTGGTGGCGCAGCCGATAAGACTCCGTGCTTTCAATGCAGGGGGCCCGGGTTTGATCCTTGGTCAGGGAACTAGATTCCACACACATGCCATAACTAAGGAGCCCGCCTGCCGCAACTAAGGAGCCCACCTGCTGCAACTAAGACTCAGCACAACCAAATGAAAATAAATTTTAAAAAACTTGACAACACTCCTATGAACTAGGTGTTATTATTGTCCCCATTTTACAGAAAAAGAAATTGAGGCACAGAGAGTTTAATCCATTTGCATAGTTTCACATGGCTAGCAAGTGGAAAAGCTCGGATTTGAACGAACTCAGTGTTTAACTACTGCACAGCTCTTCCTCTTTATAAAAAAAGAAGTATGCCATTAACTGTGATAGGGAAGGCTTGGGGAGGAATGGGGTGTCGGGGGAGTGTGAATCCAGAGTTCTGGCTTGCATGTGTTCAGAGGAGATGCCTTTCAAACATCCAAGTTAGGTGTATGACTCTGGTCCTGGAGGCAGGGAGGGAGCATTTGGGGCTGGAGTATTAACCGTAGCAAGGAGAGAAGAGAGGTCTTGAATGGATGGTGATGGAAACTGATCTTTCAGTGAAGTCCATCAGGCCTTTGGGGCATCAGGAAGGTGTTGAGGAAATTTTGTTCTAGCAGTGCTTGTTTTCATCTGAAGATGCCATGAAAAGTTCTGACCTTGCTCCAGAAAAACTGCATGTGCACACATGCAACATCTTCCACACAATTTCAGGGTGTCCATGGGCCCTCAGGAGCCATCCATGGGCCATTCAGGTGTTACTGTCAAACCTCCCCTCACCCATCAGCAACAACCAGATGTTACCACTTCCCACAGGGTCTGACAGGACCTCTGACCAAGTCTCCACAGGTCCCAGAATCCTCTCTGGCTGCGTGAGGTGGCAGTCGCACCACTGGAAAAGCAGACTCGCTGGAGGGTAAGAATGGAGTCATTTTGGAATGTCTACGTAGGGCAGAGATACTCACCCACCCCTCCACCCCCCCAGGTGTTGCATCTATAAATGTTTGCTTTGGGTACAGCCCCATGTGGAATAGGAGGCTGTGTCCACACGAAGCCTTTTGCTCTTTCATTCATCTCTAGGTGATGTTATTCACCTGGATATTCTCTAAGGTTAAAGACAAGAGTAGCTCATCGTGGGCACTGGCTGCTGTTGCTCTGTTTGTTTAGGTTGCCCCAGTTTCCAGCACAGCTCCTCTTTGGAGGGAACCCCCCTGTGTGAGTCTCGGCAGAAGGCAGGATCCATCAGGCCCTCCGGGAGTTGAAGGCCCAGGTGTTCCCCCATCTTCCCACCCCCATGGAGCTTGTGGGCTCCCCGTCCTGGCCCAGGCAACGGGGGGCTCTGACCTGGGATGGGAAAAGTGCAGGGATAGAAGAGAACTCATCTGGGGCCGTGGCAGCTCGACCAGAAGACCATCTGTGAAGGCAGCGTTCCGTGCCCAGTGGCAGCAGTCCCGGCAGTGGCATCCTAACCGTAGCGTGGCCTCAGCTGGGTCTCCTGCCTTGGGACGTTTCCCCAGTGTGGGTCTCCAGCCTCTCCGCTGATGACATCTGTGTGCACCCCCACATCCACTGAGTAAGTTCCTTCCGTGCTTAAGCCAGTCAGCCAGTTCCGTGTCCCCCGCCACCTGGGCTCTGCTGGAGTGGCTGTGCTGAGCTTTCAGCTGCCATCTCGCTCTGCCTACAGTAACGGTGTTTGGGGTTCTTCTTCTCCCGGTCCCTGAAGTTAGGGTTCCTGGCCTGTCAAAGCCTTGCTATGTGATTCCTGCCAGATCCCCACCCGTGTCCCTGAACGCCCGTGCCTCACAGGAGAAGGGCTTCTCTCCCAGCGAAGCCTCTGCAGGCGAGAGCCCCTATGTAGGTAGCAGCCAGCCCCCATCATACCGCTGTCATGTCCCAGGGACAATCCTTTGACATTCCTGGCTCTAAATGAGTCATCAGACCTCCCAGTCTCATGTCCCTGATATTTTTTTCTGACTTCACAAGACCAACTGAGGCTGGAGTCCTCCTTCCAAGGAAGGCTATAAGCCTCCAAGTCGGAGACTATGCTGGGAGGCTCCCAGCTTCTCCTGGGTGGGGCCTGGGCTATGGCTGGTGATGGCTGGATCAGGATAGAGATGTCACAGCTTTTCCAAAGGCAGCAGATGACTGCAGGGTCCTCGGCACTATGCTGGAACATACCATCCTTTTTGAGAACAAAGGAAACCCAGCAGCTCCTGACTCACGACTGTGTCCTCCTGCAGACAGCATGCAGCTGAGGCGTCCAGTCGTAGTGTCTGTATGCTGGGCTCACATCTTGTGGCCACTGCCCCACCCACGGGCTGGACAGAGCTTCCTTGGTACATGCTACTCACAGCCCCAAGGATTGTTGAAACCCCGAAACACTTCCATCCTGGGAGGTAAACAGCTGCTCCTCTGAGCCCACCCCCCAACCCAACTGTGAACTGTCCATCATTACCCTGGTCCTCCCCCAAGACCCCGCAGACCTCACCATAACCCAGCAACTGGAGGGTCACAGCTGGCACAGATGCAGGGTCGGGCTGGTGGTTAAATATTTTGGGTATCACCCCCACCCTCAGGGGTTCTCAGAGCCCATTTTCTCCTGATGTGTCTCCAGTCACCACCCATACGACTGCGCAGTCCCACTACTTCTCACCCCCAAACTAATGGCCAGCCTGTCTTCCTTACCTGCTTCAAGTCCTTCCTCCTCCAGGGAACTGTCCTGATCCCATAGGCCACAGATCTTGCCCTCATACCCACATCACACTGCCTTCCTCCAGGCTCATATGGACCCAAGGACGTCTCGCTTGAAGATCCTTGAGAGGCTTTTTTTTTTTTTTTTTTTTTTTGCGGTACGTGGGCCTCTCACTGTTGTGGCCTCTCCCGTTGCGGAGCACAGGCTCCAGACGCGCAGGCTCAGCGGCCATGGCTCACGGGCCCAGCCGCTCCGCGGCATGTGGGATCTTCCCGGACCGGGGCACGAACCCGTGTCCCCTGCATCGGCAGGCGGACTCTCAACCACTGCGCCACCAGGGAAGCCCCCTTGAGAGTCTTAAACTTATCCTTGCCCAGTTGCTGGGATATAGATTCCTGTCTTATTGTTACCTGGTGGCAGGTAAGTGATGCCAGGACCTCTCGGGCCAGGGCCAAAGAGGGGAAGGTCCCAGGAAGGCCAGGACATAGCGAGTAGGACTGGCCTGAGAAGGGAAGCTCTTGAGAGAGGCCAAGCCGGAAGAACTCCAGGGCTAGGAGCCGTGAGCAAGGCTGAGCCGGCCAGTGGTCAGAGCAGGTACACATGGGTGGGGCTGAGGCAAGGGGAAGGTCACACCCAGAGTGGAATGAGGCAGAGCAGAAGGAGGTGTGGTAGGTGATCAGCTGAGTCTCAACCCCTGCATGGGGGTGGGCCTTGCCTCTGGGCCAAGGTGGGCCTGCGAGTGATGGACCGGAGCGAGGCCATGCAGCACCCACACAGGCCGAGGACATGTCCAGCCACCTTGCCGGCGAGGAGGCTGCAGTGAGGGCCCTTGCTCTGCACCACGGTGGATACCTGGGAATGGAAGTTTGGAAACTCGAATCACATTTTCCCATAATGTGCCACGATTGCTTAGAAACTGCCTTCCTCAGCTGCCAGGGATCAGTGGCTCCTGACACATTGACTTCATTTTTTCGTTCCATATTTTTTTTATTGGCGTATAATTGCTCTACAATGTTGTGTTAGTTTCTGCTGTACAACAAAGTGAATCAGCTGTATGTATACATATATCCCCTCCCTCATGGGCCTCCCTCCCACGTTGACTTTAAATCTCTCTGTTCCCTGTCAGTTAGCTAGTTGAACTTTCTACGGTGGCACCGATGAAGGTCACCATTCAGCACCAGACCCAGATCCCGAGGGAGGAATTTTGTTGCCGTGGAGATGGAATCTGGGCTTGGCGCTGCTGGCTTGGCCGCTGGGTGTTCCTGGGGTTGACTCACAGCCCAGCACAGAGCAGGAGGACATCCCTGTGGACCCCAAAACTTTCCTTCCTCAACTGATCCAGACCATGACTTCTGCTGGCCAGCTCTTTACCCTTGGTACTTGCTACGTGCCACCAAAACCTGGAGCCCCGGGAGCCCACAGCCAAGCCCACAGGAGCCAACCTTTGACCTCCTTGGATCTCAGCCACACCCCAAAGACCCAGAGAAAAGTGACTCAGGTTGGACACAGTGGCTCCAAATGACCTCAAGTGACTCAAAGAAAACAGAATGAGGTTGACACCCGGTGTTTCACTTACCAACTCGTTTTGTCATTTATCCGGCAGTGACTGCCATCATTTCCCAGCAGGTTTATCCAGCTATTTAAATGTGGGCAGGCTGGCTAAAAGCCTCTCACTCTGGCTGCGTGTCAGGATCAGTCACCTGGGGGAGCTTTGGCAATCACTGAAGCCTTGGGCCTCCTGCAGAGATTTAATGGGGCCAGGGCAGAATCCTGTGCATCTGTGTGTTTCCAGAGCTTTCCAGGTGATTCGAATGTGCAGCCAGGTTTGAAACCCATGACTCTAACATTTGATTCTGTTGGGGAGAAGGGTGCTAAACTGACATACTATTTCCACCCCCCGTACGGCCGTGAGCACATCTGCAGCCTGGCTCATGCCCTTGGCTGGTGGGCCTCTGGTGTGAACTGAGCTATGCTCATTTCTGACCCATAATTCTTTTTTTTCTTTTTTGGCTGCACAGCACGGCATGTGGGATCCTAGTTCCCCAACCAGGGATCAAACCCGTGCCCCCTGCAGTGGAAGCTTGGAGTCTTAACCACTGGACCATCAGGGAAGTCCCCCATAATTGTCTCTGTATCCAATTCTTTCTCCTTCAGTTTTCAAAACGTTTACGTTTCTGCTGCATTCTCTGGACTGTGAGTTGAGAGTCTCATTCTATAGAACACTTCTGAAGGCAAATTATTACGTTACAAAAAATCTAGTTATGGGAAAGTAGGTTGAGAAGGAAACAAGAAACGTCATCTTATTGTTCTTAGACAGTTATGGATCCTTTACCTACACTCTGTTTTGTTTTGCTTATATGTTTTTCTTACATCAACACTTTGTTATAAATCTTTTGTTTGTCTGTCTTAGCTTTTTAATTTTCGAGACTTTTGAACATACACCAAGTAGACAGAATGCTATGATGAGCTATCACACACCCGTCAAACCCCAGCAACGTCCAAACTGGCCCCATCCCCCACTCTCAACAATTTAGCCCATCTTCTATTATTCTGAAGCAAATCCCAGATACCATACTACTTCATCTGTAAAAGTCTTAGTAAATCACTCAGAAAGAACTCTTTGTATCGTAACCAGTAATTCCTGGTGTTCGAATTCCCCAATTGTCTCAAAATTATCATAAATGCATTTTTAGAAAAACAGTTTGAATCAGGGTTTAAATAAGGTTCACCTGTTGAAATTGGCTGCTATAACTTTTGTTTTAATCTATAGGTTACTCCTGTTTTTTCTTTTGTTTTTTTCTCTCTCAATTTGTTTGTTGAAGACACTGGGTTGTTTATTCTGTAGATTTGTCCACAATCTAGATTTTGCTGATAACCTTCCTATAGTGTAATTTTACAGGATCTCTGTCCCTATTTTTCCTGTAAATTGGTACTTGGATCTAGAGCTTAATCATATTCAGGTTTGGTTTCAGTGGTGGGATATTCTTCCAACAGGAGGCACATGATGTCTGTTTGTCTCTTTCCGTGATATTAGATGCTGCAGGTGGTCAATGCCTGAATCTTTTGAAATATCACTCTTTCAAAATAGTCATATCTGATTCTATCATTTTCTCCTTCATAGAAGTATTCCTACTTATAAATAAAGGAGGAATAATAGAATCAGATATTACTGTTTATCTACTGTTTGACACCCAGGATAATTGCTTGATTTCCTCCCTTTATTTACCATTTTCAAAACAATGAATTGCTTTCTTACCATCCTCCAACAGTGAGCAATCAGAGTTTAGTTTAGTTTTTAGTATTACTATGAATTCATGGATTTTTAACACATTTGATGTGTTTCAATTCGTTGCAGATAATATTCTTACTGATGCTCAAGTGGCCCCATTTTGATCAGCGGGAGTCTCTTCCAGTTGGTTCCTGAATCTTTTAAACATGACTTGAGAAGACTTGTACATTTTCTGCTTAGACCTAGAATCAGCCATTTCTCCCAAAGCTCTGATGCCTTTCGGTGGGAAATGGTATTTGGAGACCTCACTTTGGACGTGCAAAGTTGACATATTCTTTTATCTGACCAAAGTGTCCCCAGATTTCAGTTTCTCTATCCTGGTCTTAGAGTTAGAGTAGGTATTGGCTTTAGTTCTGAGGCCACTAGCACTGAATCCACAAATGCTGATGAGCACTAGGTGGGGAGAGACAAAGACAGTTGTAAGGTGTAGGCAGCAGGTAGAGGGGGAGGGAGGTGGGGGAAGCCTTCTAGATCAGCGGTCCCCAACATTTTTGGCACCAGGGACCAGTCTCATGAAGACAATTTTTCCACGGCCAGGGCGGGGTGTTGGGGACCCCTGTTCTAGAGCAGTGTTTCTCAAACCTTAATGTGCGTGCGAATTACCTGGCGATCTTGTTGAAAGGCAGAGTCTGATTTAGCAGGCCCGCGGGACATGAAATGTCTCACATCTAAAAAGCCTCCGAGGGATACAGGGATGCTTGTCCACGGCTGCACTCTGAGTGGCCAGGCTCTACAAGCAATAAGCAGTAAGCGGGGTATCAGCACTAAATGCTAAAGGAGCTCAGAGAAGGGGTGAGGGAGCCATCATAGAGGAGGTGGCATTTTTGTTGTGACTTTTTTTTAAAATCAGGAGCCACAGCAACAGAGAAGTGGCATCCTCACTTTTAAATTAAAAAAAACTATTATTAAGGTGTACATTCATAGATCAAAGGGAACAAATTGTAAGTGTACCACTTGATCCAGTTTTTGAGATAAAATTCACACACCATAAAATTCACCCCTTTAAAGTACACACTTCAGGCATCTTTCATACAGTCACAGAGTTGTATAACCATTGCCACTAACTAATTCCAGAACATTCCCATCATACCCCAAAATAAATCCCATATCCATTAGCACTCATTCTCTACTTCCCCCTCCCCCAGACCCCAGCAATCACTAATCTACAATATTTTCTATCTCGGTGGATTTGCCTGTTCTGGACTTTTCACATTAATAAAATCATACTATTATATATATAGTCTTTTGTGACTGGCTTCTTTCACTAAGCATAATGTTTTCAAGGACCATTCATGCTGTAGCATGTATCAGTACATCATTCCTTTTTATGGTTGAGTAATATACCATGGTATGGATGGGTCACATTTTGTTTGTCATTCATCACCAGCTGATAGACATTTGGGTTATTTCTCCCTTTTAGCTGTTATGAATAATGCTGCTATAAACACTCACGCACACGTTTTCTGTGTGGCATATATTTTCGATTCTTTGGGGTGTATACCTAGGAGTGGAACTGCTGGGTCATAATGGTAACTCCTTTAAATTTTTGAGGAACTGCCAAACTGTCTTCCAAAGCAGCTGCACCATCTAACATCTGCAGCTTGATGAATAAATTTTTATACATAGCACACACCCATATTGCCACCACCCAGATTAAGAAATAAGATGTTATCAGCACTCTAGAACCCTCCCCTGAACCTCTAGTTTGACCTCTGTCACCATTGATGGCTGGGACTTTGAAAGGTAGAACTGGGGGAACATTGCCACAATGAACCAGGCAGGGCTTTAAATCCAGCTTTAAATCCTTCCATGTGGACAGGTACGCAGCTTTTCCTGCTGTACCAAGGCCTGGTGAGCAAAGAGGTTTCCTCCCTCCTCACCTCACTCCCTGCACAGCCAGGGGACCCTTTCAGAGGAATAACAGGTGGCAGGTTTGGGATCCTCTGGGAGCCTTGGGAGCAGCTGAAATGAGGAAGCAATGTGCCTGATGCCCAAGATTCATCCTGAAGGAAAACTTCAGCCCGAAACACCCTGGTTAAGCCTGCTGTGTGGCCCACGGCTGCGATGGAGGAGTCTGCCTTTGCAATGGTCCTGTCACCATCCTCCCTGCCTCTTTAGTGTCCCCTTACCTCCCACCAGCAGGCCCTTTAGGAAAGACCAGCCCTTCAGACCCCAGCCCATCCATAGCCGCCGAGGCAGGACTTTCTGAGCAGGTCTCTGGCCATCAGGGAACCGTGCAGGGCAGTGGGCAGCACAGCCTTCTGTTCTGCGGCCAGAATCTGCAGAGTGTGCTCGGCCAAGCGATGCTCCCGGGAGGTGGCCCTTGCAGAGGCAGGCCTGGTGCTGCCACAGTGAGGCCCCGGCCCCGGGAGGCCCTTTTTCCTACCTCAGTGGTTCTCCTGAGTCCAGCCCTGCAATCCATCCTTTTCCCCTGAACTGACCTTCTCCTTCTGGCCTTATCCCAGCACACACAGGGAATCACACACACACGCACACACGCACACACACACACTCAAAACTGCTTAGAGAGATTAATCTCTGACCTGCAAATCTTTTATTGTCAATGATCTTTCCATACTAGGACCCACCCCCGCCCTGGAAGTCACTCCTGCCGGCTCCTCTAAGAGACTGTGTGAGACACCCCTTGGCAGGTGCTCTGGCCTTTCTCTCAAAATACCACCCCCGACACAAACAGCCTGAAATTGTCACATCCCTCCAGCCCACTGTCTAGGAATCTACCACTCAGAGGTGAATTTGGGTAATCTTGAAAAGATACACGTCCCTGGGAGGATCAATATGCCATATATCAGGGTGCGTTAGCTTAATGGATTACTCAGCTGCCAACACGGAGCTGAGAAGGGTAGCTGCAGGCCTGGGGGTGTGGACGGGGAGTGGAGGGGTAGAAAACTCTGGAGCACGGCCTCCACGACGGGCAGCATGGGCTGGGGCATGCTGCAGGAGCTCTGGGAGTGCCCCATGCAGTCCGAGGCTCTGGAGAGGTTAAGTCCCAAGTCAGGGTCTAGAAAGGGAAATGAGAGGAAGCCAAAACAAACTTTTTAAGGTTCTATATTTTATATGCACCAGGCAGGGATTGGAAGCCAAACTGCCTTCCTCTTCCCCAGGGTCCCCTTGCTCTTCCTCGTCTCTCCTCTTTCTTCTCTCCCCACACTTTCTTTCCTCTCCTCCACACTGCCCTTCCCCGATTTCTTTCCTCTGACCCTAGAACAGAAAAGAATCTCATTAGTTCTATCTTCTCTATATTAAAGATTTGAAAGTCTTTAGGGGGCTAGCCTTAGAATCTAACTATTGTTATGGCACCACTTTCTGGGAAAATTGCATGGTCTAGCCCTGTGCCTGGCTCAGCAGGTGCTCGACCAATGCTGGTTAAGTAAATAAGGGAGTAAAGGAAAGTCACTTCATTGTGAATCCCAAATGCCAGACTGGGCGGTGGCCTTTTGGAACCGATCTCTATGTGGGTGACCACTGGCTTGCTGGTGGGCACAGATCAGAGGTGTCCGGTGTCCTGGGCTCCCACAAGATTCCAAAGATGAAGCCAGGGTGGGACCCAGGACCCAGACCCCTAATCTTGTGTGATTTCCTTCCTTGTGTCTTTGCAGCTTTTCCTTCTGGAGAGGTCACTGGGGCAGGGACTGATGGGGTCACAGTGCCCTCTGCTGGTCCGTTTTCATAGTCGGTTTTTACATACTTGGGTTTACATTTATGTTTACTCTTGTTTTGAATGGGCTTTCAAGAGGCTGGAAGGGTGGGTTTCTGGTTTTATTCCAGGCCCACTCTTCATGAATGTCAAGACTGAAGGTGGCGCTCAGTGATAAAAATAGATGTCAGGGTGGGCTCCCAGACATTAATAATTTAATTGACAGTAGCTTGTTTTATTTATTTATTTTTTTGCGGTACGCAGGCCTCTCACTGCTGTGGCCTCTCCCGTTGAGGAGCACAGGCTCCGGATGTGCAGGCTCAGCGGCCATGGCTCATGGGCCCAGCCGCTCTGCCACACGCGGGATCTTCCCAGACCGGGGCACGAACCCGTGTTCCCTGCATCGGCAAGCGGACTCTTAACCACTGCGCCACCAGGGAAGCCCTGACAGTAGGTTTTTTTCTGTTTTAACAACCTCCCTGGCCCGAGTGCCTAAGTGTCAGGTGGAACTAGCTTCTGCTCCAGTCTCAGTGCTGCATCTCTGATGCCAATGGGCTCTCTCACATGCTTTTAAGAGGCACAGGTCTGGTTTTCCCTGAGTGAGCTGAGAGACCTTCCTCCAAGAAAGAGAAGCAACAGTGCCCACAGCAGGACTGGCTCCTGGACAGAGGTTGGCATTGAGTTTTCCCTCCTCATCACAAACCTTGGTTCCCCCCAAAGCCCGGCAGATACTAAAGAGCTCCTGGGTCGAGGGGTAGCGGGCAGGAGAACCATCCACAGGGGTAAAGAACCCAAGGCCACTAACCCAAACTGCGGCAGCCCCTTGCTCAGTGAAGCCCCCTATTTTCCATACACCTGCTGGCCCAGCATAGAGCACTGCTTCTCAGACTACAATGGACACTGGAGTCACCTGAGAAGTCTTGTTATAATGCAGGTCCTGATTCAGTAGGCCTGGCATATAGCCTGAGACTCTGCATTTCTAACAGGCTCCCAGGTAATGCCAATGCTGCTGGCCCAGGGACACACGGGGAGATTCTGACATCAGAATGCTCGGGTTCAAACTCCAGCTCTGCCACTTATTCTGTGACCTCAGACAGATTACTTTCATTACCCTCTCTCTCTGAGCCTGTTTTATCCTATATAAAATGGGGAGGATGACCACTTAAATGACTTCATAGAAAGACAGAAAGAATGATTTCATGGGGTTATTGTAAGAATAAAATGAAACAATGCAGGTGAAGATCTTAGTGCAGAGCCTGCAGTGCTCAGTACATGGCAAATATCTTTATACTCATGTGTCCGTTCAGCAAGCCCCTGTCAACTCCCTGCTGTGCACTTGGCACTGCCCTGGGCCCTGCCGTAGAGCAGTGACAGAAACACAATCTCTGCTCTCAAGGAACTCACATTCGAGCAGAAGAAGACAGACCACAACAAGTGAAATGGATAGTACGTAAGTCGGTGCTAAGTGAGTTGGAGAGGAAAATAAAGCAGAGTAAAGAGGATAAGGAACGCTGGAGGTGGGGATATTGTTGTTTGTACAGATGGGGAAAGTGCCACTGAGAAGGTAACTTTGAGGTGACGGCCACACAGATAGCTGAGGAAATGGGCAGGAATGTCTGTGAGTGCAAAGGCCCTGAGGCAAGAGTGTACACGGTATGTGTGAAGAAGAACAAAGAAGCCAGTGTGGCTAGAGCCCAGAAAGTAAGGGGGAGAATAGTATGTGAGTGTGAAGGTAGCAGGGTTGATGCCACAGGGCATTGCAAGCATCAACTTTGGATTTTGCTCTGAGAGAAATGAGCGAACACTGGAAGTTCTGAGCATAAGAGCAACGAGATCTAAGTGACATTCTAAAAGGACAAGTTTGGCTTGTTGGGGATAGACTGCAGGGGCTCCTTCTCTACTCCAGACCACTGTAATTCCTCAGAGGAGAGAGGAGTGTGCAGGGACCCCTGGTAGCAGTGGTGGGAGAATATGTATCGAATAAGTGTCACTCATAGGTAAAAACATAAAGCCATTTTCATTTTGTTTTCTATTGTCCTTTTAAATTGTCCTTTTAGTGGTGTTAATTCGCCCCCTTCCTCTGGATGAACACATAGATGGCATGACTTCACTGGCCACTCCCAGGAAAGAGAAAGGTCCAAGGTGCTTCCCATCAGAAAGGATGTGGGGAGATCTCACCTGACTTTGTCTCTGTTCTTAAGGGTCCTTCCTGGGCCACCTTTCTCTTCCTTAAAAAAAGAAACATGTTATTAGTTTTATTATACAAACAATGCATGTTCCTTGTAGAAACTTCAGAGATTACAGATAGGCACAAAGTATGACATAACTTGTCATAATCCTACTACTCAGAGAAAACCACTGCTGTTATTCTATTCTTGTATATATCCTTCTAAGTCTTTTCAGTTCATGCAGGCCTCCCTATGTGCACACACACACACACCCCAAATTTTTACCAAAAATGGGATTATACTTTATTTCATAACGTGCTTTCTTTTCATTTAACATTATATCATTAATGTCTCTTGATGGCATTAAATATATTTCAACAACATATTATTCTTAATATCAGTGGAGCATTCCATTTTATGGATGTGCCACAATTAATTTAACCAACTGGTGTCCACTTATGTTTTTTCTGATTTTTAAATATATATATCATAAATGACTCCATGATAAGTATCCTTATAACTAAATCCTAGTGGCCACCTGTAATTTTTTCCTATCTTTTAAAGCATCTGATATGTATCACTTAATTGCCCTCAGAAATATTGTATGGATTAGACTCATATTGGAGTTGCTCATCTCCCCACAAACTCATGACCCATAAAAAAACCTTCTTGGTCACATTTAAAGGCTGATATTGATAAAAAAATGTCAGGTGGGCAGAACCTTGCACCATTCTGCTCCATCACCTGCTGAAGGCATATTCTGCACCTTCTGAGTTCTCTAGAGTTGGAATTGGGGTTGGGCTTTCAGACTCACTGTTCATTCTCCAGAAGTGAGATTTTTTTTTTTTTCCCCTGGTACACTGTTGTGGCCTCTCCCGTTGCAGAGCACAGGCTCCGGATGCACAGGCTCAGCAGCCATGGCTCATGGGCCCAGCCACTTTGCGGCATGTGGGATCTTCCCGGACCGGGGCACGAACCCGTGTCCCCTGCATCGGCAGGCGGACTCTCAACCACTGCGCCACCAGGGAAGCCCCAGAAGTGAGATTTGATTTCTGTTTGGTTGTGTTTTGATCTAATATAGAGGGAAGTACCAAAAAGTCACATTGATCACCCGTATAGGAGGGTAAATGACCTTTCAAATACTGAAGGGGTTCAGGGAGGCTCTAGGGGTCCCTGGAGCCAGTCAGGGCAACTCCCCTCAGGAAGATGGGTGGGTAACCCATTGTCATGGAAATGGATATACTCAGACCTGTTGCATCTGAGAGAGATGGGGCCCCCGTCTGTGGTGGTGGACACCTGAGCCCATCCTCACCCACCTTTTGGGGCTGGCTGCAGCCTGTGACCAAGAGAAAGGAAGCTGTGAGTGGGGGTCATGCCAGGGCCCAGGGCAGTGATGGGAATGGATGACACAGCCTGGCCTCCTCCTGGGCCCAGCCCTGTCTGCCTAATGGCTGCCAAATGACGCACCCTCCTGTTTCTCTGGTGACTGCTTGAGTCAGGGCCTGGGGTTGCAGCACCTGTTACCTGTGCGTGAGCTAGAGTGAGCCACTTACCCCTCACTCTGTTGGAATCAGACACCGAGGTTACAGGATGGGATGCTGTGTTACAAGGGACTGTGGAAAACAGTATGGAGGTTCCTTTAAAAACTAAAAATAGGGCTTCCCTGGTGGTGCAGTGGTTGAGAGCCCGCCTGCCGATGCAGGGGACATGGGTTCATGCCCTGGTCCGGGAGGATACCACATGCTGCGGAGAGGCTGGGCCCGTGAGCCATGGCTGCTGAGCCTGCACATCCAGAGCCTGTGCTCCGCAACGGGAGAGGTCACAACAGCGAGAGGCCCGCGTACCACAAAAAAAAAAAAAAAAAAAAAAAGCTGGTGTGAAATAAAATATGGAATCCCATTAATTCGTCGTTCATTGAACTGAAGCCAAAGAATCGCACCCATGGCAAGATAGTTTGTTAAAATACTGTTTTCTCTGTATCTTTCTTTGCTCTGGTTTCAAGCCAGCAGCCAGGCTTCACCTTCCCTCGGTGGAGGGATTTGCGGCAGGACACAGCGTGGAGAAGTGGGAGGTCAGTGGCTTGTCCCCACCTTTAAAGGCCTCTGAAAGGCTAGGTCTCCTTTGGGTGGGGGGTGAGGAAACTTTCCAGAGGATAAGGAGGGTGGATCCTTAGAGCCCAAGAAGGGGACCAAGTTCCTATAAGCAGTGGAGCCTCAAGTCCTGCTTAGTGACGAGACCTCAGAGGGAAGCAGTGCAGGCTAGACCCTCTCTTTTGACCTGGGACATTTTCAGAACCAGGTGAAGAGGAGGGAAGCAGGGATGAGGGGGGAAGGATCAATGACCTTAAGAATTTTCCACTAAACCATCAGGAAGCAAGAAGGGAGGTTGGAGTCTGAAATACACTGGTTTCAATCCAAAAAAGTGACACTCCTTGCACACTCAAGTTTGAGGCTGATATTCAACGCTTGGACTCCCGCTTTGGCCTTAAATGAAGATTTTACTCTCCGGGTAGAGGGAGACAGGGGCAGGGTGGTATGCAAGAGGGCAGCAAGCATTTGCTGTGCAGCTCAAGGAGAGGGGAGAGGCTGAACCAGAGCTGCTGACAGGTCCTGCGTTGACACTAAGTTGGAACTACGTCCTCAGTCACACAGGAGTTGAAGCACAGATAAATCAGAAAGCAGGTCCAGATGCCAAGGGTGAAAAGGATGCCCAGGCCTGGTATGGAAGTTGCCTGTTATATGGGGAGAAAGTCAGGAACCTGAGGCAAGGTCAGCTCAACAGCTGGCAAGGCACCCTCCACTCCATGGGGGCCTCTAGGCAGCAGCCTCCAGGCTGGGCTAAGCAAGTCCTCCTTCCTGTGCCATGTCCTCTAAGACTGAGTGGATGTGATGTGGGGCAGAGCCTGCATAACCATAACCACGGGTGAGATTTGATGGGAATGCACCCCTGAGCACACTGCCTTTGGGAGGACGGGGCACCGGATTGAGATAAGGGGCTTCCATGGATCTACTTACCGCTGATTGTAGTTGTTCTTTGGGGCACACCACAAACACTTCTCCTGTGGAGGACAGAAATGGCACGAGAAAGATAATTTTCCCCTGGTCCCAGATGGCCAGCCTGCTGGGCACCTCATCAGGTCTTGCTATAGGGAAGGACAGAACAATACAGTTGCACTTGGGAACAGGTGCGTCCAGGGTTGAGTCCTACTTGGTCATGGTTTTGGAATCACCCCAGGCCTGTAGGGCAAGACCCCAGAGAGGACTCAAGACTAGGGAGGCATCCTGGGGCCAGGAGAGGAGTGGAACCAGTCCTTTACAGCAAGAGGTAAGGGAGTGAGAGAGCCCAGGGGAGGTTGGGGGGAACAGGAACCCAGGGGTGTATCACCGGGGCAGGGGCAGGGAGGGCTTCATTACACAGCAGGTATCACATTGGATCCTTTTTTGGTTGTTGTAGTGCCATCATCTTTTTATGAAGGGCCAGTGGTGCTCCATCAGCTCCATCCATTTTCTTCAGCTGGATCTGTGGGTCTGTGTCCGTCTTTCCTATCAGCCTGAGTTCTTGCTGCTCCTTTGGTCCTCTCCTGAGAGGACTGGGGAGTCAGGGAGGGGCAGAACTGGGGAGATAATTTTCAACAGGAAAGGAGATAACCGGTAGCATGGTTGGCCATGGAAGGCCTTGACTACAAGCCACTGGGGAAGAGAAACCAAGACAGCTCCTTGAAGGGTCTGGGAGTCCACTGAACCCCGAGGACACTAGGCAAAGCGAAGGGAGGAGATTCTCTAGGGTTGAGGAGAGACGGGTGCAGGTTACACTCACAGCTTGCTGTTCTTCTGTATATTTATTAAAACATCCATCTTCTCATCATATCCTTTTGCATTTCCTTCAAGAGAGAATGCAAAGCTAAAATCATCATCATGAAGGGCTTTTGAAGTCCCTTTTCCTGCCTCACTCTGCAAACCACTCAGAGACCACCGCAGCATCTTACTTCCTCAAGAATCCTCACCAGCTCTGGGTAGGGTGGCTCATCAGGATGTGTCTGACACGTGCTGCCCCTCCCTGTGTCCTCCCCCATTCCATAGTGAAGCTGAAGCACAGGCAGAGTCATTGGGGGCTTGTCCAAAGTCTCCATGTGAGTCAGAGGCCAGGATCTATTTTACCTATCTCACACTTGAATAAAACCCTTATCTGCCTTGGTTCAATGCCTATGCAATCTTCCCCAGTGGCGCAGTGGTTAAGAATCCGCCTGTCAATGCAGGGGACACGGGTTCGAGCCCTGGTCCGGGAAGATTCCACATGTCACAGAGCAACTAAGCCCATGTGCCCACAACTACTGAGCTTGCGAGCCACAGCTACTGAGCTCCGCACGCCTGGAGCCCGTGTTCCGCAACAAGAGAAGCCACCGCAATGAGAAGCCCACGCACCGCAACGAACAGTAGCCCCCACTCGCCGCAACTAGAGAAAGCCCACGTACAGCAGCAAGGACCCAACGCAGCCAAAACTAAATAGATAAAATAAATAAATTTATAAAAAGAAAACAAACCCCGTGACCTCCCCCACTAAAGACGTTTCTGACTCCAGTGTTTTGACCCCTGCCATGTACGTAGATCCTGTGTATCTGTTTGTTCCATCTTTTACCCAACTCCTGGCAGAAATGGTCAACACAAAATAAAGTAGACAGTAGCTCAAATGGCACCTCACATTTATTATTAAGAACTGAAATAATAATAAAATCTTCTTGGCAAATTTTAGATCTATAAAATTTGACCTGGAAAAATTGGATAGAAATAGTGGTCACAAAGAACTTCTAAGATGGTGACAGTATTAGTGACAATATCTGTTAAGGACAAAAACAGGGTTGGATTGAATATCACAAAATATAAATGAAAAATAATTTGCTTCAAGGAAAACCATTTTAATAAAAAATGAAAGATCTGGGGAGAGTTTACTGATCTGGGGTAGAAAATTGATCAAGGAATTACACTGTCAGGATGGAAATGATTTCCAAAAAATATCTTCTTGAAAAGCATTTAAAAATGTTTGTATACATTTTGAATAAGACATTTGTATTTGTAAATAAAGTCAAATATCCTTGAAGTCAATATTCCCCCGGGTCCAAAACATCAGAGTCAAAACCTCCCATATTCTTAAAAGTCTCACCATCACTTCAAACTCATCATGTTCCAAACTGACCTCTTCACTTTCTCTTCTAAATTAGCTGCTTCCCAACTAGCCTGTCACTGTCACCACTTTTTTCTAATCGTCCGGATTAAAACTTTGGTGTTACCATGCACGCTTGCCTCTCCTTCATTCTTTATACTGAATCAATCACCAAGAATGTTATTTTTCCTTCGCTGCATCTTTCAGATTTACCCTTTTCCTTCTGTTTCTACACTTGGTCCAGCTTTCTTCACCTTGAGCGGAGATGCGGCTTCCAGTTTGATATTCTTGCTCCAGACGGCCCCCACCGGTTCCCTCGGCGCCCCCAGGCCACCTTGCAAGCAGCTGCCAGCTCAGCTTTCTGATGTGCTGCTCCTAGCATGTTCTTTGATTAAGAATCTCCAGAGGCCTCTTACTGCTTACACAACCAAGTCCCAACCTGTCTGCCTGTCTTTCAGAAGCCTTCATTATCCACCGCCTTTGTGCCGACTCCATTTTATTTCTCACAGTTTCCCCCAATGATCCCTCTTTTATGACCGATCTCCCCACTGACTGTGAGAAGCTTCGCGTTCATCCTGCTTCCATGCTGTGTGCAAGCTGTTCCCGAGCCCGAAATAGCCTCCTTTGTGTCTTGTGATACCCAGTCCTACCCACTAACAAAACACTTACTGTGTTTGCATTTTGATATAGAAATAAGACATGCCCTTTGCAGAAAATTTGGACAATACAGAGGAATATAAAAGAAAAAATTAATCTTATCACCTTTCAATAACAGCAATTAACCCTTTTGGTATATTTCTTTCCAGTCTTTTTTCTATATATTTACTTACCAATTTCTTTTCACCTGTTGAGATCAGCCTGTATATATTACTTGCATCTTGCTTTTTTACTTCTCATTAAAAGTATTCTTTCTAAATTCTGTCTCCTATAGTGAATTTTCATTATATAGATGTATCGTAGTTCTTCTGGCTATTCCTCTACTTTTGAAAATTGTGGTTGTTTACAATTTTTTGCTATTATAAATAATCCTCTGATGAACTTCTTTTTATATATACCCATGCTGGCATTTCTGATTATTCTCATAGGTTAAATTCTGAGAAGTCAAGGAGTTGATAAGTCATGGAGTTTTGATATTTTTGATACCTATTGTCTAATTCCTTTTTAGTTTTGTACAAACTTGTACTCCAATCAGCAGTACAAGAGCATTCCTATCTTGCTTTACCTAATTGTCATAAATTACAACTTGGCTTATTTGAATGTGGCAATTATCTAAGTATTGTTTTCATTTGCAGTTATTTGATTACTCATGAGGTAAAACTTGTTAATATATTTATTGCTTTTTAGTAATATTCTCCTCTGTGGATTGTTCACATATACCCTTTGCCCATTTTCCTAGTTGGTTCTTATTGATTTGTGTGAGCTTTGTATGTTAAAGATAAAAAGCTTTTTTCTATGTCTATCATATTTGTGGAAAATTATTTCCCCAAAACTATTGCTTACTTTTTCACTCTGTGTATGGTGCTTTTCTGTTATAATTTTAAAAATTTTTGTATTGTTAAACATTAACAATACTTCCTTTGTGATTTCTTCCACTGTAATTATATTTAGACCATCCAGTTAAATACATACTTCTTATTTTTATTTTTAAAATTCACTTTATATACTATTTCAGTTTATAGTGTTAACTGAGTTAAGCTTTCCCCTTATATAGTCAGGCAATATTCTTTTTTTTTAAATTAATCTTTATTGGACTATAATTGATTTAAAATGTTGTGTTAGTTTTTGTTGTACAGCAAAGTGAATCAGTTATACCTATACATATATCCACTCTTTAAAAAATTATTTTCCCATATAGGTCATTACAGAGTATTGAGAAGAGTTCCCTGTGCTATACAGTAGGTCCTTATGAGTTATATACTTTATATATAGTAGTGTATACATGTCAATCCCAGTCTCCCAATTTATCCCTCCCCACTGCACCACTTTCCCCCCTTGGTGTCCATACGTTTTTTCTCTACATCTCTATTTCTGCCCTGTAAACCGGTTCATCTGTAGCATTTTTCTAGGTTTCACAGATATGCATTAATATACGATATTTGTTTTTCTCTTTCTGACTTCACTCTGTATGACAGTCTCTAGATTCATCCACGTCTCTACAAATGACCCAATTTTGCTCCTTTTTATGGCTGAGTAATATTCCACTGTATATATGTACCACATCTTCTTTATCCATTTGTCTGTCAGTGGGCATTTAGGTTGCTTCCATGACCTGGCTATTGTAAATAATGCTGCAATGAACATTGGGTTGCATGTGTCTTTTTTTTTTTTTTTTTTTGCGGCACGCGGACCTCTCACTGTTGTGGCCTCTCCCGTTGCGTAGCACAGGCTCTGGAACGCAGGCCCAGCCGCTCCGCGGCATGTGGGATCTTCCCGGACCGGGACACGAACCCGTGTCCCCTGCATCGGCAGGCGGACTCTCAACCACTGCGCCACCAGGAAAGCCCTGCATGTGCCTTTTTGAATTATGGTTTTCTCTGGGCATATGCCCAGTAGTGGGATTGCTGGGTCATATGGTAATTCTATTTTTAGTTTTTTAAGGAACCTCCATACTGTTCTCCATAGTGGCTGTATCAATTTACATTCCTACCAAAGATGCAAGAAGGTTTCCTTTTCTCCACACCCTCTCCAGCATTTGTTGTTTGTAGATCTTCTGATGATGCCCATTCTAACTGGTGTGAGGTGATGCCTCATTGTAGTTTTGATTTGCATTTCTCTAATAATTAGTGATGTTGAGCAGCTTTTCATGCGTCTTCTTTGGAGAAATGTCTATTTAGGTCTTCTGCCCATTTTTGGATTGCATTGTTTTTTTTTTTAATATTGAGCTGCATGAGCTCTTCATATATTTTGGAGATTCATCCTTTGTCCGTTGATTTGTTTGCAAATATTTTCTCCCATTCTGAGGGTTGTCTTTTCACCTTGTTTGTAGTTTCCTTTGCTTTGTAAAAGCTTTTAAGTTTCATTAGGTCCCATTTGTTTATTTTTGCTTTTATTTCCATTACTCTAGGATGTGAGTCAAAAAAGTTGTTGCTGATATTTATGTCAAAGAGTGTTCTTCCTATGTTTTCCTCTAAGAGTTTTATAGTGTCTGGTCTTACATTTAGGTCTTGAATCCATTTTGAGTTTATTTTTGTGTATGGTGCTAGGGAGTGTTCTAATTTCATTCTTTTACATGTAGCTGTCCAGTTTTCCCAGCACCACTGATTGAAGAGACTGTCTTTGCTCCAGTGTATCTCCTTGCCTCCTTTGTCATAGATTAGTTGACCATAGGTGCGTGGGTTTATCTCTGGGCTTTCTATCCTGTTCCATTGATCTATATTTCTGTTTTTGTGCCAGTACCATATTGTCTTCATTACTGTAGCTTTGTAGTATAGTCTGAAGTCAGGGAGTCTGACTCCTCCAGCTCCGTTTTTTTCCCTCAAGACTGCTTTGGCTATTCGGGGTCTTTTGTGTCTCCATACAAATTTTAAGATTTTTTTATCCTGGTTCTGTAAAAAATGCCATTGGTAATTTGATAGGGATTGCAATGACTCTGTAGATTGCTTTGGGTAGTATAGTCATTTTCAAAATATTGATTCTTCCAACCTAAGAACATGGTATATCTCTCCATCTGTTGGTATCATCTTTAATTACTTTCATCAGTGTCTTATAGTTTTCTGCATACAGGTCTTTTGTCTCCTTAGGTAGGTTTATTCCTAGGTATGTTATTCTTTTTGTTGCAATGGTAAATGGGAATGTTCCCTTAATTTCTTTTAGTTTTATTGATCTTTGCTCTTGTTTTCTTTGTTTCTATTTATTTCTGCTCTGATCTTTATGATTTCTTTCCTTCTGCTAACTTTGGGTTTTGTTTGTTCTTCTTTCTCTAGTACCTTTAGGTGTAAGGTTAGATTGTTTGAGATTTTTCTTGTTTCTTGAGGTAGGCTTGTATTGCTATAAACTTCCCTCTTAGAACTGCTTTTGCTGCATCTCATACGTTTTGGATCGCCGTGTTTTCGTTGTCATTTGTCTAGGTATTTTTTGATTTCCTCTTTCATTTCTTCAGTGACCTCTTGGTTATTTAGTAACGTATTGTTTAGCCTCCATGTGTTTGTGTTTTTTACCTTATTTTTCCCCTGTAATTGATTTCTAATCTCATAGCATTGTGGTCGGAAAAGATGCTTGGTATGATTTCAATTTTCTTAAATTTACTGAGGCTTGATTTGTGACCCAAGATGTGATCTTGGAGAACGTTCCATGCACACTTGAGAAGAAAGTGTAATCTGCTGTTTTTGGATGGAATGTCCTATATATATCAATTAAATCTATCTGTTCTATTGTGTCATTTAAAGCTTCTATTTATTTATTTTCATTTTGGATGATCTGTCCATTGGTGTAAGTGAGGTGTTAAAGTCCCCCACTATTATTGTGTTACTGTCGATTTCCTCCTTTACAGCTGTTAGCAGTTGCCTTATATATTGAGGTGCTCCTATGTTGGGTGCATATATAACTGTTATATCTTCTTGGATTGATCCCTTGATGATTATATAGTTTCCTTCCTTGTCTCTTGTAACATTCTTTATTTTAAACTCTATTTTATCTGATATGAGTATTGCTACTCCAGCTTTCTTTTGATTTCCATTTGCATGGAATATCTTTTTCCATCCCCTCACTTTCAGTCTGTATGTGTCCCTACGTCTGAAGTGGGTCTCTTGTAGACAGCATATATATGGGTCTTGTTTTTGCATCCATTCAGTGAGCCTGTGTCTTTTGGTTGGGGCATTTAATCCATTCACATTTAAGGTAGTTATCGATATGTATGTTCCTATGACCATTTTCTTAATTGTTATGGGTTTGTTTTTGTAGGTCCTTTTCTTCTCTTGTGCTTCCCACTTAGAGAAGTTCCTTTAGCATTTGTTGTAGAGCTGGTTTGGTGGTGCTGAATTCTCTTAGCTTTTGCTTGTCTGTAAAGCTTTTGATTTCTCCATCAAATCTGAATGAGATCCTTACCAGGTAGAGTAATCTTGGTTGTAGGTTCTTCCTTTCCATCACTTTAAATATATCATGCCACTCTCTTCTGGCTTGTAGAGTTTCTGCTGGGAAATCAGCTGTTAACCTTATGGTAGTTTCCTTGTATGTTATTTGTCATTTTTCCCTTGCTGTTTTCAGTAATTTTTCTTTGTCTTTAATTTTTGCCAATTTGATTACTATGTGTCTCAGCGTGTTTCTCCTTGGGTTTATCCTGTATGGGACTGTCTGTGCTTCCTAGACTTGAGTGGCTATTTCCTTTTTCATGTTAGGGAAATTTTCGACTATAACCTCTTCAAATGTTTTCTCGGGTCCTTTCTCTCTCTCTTCTCCTTCTGGGACCCCTATAATGCTAATGCTGTTGCGTTTAATATTGTCTCAGAGGTCTCTTAGGCTGTCTTCATTTCTTTTCATTCTTTTTTCTTTATTCCATTCCGCAGCAGTGAATCCCACCATTCTGTCTTCCAGGTCACTTATCCATTCTTCTGCCTCAGTTATTCTGCTATTGATTCCTTCTAGTGTATTTTTCATTTCAGTTATTGTATTGTTCATCTCTGTTTTTTGTTCTTTAATTCTTCTAGGTCTTTGTTAAACAATTCTTGCATCTTCTTGATCTTTGCCTCCATTCTTTTTTTTTTTAATTTATTTTTGGCTGTGTTGGGTCTTCGTTACTGCGTGTGGGCTTTCTCTAGTGGCGGCAAGTGGGGGCTGCTCTTTGTTGAGTTGCGCGAGCTTCTCCTTGCGGTGGCTTCCTTTGTTGCAAAGCATGGGCTCTAGGCACATGGGCTTTAGTAGCTGCAGTGCGTGGGCTCAGTAGTTGTGGCTCGAGGGCTCTAGAGCTCAGGCTCAGTATTTGTGGCACACGGGCTTAGTTACTCCGCGCCATGTGGGATCATCCCAGACCAGGAATCAAACCCATGTTCCCTGCACTGGCAGGTGGATTCTTAACCACTGTGCCTCCAGGGAAGTCCGCGGACCTCATATTGAGAGGTTCCCATATAATTGCTATGGGGTGCAGCCAGGCGTAAAGAGGAGCTGTTCAAAACCACAGTACAGGTGATTTCAGCACGTAGCCAATGTTAATAACTACTGCTAAAGTGCGAAGGACCTGGTTCTCATCAGGAGCAAGCATCTGAATCACTTAAGAGTTTTGAGCAACTGTGCCCAAACTTGGAGGTTTTTATTCAGTTCATCTTGGCCAGGGCCTGGGTAAATGGACTTTAGAAATCCTCAGAAGTGATTCTCAGTGCATCCCTGGCAGAGAGGCTGTTACATGATTATCTATGTTGGTTTCTTCATTTGTCTGGTTATCCTTGGGCTGTACCACCTTAATTTGATTATTAAGTTGGCTTCATTATGATTTTAATATCTGGTAGAAGTAATGCCCCCTTACAACTCTTGAAAAATTTATAAATAAATGCTTTTGTCTATTTATGCTTCTGCATTTGTTGTTCTCAAACTTCTACCTGGGGAACATGAACAAAACCCCAGGGTGCCAGCCCCATCAACACAGGATCTGAGCTCTGTTTCCTATATTTGTGCTCCTGGTGATTTTGAAACCCACCAAAGTCTGTAAACTGCTATTCTAGAATCTAGATGATCCTTTTAGTAATTATTGAGTTCAAAAATAATCTTACTGGGCTCTTGGTTAGATTCACATTAAACTTCCAATGCTGCCTTAAGACTCACCTTAAGGCTCACTTCCTCTAAAAGGACTTTTCTGGTTACCCCAACCCACATTCATTACTCACTTCTCTAAACCCCTGGTTAGTTGACAACCAGTCATCATTTAGCTTAGTACTTACTTGTTATTTAATTCTTTTTTGCAATAGAGTTTGGGTCTCTTATTAAGCTGTAAGCACTTGCAGGGCAGGCTCTGGTATCTCCTTGCATGATTCCTAGTATGGTACTGGCCCATGGAGGGCACTCAGTAAATGCTTACCTTCGTAATCTCCACAAATTCCTGGAGTTTTTCAAAATCCTTATCTATTACATCTTTTATCTAGTGAGGAAGAAAGGCAAAGAGCACATTATTGAATGTGGAGTTGTCTTTCAGGCATTTTAAGCTAAGGGCTGCAGCTGCTCCCCTGGAATGAGCTGGATAAAGATTAAGGAATTTTCTAATAATGGCCTATTAAAGCCACTTTCTTCCCAAAAGTCTGTGAAGGGACTAGGGTGAGTGTATCATCAAGTCAACACCAGCAGCAGCCTTGGCACAGCTTGGATCTGGTCATTGCAAGGCTGCCATGTGGAGCTCAGGCCACAGCTTCAATTACACGTTCTTGCTTGAGCATTTCCTTTGTTCATAAATATGCTATAGGTAATTCCATCAGAGAAACAAGAAGAGGATTCTTGCTCTGCAGCTTGCTCAGGGGAGGAGTATTAGGATAATGGAATTGGTCCCTGACTGACCCCAAATTCCAGGTCAGCCCCTCTCACTCTGTCACTAAGGTTGTATCTCCCCACCCTTATCAATGAGATATCTTAGAGAGCCCTTATCATTCAAAATTTGGGTTTAAGCATCAAACAAGTAAGAAACAGATAACCTAAGCTGCTGACACTTAAACACTCTAGGGGATTCGGGCTCATTTGGTTTGATTGCTTTTTCCATGCAATTTCTGATTTTCTTTACTATTCAAAGTTAGGCATTGCATTTTCCTTGAAGCTACACTTTTTCTCCGTGAGCTGAAAAGTCTCATCCTGTTACCTGTTTTATCTCCTCCATTTTTTCCTTGAGCTCTTCCCTCACCTCCCTGAGTTCATTCTGAGAAAATAAAATAGAGAAGGAGTAAAGAAATGTCTTGGATGGAAGGGAAACGGTCAGAAGGAGGAAAGGAAAGATCCTGGGGCATTGCCAAAAGAGGAGCAGAGAGATAGATGCCAGCAGGGAGGAAAGGAAGGATGCTATTAAGAAAATAGGATACTGGGACACACAGACATCCTGTACCTCCAGATGTGATGCACTTTGAAAAGGTCATACTTTCACTCTTGTGGTGTGACCACCGAAAAATGCATGGCCTAAGTCTAATGGTGAGGAAGCATCAGACAACCCAGATTCAGGGTCATTCCACAAAATAAATGATTTGTCATAAAAAATGACAGTGTCCCAAAAGACAAGGTCGAAGAACTGTTCCAGACGAAAAAGACTGAAGAGACATGGAAACTAGATGCAAGATATGATTCTGGATTGCATCTCAGACCAAAAAAGTTATCTTCTCTTTTGTTATGAAAGACATTAGTGGGATAACTGGTGAAATTAGAATAAGGGCTGTAGGTGAGAACTGTATCAACATTAATTTCCTGCTTTTGATGTTTGGATAATTGTACTGTGGCTGTGTAAGAGAGTGTTCTTGTTTTGAGGAAATATATACCGAAATTTGAGAGAACCAGTTGCTCGCAGATGGTTCAGGAAATATATATGTTATATATAGGTGTGTGAATATGAAAGAGAGAAAAAAAAACCCAAGATAAAATGCCAACATTTGGGAATCTGGGGGAAGGGTATACTAGAACTCATTGTACCATTTTTTGGAAAATTTTCTGTAAGTCTGAAATTATTTTAAAATAGAGAGAACCAGGGCTTCCCTGGTGGCACAGTGGTTGAGAGTCCACCTGCCGATGCAGGGGACACGGGTTCGTGCCCTGGTCCGGGAAGACCCCACATGCCGCAGAGCGGCTGGGCCCGTGAGCCATGGCTGCTGGGCCTGTGCGTCCGGAGCCTGTGCTCCGCAAGGGGAGAGGCCACAGGAGTGAGAACCCCGCATCCCACAAAAAAAAAAAAAGAAAAAATAGAGAGAACCAGAAGGAATGAAGTCACAGGGTCTGGAGCAGAACTGTAGATGCCGGCAGTTTACCTGCTGCAGAAGTTGTTTTGTTGGCCCCACTTGTTCACTGTGCTGATCCAACTTCCTGTCTCCTGGGTCCACACACCTACCTTTAGCTCCTTTGTCCCTCCTGGTTTGGTAAATGGCCCTTCTTGTTTAGCTCCTTTGTAGTCATATGTCTGTTGGTTGGAAACAGAAACACAGAATATTGGAAACTGCAGGCGTGGGAGGGTGAGGCAGGAGGGACGACCCCGAGTTTCTGCTCCTCCCTTTGGGTCAGTGCAGAGATAACCTGACCTCACCTGTGCAGGAGTTTCCTCCATCCTTCTCCCCTCTCTGAGCTCATCTCATTCCACTCCCTTCCTGACCCACTGGGCCTCAGCTTTCTGTCCCCTCCACAGACATACTCATTCCCACCTCAGGGCCTCTGTGCGCGCTGCTTTTTCTGCCCACAGCACTCGTCCTCAGCCCTCCAGGGGCCGCAGCCTTGTCCTACAGCTCTCAGCTCAGAGGATGGCCTTCCTGATGCCCTCAACCCACAGCAGCCCCCTGGTCACACCTCCCTATTTTAATTCCCTGCATCATAGGTAAAACTACTGAATTTTTCCTTACTTATTTAGGTACCTGCTTTGTTCTGTGAGAGCAGAGAGCTTGTCTCATGTACCTTTAAAATTCACTCTTTTGAGGTGGCCGGTATAGTGAGATTTAGTACATACCCAGGTGGTCCAATCATCACTACTATCTAATTTTAAGACATTTGTATCACCCCCAATAAGAAACTCCTTACCCTTTAGCAGTGACCCCCCCATTTTCTCACACCCTCAGCCCTGGCAACCACTAATCTACTTTCTTTCTCTGTGGATTTGCCTATTCTTGGCTGTTTTCTTTTTGTATTCTGGATTTGATGAGAATCTTGATCCTTATCCGTAAAATAGGAACAATGGTTCCTCCCTTGTTGTGAGGAATAAAGATTGTGAACATACCTGTCCTATGACGGGGGCCCTCCTGAGTCTGGCTCCTGTGACGGGAGGCTGGTCATCAGTGTCTGGTGGGACCTCTCACAGGTGTGTCGGCTGTGGCAGACCTGGGGGTGCTATGTCCCCCCTTATCAGCCCTGCCCTCACACTCACCGGTGGTGTTTTCTTGCAGACCCCACCATTGGACACCGGGAGTCAGCAGCCCTCCCTCAGCTCTCCTACACACCCTCCTCAGAAGTGACCATGGGGACAATGCCCAGGCCAAGTACCCTCCCCTGTTTTCTGCTATGGGTGCTTTGAGCCTGTTCTTGGCTGGATTCTGGGGTCTCCAGGGCCTGGGAAGTGGAGAGGGGAGCCTGGATGCAGCAGCACAGGGTGGGTCCCATGGGATCCTCCCCAAAGGGCCAGGGAGGGGCCAGGAAAGAGGTGAACCAACGGGGTGGCGACCATGGGCCACTTATGGAGAGGGATTTCCCTGGGCCCCCCACTCTGCTGGGCCAGCTGGGGTTTGGAGGAGGAGGACTCGGTCACCATCAACCTCCTTCCTTGAACTGGACCACTGGACTTGCAGCTCCCGGGCCAGGGGACCCAAGAGAGGTTGTGCAGTCTCTCAGGTGAGGTGACGAGGGCCTGGCCTGGGAGACAGACGGGAAGACCCCCTCACTGCCCAGCTGAGCAGTGCTTCTGAGGAAAAATCATCAGAGAGGCCTCTGAGGTTCAGCATCCAGAGAGGGAAGTGCAATAGTGGGCCAGACAAATCCCTTTCAATTTGGGGCTTTTCTGGGAGGAGAGAAGATGAGAGATGAGTTGTGGGGACATGGCTGGGAATGACAGTGATAGTGTTCCTTCAGCATCTTTAAATTCCTGAAACATCTTCACAGCTATTGCCTCATTTTGCTTCCCATGAGGTCTGAAGCAAACTAGGATAACTGCGGGCAAAAATCACTGTTCTCCTGGCATCTTTACAGATTCCTACTTCTGACAATGGTATTACTGCCTTTTTTGAGGACACAGACATGTTAGGGGGCTTGCTCATAGTCGCACAGAGCTTTATTCATTCCAGGGACACAAGGGAAAGGCAGGGCCTGTTTTGAAGGAGCTGACAGCCAGCTGGGAAGAGGGCTCCTGACAGGCAGTGTTGCCTGTGTAGTCACAGGCATGGTGGGGACACAGAGAAGGGGATTGTCCCCGCTCCTGTAATTAAACGAGGATTTCCTGGAGGAGGTGATTTCGAAGTTAACTTGCAGAGGGAGTGGAGGGGGTCGGGGTGCGTAGCGCTGAGCGGGGAGGCCCGGGTCCTGCAGGGGTGGGGTCCCTGTGAGCTGCTAAGGAACGCGCCCCCCCCCCCCCCCCCCCCCGAGGCAACAGATTAGGTTAAGCGGGGGGAAGAGCCTGTCTTCTGCTTTCCATCGAGGTCTCACCCGGCCCAGGCCGCACCTGGCAGGGTCAGGAGGCCCTCCCTGCTTAGCCTTGTCTGCGATGGGTGTGCAGGGCCGGGCGCGGAAAAACCGCCCGGCCGCTGCAGGGCCCTGGAGCCCAGCGCACCATGGTCCCCCCCGCACCCCCCACCCCGGCCGCTCGGCGCAGCGGGCCCCACGGAAGCCTTCTCTCTGGCGTAGGGACCAGAGCCGGCCCCGCGCAGGGTCCGGCTGCGGCGGCGCGTCTCCCGCAGCTAGTCAGCCCGGAGCCCGCCGAGCTCGGCCTACGCCCCCGCGCCCCCCGCGCTTCCGCCTCAGCGGGCCCCGCGGCGCCACAGGCCCAAGGGACGGCGGCGCCGAGCCCTCCGACCCACCTCGAGATCCCGGGGTACGGCCCGGTCCCAGACAGTGGGCCCTCGACCCCGCCGGCCACCGCCCAGAACACGTCCTTCGGCCCCGTGCCCCCGGCCTCCGCGCCGACCCCAGCCTCGAGCCCCGCGCTCCTGGGGAGCCCCTCTGTCTCCCAGGAAGTGACCGAGACCCCTCTGGCCTCCGCCTCGAGCCCTGCTCCTGACCCCGCAACCCCCGGAGGACCCCGTGACCCAGGGCGGGCCCGGGACGCCGCGGGAGGACGCAGCGGGCCCCTCGCCCGGCTCCACCCGCGGGGCCTCGGCTCACCCGGGGGTGGCGGCGACCCCCGGGTCTGCCACGTCCAGCCGGTCCCGCAGCGCTGAGCTTCTGGGGACGGAAGAAAGCACCTCGGAGCCTTCCGGCTCAGGGAGCTCGGCTGGGCCTCAGAGAACAACGGCGCGCCGGGACGGGGTAGCTCCGAGCGAGGCCGCACGCCCGGAGACCGCCGGCAGCCGGCCAGAGCCTGCGACAGGTGCCCGCCCACTCGCGTCGCTGGGGGTTGGGGGCCCCGCCCTGGCGCCTGGGTCTTCCTCTGAGGAGACCAAGCCCTAGCTTCCATGCCCCAGCCACAAGTCAGGGAGGTGGAGGGGGTGAGGGTATGTGCTGGGCCACATCTCCCGGCACTGGCTGCATTCCAGATCACTCCATGGGGGATCATAGAGCCAGTTCACCCCCTCATCCTCCCCCTAGATAATAATTTAGGGTGGGGAGATCTAGGGGAGAAAAACCTATCTTTGGCTAGAGGAGGCTTTCAGTCAAGGGTTGGAATGCTGGGTCTTCTACTTACTGCGTGGTCTTAGGCAAACTTCCTAACCTCTCCGAACTTCATTTTTCTCATTTTTAAAGTGAAGAAAACACCAAATGTCAAGAGGTATCTTTCAGTGCCTGGCATCAATGAATGGTAGTTATTACTATTCTAGTCTCAATTCAGTAGTGAAATGTTTAGTGATTCAGTCTCCCATCTATCCTTACCTTATTCAATAGACAAGGTTGGCCTCAGTCTCATTTTATTAATTACAAATGATTATGAATGATCACAATTATGAATTATTAAGATTGTGAAATCTCACAGGGCAGGGGCTGTTTTATGTTTTATGCCTCTTTATATCTTTCCCAGGCCTAGAATAGTGTTTTGCACACTGGTAGATGATTTAATTCAACAATCATTTCCTGAGTACCTGTTTTGAACAAGGCAGTGGATACCAAGATGAGCAGGACCTGTTTCCTGTTTATAAAAGAGCTTAGTCTAATAGGGGCTAATAGAGACAACCAGGACAGTTTAATTAGCGCTGCCGCAGAAGGGTGAACCAAGAGCCTTGGCAAGAAAATGACTCATTTATTCTGCCTGGAAAGGTGGTGGTAATTGGACAAAAGGTAATGGAGGATTTCATCAGGCAGCAAAGGCTAGAAGGTTCTTCGTGGCAGAGGGAACAGCATGGGCAAAGATAGGTAGATGTGGAAATGTGTGGTTTGGGAAAGACAAGCAGTCTGATGTGACTGGAGTGTCGGTCACATATTTGGGAAGGAAGCGGCAAGTGATGAGGGGAAAGAGGTAGACCGAGGCCAAATTCTGAAGGACTGGATCCCGCAGTCAGCACAGCCATCAGAGGATTTTAGCAAGTGAGCAAAATGGTCAGCTCTGTAGTTAGTAGAAGCAAGGTGGTTTTAATGACATGGGGCAATGCCTGTATCAGGATGCTAAAGGAAAACAGATGTTTCAACATTATACATATAACACAGTCACAATAATGTTGAAAGGAAACATCAACCTATACTTGGGAAAAAAAGATTGTATAGAAATGTGTGAAAATGTTAACAATGGTTAAATTCAGGCAACAAGAATATGAGTGTTTCCCCCCTTCTGTGCTTCTGGATTTTACAAGCTTATTCATTTCACTGAAGAAATGTACAATGCTTTGGGTGGAGTAAGAAGAGGGCATTTTGGAGAGGAGACACAGGAAGTGTATGTGTGGGGAAAGACTTGCACAGTCCGGGAGAGTGGAACTGAGGCCAGATCTGGAGCAGTGGAGCAAGGAGGGACTTGAGGGAACTGACTTTACATCGTTTGCAAGTGAAGAAATATAAATACAAACACATTTTAAAAAATGCTCAGCTTTGTTCATTGAATCATAGCAGTGCAAATTAAAAGCAAGATGCATTAAAAAGTTCTTTGTTTTAACTTAGCAGTTTGGCAAAGATCTGGGGTGATAATGCTGATAAGAATGTGAGAAAATCAGCACTGTCAGACATTGGATAGCACAGTAAACTTGTGCTACCATTCTTGCAATGCCTGTTAGTTCCGACATGTGCATACTCTTTCATACAGAAATTCTACCCTTGGAAATTTATTAAGGAAATAATAGTACAAGGTGCACATACACATATATACGTGTCCTCCACACACAGGTTGTTTGTTGCAGCATAGTTTATTACAGTGAAAAACTGGAGGCAATCTAATGTCCATTGAAAGCAGATTGATTAAATAAGTCATGGTACATTCAGTGAAATACTACTATGCAGCCTTTAAAGAGAATAAGGTAGATCTCTACGCATTCAAATTAAAAAATTCAAGTGTGTGAAGGATATTCTATAGCAAACTGTTAATAGTGGTTGACCCTGGGTCAGGAGAGGGGATACTTTTGCTTAAATATTTTACAGTAATATACCACAAGAACAATATGGTTCAAATATTCCATATTTGAAAAAAAAAAAAGACATCTGCAAGGCACTGACAGGACTTTGGTGACTGAACGTGACAGCAAGTGCGAGGGAGTAAGGGAGCAGCTGGAGAGCCTCAGTAGATGGGCACCATAAAGGGGGTGAGGAGGCTGCTGGGGGAGGCTGAGCTTGGTTTTGGAATACGTACTTTGAGTTTGAGGTGCTACCCCTTGATGGAGAGGTTGGGGGTTCCTGGGTGCCATGGTGGGGGCCCTGTGTAGCTGGCAGACTACATAAGGGCACTGGGCCTCTTGGGGTAGGAACTGCTGAAAATAAACACTCACTCCTGAGGAGATATAATATTGCTAAGCCCCACAAAGCCTGGTATCAGAGACACTTTATGAGAGATGATGATGTAGCTACCGGGTACATGAGCCTACGGAGGTAAGTGAAGGATTGGCAGGGACTGAGTGTCCCACCCCGGATGGTTTCTGCAGGATGGTGGCTGCCCGTGCCTGTCTTCTAGCTCAGGGGCAGTCACCAATCTCAGACCACCTTGCTCCTGGCTGTATTTGCAGTAACTCCTTTATTTTCCCCTCTTGTAGCTGTGACCAGTGAAAGGAGTGGCACTGATATGACACATGCAGCTATTGCCACTCAGGCCCAACATTTGAGCTCATCTAATCACTCAGATTCTAAAGAAAACACTCTAGCACCAAAACCAGGTAACTGCTTCTGGTTACCAAGTTCCCACTCTTAACGACCAGACAGTTAAATCTGGACAGCCACTCCTTAGCATAGGGTGCTCAAGACCTTTTTGTGAAAGACAGCCTGAAATGGGAAGGGAACAAGGATGAGGATCCTAGAGTTGGTTAGCTCCCTGGCGATTGTGAAAGCTCGGGGGGCATGTTTCCTTACTTCAGAATCTCCTCTTTCTCATACGCAAAAGGGACATAGTAAAAACGACCCTGCCTACATCACAGGGTTGTTTCAAGTACCCAATGAGGTAATTACGCAAAGGTACTTTATAAATTATAAAATGCTGTACAGATATAGAGTAGTCCTATTATGAGGCTGTAGTTCCTGTGATTACAGCCTTCATGGCCAAAGGCTGAGCCTGTTTATAGGCTCAGAGAACTTACGAGTTTTCTGGGGTACAGCTGGCCTTTACAAATGTGGTGGGTCCAGGGGAGAGGTGAATATTTCCAGCAGGGTGTGGGATATTTACTCAACAGATTTATTAAAAGGAAGAAGCAACAATTCCCTGGCAGTCCAGGGATCGATCCCTGGCTGGGGAACTAAGATCCTGCAAGCTGTGTGGCATGCCAAAAAAAAAAAAAAAGAAAAGAAAAGAAAAAAAAAAAGAAGAAGGAAAATACTGAGGAGACAGAAAAGAAAATAATTGCCTGAGGGTGGCCAGGATATGGGAGGAGAGCAGTGGTTACTCCACTCATGAGACTCTTTCCTGCCAGCCACTAGCTGGTTGTGGCTGAGCATTTTTCTGTCCAGCGGTTTCTTCTTTCTTTTTGAAATCCTAAATCACCATGTAGCATCTATGGTGTCCAGGGGGCACTCCCGACTGCCAAGAACTTGAAGTTTTCAAATGGCTACGAGATAATCTCCCCTGAGCCAGGTAGTACTTCCTTTTTCAGGGCAACTCTTTGGAATCCTGAAAGGAGATTTTCTTATCCCAGTTCTGATGAACCCAGAAGACACGAAAGACCAATTTTTGAGTGAGGTGAGACTTCTCTGTCCTCTAATTTTGATCAGTCAGGTGACTTGACAATGCAAAGCGGTCCTGTCAAAGCCAATACAGGAAGAGAAAAGGCTTTGGAAAATCAGCTCATCTGTTCCCATTGTCACCATCCTGGCTCATGGTGACAGGTTGGTTCATGTGCTCAGATCTTTTCTTACTCTCTCCATTTTTCCTGAGCTCTTAAAAAAAATCAATACAGCATAGTCAGAAGGACCTAAGTTTGGGTCTTGGCTTTGAGCTTATTAGTTGTGTGACCTTGAGCAAGTAACTTAATCTTGCTGAGCCTCAGTTTCCTCATGAATTAGGAACAACAGTACCTAACTCATATGGCTGATATTATGACAAAATGAAATATTCTATAAAAAGTGCTTAGCAAATTGTCTGGCACATAGGAAGTGCTCAGTAAATATTAGCTATTATTATTATCAAATTATTATTCTGAATATACATTTCTTCCAGGCTTTTTTTTTCCCTCTTTTTTTTTTTTAAAGTATTGTGAGATGAGAGATTGTGAACAGGAAGAATTATTCCTAAATATTGTGACAAAAGCCTCAAGCTGATTTTTGAATATGACCTAAAGGCACATTTTTCAGTGATATCAGATAATAATCATAAGATGTCAGAGCTAGAGAGTTCCTCATAGGCCATCTAGGCAAAACCATAATTTTACAGACAAAGAAACTGGTTGGCATTAATCTGGTAGCTTATTGCAATTTACTCATAGGCCAAAGAAATAGCACCCAGGCAATTCATTCTAAAATCTCACAAACATGTCTCTAGGAAGAACAGTTTTGTGTGTGTGTGTGTGTGTGTGCGCGTGCACGCGCCCGTGCACATGCACGCAGAAATGCCTGCCAGGTAGTGGGGAGGGAACTGGAGAGCTTTCAGTGCATTTTGCTGTTGAAGAACAGGTGCAAATGATGCAATTTGGCATCTGATAAATTTTTTAGTAAAAGTTCAAGTAATAAGACTGCAGTGCTGAGTATTAAGTCTACAAAAGTCAAGAACCGTTTTTTTTTTTGTTTTTTTTTTTGGCAGGGGAGGGTTACCAAACCAGAAACCATCTACCTTTTATTTTAAATTAAAACCAATAATGGGAAAATTGGGGTCAAGATGGGAAATTCCAGCTTCTGGTCACTTTTGTTGGAATATAGCTATCTCATATTAATGGAGAGAATTTCTACCTCACAGATATAAAGGATGGAATTGGTGGGGACAAGGTAGAGTATATTATCAGCTTTAGTAGCATTTACTGATAAAATTTGAAATAGGAGGCAAACAAAACACCTATAGCCAACTTATCCCAGTTTCATGGATGGGAACAGAGAAAACATTGTAACAGACACTCACACAGTGCTCAGAGAGAGATATGGACTAGTGGTTGTTAACCCTATCTGAACTTAGAATCCCGTGGGGAAGGTTAAAAAAAAAAAGCCTGGCCCAATCCTTAGAGAGATTCTATTTAATTGTTCAATGGTGGGTCTAAAGGGGCATCTCTACTCTTATTTTTTCAAGATCCCAAGTGATTTTGATGAACAGTCAAGACTGAGAATCCCTGTCATTTGTTTTAGTCTCCTTTGTCATTAAACATTTTTTGTGTGCTGTGGGTGGTGGTGGTGACCTAACAAACTTGATTTCTGTACTTTCCTATTGGTGAAGGTGCTAACGACAAAAGGCAGGTAGCTGCAGGGAGGCTAAGAAAAATAAAGGGTATATAAAAAAAAATAAAGGCTGGACATAAAGGGTAGATGGGTGGACAGTTAAGGGCTAAGATGACTAGGAGGTCACAAGATAGCATCAACAGTTTCTTTCTTTTTGATGTTTCAGATTCAAGAAGTCTTAAAGCTTACATTAGGTCATGAGCAATTCAGATTGAAATGGGTTGGCTTTGAAGTAAACAAAAAATAGCACATGTCTACTGTGCCCTTGAGTCTCCTCACACAATTTTCTCAGGATTTTGAGTGAATTTTAGTTATTTAATTCATAGTAAAACAGAACTAGAAGTCACTAGATAATGTGAAGAGGCTAACTGGTGGAATTTCAGACCTATACTTAGCCTGTAAGAAAACTACTTATGGGACCTGCATGCTGGGGTTTTAAAGAATGAAGGTAAGCAGAAGATGGGAGTATTTGGAAATAACCTCGAGAATTACAAGCAAACAAGAACAAAAAACCCCAACTAGACAACAAAAATCCTGAAACCACATTAATCTATTGGGGAATTAAGAGAGGATAGTACTGGTCTGGAGAGCTGAGTGGGGCCATACTTTCAATAAAGTGGAGGACATTTTCTTCACTAGTTACAAGCTAGTAAAGAGATTTCCAACTCTCCAGAATGAGGAGCTCTCTAAGGGTGTTATTACAATACAGTATGTGTTAATGCTAGCTCTTTGTCCTACAGCTAAATATTTTTTACCTGGAAATTGGGAAATTCTAAGACGCATTGTTCTTAATGTTAAAATATACCTTCAGAATAATGTTCCTGCATATATTTTGTTTCTGGTTTTTCTCCAAGTGTTCTAATCACCCAGATAACATGCTAGAAGTCAAACAGTAATATGTCAAATACAGTAGCAACTTTAGTCTGAAATGTTTAAAGTTAAAGTTTATTTGTATTCTTTGTAGGAATATCAATAAAAGACCTCAAACGTATCTATATCTGTACATGTACAAGAACCGTCAAAAATTATTCACAGAACAAAAATAAATCTTCTTTTAGAACAAACCCAGGTAATGAAATGCAGATATGGATCTCACATATGGAACAATCTAAGTGCCACTAGCACAAAAATATGGCTTTAAAAATAAAATAAAATCTTGGGTTTTGTTTTTCTAACGTGTATTTCTCTTTCTTGAAATAAAAAATAAATTATTTAGAGCTATCATTGTAAAATAGTCATGTGTATTAACACACTCTTATTAAGGCCCTGGAGATGAAAAACAAAATCAAATTTAGAAGTTCCTCACAGGTGTGATTCAGGTTAATGGGCTGCTGTCTGCTTTGAGTTAATTTTAATGTAACTAGGAAATGTCTAAGCACCAGTCAAAATTTAACCTGTACTATTTATTTCAAATTTTCTGCAGGATAGTGGTCAATTAGTATTTAACTTTTTGGTGAACTGGGAATTGAAATTTTTCCCTTGGGAGTTTAGAAGTGACATAAATATGATAGTTATTCTTAAATATTTGTAGCCCCACACAGATGATCGAGGCCCCTAAAACACAGCTTCTGTGGAAATCTTTCTACAACAGATATATCTGGTTTTAAATCCCAAACTAAAACATTTCCTAGGGAAAAACAAGGGCACTGAAAAATAAGAACTGAATAGGAAATTAAAATGCATGCTGAAATCTGGACACAAACGACCACTTGGCTTTCCTTGGGTGGCTCATCGCCAAGACTTGCTGGGTTGGTTCTTCAAACACCTGAGGATTAACTGATCAGGAACCAAAGCTATTTCTTTCTGTATCCTACTGTCACATCAGTGATATTCAGCTTTCTTTCTGTGACTCCCCAAGGTATCAATGATGATATCTAGGGTTCTTGAGACAATGTCAAGCCAAATTTCAAGCCACTTTAACTTATATATACATATAACACATATGGTACATTTTAAAGAGGAAAGAACCACTGTCATAAAATCTAACAAAGGAGGGCATAAAATCTAAAAAATCTCAAGGAAGTTTGGGAATCACTGCTCTATAAGATGGACTAACATTCAGAGAAAGGAAGCCCTAGGAATCGTGTGTTTTGTGGGGGTACCCACATGTTGTCTACAGAAACGGCCTTTCTGTATATCTATGTATTTTGAGATTGGGCAAAGGATATAAATCCTCCTGTTTCCTTGAACCGTTGGGCTATGGAGAAGGCTGCTGTGCATTAGTCCCCCTTTGGATCATGTATCTTCCTCAGGTTCTTTCATTCCTCATAAGATATTTATTCTGTCTCATGCAAATTTCATCACTTTTGTCCTTCCTAAACTCAAAAGCATTCCTAACTGGGTCATGACAGAATGCTTCTAGAACTAATAACAATCACTCAGACACAAAGAGAGATTCTATTTAAAAATACATCACCCCAACATATCTTGCTTTTAAACAAACTAGCAAAATAGGTCCTTTCCATTGACATATTGATAAAAACAAAGTGTCCCAAATTCTTGGCCCTCAGGTAAGGGGTGGGAAGGCAACTATTTACTGTTGAAGCGAGCAGGAGACTTCACTATCAGACTTGAAAAAGGGAAGGGGAATGGAGAAGAAAGCCCTTTGGTTTTCCATAATCTGTAGAAGGTGACTCCCCCAAAGGTGAAAACACAGGGAAGGTATGGTGTGGGCTCCAGAGCTGCTGAGTCAGGCCCAGTGACAAGCCTAGTCTGGTGTCAACTCTAGTCAGGGTCACATGGGCCTTAGGTAAATCCCAAGGAGGGTTCCTTCCCCAAATTCAGTCCCACAACCAGCCTTCTCAGAAACTCCAAACTGGACGTAACTAGAACTAAACCTAGATGGAAGGCAGAACAACTTGTAATCAAACTCACTTGATGGCAACTGTCTTGCTCTGGGGCTTCCAAAAAGGAATTGCTCTCAACCCAGTGTGCCTCTGAGGACAGAGTGAGAAACGAGGGTCGGTAGAGCTACAGATCCATAAATAGACTAAGATCTAAAAAGCTTTACTTTTCAAGTCAAGTTAATTCTCAAGCGCGTACAGCAGTCGCAGACAGGAAATCCTACTTTTTCTTTCACTGTGCAACACCATTACAGGGAAAGGGAAAGGTAGAAGCAGACTAGAGAAAGCTAATTCTGACCAACTCAGTGCCAAGTGAAAAGGCAGAGTTACAGCAGCACGATGACCTCATTTTACCACATTTCCCTTACAACAGACTGCCCTGGACCCCAACAGTATCTTGGTGATAGTGCCTGGATCATAGTAAGTGCTCAAGTGTTTGTCATTGTTACCTAGTTATAATCTCCCCTCCTTCATGGCTTGTATTGCAGAGACTCGGGTAATGTGATGACTTGAAGGAAATGTTACTCCTTTTTGCTGCTTCGGCTCAGAAAGCTTATTGCTCCAGTGAAAATAAAAGGGAAATATAAAGCTCTTTTCCTAAATCCTACCAACATTGTCCTTGTTAATGGCCAAATCTGGTTGTCATCTGGACAAGCATTTTGCAAGCACTTCACCGGAATTCCAAATTCCATTCAGCCTTGGTCTATGCTGCACCCCACCATGTGGTGACGTGTTGGGTGTTAGAAGGAGTGCAAGACATGCTATCATAATCCACCCACTTCTCTTCAACCATACACCTCCTCCCAGCAAGAGAGGTATGCACTTATCTGGGCTGAAGAAAAGCCAATTAAGCAATACCTCCATAAAAATTATCAGCTGTTGCTGACCTTTTCAATACTTAAAAAAAAAATCTTTCAGAATAAGTTCTATAGACTGCAGCATTCTCTAAAGAAATACTCAGAAAAATATTCGGACAGGAATAGGTTCAAAGGATAATCTAAAATTTAACATCTGGCAACTACACTGAACTCCTAGCTTATCTCTAATTTTATTATTTGTTTACTCTTCTCTCTTCATTCAAGATAACCTGATAATAGAGGGCTGCATAATCTATCCAAACATTTTGGGCATCTAATCTTCCAAAGTAGGCAGCCCTCTAAGAAGCTCCCAGAATGCTGACAAGATGTACTGCATCCATCAAAAACATATTTGATTTTGTGTCTTCCAACCCTCCAATATAGTTTATCAGTCCTCTGTCATCCGTAACCACCACCTGAGAGCTTCCAAACCTGAATGTAAGACATCACCCATGTTACATACTTAAGGCCACTGAAACTGACCATTCTTTTACCAGGTTTTCTGAAGACTTTTATAAAGAATGGCTAGAGCTGAAAATAGCCACAAACAAGAACGGACCTATGTTTACATACCCTCTCCCCAAACACGAAGCACTACTTCAGAATTGGTAATGTTTCTTTCCTATTAAAATAAGTCATTTGGCCACAGTGTGCCCTCAGCTTGGAGGGAAGAGAGAAGAATTTGTAAAATAATGATCACAGGTCAAGAAAATACACAAGTGCCAATACATGTGGGCATGAAGTCTGCAGATCAGAGAAGCACACTGGGCAGCTCCTGATTTAGATCTCTGACTGGCAGAAACAGGAGTGTTACGAAGGGGAAATGTTTTAAAAGGCTGTGGGCTGGGGACCATGGTGAGGTTGCTGAGATGCAAGGCCCAACACAAAGACCCACCTGAGGGCAGGCAGTGCTTAAGAGGTCAGAATGCAAGCCTGGGGGTGCGGTGGAAATGGAGGCTTGGTGTCTCTGTCGGGGCTTCACCCAAAAGGGGACACAATAAATGTTCTCTCGTCTCCTTATAAGTATTCTGTTATGTGGAAACGCTCACTCCAGGTCTATGGCTTTTCCTCAGGTGGTTTTTTTCCCCCTCCTTTCTCCTTTTCCTTCTTAAAAAAAATTCCTTAAAGTTTATAATTTCAAATAAACATCATTAACTTACTTGAGAAATGTTGTTCCTTTCTCAATATCAACAATTGCTTAGATCTTGCTTAAAGAGGTTCTAACCCCTTTAAACATTATATCCAACAGCATAGAAGCCAGGAACTTTTCCTATTTGTGCAGTTATATGTACATATGTGTGAGTATATGTGTTTTTATACTTGTAAATATAATGTCTGTTTAACTTGTAACATTCCATACTTCTGATAATCAAGGTTGCATTCAAGATGACATTTCACACCTCTGGAAAAAAGGAAGTAACTTAGCTTCCATGACTGTTTCTGTCCCACAATAAATCTGTCCTACAATAAAGCCAACGATGACAGCTAGTGAAACTGGGTTATATTGCCAAATCTACAAAGAGCATGGGAATAACAGCTGGAATGTGCTGTCCTCCCACTTTTAGTATTTTATTTTTCATTAAGAGTAATCATGACTTTTAAGAGAGCAATGCTTCAGATTTGGATTTCTTTTCCAAATTTTACTGAGGGGATTAGAGGAAGAAGCAATTTAAAAGTTAAAGATTGAGATAAAATTACCCTGCCTAGAGATCTGCTAGTACACTGGGTAAAATCTTTATCCCAAACCAAAATTATAACTTACAAATAGAAAAAAATTTTTGATAGGAAATATTCAGAGATTCCTGCCATGGTATGGTATGGTTAGCCCTTTTCTGTATGGAAGAAAGGGTGTTTATTTCAGATGGCTTATGGACAGCATATTTGAATAACCTCTCCAGGGGAGAGTAAACCCTGTTGGTGATGACTGCTCCTACCATGGGGGAGGAAAGGGCAAGTGGGTGTGAAGATGCAGATGGTTTATAGAGACACAAATATTTATAGTTTTGTAAACTCTAAAGAGGAAAAAAGAACACCCTTTATTACAACTGGGGTAAAAAAAAAAAGCCCCCTATTTAAAATGGAAAATTCCCGTCTGCTACAGACAGAAGGAAATAAACATCAACAGGAGTTCAATAGAAATCACTCCTGAAGTCCAGTTTTGATACAACAGCTCTTATCTGTGTCCTCTGGAACAGTGTATCCCCAAATCAGATAGCTGTCCATCCAGAACCAGTCTTGGTTGATCAATGGGATAAACTGTTTTGTTTGGATCTCGGTATTTGCATGTTTTCCTAAAGGACAAGGGAACCGGAGTGGGGTTTTTAAACTGGCAGAGGAATCCCTGAAAAACTCATTCTGACAATGTCCTACTGCGGTCTGTGTGCTCTATCAGACAGACACGTGGTCTCTACCAGCTGAGCCTTCAGGCTCATCTCTCATTCACATGTAGCTCCTACTTTGCCTCCTCTAACAACTGCAGTGCTTTCAACAAGAGGACAACAATAATAAAAATAGCAATAATTAAAAAGGTAATCTACATTATTAACTTCCTTTGGGTATATTACAGTTGTATTTTCTGTACATGGCCCAGAACTAAGTTCCCTATGTACACAGAGCCGGGGTGGGGGTGGGGGGGCGTGGAGCGTCGACCTTGGAAGTCTTAGCGTTATGCCCTGAAAGACAAGGTTCCTTTATTCATTGGAGATTTGCTCGCTGTTCTGAAGTAGCAACATTCTGTAAACCTGGTGGGGCTGGGGAGGGGGCTGGGGAGGGGGCTGGGGATAGGAGAGCGGGGGCATTTCCTTCTGTCTCCTCCCACAGTCTGTCTATTCACAAAGCTGATCAGCAGCTGCTGTTTTTGAATTCACCATTCTCCGTGATGGAAAGCTTGGTGGGGTTGGTGGGGGAGATGCCATTGCGGACCTGCATGCTGTACCGCTCCTTCACTTGGGTCAGCGCACTCATCAGTCTGGTGTTGGCCGAATCCAGTGACATGATCCGTTTTTCCTACAACACACCAATCATGGCTTTATTCTGGCTCCATGCAGGCAACTACACAGTAATATTCTACTGAATGACTGTTCTAATGCTTTCTATCAAACAGCAGTACACATGATGCTTCCCAGACAAATGGAACGTCTCTGCCTCTTTCTGCACCCTAGTCAGGCCAGCTTCCCCTGAGCCCAACGGGTCTGTGTTTATTTTCTCTCTTTTTTCCTTTCAGCATAGCAGGATTTGTTATTAATCATCCCTTGGGACCCTAGGACATCATGTAAAAATGACACCATGTGTTACGTCAGACTATGAAACAGAGGTGTCAAGCTGCCTTGCTGTATTAAGTACTTTGGGTCAAAACTAAAACATGGGAATTAGGTGGCAAAGAAAGAAGCACCAGAGGTTTCATTTCACAGAGGAGAAGTGCATGTGATCTATGGGTTCTTAGACCCCGAAGGGGGCACATCAGTCACATTTGGAAAGAATTCACATGGTGCTCAAAACTGAAACAATACATGGTGGCAGTTTATAGTCACCAACAAAGTGAGGATGCAACAGCAAGAGGGGGAGAAGCAGCCAAAAGCTCAGACCAAGGAGTTATTTGAATATGGGAAGGGAGATGTGGCCAAAGGGGGATGCCAGAAACATAACACATGAAAACAAACAAAGAACACAAGCTCCTAGACTCATTCCAGCTCAGAGGTACTCCAGGAAAGCTACCCAATAAGGAGACTGCTTTCATTTTACTTTTGAATCTTGGGGAAAAAAAAAAAAAAAAGGCTTAGAACCAATATTTTGGAACCAAAGACGGTTGAATACACACACACAAAAAAACCGAGAGAAAAAAGAGGGAAAAAATGGCAATCTAGAGAAAAGTAGTCTCATCTAAATTAAACAAAACTAAAAATCATCCCATCAAAATATTATCAGTCTCACAAAGACTAGGAGAGAAATCCTAATCTTAGCTTCACCAGCTAGGTAAATCATCCTAGAACCTTTCCTACATGAAGTTGCCATTTTTTAGAAAACAAGTTAATGCTGAGAAGGACAGTCTTTACCTACATCTATGATATCAAAAAAAAAAAAAGAAAAAAAAAAGCATGTGAGGAACAATCCCCAAAGCCAAAAAGAGCTTTCCTACCCAGGGAGTGTTTTAATTTACTCAGGGAAAAGCATGGTAAGGATAGTCATGGCCAGGTTCAGAGAGGGTATACAAGGGCTGAGGGTTAGATGCGATTCCTTGCTGTTACAGCATAGCTCCACAGGGCTGTGAGCAGCACTGCTCGGCCAGAAACATGCTGCCCAAGGATGCGGAGTGAAGACCACTGCCCTGGGGGGAAATTTAGGTAAAAGCATATGCAACAACAGCTTCAAGTAAGGCTTCCCTTTAATCTCCTGCTTTTGGGGTGGGGCGGGGATCTGTATGGCAGCAGGGCTGGTGGTCACAGTTTCAAAAGTATGAAAAAAACTAGCTCATACTTGTTATTATTAACATTGTTTTTTTCCTTTCCCTGATGGAGAACTCAGGTGGTAAGATACAAAAAAGTCAGCATTATTAACTAACCCCTAATCTAGCCTAAGAGGCTTTTTACTTTGGGAAGGTAACTTGTTTTAAGGATAAGCAAAACTCAAAGAAAGAAAGAACTACAAGGCTTTTTAAAAAATAATAATTAAAAAAGTACAGCCAGTGGAATTTACTGGGATAACAAGTATAGATCTTTTAAAAGTCAGTAAGTAAGGGTTGGCCAGTGGTTACCAGGAGAAAAGGGGTGGGAGCCAGATATGATGTTTCCCCCTATGGTTAGAAATGATCTCTAAGCAGAAAACCTGGTAATATCTAAAAATGATTAAAAAAGAAAAGATATTTCAGTTTTGGGATAAATTATAATGCCTCAGTTCTAAGGAGTGCAGGATTCTCTAGGGTTGATCCAAAGAAATTAGGTATTCATGAAAAATTATTTGATTCTTAAAGGGTCAAAAAAGGCTAAGAATGATTGTCTTTATTTATTTCCTGCAAGAGTAACAGCTGAAGTCAAGCAGCCCTTCTACTAAACAGTTGAAAGTTTCCAAGTGGAGAAACTCCCTTCTGTAACTACCCCCACTGCCAACCTTTCAAAGTAAAACAAAAAATAAAAGAAAAAAAAATCAAACAGGGACTTTTGAAAGTCAAGTCAAGTCCATTCTGCTTCGATTGAATGGCAAAGCCATCTAGTTCCTGCCTGACAGGAAGGATTTCAAGTGTGGGGAGTGCAGGAGCTGGAATGTGTAGGAGGCCAGTGCACCGGGCCAGGGCTGGGAACTGCTCAGCTAGAGAATGGACGGGTTACTTGCCTGTTTGCATAATCTCATCTCCATTTATGACCTGTAATTTAACACAGCGGAGATATCACTTGCAACAGTAACTAGGCAGCTGCTTGCTTCTCCTAGGAGGAAGTTCTCCATCTGAGTCACATGGAGAGATCCGGGGGTGGGGTGAAAGGTGGCACAGTCCCTGGTCTGATGTTTAAGAAATGGTCCCTTAGTACCATCACCAGGATCTCCATGGTGGTGCTACAAGGCCCAGGACAGGGTCACCAGGGGAGTACTCATCCTCTCCCAGTTCCAATAGAAAGTGGCTGACCCCGGTGGGGCCTTTGGAGCATAAACTGACTCGAGGAGATGGAGAGGCTGAGTTCAGGGACCAGCCTTGTCTGTAGGGGCACAGGGCTGCTGAGAGAGAAGATGGAAACCAGTTCACTGGGTACCTGACCTGTCCTGTTTGGGGAAATGTTGGCCCATTGCTAGTATAAGGAAAGCAATTCATTTCAGAAATATTTTTTAACTGCCAGTGGCACCAAGGCAGATGCCAGGGACATAAAAGGATGGGTTCCCTGGCTGGGACGCTTTCACCCCCAAACATGTCCTCGTTCTATTAAATAATGCCAGAAGGGCTGCTCTGTTCCATCAAACACTTAAGACGTAAGATTTATCCTTTCAAAGGAAAAGTCATTTGTTACAAAAGACACTAAAGGATTTTCATAGTCTTTTGCTAGAAAAAGATTTTAATGTATCAGTGAGACAACAGCTGGAATTGGGAAACCTTCCTTTTAAGGAGATTATAAGTTTTTTAAAAACCAGTTTTAGTGTTTATCATCTGTGCTGTGCATGGTGCAGTGGTTTTCAAAATGTGGTCTAATGGATTCTCCACGTGTTCTTTAGGGATCCATAGTGAGCCTCCAGTAGAAAATTTATTATACAGTAATACATTTCGTTGAGAGAAGCCCTTGTTCTTGAATGGTCAGCAGGAACAGCTGGAAAGCCATCTATGGGAGGCACCTCTGGTTCCGCCAAAACAGTCCACAGAATCAAACCATTTGAAAACCACTGCCTGAAATATGGACCCAAACTGTTATCTAGTTTAGCCAGACCACAAGTCTGACATTGACTGATGCTTTGAGGATAAGAGTTCTCCCATTCCTGAATGGTGACGTCCTCGTGTTAACTGAGAGAAGGTCCTTACTTTCCAGAGTTTTTGAGCCCTGATGAACCTGATTCCCTCCCTTGCTTTCACCTTCTATGCCTATGACTCCTGCTTCATACCCAGTCATCTTACCCTAGATGTCAAAATGGGGGCAGGGGTGGGGTAGAAATCTTCAGAAGCTAATGATGAGGTTGTCTTGACAGGCAACCGAGAAAGTGGAAAGAGAGCCAGGACTACAACACCCCCAAGCTCCCTCTGCTTAAGCCTGACACGGTTTTAGACAAGCTGAAGTTATTAAAACTGTCTGTATGATCTCATTAGAACTAAAATCTATTCGGGTGTAGTTATTAATAGAACTCTCCCTGCTTTACACTGTCACATTGAAGATCCCAAAGTGAACGCTTATCAACACTTGTTTTCCTGACTAAATTGCCTTCTTTATCCAGACTGTTTCTCTTAAGCCTCTCAGATGAATTTTTACAGTGTGTCTGTCGAGAAGGCCTTGTCTCTATTACCCTTCCCTCACCTACCTTGGGGACACCTAGAAAAGTTTAAAAAATGGACCAAGTAAGAACTTTCTTCTGATTCTTAGGAGGTCTAAATATCCAGAAACTGCAGAGTTCAAGGGTCCAAAATATTCTGGGAACCATGCTGACGAGAGAGCATCACAACTCACCCTCGACTGCCGGGTCTCGTGCATGTGAGGCAGTAGGAGGCCCATGACGCACTCTTCCCGTGGCTGTGCTTTCAGCCTTACTCCCAATTCCTTTGAAAAATAAACCCCATCCCATATTAGCCCTGTCAGGAAACTAGACTGGGGGTAAAATGCGTGTTTAAGAATACTGGGGGCTCTACCATAGACTGACTACTGGCTGATAGGGAGAGAAGAAAGTTGGACATAAAGTCCTTGCTCCCATTTCTATTTCAGAGCTGAGGGAAATGATATGGTACTTAAGGGTGAGAAATGCAAACCTGGCTGTGTGGTCTTCAGGGAGGTGATGCATTCAGTGGCCAGACCAGCCACATCCAAGCTGCACTACCTTTTGTTATTTGTTTCACTCTTAAGAAATACAACCATGTTTTGCACTGATAAAATGAAAAAGGAATTAGAAACGTGTCCTGCCTCCTGGGTTTTGCTCTGATCACTGACGTGAACCTGGGAGGGGGTGCTCTTGGCAGTCGTCCGTCATGCCATTATTATCACAGGTAGAAGCTGCAGTGAGCAGAGGCCCAGGTTCTGATTTCATCAACCAAAAGAGGCTCTCCAAGCACAGCACCAACAGAGAAAGGCAGCCAAGCGAATCCCAGGCACCAACGCCAAATCCGGAACCAAAAGAATAACACGGAAGGGTACCTTTTACAACCCTGTCTTTCCCCTGCAGCTAGACTACTGTTTGGGGCCAGAGGCTGATGGCACAGTGGACGTGACTGACAAGACTGTGAACATCATAGCCAAGCAATGGTCAGTGGAGGTCACAAGCCAGACACATGCAGTGTACTTTTCACAGGTACCCCCTTAGAGAATGCCCTCCTTTCCAGAAGGAAAGAAGTGAACCCCATCATGCACTAGGTGGAGATTTGTCGAGCAACTGCACTAAGCACGCTAAAACTTTGCTAGGTTAACAGACTCGTCACCAGTAAAGGAAAGAAAAGGTCACAGAGGTCACAGAGAGACTCTTTTACTCTTCACAAGGTAATGCTGAGAACTTTCCAGTGACCTATTGTCCATCATGTGCCTTGGCATTTGCAAGGGGTGGGAAGTCAGGAGGTAACAATTATACACAAGTGCCTTCCACTAGATTAAGAACCTGCTTACCTGCGCATCAATTATTTTTTGCTTTGCATCGATAACTGCTTGCATCTCAGCATGATCCTTCTTCAATTCTTCTTCCACAGCCATTAGCCTAGAATGGGGTAGTAAGGAGAAATCAGCATCCTCAAGGAGAGAGCTGGCTAACGTAGAGGACAAGAAACCCACACTCAGGACAGCTCAGTACTGCCACTCCTTCCTAGTACAAGATCTGCAACCACGCTCTATCTTCTCACCCACCTTAGAAGAAGACATCCAAAGTTGATTTCTCTACTGGGACTGGATTTTTACGTCCTCTGGAACAGCATTCCCACAATTATTATCTCCCTCTTTTCTATCAGATCCTTTCCTCAGCACAACTTATTTCATCTTAAAATAGCAAACCAATCCACAAAAACCAAACCCTCTCTTAATCTTGTTACCTTGTAACAGCTGACCTTTCTCTTCCCCTGAACAGCTAAGTTTCCTCAGAGCGTACTCTACACATAGTAGGTCTACTTTCTTTCTCATCCACCATTCACATCTTAACCCCCTGATGTTTAAACTCCATGAAAAGCCTCTGGGTAAGACTGCTAAATACTTCTGTGCTGCTAAAACAGCAAACCTTCTCTGACTTTAAGTTACTTGACCTGCCTACAGCATTTAACAACACTGAAGCACAGTGGTCATGAGCATGGACTCTGGGGCTTGACTGCGTGGCCTCAAATCCCAGCAGCAACACTAAGTGACCTTGGGCAAGTGACTTAATAAATTTGTTGCCTGTTTCTTTATTTGTAAAATGAGAATAATAATAATGCCTACTTCAGAGGTTGGCATTAATCAAATTATTATTAACAGATTAAACGTTTTATCTGTAAAGTGCTTAGAAAAGTACCTGGCCCATAGTAAGTGCTATGTAGTGTTTGGTAAAATTGCCCCCTCCCTTAGTCTCCCTTGGACGTCCTTGGCCTTCTCCCTTGATTCTCTGGCCCTAAAGACATCCCATGAAACTCCCTTCCACCTCTCTGGACTTGCTGTAAAAAAACTAAGTTAGCCTTTGACATTGAATACGTACATTTTTAAGATTCAGTTTTCCTCTAAGACCTCTCAAGTGAGTCACTAAGTTTTAATTTTTTCTAATTGTTACAACTAAAGGAAAATAGACTACCTCTATCTTCAAAGGAAGTGCACTAAGGTCTCACATTTAGAAAAGTGTAAGAGATACAGTCAGCCGTCACCTTTGTACCAAGTACCACAGAGGACATGCAGAGTTGAAAATGGCTTTTGCTGCCATTGCTTTAGGATTCTCTGGGTCATCGTCCCACCTCTTTGCAGCCCTAGCTACCTAGCCCACATCCACCGCCAGGCGACCTCTGACCTGCTGATGATGCTCTTCATCTGGCTATCCTTCTCCTCCTGCTGCCTGCGCAGCCTCTCCTCGCTGTCCTCCAGCCGGGCCTTATACTCCAGCAGCAGCTTCTGCATCTGCTGCTCCTGCACCAGCAACCGGCGCTCGTACTCCTCTAGCCGCCGGCTGGACACTCGCAGGCGCTCCTTCAGTTTAGTAATCTCCTGTTCGTACTAGAGCAGAGGAGAAGAGGCACCACAGACAAGGAGAGAAATACTGGAGTTACGCTGGTTTTAGACGTTAGTGACTTATTTTTTTTTTTTTTTTTTTTGCGGTACGCGGGCCTCTCACTGTTGTGGCCTCTCCCGTTGCGGAGCACAGGCTCTGGACACGCAGGCCCAGCGGCCATGGCTCACGGGTCCAGCTGCTCCGCGGCATGTGGGATCTTCCCGGACCGGGGCACGAACCCGTGTCCCCTGCATCGGCAGGCGGACTCTCAACCACTGCGCCACCAGGGAAGCCCAGTGACTTATTTTTTACGAAAGAAACCCTAGGCAATGGAGCTGGATGCTGCCTGAACTGCCATTCCACGGGCTGCGGACGTTCTTTAAAATTATCAACAGGCATCACTTAGGAGCTCTGCCCGCCTCCTAAAATTACATTCTTAATCTTACCTTGGCATTCCAAATCTATATATTTATGGATCACTCTACACATTAAACTACCAGTTCCTGCAAGCCACATCCAATCTGTGACGGTATCAAATGGGAGCAGGAAAAAAAAAGATCAAGCTCTTAGAAGTCTGACAAATAACTTAAAATAAGCCAAAAGCCAGTTGTCTACATGAGAAAAGATTTCTGTATCATCACCTGTACTGTAGGATCTCTGACATGCCTTCACTCATCAGGCTGCCATTCTTTCACCCTACTAGAGCCAGCCCTTTAGAGAGCAAGCAGCACTTCTATAATGTTAAGTTACTAAATCAATAAATAGAATGTTATGGCAGAATAGGTTATTGCTGCTTTCTCCCCAGCTATAGAAGTATAAAACATTCAGGTCACAAGCTCTAAGCAAAAGGCCTACATGTTCTCTGGGGCCAATTAATACTGCCTCTTGGCCCATTTTCATGATGTCGTTCATCTGCTCAGTTTGCTACTGCTTGTTGGAACACATATGTCTGTTTTCTCACTAAATCTTTATATACATTTATATTCACTAAAGCTTTATATAATTCAATTGGTTACGTGGCCCTTTCTTTGTACTGAAGCTGCTGTGGGTTGGGGTTTGAGTAACTGGAATGTCAAATTTCTGGGTGAGTTGAGAAGCATTAAGCTTTCTTGTATATGGCCTATTTAAATTCATTAGTAATTAATGATAAATCCGTATGCTGCTTTGTAAAATGCAATGTATTTTTACATAATATTCCATTTAATTGACAATCAGACAGTTAGCTTCTGCTTATCCAACGTCATGGTCCTACACTATGCTTTTTAATCCAGAAGGTCAAAGATGACAGTTCTTATACAGTTTGAAGAGGTAGACTGCATCAATAAGAATAGTTTAGGATCCTGCTGATAAGTAAGCAGAAGCTACTTGTCTGGTTGTTAATGAGGTAATGCCATACATGATGTCAATGTTCTTGTTTGATAATCCTTATTCTTCATGTCAGCTTTTCTTAACAAAACAAAACGAAACAAAACTGAAGCAATAGATAGTCTTTTTTTTTTTTTTAGTCAATGTCTTTAAAAAAATCAGCTATAGTGTTACAAGTTCTTTACCCAGAGAAATTGAAAAGAAAAACAAAAAAAGGGACTTCCCTGGTGGCGCACTGTTTAAGAATATGCCTGGCAATGCAGGGGACATGGGTTCGAGCCCTGGTCCAGGAAGATTCCCACATGCTGCAGAGCAACTAAGCCCGTGCACCACAACTACTGAGCCTGCGCTCTAGAGCCCACGAGCCACAACTAGTGAAGCCTGCAAGCCACAACTACTGAAGCTCATGCGCCTAGAGCCTGTGCTCTGCAACAAGAGAAGCCACTGTAATGAGAAGCCTGCACATCACAACAAAGAGTAGCCCCTGCTTGTGGCAACTAGAGAAAGCCCTTGCACAGCAACGAAGACCCAACGCAGCCAATAAATAAATAAATAAACAAACAAAGAAAAACAAAAAAAGACAAAATCATTACAAAGATATAGAAAGGAAGTCTAGTCCAAGGGTAATCTTGACTTTGGTTAGTTATACAGAAACACTAAATATTCACCTAAAATGACTAGAAATGAGTAGCAGAGTTTTCTCCAAGTTAAGGCAACTCATACTAAAAAAAAAAAAAATTAGAGCTAATCCTCCCACTGCAGCTTGATGGACATTTCCACATATTTTCAAACACAGACACTACTGAATTATCATACACAGATACGTATATAAGGGTTAACATAAGAGGTGGAGCTGAAGTTGGGGACCCTGGGGAGATCATCTCCTTGGCTAGATGACCCTTTGGGTGGCCTATCACTGTGTGGGCAATAAAGATAGACTAGGTTCTACCTTCTCGGCATGCTTGGCTTCATCTTGATTTTGCTCGGTTTCTTCTATATCTTCTTCATATTGCCCATTGTTCAGAACCCAGGCCGCTGTCCTCTCTACTGGGGACATTGTGGCAGAGTCCACAGGTGACTGAACCTGCGTCAGAAATACCTATTAGCATCTCCAAAAAGAGCTCATCCACAGTTAGGTTTCACAAAGAGAGCTATTCTTAGAAGACGTTATTGTGATCCCTGTTTTCTGTTAAATGTTCCCAGTTCTAAATAATATTTTGTTACTGCAAGGGCTGGTGGTGAGGGAAGAGAATATCCATTTATACAAGGATAAAATATTCTGAAATGTTGTGAATAGAAATCACATCTAAGAACCTGCCTTTTTTTCCCTCCAAAGAGGGAAAGCCAAGGCCTTAAAATTGTTAATTAGTCCAATGGTTTCATTAGGTCATTACCTAATGAAATTACGATGATGACAGAATGAGAGAAAGAAAGCACAAGTTGATGGTTGATTGCTCAGGTGAGGAAACATCTGCTTAACCAGGGATGATCAGGAACCAAGGAACTGATTACTGCTAAACAACTCACAAGTACCCATTTATATATCAGAATGCCAAATTCTTAATTTTCATATCAACCATTTAGGGAAAGAGAAAAAAAAGTGATATTGGTCATTTTTACAGACACTGACTTCTTCATGGGTTAACATCACTCAGAAGTCCATATTTTACCAGAAAGTTTCTTGATGAATACAGGATCAAAACAATGGACATCAACATAGTCTAAGAGATATTTCTATCCAGTTAGGATAGCTAGATACATTGCCCTTTTCCAATAGATATACAGAGTGATAAGAATTCTGGCTTTGAGTAGCAATTCTGCTACTTACATTGTCACTTAATCTCTTAAATACTTTTTTCCAAGTCTATTGAATAGGGCTACCACCACCATCACCACCAATCCTGACAATCTCCCAGGGAGTTCTAAGGACTGAACAATATAATGTATGTGAAAGTTCTTTGGAAACTATGGAGTACTATAAAGCTTAGATGTTATTACTGTATTTATGCTTAGAAAACTGGCCCTGGATATGACAATTTATATTGGGCTACTGAACATTAGTGCTTTCTCCATAAACAGTGCTGGAAATAGACAACAAATTCTTTTTCTCTGCCTTTCTTGAGAGAAAGAGAGAGAGATAGGCAGAACAAAGCATTTTTATGTGAGTTAGCCTTTTTATAATTAAAATGAGTTTCTATTTTGAGGACCAATACTCTATAAATAATTGGAAGGGAATTTTCTCTCCCATGCAGAGCTATGTACCTTAAGAATCTTTATGTCATTTTGGAATAAAACCCGGTTAAACTCTAAATATATAGATATTTTAAAATAAGGGGTATCTTGATGACTTTGAGATTTAGAAAGACTAGATGAAAAAAATTGGTTGCAGAGACAAAAAGGTTACTTGGGAGAGACTTTAAAAAATATTCATACAAAAGTAGTATGAGGGTATTTCCTAAAGGTTTGAAGAAGAACCTGGTTTGGCTGATTTACAAACAGATTACAGATACATATCGATAAAAAACAGCTTCATGCCTGAGGCACACACAAGCAACAGTGAATGAACTTTTAGAAATTCCTTCTTTAAAGCCATTTTCTCCACTGTGTCAAGAAAAACATAAACATGTCTTAAACTTCAGTACCCTCAGTTCTTAAAATGTCTACCTTCATCTCCACTATGGTAGGTAGGCTTCTTATACTTCATTCATTTGTGTATCATTCTCATTATTTTTGTCATAACCACGTTGTCACTGATATATTATTTATCATCTCTTTAAAACAACCTTTTTCAGTTAGCTAAGTCCTTATGCTAAGCAATATTATCAGTAAAATCATGAGTTTAATGTTATATATATTATAAATTTATAAATACATTTTATATTATATTTTTCTAATATGTATTAAAATAATTAAATGATTGATTAAATACCTTGTATATTTAAATAATTTTTAGTATCACACTTTGGAAACACTGATCCATAGACTATAGTATCATTTATATTAAAAAAGATAATAATTATCTACTTCAAAAGTTATTATGAGAAACAAATGAGATAGCATGTAAAAGCAGTTTGTAAACTACAAGGTACTTCACACACACACACACACACACACACGCACGCGTGCGCACGCACACACACACACACACACACCTCCCCTAGTTCTCCCCCTACTGGATTTTGAAAGCAGAGCACAATAAATTGCTTTAGTATTTAGAGAAAAATAGTTTAAAAAGGGGTTTAGGTTTTTATTTGATATATGTACACCTGAAAGGCAAAATATTGTGGTTCTGAGTCTTTAAAAATTAATAGAAAGTCAATACTTAAAGGAGACAAATGCCTTTTTAATTTTAGAATCTTATTCCTTTACCATATAGGGCACAGGAGAGCTGCTTTTCTGTGAAACCAGGATTTTCTATTCAGCTGCTGCTTGAGATAAAGTAGCCACTAAAATGAATAACTTTAATGTTTGGAATTTATAACTTCAAGGAAGCTAATTCAGTAGCTTTCTGCTTTATAGTTAACACTATGTTGTTTGCAAGAACTTTCTTCCCCTGTGATTTGTTACGAGTAACTATTTTTGAGTGCCAATAAATGCACTACAAGCTAATAGTATCCCTAAGAACATACTAAAGAGAGGTCTTAGCCCCTAAAAGCATATTAAAAACAACTTCTTAGGTAATCTAGGCATAAAATGTAAAATGAGAAGCTGTAAAAACAAAGAGTTGGTTCATTTCACTGGTGTCGGTGGTAGCTACCATATCTTCAGAAGGACTAACAATGTCCAGTGAATTATGAGACAGTGTACAATGGGAACTGGGCATTCCAGTCTATTCCTATTTTATTGGTTGAATCTGTTTTTCAACCACTCCTCATATACCCTAGCACTTTGCATGGCATACGGTAGGTGGTCAATAAGTTTTAAAAAAAAAAATCAGACTAATATAACTATTCCTTGTATTTATGATAAAACCTTTATATAATTATAAAGAGCAGAAAAGTAATATTGAACAAATCAGAAATAGTTTTATCTACATTGAAGACTATGGAGGTGATTTTTATTTCAAAAATTTTTTCAAAATTATTTTTTATTGTAATATGTTCTTCATATGAAAAAACTGTATACTGTCTTTTACATCTATTTGATTGATCTTCTGAGTGCTGGTCTTATTTTCTGATTAGACTGTCAACCCTTGAAGCATGGCACCATATATCATAGAATTTTTTTCTTTTGGAATGGTAGTGACTATGTCATTGCACAATTGATGCTCAATAAAATATTATTCATTTATTATTACTTTGGATTCTCTTTAGAATTCATTACCAAAGTATAATTTATTACTAAGAGAAGGATACCCTATGTTTTTCCTCTAATCCTTTGGAAGTACATCAAAGGCTTTTCCTCAGTGATTGTTCTATCTCCTTTATAAGCTGGATAGATAACAAAATTTATTACCTCTAGTTTATAGTCAAAGAAATTGAGAAAAGAGGTTGGTAAATGGTTCAGATGCCATCTTGCTTAGCTATAGCCTTAAGAAGAGCATTTTCTCCATTGACTTCCAACAGTGGATCATTAAAGAAAATGAAGGATGAAAAAGACAAAATGAAAAGGAGCCCGGATTCCTATTAGGAATATCACCCTTTTGAGATAAAGCTTTTATAGGGTTTCTCTGGGAAAAATAATAACGCTTTAGGGCAAAAGGGCCTGAGAAAGCAGTTTCACTGATCCTACAGTTAGCCTGGCTATGCTGAGGATGACTGAGAACAGGCCGGTTCCCTGTTTATTTACTAGATATAAATAAGACTTGTTGCTTTCAGCTTCTCCATAGTCTGAAATAGTCAGGTTCCCATAAATGAATAACACTTTTGCTATCAACACCAAAGAAAGAGCTGAGTAAATTAGTAAGTAAACTCTGAGAATCCTTGAAGAGGTTGGTTAGGAGAGGGTTCAACAAATCCAAATGTGAAACTGTAGCATCATTCTGATAGGCTTGTCAAATACCTATTTAAAAAGCCTCTTCAAATTAGAATTTCTAAGGTTAGGTAACACGCTATAATCTGAACAACTCATATATTGTAAATAGAGTCTATTATGTGCACAGAGTACATGATACACAAAAAAACAAGATGGAGAGGAAAATGATTAAAAAGAAATCCAAACAGAGGCCGAAAAGGGTCAAAAAATTCCTTCTCTGTAGAACTAGGATTTTATTTCCTTCCTACTCAGCAAATGGAGAAGACTGAAGCTAGTTACACTGCCAACAATGGCCGCTCCTTTGTGCTAAGATACAAGTGGAATTTGCATGGGACAAAACCTCCAATAATTACAGATGCCGGCAGAACAATCCCCACAAAGAAATCCTCCAGTTTTGGGGAAAGAAGAATTCCCCAACACAATTTGCAATTAAAGTATGTAAAGGAATTTATGTAAAAAATGTGCTGATTATATAGAACATCAGAGGCTTCATGGGAGTGAGATGAGAAAGGCAAGCAAGAAAGATAAGGAACAAAAAAAAATAATAAGTTTGAAAGAATAAAACATCTGCATAGAAAAAGCCAGTGTAGAAAAAACAGAAAATTGAGCAATCAAAATACAGTGATTTATGGTTTAACTGGTATGACAGTGGCAGCACCAGCAAAGGCACAAACAGGGCTGAATATGTAAAGCTGTGCTGTGGCTATGCCCCACTTCATGCCAACATAACATAGACATTCCCAAGCTCATTAATGGCTATGGCTCAAAAGTATTTTAATTGGTTGTCTGAAGACCATATATGCATTTCCTACCTCCCATCTATCCGGACAGCTTTCTATTCACGCACAGAAACACGTAGTGCTTATATGATAGGTGTTATATTTTCCTACAGCACAGATATTATAAATGACAATTGGTTTCAGATGATCACACAAAAGGCTATTTAATTTACAATATCTATAAACAGTCAGTCTGAGTCATGGGTCCTGGGAATTGAGGACAACATGATACAGGAGGGAAGGGTAAACACTCGTCTTTTCTCTCCAGGGCTGGGACTAAGTCCACCTTTGAAAAGTAGGCCGAGGGCCCGCCCTGTGCCCTGTCTTGCCCCTCTCTGCCAATCTGATATTCTTCTCTACTCCTTACCTCATCCTCAGGGCCTTCAAGCTGCACTAAACCTGCACATAGACATCTGCCTCCACACAGTACTGCATCTCTAAAATTACTTATCTTTCTTTTCTCCTCTCAATCAACAATTTAATTCTCTGAAAGGGGTTGATCTCAACTAGAAGCTAGCATAAAATCAAAGTATGGAAACTAATTCACAATAAGGTGGGAAAGACTGATAGCCTCCTAATGTAAATTAAATGAACATATATGACATATATATAAAAAAGCATTTTCATTTAAAGAAAAGGAAAAAATTATATAATATAATCATTATGTAAATTAACAGAGTATAATCTTTTTTCCTTTTCTTTAAATGAAAATGTGTATTAAATCAAATGAATTGGTGAAATTTGGGGAAATATAACAAAATAAAAATGAAAAATTTAAGACTGAAGAAAAAGTTTATTTCTCAGGAAAGAATTGACCAACTAGGAGGTTTTGCCCAGGAAGTTGGCTACCAGAATCAGCTTAAGTTTTTCATCCCTTCTTCTACTTCTGTATCTAAGGATTCTGTAAATGTTCTAGTTTTTTTTTTAAACAATAATTATCAAAGTAGGGGCAAGGGCTCTGGCCACAGCAGAGTGGTGGCAGAAGCAGCCCAATCAGTAAATGCCTACCTATAAAAACGCAAATATACTAAAGAGATACATTGGGGGTCTCACTGCAGTCTCCTCTGACCAGTGATTCTGCTGACAAAAGGATTTGTCATAGAACTCTTCTAATCACAAAGCTCCCTAATACAAATAAAGTAGGGTTAGGTTTCAAAAAAAATTCAACAAAGCTTTTTTTAGGAGAAAAAAATTTTTTAGATGAAAGTAAGATATGTATATATGCATTCATAAGGTTCTTAGTTTATTTCAAGAGCAAATATGGATTGGTGCCTCAAAATGTAATCTGTAAAGAAGAGGTGATAAAATTCTTAAGGAACATTTTTATTTGTGAAGAAAAAAGTTTGATAATCTTATATTAAATTTAGGTGAGACACGAGCTGGGCTTGTCCATGTAAATAGAAATATAAGAGATTTTCATAAATGTTTAGAGAATACTTGTCAACCACCTGTGTTTCTATCTTTTTACCTCTCTCCTTTACCTTGCTTCTATAGGTGTTCAGTTGTTTATTTTTCCAGCCATTTCCAGGAAAAGGCACACGGGGACTTACTACTTCCAGAGGGAGTTGGGGGATGGAGTAGAGAGCAGTTACATTAAACTCCTGGCTGAAAGTGCAAAACTTTATTCTGGAAACTTAAGAAAAAAAATTAAGGAGGATTAATGTCCAGATTCCCAAAATATATCCTAGTTGATTCGGCCTGTAGATTCACAGCTTAAGTGTCTAATTATTACTCAACATCACAGATTGTTCTCAGTGCTGAGATCACAGCTCTGCTGCTTGAAGAGACAGAAAGGCCCCTGGAGTGGTTGTTACAGTCTCCTAAGAGTAATGAGGCAAGCTACATTCTGCTGCCTCATCTAGCCAGAAGCCTCCCAAACTTTTCATTTCCTCTTCCATTAAAAGGTTGCAAAAAATAGTTTTAAGTGGAAACCCTGCTAGCAATTGGATTTCTCAATGATTTATATATAAAGAACCGAGGAAACAGTTGGACCAAGAACCTGGCAGCCCCCTCCAGCACTCACCCCTACCTGCTGTGTCTGCTGTCTCTGGATCGCTCTCACTTTGGGAACAGGGCTCTCTCTGGAGGAAGAGGACTGCTGCCGGGACCGGCTCCCATTTTGCACAGGTTCGGCCACCAAAGCCGCAGATGCCAGTGACATGCTCCCGGTGCTACGTAGGGAAGCACTGTGTGGCAGGGATGGTGGGGCTTTGGCTCGAGCACCTAGCCCAGCCTGGTCCATTTTTCGGATCTGGGCCTGCCCCGTGCTATTCTGCCGTGGCAGAGCAAGAGGTATGTGTCTGTCCGACACAGTGTGACGCCTGGAGAAGTCCTCACTCTGAGTGCTACGTTTGGTGAAATCTTCCATGCTGCTATTGCTGGGTCCACTGAGTTTGAAGTCTTCACTGTTACTTTGGCTCCTGGAACTGGCAGTGCTTAGGTTCTCCAAACTGGAATCCACAGAGGCCTTTGGCATTGCTGGAATTGGGTTATTGAGGTGATAGACAGGGTTCTGGAATGACAAGGGCTGGAGGATGCCTGGCTGGTTCAAGGCTGGGTGCAGGGGCCTTCGCACTTGGGGTGCACTCTGGGGAGTGCTCTGGGTTTCCCGAAGTTGTTTGATGCTGGCCACCTGGGTTATGGAAAGCTGGCTTCCAGTCAGGCGCATCGGCACATCAAGCATGACAGACGCATGCTCCACTTGGGCGGCATGAGTGTCCTGAAGGTCCATGAGGGAGATGCTCCGGCCATTAGGAAGGCTACTTTCCTTTTCATCCTTTTCAGAGTAAGTCATGCTCTGGGAGGAGGCTTGCTGAACCAGCAATAACGTTTTCCCTCTGAAATAGCTATCTGTGTTGTCCTGGCTTGGAGATTTTAGTTTATGCAAATCACTGTGGAAAAGGAAAGGACCCTTAATTAATCCTGAGGCAAATTCAACAGAGTTAAGATTCCTCAACTCAAGCACATGAACTCTTCAGAAGGCTCAGAGGTCTGGTGTGGATACTTACATTGGTTTCTAAACACAGATTTCATCATCACAATTCTTAGGATAAGATCCAACATTTTTAGTTTTTCTTCAAAGGTGAAGAATAACACTGTGTAGACCACTCCATCCCTGTCTTAGATTTTTACTAGAATTCCAATCATTTCCTAGTTAGGTTTTAAACTTCCCAAGGTATTCTAATTCATAGTTAATTGGTTCTGTCTAAACCTTCGAGAAGCCCTTAGTGCGCAACCAAAGGGTCCCTACTAAAGGCACAAGTCTTGCCAATACAGAAAACAAAGTCTAAGCATCAACACTGTATCTACCTGTCCAGCTGACACAGCCAGCTCTAAAATATTTTCAACTGAGGTTCTCAGATTTTTGAGCGCTACAATACCTGAAAATATCAATTTCATAGAGCCCTTAGTCTTCCATTAAGCAGGACATAGGTTCTTTTTATAAGTTTGTTGAATATAACTCTACAATATCATTCTAGAAAATAAGTATCCTAGATCATGTGTATTATTATGACAAACAATTGGATTTATCTCAGAAGATTCTTTCCAACTGCTCATGATTTTAAAGTTGTAAATTCAATAAGTAAGTTAAATAGATTTTTCCCAAATCTCTAAATATTATCTCCCTCTGAGATAAGTAGTTCCAATTCTCTCTGAAATTCATACCTGTCAGTAGGGTCTTCAAAAATTTTCTGCAGCCCAGAGGAGAGGCTTCCACTGACATTTGGACTGGAGTTATGCTCAGTGAAGCGTCTCAGTTGCTGTTGTATTGGTGTAGGATTAGTCAGAGATTTGGTAATATCAGCAAGAACACGAGGGAGAGGTCCCAATTTTGCCACGGTTGCCTGTAGGAAGGAATTTTCACCCTAATTGGATAATAAGCATTGCGATATCCACCACAGATTGTTTTTGGGACAACGATGCCCATTGATGGAGGGGTGGAGGTTGGAGGGAAGGGTAGGTGTTTGCATATGGGAGTGGCAGGTTCATAATGCATTGTTATGGAGCAGCAGAACCATGGCGTCGAGATGAATGGAGGAGGCGAAACAAGATGCAGCAGACATTGAGGAAAGAAAGGAAATAGAAATTAGGATTATGCAAATAAAAATTAAAAGACATGCTCAAAACAACCGAACTATTGCCATTCCAACTAAAATAGACATGCAAAGCAAACTAAGTCTTTGGGAGGCTGGTAGATCAAGGTGGGGGAGGGTAGGGGAAGAACCAAACACCTTCTAACCAAAAAGAACTTTAAGACCAGAGGATTGGCTAGTGTGATGAAACTTCCAAAGAAAAGGGATCATGTGAGGAAAGAAATGCATGCCAACATACAAGAAGGTGTTGCATTCAGGGGTCCAGAGCACTGCAGGGCACACAGTTGATATTGCCATCCACTAGCCATTTAATCTTGGGAACCCTGACGTACTGCCAGCTGAGTTTGCATCAGCAAGACAATTTTTTAAAAAAAATTTAAACAGCAAAGTTATGACACATCTATGAGATGTGTCTAGATAGATGTACTGCTGGTTCCCAGGACCAAACAGAAATTAAAAAGGAGAACGTGTGCTTACACAGCAAAGCCTGTTAAAAAGACCTTGACCCTGAATAAACCAGGTTGATTTCAGAAGATAACTGTATCTGCATCCCACTGATGCAGTTATTCAGTGAAGAGTACTTTTTACTATTTGCTTTATCCATCTGAATCATTTTTTTCTTTGGGGAATTCTCATTCTCATGGGGTCTTATGGGAACCTTCATCCATTAGGCAGTTTTACATGGCTGCCTCTGGGTTTTTGTTGTCTTCTCAACAGACTCTTCTACCCTGCTCAAATGAGTACAGATGCCATCTGAAGAATGTCTTTACTTGCTTGACTCTCTTGAGCCATGACTCATATCCAAGGAATTTACCCTCAGCATAGCTGCAACTTAAAATCTAGCTAGCATTTCTAAAAGTTAAGAAGGGGTCCTTGAGAATAAGAAACAGTTTATTATTTTACAAACATTTTACAAATGTTTTGGGCACCAGTGGGCACCCTACCATTTACATTTCCTCAGGAAAGTGGTCTTTGTTAATAGGTTTTACTCCCCGCTCCCTCATTTTATTGGTGCAATGTTTTTAAAGATAATTGGGGGTGGTGGTGGTGGTGGGATGAATTGGGAGACTGGGATTGACATATATACAATAACATATATAAAACAGATAACTAATAAGAACCTGCTGTATTAAAAAATAAAATAAAATAAAATTCAAAACAAAAAATGTCTGACTCAAAAAAAAAATAAAGATAATAGGAAAATGGAGGAAAACAAGTAAACAAATTCTTATCACAGAAAAATAACTTTGTTTTTTGAAGTTATTCTAACATACCACCACAGATATTTGTAAAGTAGCTGTAGCAAACAAAAACATCAATAAATAATTATTGTGATAAACCTCGCCAGAGTCTGTTAGACTGTTTTCCATAACAAATTCTATTCCTCTTTGCAAAATTCGAGAAGGAAGAAAATGATTGGCAAGAAAATGATTGGTATATATTTAGTTATTAATATGATATACAAAAAAATTCTTAGCTTATAGTCAGAAAATAAATGATTAAAATGATAATTGTTTTCTCTATTCTTAATTCACATCTGCAGATGAAAAGAAAACATCAGGATTTTCAGATCCCACATAACTCTATAGGTACTAATAGTTATGTTAAACCCTCTGACTTGCATGATAAAAATAAATCTCATGGTAAGTTACTTAAACACGATAGTCTCAGTATTTTTCTAAGTCCACACTTCCGTTAGAAATTACTACATGAGGTTTCATCTCACTCTACTATACATGAATAAGGCTTCACACACTAATATTTGATATTAGTTTCTAGGCAAATACACAAACATATTTGTTTATAGAAATATATACTCCATTAATTCAGGTAACTAATTAAAAATATATGTTAATAATTTTGTGGCTTATTAGAATTTCCTGGTTTGTAGGGCACATATTTTACTCAGAAATCATTACTATTTCCTCCCAGACTTCTAGGGCAAAAGGTTGCTTTCAACAAGCAGAAAGCATGAATGTGATTCCTCTGTAGATATTCTCCAGAATCCAGGTACATTAGAGTTCTCTACCTCCCATCTCCTGTTACCCTTCCCGCCTACTTTACCTTATCAAGTTGGGAAACTACTTCCCACAGTAAGGAATGCAAAACTGAAAGCTCTCGGCCCAAATCAATGTAACCATCAAAGCCTGGGGTGTTTGAGATGGTGTCCGGATTAGAGATCTCCAAAAGAAAGCGCTTCATTCCACCCCATTCGTGTTCTAAAAAATCATTCATGAATGCCATGTATTCCTCTTTGTTACCAAATCTGAAGGAGAGGGAGAGAAAATGAGAAAGAACATATTCAGGAAAAGAGATGTGATCATTTTGAATTGACTTTACACAGAGCTATAAACTTTTTTATTTTGAGGAGGTGACTAATTTGTTTATTATCTATAAGTGATAAACACTAAAACATACTTTCTTAATATTACATTAATAGTCAAAAACTTTGAATTGCTTTCTATTCTCTATAGGATAAAGACAAAATCCTTTTCTCCTGGTATTTAAAGCCATTGTAAACATTCATTATCAGTATAAACCTTCAATATCACTAGCTTCTTCAAAGTCCCCCAAATACATTATACTCTTTTTCTTCTCCAAGCCTTTGCTCATGCTATTTATTTCTACTAGAGAACTTCCTCTCTTCTTTGCCTATCTAGGTTCTCGCTATCTTCCAGGCCTAGTTTAAGTCCATAAAACATGTTCCAAAATAAACTAGAAACAATTTTTACAAGAATTAGCTCAAATATGGGTAAACATGTATATTTCTGTGTTAGCATATATACAGAGCACACAAAGTTAAAATAGTGCACTTCTAAAAAGCCACATGCTAGAAAAAAATGTATCTCATTGAGGTTCTAATCTTTTCCTTCAATTCATTGCTATTAGAAACTTGTACTTAAGCTTCAATACTGAGTAAATCTGGGATCGATTTTGCCAGTGTGAATTGCTTCTCAGTGATTTCTTAAAATTGGTTTCTATAAATTATAAAAATTATACAAACTTAAGAAAAAATTGAAAACAATGAAAAGTGGAAGGAAAAAAGGGTAGGTGTACCCATTCCACCACCCAAACATATCTGCTATTACAGTTCAGTGCATTTCTTCCCCAACTGCTTTCTCCTAACTTCTTTTGAAAAAGTTGAAAGCTACAGAAAAGTTGAAAGGATATACAATGTATACCCATATGCCATTCACCTATATTAACCAACCGTTCCCATTTTGCCAAGTTTGTTTTCACTCTCTCTCTTTTTTTGATTGAACCATTTTAAACTAAGTTGCAGACATAGCCTCTAAGTACATTAGCACCTATTTCTCCAGAATAAGGAATAACGCTTACATAAACCAATGCCATTGTCACACTAAAACTTTTAAAAGACATTACTTATAAATTATCTCATATATAGTTCATATTTAAATTTCACCAATTGTCCCCAAAATGATTTTTATAAATGTTTTTTCCAGTTCAGATCCAATTAAGATTCAAGCACTGCATTGTCTCTTTTAATCTAGAACAGTCCTCCCTCCATCTTTTCCATTTTTCATGATATTGACTTTTTGAAGGGGCCAGGTCACTTGTCTTAGATAATGTAACCATAGAATTTTGACTGATTGCCCTTCCCAACGTTCCTATACTTAGGTTTTTGTGTTTTCATATTGTTGGGATAAAAGTATATGCACCATTTGGTATCCTACCTCTTTTTGGCTGGAGGTTTTTTTTTTTTTTTTTTTTGCGATACGCGGGCCTCTCAGTGTTGTGGCCTCTCCCGTTGCGGAGCACAGGCTCCGGACGCGCAGGCTCAGTGGCCATGGCTCACGGGCCCAGCCGCTCCGCGGCATGTGGGATCCTCCCGGACCGGGGCACGAACCCACGTCCCCCGCATCGGCAGGCGGACTCTCAACCACTGTGCCACCAGGGAAGCCCTTGGCTGGAGTTTTTAATAAAACTTTTCATTTAATATAATTATATCTTTATCATTTTGCATATTATTGGTTCTTTGTAAACACAACTTGCAGTGGCTGCAAATATTCCACTGAATGCACAGACTACTTAACCATTCCTCTATAGTGAATATTCAAATTGATCACAATTTTTTTGCTATTTTTAATAATACCACAATGAAAATTATGTAACAAGAGTTATGAGGCACCCCACGCTCATCCAAAGGTTAGGTCTCATGTACTTTTTAAACAATGTTGTTAAAAAGTGGTTACGGTAGTGACACCTACTTGGCAAAGTTGGCCAGGTTCTGGATGACCTTGGCAATTAGAGTTAGAGTCCGAGATGTGCGATCATCAGGATATTCCTGCATGAGGTTGAAGAGACTGGGAGACATGATGGCTGGGCACAGGAAACGGAGAAACAACGAGGCACTGATGAGCCGCTCGCTGATGTCATGCTTGCTGCGGTTCAGGCACTGCTGCTTCCAGGATGCAAACACTTCTTTCAACTCACGAGGGAAAACACTGGGGAAGGAAGAAGGACCAAATATAAAAGTACCATAACCCAAGAAAGCACAGGTGATCCCACTCTGGCCCAACAGAGCCAGGCTATGAGGAGGGCCTAATAGAGAGAGCTTCTGTCTGATTCATGCCTGAGAAGTGGTGGAAAATTCATAGACGTCCAGATGGAGACCAGAAACCCAACGCTACAAAACTCAGGAATTAGTGTAAACTTAGTTTTGCAAAGTGGGAAAATGGCATGAGGCTCCCGACTAAATCATTTGGTTTACTACAGCTCATCATAATCTCTCTAAAGACTGTTCATCAAAAAGCTTCCAAAATCTCACCAATTGCTGGGGTTAGAATAATGATCAAAAATCATTAACACATTTGTTTGACACTAGTAAATATGTTTAAAAGTCCTTAAAATACTTTTGGTATTAGAGGATGTGGTGCTAATATTCTGGGGAAATATTATATTTATGTGGATAGTTCAGAGCAACTTCTGCTTACAAGAGAGGTTTAGATTTTAGACAAAACTGTATTAGGGAAACTTTCAATTTTTCCCATAAGTCCTTCCTTTGGTTGGGAAATAACAGTTAACACTGTGATAACTCATATTGAAAAACTGAAGTTCCAATAGCAGGGAATGAAGCACCGACAGCAGCTCACCAGTAAGAGTTGATGATCTTGCAGAAAGCCAGCTCACAGCACATTTTCAGGTTGCTCTGATGGTCTATCAGTTCGCTAGATGAGCATTTGCTGGGATCCACTTCACAGTTTTCATCTGACTCATACAAAGCTTTGATGAACTCCCCTATTTCAAGAGAGAAGATGACGGACAGTATAACTATAAATAGTGTCTTCCTGAAGAGAATAAAAGAATGTAGGATTTCTGTACTAAAATGTGTAATGGGGAATTCGTTCTGATGCTTGACATGGAGGGCACAAAACACCGTTCACGAAGGGTTACTGCTCTGGAACCCAAGAGATACCACCTCCTATACGTCATGTTTATTTTCCTTACTCTGGAAGTGGAAAAACAGCACTCATTAACATCATCATCACGGTATTTACAAAAAGAATAATGAAACTACTTTAAAAAATGCTACAACTTTAAATCTTTTATCTGAAACCACAAATATATTTAATTAGCAGGAACTCATTACTTATTCTTATTATAAAGCCTCTTTACCTTATGAATAATGTTGTTACTATTTTAGAAGAATAAATAACCCAAGTCTGAATGATTAGCCTACCTATGCTTTTAACTGCTAATACTGGTGCAAACACATATTCAAGTAAGGGTCTCTAGGCATACCTCTCTTAATGGGGATAGTCATTCAACATAGCACAAAGCAGAGCATCTCTTTATATAATTTGGATGTTTTTCCAAATAAATTTAGCTTAGACGCCCTGTTCATATATCTTAGCCTCTATAGAGATATGCCCAGTATTTCCTGTAAGAGCAAATCCTTACCTTACCCGTTTATCCTCCATCATGCACTATACCATGTATTTGTTCTGTTCTATGTTTCACACTGTTTTGTGCTTATTTGTTCACACGCTTGTCTCATCTTCAGGATGAATACCATTGAAGGTCAGGGACTGGGTTCTATTCATGTTCAAATCCCAAACCTATTAAACAGCTTCCAAAGCACTGCAGGGGCTCAATAAGTATTTGTTAGAGATGGTAGTATGTTTTTATTTTTTGTTTTTTCTAGGTCTTTATGACAGAGGAGTAGAACTTTCACAGCTCCTTTTAAATCTGCTTATATTAACTGAAGTTCAGGCTAGTTATTAATAGATTTCATGAAAGTGAACAGTAATTCCTATAAAAAATTAAGTGGCAGCAGCAATATCAAAGAGCATTTTCTATCAAAATGGTTAGTACTAAGATTAATGAAAGATTTAAAAAATAGCTGTGATAGAGGATGGGAACTGATTATTTGGAAGAACAATGCTTGGAGAAGAGGAATCTAAGTGATGCACAGAAAAGAAAGTGGTGCAGAGAAAAAGTAAAGGCTTTGGAGCCAGAAAGATCTAGGGTCAAATCCTGGACCCATCACTTAGCCAACTGTGGGGCCATGAGAAGTCACTTAACTAGTCTGAGTTTTGGGTGCTTTATTTGGAAAATAGCATTAATCACTCCAACACTCTAGAGCTATGGTGAGGATCTGAAAATAGTGCATGATGAGAAAAGTGTCTGATATGGTGCCTGGTACTTAGTAGGGGCTCCATATAATAAGTACTGTTATGTACAAACTTTGTAAATTTAAAATAACTTTTCATAGAGTGAAATAATCAAAATTGGTAAAAGGCTTTAAAAAATGTTTACCAACTCTCACAGGATTTCTATTGAACATGTTCTCAACATCACCTATGCTATGTGCTCCCACAGAATTCACCTCATTTAAAGAGTACCTGAATTTAAAAATAAGCCATCAATGTCAAATACTTCATGTAAAAATCAATCCACCTCTAAATTTATATCATTAATATTCAGCTTATACCTAGGTGAGTTATACCTATTCCAGGAGATAATAACTAATATTAATAAATAACTTGTGAATTTTGAGAGTATTTTTCTTTTATTCTTCAAGAAAAGAACCAAATAAACAACTCAAGGGTCCAGAAGTAAATTAATTGTCTAAAGTTTTTTCTTTTTACCTGATTATGATATATTTAAAATCCTCCAAACTTGAGAAAATTCTTTTCACTTTTGAAACTGTAACCTGGGACTTTCCTGGTGGCGCAGTGGCTAAGAATCCACCTGCCAATGCAGGAGACACAGGTTTGAGCCCTGGTCTGGGAAGATCCCACATGCCGCGGAGCAACTAAGCCCGTGTGCCACAGTACTGAGCCTACGCTCTAGAGCCTGCAAGCCACACTACTGAGCCCACGTGCCACAACTACTGAGCCCGTGCGCCTAGAGCCCGTGCTTCGCAACAAGAGAAGCCACCACAATGAAAAGCCCGCGCGCCGCAACGAAGAGTAGCCCCCACCCCCTGCTCACTGCAAGCACAGCAATGAAGACCCAATGCAGCCAAAAATAAATAAATTAAAAAAAAAAAGAAACTGTAACCTATGTCTGATAGTGTGGAAAGTACCACATTGAAAGGTGAACTTTTATAGATCTGCACCTAGAAGCTGTTTAGCCGATCACAAATTACTGAGACAGATTTAATGATCCCACCATGTCTGCTCTCCTGCCTTTAAAAAAAAAGATCAAGGACAAAGAGGATGGGTGTTCAATATGTTGTTTAAATTTGAGTTTGTGCCTAGAATGTTCCATGGTGTGTTTCATTAACTCATTATTATCTAGCATCCAAATTTCATGTATAGAAATAAGCCACTAGGTACAGACATATTATTGCTAAAAGGAAATTTGCCTCTGCCACCAATGATGGAAATTAGGCCTTTTTAGAGACCTTTCTATTTGTCACAGAAGATGGTGTTTCCTGTTGATCAGATGCATCAACATGCAAACTGATTTCAATTAGAAAGGTAAAAGGGGTTAACAGATGAAAGACTTAATTTAAGTCTAACTGAGGCAGAGTCTGTAAACAGTAACGCTTTTAATCAAGATAAATGAAGACTGGCTAAAAGGCAGGTAGATATTGTTTAATATGACTGGCAACTTTTAACTCAATTTTCTCTGAGAATTCTTCAGGTAGCCTGCAAATAACATCTATTTTTTTTTTGCCCAAAGTGTACGAAATACAACAAAACTTTAATTATTCAGAGTGCTCAGCTGTATTTATTAATTTGATTTTTTGGTTTACTGAGATTTACTGTGAAGCCTTTTAATTTAAAACTTCTCATAGGGACTTCCCTGGTGGCGAAGTGGTTAAAAATCCGCCTGCCAATGCAGGGGACACGGGTTTGAGCCCTGGCCCGGGAAGATCCCACATGCCGCGGAGCAACTAAGCCCGTGCGCCACAACTACTGAGCCTGTGCTCTAGAGTCTCCAAGCCACAACTACTGAGCCCACGTGCCACAACTACTGAAGCCCACGTGCCTAGAGCCCGTGCTCCACAACAAGAGAAGCCACCGCAATGAGAAGCCCGCACACCACAACGAAGACCCAGTGCAGCCAAAAATAAATAAATAAAATAAATTTATATATATTAAAAAAAGGCTAACTAGAAATATGGGGAGTTAGATGGGGAGAAGACAGTAGAATTTCTTCCCTGAAGAAGCTTACCAATTAATTTTGTTTGTGCTCTTGGAAGCAGTATCCATTTTCACCACCCTGGTCCTGGCTTTTGGGTTACAAATATAATAGAGATCTTTGTGGGGTTACTTGAATTTCTTCCCCTGCTCACTGAATCAATTTTCAGGTCTCATTGAGCCAATCAGCTATTTAACTATTAACTGTTCTAGAACAGTTAATAATTAACTGTAATGATTAACAAAGGACTTGTCTCTTCTTTTCACTTCAGGAATTATTTCATTTGGGAAGCCTATTTAGCACACTGATGGTAGAATATGAATATCTGATTTTTAAGAAGTAGATGGTCAACAAATATCTACACCTTTATCTCCCCAGAATAGAGAATACTGTTTGAGATGCATCATCATTGCTTTTCATAAGGCAGTGCAAATCATTAAAGCAAACCATGATATGTAATTTATGATATGACTGTATAAGCTTTTTATGTGAAACTCTGATTCTGTACCTTTCCTAATGTCAATGAAAGTCCATTTTCACTAGTCTTCTTTTAAATTCCTATTAGATCTTAAACTAAAGCACATGACTTAGAGAAAAGAAATAAATATGAAGATAGGAAGCATGAGAAGAAAAAATGTACTTCTCCAAAGTAGGAATTAACTGCTACTACAGTGAGTCCAGCATAGGTAAACACAACGGTCCTGTTTCTTGAGCAGTCATTCACTTTTTAGCCTGTGCAACCTGGCTCCTGTGCTCCTGAGAGCAGTCCCAGTCATCAAAATGCAATAGCCATGTTTTCTTTTTAATCTTTACTTTCCTCAATCTCTGACTCTATTGATACTTTTTTCCTCTTGGTGTCTAAGACACAGTATTTTCCTGGTTTTCTTTCTTTTTTTTGCACGTGTGCATGCATGATTCCTCTCTCTGACCACTTCTCTGATTCCTCTGCTTCCTTCTACACCATAAACCAGGTGCACTGTTAGATCTGTCTTTGGCCCTATTCTCTTCCTGCTCCTGTAATCTTGTAGTTTCATTGATTCCTTCCACATGGGTAACTTAGTCCTAAATTTTCATCAGCCAGCTAGACAGATGTTTTGGGATTTCCTATCTAGAACCCCTGGGATTTCCTACTTGAACTTCAAGTTGAATACATGTGAAGTGAAAATATCATTTCTCATTCTTTCAAGCCTACTACTTTTATGTTCTCTTTCTGTTAAGAATCTCATCATCCTTCTTGTCACTCACGAAGGCCCCAAATTCACTGTAATATTTGATCTCCTCCTCCACCACGCCCTGCCCCATTCCCACAAGCTGAAAAGTTGCCAAGTCCTATTAGCTCAACTTCTTAATTTCTTAGATCCAACTTTTCTCTTACTCTTGGCGATTACCTCATTCAGAGTCTTGTTATTTCTTGCCTTCCTTATTATAATGGCTTCTTAACTGGTCTCTGCGTTCAGCTGCTTTCTTCACCAACCCATTTAAATCACTCTGTTAAACTGATTCTATTAAAAACACCCTGCTCAAAACTTCCAGTCATTCACCAATGATTACTGTAAAATCTACACTCCTCAGCCAGGCAGTCAAGGCCCTCAACTCATTGGTTCTAATTATTTGTCTAATCATTTTTGTTGTTGTTGACTTGTCTTTTTCACTTTATTTTCCAGCTAATTGGCTATATTCCAAACATGCCTGGTTCTCTGGTATCTCGATACCTTTTTGTTCATGAGGTTCTTTCCATGTTAATCCCTGCCATTTCCCTTGTCCAATCTCTGCTTTTATAAACCTTGCTAAACTTCGAGCTACACACACATCATAAATGTCACAAGGGAAATTTTATAATTCCATCAGGTATAATCAATTTCTTTAATTATTTGAAAAGGCACAGGATTCTCTTTCTCTTTTTGGTTATAGGGATATCCTTATCTTTCTTATCTATCTATATTGTAAGCTCCCTAAGGGCAAACATTTATCCATTCATTCATACCTTATTGTCTATTCTTGATAGCCTCATGTGACTGCTGAGCACTTGAAATTTGGCTAGTGCAAACTGAACGTGTAATAAATATAAAATGCACACAATTTCAAGAGTTAGAATGAAAAAAGTAAAATACTTCATTAATAATTCTTATATTGATAACATATTAAATAATATTTGGATATATTGGGTTAAATAAAATGTTATCAAAATTAAATTTACCTGTTTCTCTTAACCGTTTTTACACTGTGACTACTAGAAAATTTAAATTACTCACATGTGACTCACATTATGTTTCTTTAGGATGGTGCTGCTCTACATTCTATGTGAAGTACTGGGGATATGGGGATAAAAAAATGACACTGTTCTTCAAGGAACTCATGTCTGCTTTATCAGAATGTATATCAAAGTGCCAAGCACAGTGCCTTACTCTAGTGCTTAACACCTGAATTTCACGACCAAATACGGAGCTGCAAGTGGGTGGCCTAGTCATTAAGAACTACTGATTGGACAAAGATGAGTTGTGAAAAATTCTGTAGGTCTGGAAGGCAGAAATTGGGAGTTGTGGGAATTGGCAGGAGTTTCTCCATTTTTGATGCATAGTAACAAATGCCAGCACTTTCAAGACTTAGGTAATGTATTTATATCATGATATAAATACCCAACACTTTGGGGGAAACAGGTCAACTAGAAATGACATCTCATTACTAACATTACTGTGTATCTCAGAACCTCAGGGACTTGAGGGCATGGGGGTAGCTGCCTATGCTGATGAGCTTTCTCTTTCGGTACATAGTGTAAGAAATCAATCTGCTGTTCCTCCCCTGCTGAGTATTGCAGAGACTTCTTACAGCTGAAACTCCAACTTTAACACTTTAATCAACTAGAACCAGATAACATGCAGAATTTGAGTTCCATTTGGTTGTTTCATGAGGGTCTAAAAATCAAAAGGGAAAGAAAAGAAAACAGATGTTTTTCTTCTCCATACCCAATGCATCATGAAGATACTGTTGTCCCACCAACTTGAGGTATTCCTCAATGGATTTGGTGGCAATGGTGTTCTCTCTGAAGATCAAGACATCATGCTCTCCACAACGATCCACCTCAGACATCACCAAGTCGGTCAGAAAATCCTGGGAGAATAATGTTCAGTCAGGCAGAAAGCAGCTGAATAAATAATGTACATTAGGGGAGACTGATGAAATATCAAACATCCTGGGAACTCTGCTTTAAAACTAAAGCTACCAGATTCATTTGAAAAAAAAAAAGTCGGTCAGGATAAAATTTTAGGTGTCACCAATCCTAAGTTAAAAATTCCTTCAAAGGTTTTTCATCACACTTTTGATATAGACTGTAGTTCTGAATGTGGCCTGCAAGTCTCTATATTTTCTGCTTTCTATCTTCCCAGCCTCATCTCATACCATTCTCTCTGTATTGTGCTCCAGTCTCAAGGGCCTTTTTTTTTTTTGGTAGGTCCTTGAATACATCAAGCCCTTTCTAATACACAATGTTGTCTATTCACCACAGAGCTTTCTGCAAATGCTGTTCTCAGTTCTGCTTCACTCCCACCCTTGCTCTGCCCTCACTGCTATGGAGTTAATTCCTCAGATCCTTTGGATTTTAGTTTGCACATCTTTCCTCAGTGAAGGCTTCTCTTACCAACACTGCCCCTGAACTCCATTAGTCAGGTCCCTTAATCCACATTCTCACAGCACCATATAACTTTTTTAAAATCTGCACTTTTCACAGTAATCACACATTTCTGTAATTATTTGATTAACATCTGTTTTCTCCAGAAGACTGAGTCCCATGAGACCAAAGACAGTGTCTATTTTTATTCACCTCTATATTTCCAGCATTTAACAGCTTCTGACACGTATTAGGCATTCAATATATAATGGTTACAAATTGGTCTATAGTATCAACATGAAATTTCTTGAACTAAACATCTGAACTCATTTTCTAGGCTGATTATATTTGTTTGTATGTACCTATGTATCCCCATCCATCCATCCATCCATCCATCCATCCATCTATAGCGAAGGAAGGCATAAGGAGAAATAAAGCCCTTAAGAAATAACTGCTTCATTTCTCAACAGTCTAAGGAACTTGATTTAAAGTTCATCGTTTACTGTTGTTCAATTTGAAATGTGATAACATTCTGTATTTTGAATGTTATATATTCACTGGATATTTCAAAGTCTCTAAAATCAAAAACAGAAGGAATATGTTGATTTACTTTTATTCTAAAATTAAGCATTTTAAACATGAATGGGATTTATTCCAGGGTAGATCAACACTGTAAGAGTCATAGACTTAGGAGTCACTACTAAAACTCTTGTGCTAAGGGTCAGGAAGAAACTTGGGGGTGATGGTAACATTCTGTATCTTGATTGCTGTGGTTTCCATGGGTGCATAATCTGTCAAAACTCACTGAATTTTTCACTTTAAATGGGTATAGTTTATGATATGTAAATTGTACCTCAATAAAGCTGTTAAAAAATCTTACATATATCCTTGAACCTTGAGCAAATGAAGAACAGAAAGAACATATCCATACAATTTCAAAGATGAGACTCAAAATTTCAATGACACCTTTTTTAACACCAGAAAGCTCAAAATTATTATTAGTAAATTCAACCACCAAAATGATAATCAGTAGGAAGGCAGTTAAATAAGGGACTAAATATTGAATATTTGATATATTCTGATTTGTATCAAGAAATTTTAAAATGCTTTATTTTATTGTTCAGTTCTACATAAATTATTCTAGCTGTGAACTCCTCTATATCTAAAATACAATTTTACTATGACCAATTTGCATATAATATAATGGAGACTTAGCCTAGTTAAGTGAATATGCCTCACAGAGGTGATAATTACCACAGTTCAGGCTGATCAAAGACTCTATCAATTGTTACATCTGAAACTAACACATTGTAAATCAACTATACTCCAATAAAAATTAAAAAAAAAAGATTCTATCATTTGTTTAGTGTTCTTTATACAATTAGTATATTTCTCTCTTTTATCTTCCTGAACTTTTACTTCTATCCAGCATGAATTGAGATAAGGTTATCATGAGACAGCTAACAATTAAATAACATCCCTTGGTATTTTAATTCCAAATTTAGTTGTTAATCTCATGAAGGCTCTTGTTAATGACCAGCATGCTTCTGGAATACCTCCTTCTGTGACTAGCTGGGTACAGTCATGAGTCAATCTTAATTTAAAATATAGTGAGGAATAAAACCATCATACAACACACTCCAGAACTAAAGATAAATAACCTTGCACATATTGTGGGATTATCCACCAATCCTATTTTGTCAGACAATAAAGAGCTAGCTGCGGTATCTCTATATTTCATGCAAATAAACTTTAAATAAATACTTGTTAGTCTCCATTTTACTTCTTTACTTTTAAAATCTCCACTAATAAGTGGACCTAAGAACTATTAATAGGTTTCCTTCCTAATTCTTTTTTTTTTTTTTTTTGACCAATAGCAAAGCATATATCTCTAATTTGAATCTCCACAGTAAACATGTGTTTCTTCATAAAAGGTAAGGAAGAGATTTTGGGTAATGCAACCCTCCTTTTCCACTTACCTTGGCTCTGCCAGTACTTTGAAGAATGTGCACTAGGGCACAGGCCAACTCTTCCTTATTTCTCACACTAATTACTGGTTCAAGAACAGAACACAACATGGTGTAGTTGCTGGTGACAAATTCTGCAAACTCTTTGTATTGCTCCATAGGCAGAATGGTGATAGTTTGGAAACGTGATTTAATCCGAATAGAAGGTCCTCCTGTTTTTCCTTTGTTGGGTGTAGGTGTACTCACTGGGTACCACTTTTCTACAAATTGGCGACCAGTCACACTGGCAGTGGGGATATTGACTAGCCCTACATAATTATTCTTGTCTTTTTTTTTCTTTTTTTCCACATCTTTATAAATATGAACTGTGATGCTATGAAGAGGTGGAAGGCTGTAGAACTCAAAATGTTCACCCCAGAAAATATTGTCTGCTTTGGTCTTGCTGGTTGTACGAGCAAAGAGGGTATCATCAAGGCACAGTTCACAGAAATATTTCTTTTTAGGGGCAAGGTCCTTGGCTTCAATAATCCATAAACGGAGAACGTTTTCCGCTCGTCTGCAATTGTCCTATAAAGAAGTAACAAAGTTGTGTTTGAGAGTTGAAATCCCAGAAAGACAACATTTTCCTCTTAAAGTAGGTGATGCTATGTACTTCATTAAGAGCAGTCAAAAAATAATGAAGGGGATTGCTATCTCATTGTTCAAGATAATAGCAAGCTCTTAGAGAGCCACATACATTCTATTTTACTTGGGTTAAAAAAATATCATCCTGTAAGTTCTCATATAGCCAGTCTTGTGGCAACTGAATTAGCTTTCTGAAAATAAAATAGAGATAAGTAAGTAATTAAGAAACTTGTGTTCTAGTCCCATTTCTGTCTTGTACTAGCTTCTCACTTGGTCAAGTGACTTAACTTCTCTGAGTCCTCTCATCTAGGGGTCCCCAACCCCCAGGCCACGGACTGGTACCGGTCCGTGGCCTGTTAGGAACTGGGCCGCACAGCAGGAGGTGAGCCAGTGGGCAAGTGAGCGAAGCTTCCTTTGTATTTACAGCTGCTCCCCATTGCTTACATGACAGCCTGAGCTCCACCTCCTGTCAGCATTATGGTGAGTTGTATAATTATTTCACTATATAATACAATGTAATAATAATAGAAATACAGTACACAATAAATGTAATGTACTTGAATCATCCCAAAACCCCCCCGCCCCCCGCCGTCCGTGGAAAAATTGTCTTCCATGAGACTGGTCCCTGGTGCCAAAAAGGTTGGGGACCGCTGCTCTTATCCACACTGGTAAAATGATGATACTATCTGTAATAAGATTATTTTGAGCATAAAAGGACAAAACGTATATGTGTTTAAAAGTTCTATAAAATTTAAGGTATTATTATTCTATTTACCTTCAATCAACTTACTGCTTATAGAGTTATACATTTTTTGGACATTCAAAGCCAGTATTACCTTATTTGGTTGAACTGTCCTGCGAAGGTTTTCCATCCACTTATCTCTCTCTGAAGCAGAGTTACAGCTGAAGCATTTACTGCCACTTAAGTAGGTAACCTTCAACATAAAGATTAGAGATAAGGAAAAGGAAATGCAGGGCTTGGGGTCTCTATCTTCCTAGTTGTATCATTAAAGAGTTAGAGATATGCTATGAACCCATATTATACTACATGGTAACTAAAATGATATTCGCTGGTTTTATGATATCTATATGTACATCCACATTCACTTTTTGCTTTGTTATCTAGCTAGCATCTACTAGAATGCAGGTATGAAGACAAAGGCCATTGAGAATTCAGCTCAGCAACCTAAAACTGGCCTATAGTTTAGAAAGAACAAAACTAAAACCCTTTAATTAAACTTAAACCTTAAAAACTTACCTGCAAATAAATATGCTCAATTCTGAGTTAATAAAGATAACTAAAAGGGAAGAAGGTCTCTAAAACAGCTTATTTCTTGGGACTGCCTTCATTATAATGTTACAGAAGGCTACTACATGAAACTGAAAAGAGTTACCAGTATTGAATTACTTTGGAACCCATTTCTCTTCTACTAGGCAACCAGTCTGATTGCCAATCATTTAATTAGGTTAGCCTGATGATTATTATCAATGTCCTTTAAAAATGAAGCATGTTGTCTCTATGCCTAGAACCTAACACCTGGCTGGGCATACAATCTGTTGAACTGTGTTCTACAAATATGGCAAAGTTCAAGTGACTTTTATACAAAAAAACACCAATAAATGACCCGTCCAAATTGCTAAAGTGGTTCACATATTAACTCAATCTCAGATTATAACCTAGTGAATCAGATCAGATGTCACAGTCTGTCTAATATGGTAGCTATTAACCACACGTGGCTAGTGAGCACCTGAAATACTAGTCCAAACTGAGATGTGCTATAAATGTAAAATATACATCAGGTTTTGAAGATTCAGTTTTTTAAAAAAAGAATGTAGAAAGTTCCATTGATAATTTTCAGTTCCATGTTAGAAGTGGTAACATTTGGGTTTAATAAAATTTAAAATTACACATGTGGCTTGCACTGTATTTCTGTTGGATAGTGCAGGTCCATAAGAAAAGGTATAAAACATCTTTCAACTTCTACAATATCTAACATAGGACCCATCACTAATAACTTTGTAAGTTTGTGCTCATTAATTAAATCATAACCCTAACAAGTATATGGATGGTTTTGAAATTAAATTTGCAAATGGCCAATTGTGTACATTTACTTTGGGAGGGGGAAATTACCTTATAAAAGGTGATGATGATAATTTTCTGGTGAAGGGCAATTTGTTCACTGAAGAAATTAGGCACCTGTAATGTGCCAGGGACTGGGCTAAGTGCTGGGGATTACAAAGATAAATAAGACATGGTCCCAGATCTTGAACTGCCCATGTTTTAGTTAGAAAAATTATGGTTTTAGTCAATTTCCTCAAAAGGATCATTAAAATTGGGGGGGTTGGCTTTCAGGAGAAAAATAATAACATATCGTGTGATATCTTTATCAATACTAAAAAAATTAAAATACTAACAATAAGTTATTATTAACCTTGTGACCTCTGCTGAGAATGCATTAAGAACCCATTTATTTGTTTATTTATTTAGTTTAAATTGGGGTATAGTTGTTTTACAATGTTGTGCTAGTTTCTGCTGTACAGCGAAGTGAATCAGCTATATGTATACATATATCCTCTCTTTTTTGGATTTCCTTCCCATTTAGGTCACCACAGAGCATTGAGTAGAAGAACTCATTTATTTTGAAAGCAGACAAGCCCAAAAGGAATGAGAAGTCATCATTAATAACTTTAATCACCAACATAATCAGATTAGCAGATTTCCAATTTTCCCCCTGTAAGTAGGTAATTTTCAGCAACTGAAAACCAGTTAAGATGATCAAATCATCAATACTACAGTAATGCGATCATAAGAATACTGGATAGAAAAATCTCTTTGTTGTCTAACTACTCTTCCTTTTTCCTACACTTTTCTACCTCAAAGCAGAAGTCTTGTCCAAGGATGCTGCTATGGAGTGGCTTCACTGATACGGGCTCCCCTCTACCAAGATCCAGACATTCCACTGCACTGCATGGGCTCAGCAGGGATTCATGGGAACGTGACTCTTTTAGTTTAGGCAGCCCACGAGACCTAAAAGTAGAAAGAGATATTTATGGTAGTGTAATTACTTGGCCAACAAGAAAATAAATGTCAAATGCAATGGAGGCTTAACCAAATGTATAAATGCCTAAGAGGAAAATAAATGAGCAAATCAACAGTTAATCTGTAACAATAATAATAGGACCATATTCATGTGGCACAGATAAGCCACATACATATTTGTGTCTGTGTGTACACACTTCCGTTTTTCAACAAAACACAAAAATGTACTATAATTTTACTAGTCTCAAGGGAGCTTGAAGTTCCACCACAGACATTGTTTTTAATCCTCATTCCCATGTTGGAGATGGAGAAATATATATCATCTAAGGTTATCTTACACATTTTTTTATGCAAAGGTGTTATCAAAAGATATATCATTTCTTTTTACTTTTTTTTTTCCCATGCTATAGCTTTATCCTCTATTATCAGTGACAAAATAGCAGTGACTGAACCCTCATTCTGTTTCCTTCTGCTTTGGCAGAATAAACATACATACACAAACCCAGAATCAAAGCCAAACTTTTCAGCACAAGACCCTGCTTTTCCAAAGGTCTGATTTCCATCTCTATATGGAATTCTTTTCTGGCAAGCTTTTGGTTCTATCTATGCTTTACTGTACAAATATGAATAAAGAGTAAAATGCCTTGAAGAAACTTCCCACCCTCAAAAGAAATGTTCAAACTAGAAGAACAGACCTTTGTCAACACCGTTCAGGCATTCTGGTTGATTCTGTCCCCTAGTTGTTTAAAAAGGAATGCGGGGAAGCAGGACTCTTGTCACTACAGGAGCTAGTACTTCACTGCCTTCCCCTTGGAAGAATCAATGAAGCCAAACAATATAAAACACAATATTCTTGAATCCAGAACTGGGTAGCTATGCAGTTTTACTCAATAATTATAGTATTTATTGACTGAAACACCCAGAGTTAAATACATATATTTCAAGCAGAAGTACCTAGTAATAGGGATAAAAAGAAATGTCTTGTGGAAAGACATTTGTTTGTGTAAAACACATTAAATAAGCAGCTTCATTCATTTCCTTGAAATAACCATGTTAACTTAAAAAGGAACCAAAATACTTAATGCCAGAGTAGCTTTCAGTTAAATTATAAAGTAATGAGATATAGGAAACTAGCACGAAAGGCTGCTCTTTCCCTTCTGTTTCCATTCTAACACTGTTTAATCAAACTCCATGCAGTAAAAAAACATCTTAAGCAATAGGACCTTAGTCCATTCTTCTTTCCACACACAAAAATGTGTGTTCTAATGTTCAGCAATCTTTACGGTCAAAAAGTCAATAATTATATTTACCATTGATAATACAAAGGATGGACAAAAGCCACCTAATGTTTTGTACCTAAAAATATAACAATGTAATGGCTCCACATTTATTTCTTTTTGTTCTCCTGGATAAGACAATGACATGTTATATACTGTCAACAGAGCATATCAACTATAAATAACTAAATGCAAAAGCAAATTTTAATGTAATTACCATACAACCTTTCCCAATATGCTTCATAGGAAGCCTGGCTGAGGCAACAGGATACTGTGATCTTTTCTAAACACATATGAAACAACAGTTCCAGCCCGTTTTTCCCAGGAGGAGTTGCTTGTAGGGGAAAAGGCTATCCTGCTCTGGGAGTGAGCCTCTCAACAGGGAAGATGAAGGCATATTTAAGATAGGAGGTACAAAATAAGGCTTACTTTTATGTTTTAAATTCTTTAGGAAAATATTCTAAAACATAAATTAATTTTATCTCAAACCAAATAAATGTCTACCTACATGAAGCAACTGTACAGCCATCTTGCAGTGCACCCCCAAATCATAGCGGTGCCACATGTCATGGTACAGCAAATCACTTTCTGAACTACATCTCAGAAAACAACTCTGTGTTTAGAAGAAAGAACCAATAGAAGGTGGTTTCCCCTGCTGCCTTCAGTTACTGGTAACATCTCTGGATAAATGTTTTCCAGGTGTAATTTCAAGTCTTCAGTAGAAGCAGAACAGAAACACATATAACAGAACATGAAGTCATCTTCCAAATAGGCTGCAGGACAGGTAATATTCTTCTTCTCTTCCTCAGGCTGCATCCAGCCCCTCAGGTAACACAAACAAGGTTCCTGGGCTCTAGGCTGGGCCTGTTGCCATGGTGCTACACCTATAAGGAGATTAGAGCCAAAGGCAGCTGGGAGAAGCTGCAGCTTGAAGGACTCAAGGAGCATGCTCTGCAAATGTGACCATTTTAAGACAGAAAGGAAGGAATGGCGAGGCTCCACCCATTTCCATGAACAATTTCGGAGTCAAGGCTGTAGGAAAAAAACTGAGGCAACTCTGGGGGTGGAGGAGAATCTCTGTGCTAGAGAACGAAGCTGCGAAGCTTTAGATGTTTCCTAGATGATCCCCAGCCCACTACTAAAAGGTATTTGACACATCCCACCTTGCAAGTACACTCTTTCTCTTACATCCGTTTTATTTCCTTTGCAGTGCTTATCCTAGTTTAATGTTTCTAGGTATTATTTTCTTTTTTTTTTTTTTTTTTTTTTTTTTTTTTTTTTTTTTTTTTTTTTTTTGTGGTATGCGGGCCTCTCACTGTTGTGGCCTCTCCCGTTGCGGAGCACAGGCTCCGGATGCGCAGGCTCAGCAGCCATGGCTCACGGGCCCAGCCGCTCCGCGGCATATGGGATCCTCCCAGACCGGGACACGAACCCGTATCCCCTGCATCGGCAGGCGGACTCTCAACCACTGCGCCACCAGGGAGGCCCTCTAGGTATTATTTTCATTAACTTATCTGAGTTACATTTTTTTTCTTTCGGAGAGAGTTGGATAATTTTCTTTATTCACTGTATTTCCAGTGCTGAACAAATGTCATTTTGACATTTGTTGATATCTGTTTATGGCTGTATTTGGAAGGTTTAACTTCCAAATACAGCCATAAACAGATATCATAACCAAGCCACCTGGAATTAGAATTCAAAATTCTTCCTGGTTACAGAAATTTCAGCTGTTAATATATATAGTTCAGGGTCTCCTATTGTTCAGCATTTATGTATGTTTGTGTGTATATACACACCGACGCCCATGAACTGAACACCAAAGTTGCTAATATGTGCAACATTGCTAATGAATAAATAAGCAAGCCCTTCCTGTATTGGGAAGAAAGTGTCTTGAAGAAGACAGAAGTAATTCCCAGAGAAGCAGGATTACAGTAAACAGGAAGATCAAGCAGCCTGGGAGTGGCAGTGGTGGGGAGGCATTATCTGTGCAAATATCCTATATAATAGCATTAGTAAGCCCAAGTCCCCTCTAAGCATGTTTACCTCCTCCTGTACCTTCCTATGAAATGATTTTTCTTAGATCTGCTAATTAGAGTTTTAGCAGCTCTGTATGGCACTGCAGTTTACTTCTCTAATGGAAAGTGGAATGTGGATCTATTGAGAGAAAAATAGTTTAAAACAACGTTTCCCAGTCCAATCTGACAATGGCCATCAAGGAACCTAACCTCAAAAGTGGACGCTGTGAATCCCTTGACTACTGGTTCTCTTCCCGACCCCTGCAACCCTACTCCCCAACCCCCATCATCCCAAACACCATGGAATAATTCAGGACTCAGTGTGATAGGTAAGGGTTAAAAATCTAATTGCTTTGCTGATGAAGATTACCTGCTGCTTCTGACCTATTTAAGAGAGAAACTACAAGGCAGGAATAGCTTTCTATTACCCACTACAGTGAATTAATATTATATTGCTTTAATCCACATCACTGTCTGAAATCAATCTTAAAAGACAAAAGTGAAGGGGTTGGGGGTGAGGAGCCAACACACACACCACTGGATTCACTGAAGAAAAAAAGGAGTCAAAGAACTCTGATTAGTGCAATGTTAAGTAAAACAGCTGGATTTTTCCCAGCTCAACCATCCAATTTTTTAAAAAGCATACTTCCCCCAAAGCACCAGTGGTGCTTGGATGTGCTAGCTCAATCTGCCACATGTTTACAGATTCAGTTCCAAATGTGGGAAACTTTTAATTAAAAATATAACTGAAAAAAATGCTTATTGCCACACAAAATCCTGTACTCCAGTGCAGGTGAATTTCTGCTTGGCGTGGCAGTTATGATTCTAGACTGCTTTGCTGAGTTCTTGGAAAGACAGCTCAGCCATAAACTGAGTATAGCAATATATGTTTGTACTCACCAGTATGTGTTCCTAAGGCACTTTACCTTGTTTGAAAATTTCCCAGGTAGAAATTAATAATACTCAGTATCCTAATACTCTACCAATAAACTTACAAAGGGTCTAATCAGTTTTTTAAAACTTGCATCTGAGCTTTCACTTTGGGAAAAAGACAGCTTTACTTGCTCCCCAGATTTTATTGTTTTTCAACCTGGTATCCGTGAAACTATCCAACTGATGTTTTCTGTTTGAAAGAGCAGATCCTTTCCTATACTACTGAATATAAAGCTTTCCCTACCTCGATTAAAAAAAAAAAAAAAAAAAAGAAAGAAAGAAATTACAGCTCATTCATCAGAGTTCTGCTTGTGTGCTAAAATAAAAAAATGTGCCCCCGAGGATCCTGACAGCCCTAGCTGCACTGATTTACCTGCTGCAGTTAAAGCCAGTCCCTACTGCTTATACTACTCACTGGTTTTTATGTTTACTTAAAAAAATACCATACAACCACTCACACAAAAAGCTATTATGGGGCTTCCCTGGTGGCGCAGTGGTTGAGAGTCCGCCTGCTGATGCAGGGAACATGGGTTCGTGCCCCGGTCCGGGAAGATCCCACATGCCGCGGAGCGGCTGGGACCGTGAGCTATGGCCGCTGAGCCTGCGCGTCCGGAGCCTGTGCTCCACAAGGGAGAGGCCACAACAGTGAGAGGCCCGCGTACCGCAAAAAAAAAAAAAAAAAAGCTATTATGGAAACGTAACATGTACCGCCAATCTTCCTTCTCTCTGCTCTCAGCCTCTGCTCTGACAGGATAGTCTAATGAGCCCAGCTGCTCTGCTCTCAGCCTCTGTTCTGACAGGATAGTCTAATGAGCCCAGCTGCTAATGGTAAAGAAGGATGTTTGTCAGTCTGAGTTTTCACTTAAACTCATGGTAAGGAAATTATCATCACGGTCAAAAATGACATTCAACTTATTTTTGGTACATATACATGTATACAGACAATGAAGACAGGCACAGAATGAAGACAAGCTTATAAATATTAAAACATGTTCTGAAGGGCAGAAAACTCAACCAGCCTCCAATATGACAGACACTAGGGAACAATCTCCTTACAGAAACTGTACCATATTGTAACATACCTTTTTTTGTTCTTAAATTGTAAATGGAATAAAATCTACTAGTGTCTATTAAACAAATTCAATGTAAACACAACTATACTGAATTAAAAAAAACCATGAAACTAAACCAAACCACACTCATAAACCACTCAATTAACATACTTACTAGTGTAAGAGTGAGTGGAAACATTAGTTTTTTTTTTCTTTTTTTCTGAATTTAGGCTTTCAGTCTCATCGTTACCGTAAAATTAAGTATGGGTGAAAAGAGGGTAAGAAAGTTAGAGGGAACTCCCTGGTGGTCCAATGGTTAAGACTCTGCGCTTTCACTGCCAAGGGCATGGGTTCAATTCCTGGTCGGGGAACTAAAGATCCCACAAGCTGTGCCACGAGGCCAAAAAAAAAAGAAGTTAGACACTGATGAAGTTCAATGACACTTACTACTTAATCATCCCTAAATTCATGACCATTTGCTTTCCCATTAGTTTCAGCCATTATTTGGTTGAATAAATGAATATAAGTATGAATCCATCTATCCATTCAATAGTTACTTTGTGTACATTATGTGCCAGGCACTATACTAGATACCGATGCAAGGAAACAATGGTGAAGAAGAAAGGCAAGGTCCTTTTACTCACACACAGTTTATAATCTAGTGAGTTAAAAATCTATTATAATACAATGGGATAAGATCTAGGAAAAAGGATGCAATAGTGCCTCTGTGGGCACTTAGTAGGGGCCCTGGATCTTCAGTTGGGGATTCAAAGAAAGTTTCTTGGAGGTAAAAGTAATGTGAAGTTGTGAACTAAAGGATGGAGTGGAATTAGCTCTATGCAGATGTGGAGGTACTGAGCATTCTAGAGGGAATGGCCAGCATGTGAGAAGGCCTGTAGTGAGAATATACAAATCTGGGGTGTTTGAGGAACTGAAAAGAATTCAGCAGTGTGGCTCTGGTGCAGTGTGGATGTGTGTTGGGGCTGAGAGAAGAGGCATGGGGAATAATGAGGCTTGAGAGATACCATGATGGGACCCATAGTAACGTGGGTGTTCCAATTTGATCACAAGGCCAGTGGATGGACATAGAAAGGTTGTGGGTGGTGGAAGGTGAATGACATGATCAGATGTGTGCCTTGGCAAGAGTATACTTTGGCTAAAAAGTGGAGAAAGAGAGGGGTACACAGAGGAGAGAGAAATAATGAAAGACTTAGAGACTGCTTCATAGGTTATGATAGTAACCTGAGTAAAGATCACGAACTAGAGCAGCAGAAATACAGAAGAAGTGGATGGATTTGGGGGTAATTAGGCAGTAAATAGGCCCTAATAACTGCAATGCTGGAGGCAATAGGGAGAGGGTAGAGTCAAGGTTGAGCCACTGGGTAGAAAGATGGTAATGTCCTTTACAGAGATGGGAAGTGAGAGGCAATGTTGGTTGAACCAAGGGGGGAAATAAAATCAAGTTTAGTACAAGTTTGAGGTTCCTATGGGAGTAGATGTTTGCTGCAGACTGAATGTCTCACCCAAAAATGTATGTTGAAATGCTAACCTCCAATGTGATTGTATCAGGAAGTGTGACCTTTGGGAGGTGATCAGGTCAGGGGGGTGGAGCCCTCATGAAGGGGATTAGTGCCTTTATAAAATAGACCCCAAAGAGATCCATCACCCATTCCCCCACCTGAGGACACAGAGAAAAGGAAGCGTTTGGAATCAGGAAGCAGGTCCCTACCAGACACTGAATCTGCCAGAACCTTGATCTTGGACTTCCTAGCCTCCAGAACTGTGAGAAATAAATTTCTGTTGATTATAAGCTATCTAGTCTATGATGTTTTATTACTGCAGTCTCAACAGACTAAGACAATGTGAATACTGAAATAGAACATGTAGACTGAGAAATGCTAACATTTAAATCTACAAAACTGACAGAGAGACTGAAGAATCTGAAAGACAGAAGGAAAACCAGGAGACTCAAGTATCATAAAAGCCCAGGGAAGAGAACTCTTAAAAAGGATGGTTGTCCATTACTGTAGATGATAGAGTGTGTTAAAATATTAACAGTAGCCACTGGGTATATGAACTGAGAGATAATTGGAGATAATTGTAGCAGTTTCAGTGAAATGACGAGGACAAAAATGAGACTCCAGATGGTTGAGAAAATGAATGGGGTATGAGAAAGTGGAGACTAACTCATAAAGTCTGATGGTGAAGGGGTGGCAACTGGGAAACAGCTACAGGGAGGCATGAGGTTGAAATGGGGTTGAAGGAGGTATTCTCTAATCATTTTCTCCCCTTAAATAATAAAGTAATAAATGCTTTTGGTAATAAATACCAAGAGCTTAGAAGGACAAAAGGTGAAAAAAATAAGGGTACCTCCCTCAATCTCCTATGGAAAATACTATTAACGATTTTTGTGACCCCTCCCAGAAATTTTTTGTACACAGACAACCAAATATTATACACATACATATATGTGTGTGTATGTGTGTGTGTGTATGTATGTATACACACACAAATGAGATTCTACCATACTTTTTTCCTTAAGAGTATATTTTGGAATTTTGTCTACACTGGAACATATAGATATAAATTGCCGCTTTTTAATGATCACTCTGTATTCCCTTACATGGGCCTATAGAAGTTTAACCAATCCTTGATGACCATCTAAGTCTCTTTTCTTTTCTCTTTTTTTTTTGGTGATCACCACCGAGGTTCAGAAAGTATCTTAGTACATATACCTTGAAGCACATGTGCATGTATTCATGCTTTAAATTTCCAGATGTGAAACTGCTAGATCAAAGGGCACATATGTTTAAAGTTTTGATATTGCTAATTTATCCTCCATAATAGATGGCATCAATTTAAAGTCCTACCAATAGTGCATGTTTCTATACACTATCACCAAAATGAGATATGGCTACACTTCAAACATCTTTGCCAGTATAATTGGTAAAAAAGGGTATTTCATTTCTATACTATTGCTTTAGTATGAATTTCTTTAGTTATGAGGTTGAGGACATTTAAACATGTATATTGGCAATCTCAGTTCTCTTTTCTGTGAATTATGAACTGTTATTGCATATTCTTAAACCATTTTTCTAATTGTTTAACTTAACTGAATGTATTGATAAATATTATGTAAATTAAGTAAATTAGTACTTTTTCTGTCCTATTTGTAATTATTTCCCCCAGTTTATGCTTAGAAAGGGTTCTTCCATTCCAAGATCATAAGAAATCCAGCTATATTTTCTTTTACTGATTCTATTTTAATTTTTCATCCAAACCACTTGGATTTGGAGGGAAGGGAAGATGATAGGAGCATAGTAGGGAGTTTGCTTTTTGTGAAAATATAATGACCAATTTGACTCACTAGTTATTGCTGCATAGTATTCTACTCTTATTAAGAGTTTTGTTTGGGGCTTCCCTGGTGGCGCAGTGGTTGAGAGTTCGCCTGCTGATGCAGGGGACACGGGTTCGTGCCCCAGTCTGGGAAGATCCCACATGCCGCGGAGCGGCTGGGCCCGTGAGCCATGGCCGCTGAGCCTGCGCGTCCGGAGCCTGTGCTCCGCAACGGGAGAGGCCACAACAGTGAGAGGCCCGCGTACCGAAAAAAAAAAAAAAGTTGTTGTTTGAACATGTTTGTGTGTATGTTTGAATATGTATGTTGTGTGTATATATATGTGTGTGCATATATTGTTTGATCTTTCCTTCTTTCTCAATAATTTTCTCAGCAGGTTAGGCTTCCTATCAACACATGCAACAAAGAGGATAATGGAAAAGGCAATCAACTTGGACTCAAAAGCCCTACGTATTCATGTCAGCTCAAATCACTCACTAGCCATGTGACGTGGAACAAACAATTTATTCCTTCTAAACCTTAGTTATCTCATTTGTAAAATATGGATAATGATTTCTGTTCCTATACCTCCCACAGTTATTGTGAAAATCAAATGCAATCATCTATGATTTTAAAAATATCTCATAAACTACAGTACCATACAAATGGGACTATCATTGCAAACATAGTTTTTCAAAGTGATATGACAAGCATTAGTTCATTTTATGTAAACTATTAGGTTAGGATAGCTATTCCCAAATATATTCCTTGCTGGAAGAATATGAAGATAGAAGGTATAAATGTATGGAAATAATTTTTTTCTATTAAGATAAAGCATTCTAACGAATTTAAAATGCTATCATGACATAATTAGAAACTTCAATTGGATTTTAGTTCACAAAACTAAGGGCTCCTTAACTGGTCCATATCAGTAAACACTGGTAAGGGAAACTATAATCTATAGCTAGGCTGTATTGATTAATTAATGGCCTGGAATCCAATAATTTCTGAGAAGTTGTCATTCTATCCAAGTACACCATAGTGAAGGAGATTCTTCTTCTCTATTATCTGGAATTTGTTTGGATTCTTCCCTTTTGTTTCAGGCCAAGAAATTAAGTTTCTTAATAGGACAGGCATCGTGGTAGGGGGTGGGGATACAAAGATTGTACACTTGTGGAGCTTCCCATCTGCTGCAGTAAGCAGAAACATGAAAAGATAAATTCAATAGAAAGCAGTCAGTCCTATAATAAGGTGTATACAGTTGGCCATGGGTGGGTAGGGTATATGGGGTAGGTGCTTAGTCTAGAATGATGCACAGGAAGAACAAGGAAAAGAAGTCAGGGAGCATATGACTCCTGACTTGGGTACTGTTGCATGTCAAAGGACATGGTGTAGGAATAGGATATGGTATTTGGGATAGAGAGGGCAGCAAGATTAAAAGTAGAGAAATATGAAACAGTTTAGTAAGTAAATGATGGACTTCTGGTAGGAGGTAATGCTGAGAGGGAATGGACAGAGCCATGTTCCATTTTGTACGTTATGCTCAAGATTGTAGATGAGTAAAAGTATTATATACATATGTGATGAGATATTAAAATTGAAGTTTCAAATTGAGACTCTAAGGTAAAACAGGTGCATGCCGCAGTGAAGTACCAAACTGTAGAATCTACAAAGGAAATGTTTTGGAACCGATTCCATTACCTTGAACCTCTCAGTCAGAGCAGGACTATAAAAAGCGGTGACAGTATGGAGAAGGGAAAGGATTTTGTGAGAGATAATTTTTGGAGAAAGCTGTGAGGCTCATCCCTCCCATCCCCCACCTTCCCCCAACATACACAACGGATATTGGTAGGGAATGCATACAAGGTGGGGTTTGATTTTACCTAGGAAATCTAGAGGATGAGAAATGACTAACTGTCGGTAGCACAGCCCAACTTGATACTTTTGGATTAGGCTGCACTCCTAGAGGTTTGTCAGGGCAAAGGATGTGTGAATATTTCCTGTAGACCAGAGGACTGGAAGGGTGAAGACTAGAATGGCAAAAATTCCTTCCTAGAAACTGTGGAAGGAGTCGCAAGTGAACACCTAGAATAGAAATGTACCCATGAAACTCAAAAAAACCATAGATGAGAGTTCCTCAAAGATGAGACATTTCTGAAGAATTCTTCAAAGTACCTCATGATAGAAGAGTCAGCTTTAAACATCTGCCAGACTCAGAGAGCATTATGGAAGGCTAAGATAGTATTAAAACTTTTCTTATTACCTTTCCCCTCCTTTCTGTCTCTCCCCTTGCCCCAAATCTGGAGGGCACCTAAAACCACGGGTAGTTAAGCTGGATGCAAAGAGTAGATGCGAAGAGAGAAGTAAGTAGTTTATAATACTTCCTTCTCCAAAAGCAGACTGTCTGCAGTTGGCTTGGCTGGGCTAAGTATGAAGTTTGATTACTATCTCGAAGTGAACACCAATAGGCTCTGAGTGAGTCAAGACCTTTGATTTAGAGTAACCATGGATTAACTACATGGATCGTAGACCTAAATATAAAAGCTAAAAATCATAAAACTTCTAAAAGAAAACAGAGGTGAAAATGTCTTGGGACACACACACACACACACACACAAAACCCATAAAAATTGCTGGTGGGAATGTAAAATTGTACAGGTACTCTGGAAAATAGTTTGGCAGTTTCCTCTAAACCTAAACAAGTACTTATACAACCCAGCAATTGCACGCTTGCGTATTTACTGCAGAGAAGTGAAAACTTATGTGTACACAACTGTTCACAGCAGCTTTATTCCTAATAGCTAAAAATCAGAAACCAGTGTTCTCCAGTAGGTGATTGGTTAACAAATTTTGATACATCCATAAAATGGAATACTACTCAGCAATAACAAGAAACAAACTATTGATAGATGCAACAATTTGGAGGGATTTCAAGGGCATTTTATTTAGTGAAAAAAAGCCAATATTAAATGGCTACACACTATATGATTCCATTTATATAACATTCTTGAAATAACAAAACCATAGAAGTAGAAAACAAAAAGTGGTTGCTAGGGGACAGGGATGGGTGTGGGGAGGTGGGTATGAATAAAAAGTAGCAGAGGGAGTTCTTTCCTGGTAATGGAATAATTCTGTATCTTGATTGTGGTGGTGGTTACAGAAATCTATACATAGGATTAAATTGCATAGACTTATAAATACACACAAATGAGTGCACATAAAAATTGGTGAAAAATAAAATCTGTAGTCTAGTTAACAGTATTGTACCAATGTCAATTACCTGTTTTTGATATTACACTACAGTTATAAGATATCACTATTGGGGGAAGTGCTTGCAAGACTCTACAACTTCTTGTGAGTATACAAATTAAAAAAAAAGAGTTAAAAAATTAGTTCTAATTAGGAGAAACTCAAGAAGCTGAGTATATACACCCTACAAATGAACACTACACTTATTCTTAGGGATCCTCCTGACAAAGAATAAGCGGACTACTTTAAAACCATGCTTTGTCAGTGAGCCTCAGAATTGAAGACATTACTGCAAAGGTTTTTACTTGAAGGACGTTTGAAGGAGTTGAGAAAATTCTATTCCATGTGCTTATCTTTACCTCAAGACTTGGTAAATTTAAGTAGCACTTCCCGAGTAAGGTTGGCAACCTGACAGGCATTCGAAATCCTGGAATGCCTGACAATGCTGTATAACCACGGTTTTTCAGCATTTCCTAGTTTTTCAAACTTTTCAAAGTGCATTTCAATATAAGGCAGAAACAGCAGAGTCTTCTCCTGTCCCAACACCCTTCCACATGACATGGCTTTAATGTGAAAATGCTGCCAATATTGATTCTAGGAAATCACTTTACTGGCTTTTATCTGATTAGATGACTTTGGAACAATGATGACTTTGTGACATCCTATTGATTTTGCCTCTAAAATGTTTCTCCTATCTTGTCTCTGACTCTTCATTCCCACTGCCAACTACCCTCTTTAGAGCCTTTCTTATTTCCTACAATAGCTTTTTTTTTTTTTTTTTCCCTAATCGGTCTCCCAAACTTAGTCTCTGCAAACCAAGTCATTTGAAATTCCATTGTTGGATTAATCTATAATTGGCACAATTCTGATTAGGTCACTTCCATGCTCAAAAATGTTTAAAAAAAACCCCATTGCTTATACAACAAAATCCAAACTCCTCATCTGGCATTCAAGGACTGTCCTGTGTATGGAATACTGTGTTGAAAATAACCTCCACTCAGAATTTTGAAAACACTGCTCCACTGACTTTTGATTTTCAATATTCTATTGAGAATTCCAATGCAATCCTTTCATACCTCCTTTGTATGTAACCTACTTTTTCTTGCTAGAAGCTTTTAAGATTTTTTTTTTAAAGCCTTGGTGTTGTGCTCTTTCATGATGATGTGAATTGGTGTGTGTGTGTGTGTGTGTGTGTGTGTGTGTGTGTGTTGGAAAGTCTTTTGTCATTTTTCATTCACTGTATTGGGAATTTGGTGGCCTTTCCAATCTGGATATTTATATTTTCTTGTTTTGGGAAATTTTCTTGTATTATTTCTTTGACAATTTCCTCTCCAAAGTTTTCTAATAAAACTTTTCTTTTACTAGAATCTTCTGGATTGATTTTCTCATTTTCTGTTCTACTTTCTGGGAGATTGACTTGACTTTAGCTTTTATATTTCAATTTCCAAGCTCTCTTTCTTGTTTCTTTGAGGTTCCTTTTCTTATAGCATCTTATTGTTTCATAGATGCACTATCTTATATTTTGAAAATATTTATTATGCTTTGAAGTTGTTTTTGGCTCTATGCATTGTCTCTGTTTCTTCCGGGTTCTTTTTTCTCTCTCCTATTTATTTGTTTTTCTCTCTGCCTTTCATGTTGAAGAATTTCCTCAAATATCTGGAGATTCTTGGCCATCTGTTTATATTTAAGATTAAAGCACTAAAGAACTCAATGGAAGCTTTGTGTGCTGGAATAGAGCTTACAGATTAGTGAGCTTCACTGCAGAGTACTTCCTGGCCAGCTGTTTTTTTTTTTTTTTTTAATTACCATTTTTATTGAGATATAATTAACATACCATAAAATCTACCCACTTAAAGTGTACGATTTTCAGTATATTCAGAGTTGTGCAATTATCACCACAGTCTAAGCTTAAAACATTTCATCACTCCAAAAAGAAACTTCATGTCCGTTAGCAGTCATTCTTCATTCATCACTTTCCCCTGCCCTATATCCCCAGCCTCTGGCAACCATTAATCTACTGTCTCCATAGATTTGCCTATTCTGGACATTTCACATAAATGGAATTGTACATTATATAGTGTTTTGTGATTGGCTTCTTCCACTTTGCATAAAGTTTTCAAGGTTTGTCCCTGTTGTAGCATGTGTCAGTACTTCATTCCTTTTTATGACTGAATAATATAGCATTGCTTAGATATATCATGTTTTGTATATCCATTCATCAGTTGATGGACATTACCACTTTGGGGCTACTATAAATAATGTTTATGAACATTCATGTTACAAATTTTTGTGGGGACATACGTTTTTCACTTCTCTTGGATATACTTAGGAGTAGAATTACCAGCTGACATTGTAATGGGGGAACATAAATGTTGGTATCTGTAGGTCTTTTTATCTGGCTCAGTTTCTCAAATTTGCTGTGTGATGAATGTAAGCCTGGCTGCTGGCCTGCTAGAGCTGGGTGGGAGCTGAACCTTTCCAGAGTTCTGGGGGTGAGTGGGTAAATCAACCTCTTTCTTCTGTTAGAGATGCTAGCTGTCTTCCTAATGCCCATCTTTTCCTCCTTCCTTAATAACAGACTCTTGTATTATTGGGGGCAACAACGTACCCACGTATAACATTTCCCAGTCTCTCTTGAAGATAGAAGTGACAATGAGAAGCCACTGGGTGAGGTTTCAGGGAAATTGCTCTAAAGAAGATAACTTGGTTGGAAGACAGGTGTCCTTTTATGGGCCCCTCTTTTCTGGTACCTGAAACATGGATGCTATGGCTGGAGCTCCAGTAGCTAACTTGTGTTCATAAAGAGATCCTTGAAGATCTTGAGAATGGCAGAGGAAAAAGCCCACAAAGAGCCCTGAATCCTTAGTCCTAGACTGCCCACCCTCAGACTTCTTATAGGTGAGGAAAATATAACTTTACTTTGTTTAAGCCATTACTGTTTTGAGTATCTGTTAATTAGCAACTGATCTGAATCATTAAGTGATAGACTTTTTTTTCAGAATTTCCTTCTGCAGGCAACTACGTCTGATCTTCCTCTAATTTTTTTTTTTTTTGCGGTATGCAGGCCTCTCACTGTTGTGGCCTCTCCCATTGCAGAGTACAGGCTCTGGACGTGCAGGCTCAGTGGCCATGGCTCACGGGCCTAGCCGCTCCGCGGCATGTGGGATCTTCCTGGACCGGGGCATGAACCCGTGTCCCCTACATCGGCAGGCGGACTCTCAACCACTGCGCCACCAAGGAAGCCCTGATCTTCCTCTAATTTTAAGTAATCTATCATTCAGATTTATCCTAGTTTCATCAAAGATAGAGTTCATATTTCTGTTTCTTATACATTTTAAGTCATTTTTAAGACAAAAAAACACAAAGTTTTTTACCTATCAATGTAAAAATTGGAACTTTACCTTTCCAATCATTTCCTACCTCACTCCTTTATATACCATGAACTACTCAGTATTTCTTTTCAAGCGCTGTAGTTTCCTGTTTTCTTCTTTTGCTCATTATTTCCATTCTGAGGAATGTTCTCTCCATGTGTCTGTTTCTCAGTTCCAATTATACCTGCTTTTTTAAGGTTCAACTCACAGGCCACTGCCCTCTAAGGTCTTTCTTGGTCCACCTAACAAGAAGTAATCTCACCTCCCTTATACCATTTCTTCCTGAGTATTTACTTCTTCTACTGGACACCTTGAGGTTGGGGCTGTGTCTTTAGTACTCTATATTCCCTGGTAGCAAATGGCTTTCTAGCCTGTACATAACTGTCACAATTAGATATGTTACTGTGTATCAAGAAATTTGGTTCTTAAAAATATTAATTATTTGGCAAAGTTTTAGTCCTTATGCCTATGCCCCACAACTTCCCAAAGGAAATTCTGAGTTTAAGGATCATCATAAATTGATCCCCAAAGCAACACTGGTACCAAATTCCATCAGGGCCTTAGAGCAGAGTCTACGACTTGCAGATCATTCAGCTAGACAAACCTGGAGGGTCTTTTTGATCAATTAAGTCTGCATGTTAAAATACCCTATGTTCTTTTGCACAGAAAAGCTTACTTATCATATGTAGTAAACCTTCTTTAGATGAAATCAACTCATTTACAACTGTTTTTCTGCCATCTGAAAGCAGTAACTCAGACCTCATGAGGATAATTTTATCTTTTAAAAATGTAATGAGTGCAGATAAGGTTTGTTGTTATCAAAAAGCCTGAAGAATTCAAAATATCATGATCACTACCTCATTATCCTCCTAATACCCCAGGCAGAATATTTCCTCCTCCTGAAGAAGTAAGATATAGTGATTTGAACAGCATCATAATGAGAAATTTAATGAGAAAGAGATCCCTGGCTTCTTGAGTTCAGTGTTCTGGTCAAATTTGGCCAGGTAAGTCAACAAAGAAAAAGACTGACATGTTGGACCAAATGAAAATCTAAAACTTCTATATAATTTAGAGACATGATTTAAAAATACAAGAAACAGACTGGAAGAAAATTTTAACAATGTGCATAGTAGTGGCTTACAATCCCTAGTAATAATAAGCACTACTCCAAACCATAAGAAAAAGGACAAATAGCTCAATAGAAAAATGGCAAAGGGATGAATAAGCAAGTCATAGAAGAAGAAAACTTGCGAAAAGATGTTCAACTTAGTAGGCATTAGGTAACTACAAATTAAAACAAAGAAATGCCCCCCACCTGCTTTTTTTGTGAGAGGCAATATAGCATAAATTAAAAAATGTAGACTCAAGAGCTAGAATTCTTGGATTGGAACCACAGTACTGCCATTTTCTAAGTTGTGTGACCTTGTGCAATTTACTAATTTCTCTGTTTCAGTTTTCTCGTCTTCAAAATGAGGTCATGACTGTAACTAGGGTTGTTGTGTTGATTAAATGATTTCATTTATGTAAAGTGCTTAGAACAGTGTATGGCACATAGTACATACTGTATATGTGTTTATTATTACTATTCATCCATCATACTGATAAAATGTAAATGGTTGTTTGAATGATAAAAGTAATTTAAAAAAATTGATGTATAGTTGATTTACAATGTGTTAATTTCTGCTGTATAACAAAGTGATTCAGTTATATATATACAGTTCCCTGTGCTATACAGTAAAATCTAAGGGAAAAATATGAGAATAAAAGATCTTTTTTTAATGATTATCTTAAAACAAAAAGGTATAAAAGACATATTTAACAATACAATTACACCGCAAATTGAACATACTTGCAAATTTCACAGACCATCTCTAATGTGGTTCAGGGATAAGAAGAGCTGATAAAGCAGTAGCCTCTTATCAACTCAGTATGGGGGACAAGTTACTTCACATATAAAACGAGAGTAATTCTCTGCCTGGCAAATCTATAATCTGCCATTATAGAGATTATAATCTATATTTCTGTTTGTTATGCAGATAACTGGAAATAATGGACTTATTACCAAAAGTAAAAAAAATAAAAAACACCCAAGTATAAATAAGAGTATCATTATGAAAGGCAGACATGAGTTTAAATCAAAGCTCTACTACTTAGCTGTGTGACCTTGGGCAAGTTTCTCAATCTCTTTTGCCTTAGTTCCTTTTCTGTAAAATGAGGATAATAATAGTATCTAGGGCTGTATTACATAAGATACTACATTAAAAATACTTGGCACAGAATAAGCACTCAATAAATACTGGTGATGGTGGTGATGTGTCAAGACACAACAAGTACCATTTCCTAAATTTTGAACATTGTAGAGACGTGAAGTATTACAAATGTGTCCTAGCATACATTCAATCATTTTAGAGGGTTGTTATCCTTAGCAAGCCATGCATTTGAGGTTTGCTTAAGCTGGTAGTCCTAATTATTGAAATCCAGGCTTCCTTTTCATACATATCTTCTAGACGTGACTGCAAATTAATGAGGCTAAGTCCATATACTATACACAATGAACAATGAAGCAGTGAAGACCATGGACCCTTAGAGCCAAATTACCCAAGTTTAAATACCATTTTTGCTATTTACTAAGCAGTATAACCTTGGGCAAGATTACTTAACTTTTCTGTTCCTCAGACTTGTCATCTATAAAATGGTGATAATATTAACATTTCTCTTACAGGGTTATTATTAAGATTAAACAAGATAATGCATATAAAGCACTTAGTACAGTGCTCAGAAAATGTTAACTATAGCCATCATCATCCCTTATGGTCATCCTACAAAAGAAAGATACACCTCTGACCACTAGAACTTGATTTGACAGAAACAGCACAACCGATTCTTAAATTAGTTCTTAGGTATCCACACACTCTCTAATATTGTAAGATTTTTAAACTGGTTGGATATTTAAGCCAATATTTTGTACCTTGCCTCAATATAAGCAAGGCAAAAAAGTAAATTTTGTATCGGATCTTTCCAAGTATCATTGATGCAAAGTTAATGAAGACCAAAATGTCTTATCAAAATGCACTGTAAAATTTCTTTCTTTGTTTTAAGCAAGTGAACTCCTACCTGTCATCTGTATTGCGAAGGGAGGGAAGCCGAAAGCTCGTGTTTCGGTCAAGCTTTGATTGGCTTTTGGTCCTCTTGATGGAGCCTTTCAGGCGCTTGCTGAAGAACCCCTAGAATGAAAAGGCAGAAAGTGATGGGAAGAAGAACCAAAAGGGAACCTTGCTGTCTCCTAACTCATCTGCACTGCCTTTGCAAAAGATACTCAGATTCTTATAATGAAGACCAGAAACAGAATTCAGCTTTAAAATTTTTAATTTGTAAAATACAGCTGCTGGAAACTACCTGATAATGTGATAAAAATTTTTTTCTTCTATGATAATTGGGAGAATTAAACTTTTAAAAAGTTTATTTATTTATTAACATCTTTATTGAAGTATAATTGCTTTACAGTGTTGTGTTAGTTTCTGCTGTATAACAAAGTGAATCAGCTATATGTATACATATATCCCCATATCCCTTCCTTCTTGCGTCTCCCTCCCACCCTCCCTATCCCACCCCTCTAAGTAGTCACAAAGCACCAAGCTGCTTTCCCTGTGCTATGCAGCTGCTTCCTGCTAGCTATCTATTTTACATTTGATGGTGTGTATATGTCAAGAATTAAACTTTTTTTTTTTTTTTGCAGTACGCGGGCCTCTCACTGTTGTGGCCTCTCCAGCTGCAGAGCAAAGGCTCCGGATGCGCAGGCTCAGCGGCCATGGCTCATGGGCCCAGCCGCTCTGTGGCATGTGGGATCCTCCTGGACCGGGGCACGAACCCGCGTCCCCTGCATCAGCAGGCGGACTCTCAACCACTGCGCCACCAGGGAAGCCCCAGAATTAAACTTTTTGATGGCACTTAATTTCTTATTTCTTAAACAGTTTCTATACTAGCTATGGTAAAGAAACTTCTAACTTCTAAGGTAATATGTTGGTGGTCTCAGCAGTGGCAAAATCTGATCTATGTCACCTTGGATATGGTACTTGTGAAGTTAAATTTTAAATGTAGTTTAACTACTTTAAAATGAAACAGGTATGTATCATGTATGAAACCAGTGAAGCACCCAGACTTCAGAAGAACAAAGTGTCTTATAGTTTTTAGCCCTGCTTACCTTCTGCCACTTCCACCAAACTATCTAGAGTGCCTTGAACATCTTCCTAGTCTTAGCACCTGGCAAATAATGGGCAGTCAAAAAAGTTTGTTGAATAGAAGAATAAATGCAAGAATGAATTGGCAATTCTGTTGTTGGCAGATGAAAGGACATCTTATAGAAGTATATCAAAATGTCTTGACAAAAGACTATAATTCAAAGAAAAGTATTTTGATGTATGGAATTGACTCTAATCACCTTGTGATGAATATTAGCTTATAGAAGCTGCGTACAACAAATATTTCCATAAGGAAGGAAAAAAATACTAGGCCAATACCAGCACATCAAATCTGTTATATTCTTTTAGTTACCATTAAAGCCCACTGTTTTGGGGTGAAGACTATATTAATCATGATAAGCTAGGTTATGCTTACCTAATAACCCCACAATCTTACTGGCACAAAATGTACTATGTGTCTATGAGCAGGTCAAATATGACGAGGACCTGGCACTATGCTGTCCTCACTCAGGGATTTAGGCTAAGGGAGTCTCCATCTTTGTGCTTCTATTAGTTGCTGCCTCAGGATAAAGGAAGTGTGGTAAATTTTGTACTTGCTCTTAAAGCTTCATGTCATTAGTGGTCTCATTTTATTGGACAAAAAAGTCACATGACCACACCTAACTTCAACAGGGAAAGAATGTACAATCCTATCACATATCTAGAAAGAGATATTTGGTGAACAGTAGTGTGGACTACCACAGTGTTTTTCCATGCCAAGTAAACACACAAGCACTGCTAGAGAAAAAATGGAAACAAACTTATTTGAATCAGAAGTAGAGCTATTTAGCTGACTAAAGAAAAATGCTTATGTTATTTCTTGTACTTATAGCCCAAAGAATAAGGGTGAAAACTAGAAAATATCACACAGACATAATTCACTAAGCTGATCTTTATTCCCTAGGCTGTTTTTTATTGTAGGTGTATTGAGATTGATTGGAGGGAAAAAAAAACAGGGCTATTTTTAAAAGTACTATATTTCTGGGCTTCCCTGGTGGCACAGTGGTTGAGAGTCCACCTGCCAATGCAGGGGACACGGGTTCGTGCCCCGGTCCGGGAAGATCCCACATGCCACGGAGCGGCTAGGCCCATGAGCCATGGCCACTGAGCCTGCACATCAGGAGCCTGTGCTCTGCAACGGGAGAGGCCACAACAGTGAGAGGCCCACGTACTGGAGAAAAAAAAAAAAAAAAAGAAGTACTATATTTCTTAGAGACAGGCATTTGCCTGATCTCCTGTATAATCTTAGCATCATTAGGGAAAGTCACTGTTATCTGTTCTCTAAGGCAAAGGCTTTATTTACTACTTTCTATGATTCAATCAAGATGAGTCACCACATTTCCTTGTAAATGTAGTCAGCAAACCAGACTTAAATTTATAGAATTCTATTAGGATCATTTATAGTTGGTTCAAAAACCACTGGCCTAAGTTGCGATTCAGCCCAAGGACCGGACCAAACACCATATATAAATACAGTTCTAACACACTACAGTTAAGCAGTTAATTGAAAACGTACTAGTAGATGTTCACTCATATAGTACTTTACCTTCCTGTGGCACTTATTGTATAATACTTCATATTTTAATCCATTTATTTATTAAGTATTTTATGTGTATATGTTATAAAGCATCGTACTAGGTGTTGTAAGGGAAACAAAGATAAAACAAACACAAACTCTGCCCTCAAAGAGCCTGTAGTTTAATATAAGATTAGAAATAAATACAAATATAAATGACACAACATGTATTGGGAAGGTACATGCTCTTAATGCCTGGCATATTTAATCACAAAATAATACTATCATATTTCTTTGAATCTAGGACACCAGTGATTGTAAGTCACACCATTATTTTATGTATACAAAGAAAAAAGCAGCCAATTAAACTATAACACAATGCCTTACCACTTAGAATTTTTATTTTGTATTAAAGAAGTTTTTTAAAGACTTACTTTGGCTGGTTTTGTCATATATCACATAGTGTACACACAAAAAGAATATATACAAAATCAGTTAAGGTATCCCTAATGCATCTTCATTCTTCTGAACTATTTTTTTGACTCAGAGTACCTGTTGTTCATGTTTTTCCACAGAATACCATGATATATTCTTTCTTTCAAAAACGTTGATGACAAATGGCATATGATAAAAGAGTAATTTGAGGGAGACTGGTTCAAGATGGCAGAGTAGAAGGGCATGCTCTCACTCCCTCTTGCGAAAGCACTGGAACCACAGCTAACTGCTGAACAATCATCGACAGAAAGACACTGTAACTGACCAAAATAGATACCCCACATCCAAAGACAAAGGAGAAGCCACAATGAGACGGTGGGAGGGGTGCAATCACAATAAAATCAAATCCCATAACTGCTGGGTCAGTGACTCACAAACTAGAGAATACTTATACCAGAAGTCCACCCACTGGAGTGAAGGTTCTGAGTTGCATGTCAGGCTTCCCAACCTGGGGGTCAGGCAATGGGAGGAAGAATTCCTAGAGAATCAGACTTTGAAGGCTAGCGGAATTCGATTGCAGGATTTCAACAGGACTGGGGGAAACAGAGACTCCACTCTTGGAGGGCACACACAAAGTAGGGTGCGCATCGGGAGCCAGGGGAAGGAGCCATAAGAGACTGAACCAGGCCTACCTGCTGGTGTTGGAGGGTCTCCTGCAGAGGTGGGGGGTGGCTGTGTCTCACTGTGAGGACAAGGACACTGGCAGCAGAAGTTCTGGGAAGTACTCCTTGGCATGAGCCCTCACACAGTCTGCCATTAGCCCCACCAAAGAGCCCGGGTAGGCTCCAGTGTTGGGTCACCTCAGGCCAAACAACCAATGGGGAGGGAACCCAGCCCCACCATCAGGAGACAAGTGGATTAAAGTTTTACTGAGCTCTGCCCACCAGAGGAAGAGCCAGCTCTATCCACCACCAGTCCCTCCCAACAGGAAATATGCATAAGCCTCTTAGAGAGCCTAATCCAACAGAAGGCAGACAGCAGAAGCAAGAAGAATTACAATCCTGCAGCCTGTGGAACAAAAACCACATTCACAGAAAGATAGACAAGACGAAAAGGCAGAGGGCTATGTACCAGAGGAAGGAACAAGATAAAACCCCAGGAAAAAAACTAAATGAAGTGGAGATAGGCAACTTTCCAGAAAAAGAATTCAGAATAAAGGTAGTGAAAATGATCCAGGACCTCAGAAAAAGAATGGAGGGAAAGATTGAGAAGGTGCAAGAAATGTTTAACAAAGACCTAGAAGAATTAAAGAACAAAGAAACAGAGATGAACAATACAATAATTGAAATGAAGACTACACTAGAAGGAATCAATAGCAGAATAATGGAGGCAGAAGAACAGATGAGTGACCTGGAAGACAGAATGGTGGGATTCACTGCTGCGGAACAGAATAAACAGAAAAGAATGAAAAGAAATGAAGACAGCGTAAGAGACCTCTGGGACAACATTAAACACAACAACATTCGCATTATAGGGGTCCCAGAAGGAGAAGAGAGAGAGAAAGGACCCGAGAAAATATTTGAAGAGATTGTAGGTGAAAACGTCCCTAACATGGGAAAGGAAATAGCCACCCAAGTCCAGGAAGCGCAGCGAGTCCCATACAGGATAAACCCAAGGAGAAACATGCTGAGAAACATAGTAATCAAACTGGTAAAAATTAAAGACAAAGAAAAATTATTGAAAGCAGCAAGGGAAAAATGACAAATAACATACAAGGAAACTCCCATAAGGTTAACAGCTGATTTCTCAGCAGAAAATCTACAAGCCAGAAGGAAGTGGCATGACATATTTAAAGTGATGAAAAGGAAGAAACTACAACCAAGGTTACTCTACCTGGCAAGGATCTCATTCAGATTCGATGGAGAAATCAAAAGCTTTACAGACAAGCAAAAGATAAGAGAATTCAGCACCACCAAACCAGCTCTACAACAAATGCTAAAGGAATTTCTCTAAGTGGGAAACACAAGAGGAGAAAAGGACCTACAAAAACAAACCCAAAACAATTAAGAAAATGGTCATAGGAACATACATCTTGATAATTACCTTATAGGTGAATGGATTAAGTGCTCCAACCAAAAGACACAGGCTTGCTGAATGGATACAAAAACAACACCCATATATATGCTGTCTACAAGAGACCCGCTTCAGACCTAGGAACACATATAGACTGAAAGTGAGGGGTTGGAAAAAGATAGTCCGTGCAAATGGAAATCAAAAGAAAGCTGGAGTAGCAATACTCATATAAGATAAAATAGATTTTAAAATAAAGAATGTTACAAGAGACAAGGAAGGACACTACATAATGATCAAGGGATCAATCCAAGAAGAAGATATAACAATTATAAATATATATGCACCCAACATAGGAGCACCTCAATACATAAGGTAACTGCTAACAGCTGTAAAAGAGGAAATCGACAGCAACACAATAGTGGGGGACTTTAACACCTCACTTACACCAATGGACAGATCATCCAAAATGAAAATAAATAAGGAAACAGAAGCTTTAAATGACACAACAGACCAGATAGATTTAGTTGATATTTATAGGACATTCCATCCAAAACCAGCAGATTACACTTTCTTCTCAAATGCACATGGAACATTCTTCAAGATAGATCACATCTTGGGTCACAAATCAAGCCTCAGTAAATTTAAGAAAATTGAAATCATATCAAGCATCTTTTCTGACCACAACGTTATGAGATTCGAAATGAATTACAGGGAAAAAAACCGTAAAAAACACAAACACATGGAGGCTAAACAATATGTTACTAAATAACCAAGAGATCATTGAAGAAATTAAAGAGGAAATAAAAAAATACCTAGAGACACATGACAATGAAAACACAATGACCCAAAACCTATGGGATGCAGCAAAAGCAGTTCTAAGAGGGAAGTTTATAGCTATACAAGCCTACCTCAAGAAACAAGAACAATCTCAAATAAACAATCTAACCTTACGCCTAAAGGGACTACAGAAAGAAGAACAAACAAAACCCAAAGTTAGCAGAAGGAAAGAAATCATAAAGATCAGAGCAGAAACAAATGAAACAGAAACAAAGAAAACAATAGCAAAGATCAATAAAACTAAAAGCTGGTTCTTTGAGAAGATAAACAAAATTGATAAACCATTAGTCAGGCTCATCAAGAAAAAGAGGGAGAGGACTCAAATCAATAAAACTAGAAATGAAAAAGGAGAAGTTACAACAGACACCACAGGAATACAAAGCATCCTAAGAGACTACTACAAACAACTCTATGCCAATAAAAGGGACAACCTGGAAGAAATGGACAAGTTCTTAGAAAGGTATAACCTTCAAAGACTGAGCCAGGAAGAAATAGAAAATATGAACAGACCACTCACAAGTAATGATATTGAAACTGGGATTAAAAATCTTCCAACAAACAAAAGTCCAGGACCAGATGGCTTCACAGGTGAATTTTATCAAACATTTAGACACGAGCTAACACCCATCTTTCTCAAACTCTTCCAAAAAATTGCAGAGGAAGGAACACTCACAAACTCATTCTACTAGGCCACCGTCACCCTGGTACCAAAACCAGAGAAAGATACTACAAAAAGAGAAAATTACAGACCAATATCACTGATGAATATAGATGCAAAAATCCTCAACAAAATACTAGCCAACCGAATCCAAAAACACATTAAAAGGATCATACACCACGACCAAGTGGGATTTATCCCAGGGATGCAAGGATTCTTCAATATATGCAAATCAATCAATGTGATACACCATATTAACAAATTGAAGAGGAAAAACCATATGATCATCTCAATAGATGCAGAAAAAGCTTTTGACAAAATTCAACACTCAGGACTTCCCTGGTGGCCCAGGGGTTGGGAGTCCGCCTGCCAATGCAGGGGAGGCGGGTTCGGGCCCTGGTCCGGGAGGATCCCACATGCCGCGGAGCAACTGGGACCGTGTGCCACAACTACTCAGCCTGTGCTCTGGAGCCCATGAGCCACAATTACTGAGCCTGTGCTCTAGAACCCATGAGCCACAGCTGCTGAGCCTGCGTGCCGCAGCTACTGAAGCCCATGCGCTTAGAGCCCATGCTCTGAAGCGGGAGAGGCCACTGCAGTGAGAAGCCTGTGCACCACAATGAAGACCCAACACAGCCAAAAACAAATAAATAAAATTAAAAAAAAAATTCAACACCCATTTATGATAAAAACTTTCCAGACAGTGGGCATAGAGGGAAACTACCTCAACATAATAAAGGCCATATACGACAAACCCACAGCAAACATCATTCTCAATAATAAAAAACTGAAAGCATTTCCTCTAAGATCAGGAACAAGACAAGGATGTCCACTCTCACCACTATTATTTAACATAGTTTTGGAAGTCCTAGCTATGAGAATCAGAGAAGAAAAAGAAATACAAATTGGAAAAGAAGAAGTAAAACTGTCACTTCTGCAGATGACATGATACTATACATAGAGAATCCTACAGATGCCACCAGAAAACTACTAGAGGTAATCAATGAATTTGGTAAAGTTTCAGGATACAAAATTAATGCACAGAAATCTCTTGCATTCCTATACACTAACGATGAAAAATCTGAAGGAGAAATTAAGGAAACACTCCCATTTACCATTGCAACAAAAAGAATAAAATACCTAGGAATAAACCTACCTAGGGAGACAAAAGACCTGTATGCAGAAAACTGAGACACTGATGAAAGATATTAAAGAGGATACAAACAGATGGAGAGATATACCATGTTTTTGGATTGGAAGAATCAATATTGTGAAAATGACTATACTACCCAAAGCAATCTACAGATTCACTGCAATCCCTATCAAATTACCAATGGCATTTTTTACAGAACTAGAACAAAAAGTCTTAAAATTGTATGGAGACACAAAAGACCCCGAATAGCCAAACAGTCTTGAGGGAAAAAAAAAGAGCTGGAGGAATCAGGCTCCCAGACTTCAGAGTATCCTACAAAGCTACAGTAATCAAGACAATATGGTACTGGCACAAAAACAGAAATATAGATCAATGGAACAGGATAGAAAGCCCAGAGATAAACCCACGCACCTGTGGTCAAGTAACCTATGACAAAGGAGGCAAGGATATACAATGGAGAAAAGACAGTCTCTTCAATCAGTGGTGCTGGGAAAACTGGACAGCTACATGTAAAAGAATGAAATTAGAACACTCCCTAACACCATACACAAAAATAAACTCAAAATGGATTCGAGACCTAAATGTAAGACCAGACACTATAAAACTCTTAGAGGAAAACATAGGAAGAACACTCTTTGACATAAATCACAGCAAGATCTTTTTTGACCCACCTCCTAGAGTAGTGGAAATAAAAACAAAAATAAACAAATGGGACCTAATGAAACTTACAAGTTTTTGCACAGCAAAGGAAACTACAAACAAGATGAAAAGACAACCCTCAGAATGGGAGAAAATATTTGCAAACAAATCAACTGACAAAGGATTAATCTCCAAAATATATTAACAGCTCATGCCGCTCAATATTAAAAAAACAAACAACCCAATCCAAAAATGGGCAGAAGACCTAAATAGACATTTCCCCAAAGAAGACATACAGATGGCCAAGAAGCACATGAAAAGCTGCTCAACATCACTAACTATTAGAGAAATGCAAATCAAAACTACAATGAGGTATCACCTCACACCAGTTAGAATGGGCATCATCAGAAAATCTACAAACAACAAATGCTGGAGAGGGTGTGGAGAAAAGGGAACCCTCTTGCACTGTTGATGGGAATGTAAATTGATACAGCCACTCTGGAGAACAGTATGGAGGTTCCTTAAAAAAGTAAAAATAGAATTAGCATATTACCCAGCAATCTCACTACTGGGCATATACCCAGAGAAAACCATAACTCAAAAAGACACATGCACCCCAGTGTTCACTGCAGTAGTATTTACAATAGCCAGGTCATGGAAGCAAACTAAATGCCCATTGGCAGATGAATGGATAAAGATGTGGTACATATATACAGTGGAATATTATTCAGCCATAAAAAGGAACAAAATTGGGTCATACAGACGTGGATGGATCTGAAGACTGTCATACAGAGTGAAGTAAGTCAGAAAGAGAAAAACAAATATCGTATATTAATGCATATATGTGGAACTTAGAAAAATGGTACAGGTGAACTGGTTTGCAGGGCAGAAATTGAGACACAGATGCAGAGAACAAACGTATGGACACCAAGGGGGGAAAGTGGCAGGGGGAGGGTGGTGGTGTGATGAATTGGGCAATTGGGACGGACATATATACACCAATATGTATAAAATGGCTAACTAATAAGAACCTGCTCTATAAAAAAAATAAATTCAATTTTTATTGGGGGAAAAAAAAGAGTAATCTACAGAGATGTTAAAATGTGAAAAAATGTGCATTTTAGAATTGATGAAACATGGTATTATTTTAGAGAGGTACATAGGAAATTATTTCAGGAGTTCATCAAAACAAAGGGAAATTGTATGGAAGAAGTGGTATATGCTAGGTCCAAAGGGTAGACATGATTTGCATTTGGGGCTGTTGAGTAGCAAAGGTATTGTATGGAGCATAGCATGAAAAACGTCATGGAGGTAAAAATACACATGGTATACACTAAGTAGATTTAGTTTGGTGGGTAAATGATTAGTAGTAGTGAAAAATAAGATTGGAAAGGTGATTTGTCCAGCTATTCACGTATAATTATTGTTCTCTTTGGCCCTTAAACTTTTTTTTTTTTTTTTTTTGCGGTACGCGGGCCTCTCACTGCCGTGGCCTCTCCCGTTGCAGAGCACAGGCTCCGGACGTGCAGGCTCAGCAGCCATGGCTCACGGGTCCAGCCACTCCACGGCATGTGGGATCCTCCCGGACCAGGGCACGAACCTGCGTCCCCTGCATCGGCAGGCAGACTCTCAACCACTGCGCCACCAGGGAACCCCGGCCCTTAAACTTTTGAGGAAAGGTATAATGCTATATCTATCTTAACATCGACCACAGAGTCTAAAGCTTAATAAGTGCTCAGTAAATAACTCAGAAGTATATACATAAAATTATGGTTGTTTAAGGAATATAGATAAGGGAAAGTGTAAGACTGCCCTAAGTGGTCAGTGATATTTCATGGAGGTAGTAGAATCTACTACAAAATTCTGTTTTCATTTCCTTGATATAACTGAAACATGGTTTTCACCCGAGAAGACTGTTTAGCTTACAGCCCTATTTGACAGACGTTTTCCATTCTCCCTACCCAATATTTAATGGTACCAGAAAGAGGAGCTGGGATTTTCCTACCTTATTACGACTGCTTCCAAACCTTTATTCCATAAAATAATGGTTTGGAGTAAAGCATATTCTTTGAGGTTCATACGACCTTGATTTAATACCCTTTATCACACTCTTTGCTGTTCTCATGTATTAATCTCTCTTTCACTTTCCTTTATTCATTAAGGACTTTAGCTCCCAGCTTGCAATATTTCTCTGTCTTTCAGCTCCTAACACCATGGTAGTAAATAACTGCGTAGTGATCCATCTAATATGCTAGCTTCACAATTCCTTAACTCCAATAACTTAACCTCCTCTCCAGCCACTCACTCCTAGAACCACGCCCTAGATATTATCATTATTCAGATCCCTCACCTCAGGCACCTTAGACAGTCATACTCTTCTTTCTGACTCTTCTTCCTGACCAGGTATGTCTTTCTCCAAATACATCGACTCTCCAACCTCATAGAAACTGCTAGTCTCTTGACAACCCCATTTTTCTCTGTGACCCTGCTTTTCTCTCTATTCAACCAAGACTCCCGGACCAATTATCTGAAGCTATTCAATCACCAATAAATAACCTCTGTTCCCTTAATGATCAGCTATCCAAAATCAAAACTGAATCAATGTTTAAAATCTGGTCTCATGGGCTTCCCTGGTGGCGCAGTGGTTGAGAGTCCGCCTGCCGATGCAGGGGACACGGGTTCGTGCCCCGGTCCCGGAAGATCCCACATGCCTCGGAGCGGCTGGGCCGGTGAGCCACGGCCGCTGAGCCTGTGTGCCCGGAGCCTGTGCTCCGCAAACGGGAGAGGCCACAACAGTGAGAGGCCCGCGTACCGCAAAAAAAAAAAAAAAATCTGGTCCCATGATCAGGCTGTCCTGGAAGATCACATAGCTGAATGGGCTGATGCCACTAAATATTCACTATATCCAAGCTTGGCTTGGCTTTTACTATGCCTCTGCCTCGACCAACCATGCACTGAGCCTTCCAGCAACATTATTCCCTCTGGGAAGCCTCAGAGTGTATGGTATGCCCTCTTTCCCACAGGCCCCTTCGGAGCAATTCCTTACATACAGGTCAGTATGCTCTGTACCATGAAGAGCCCTGGCTATAGCTGAGTGGACTGGGGTAGATACTTGACCTAAAGGTACCTAAAAGAGTGGTCCTGGTAAGAGTTCTCCCTGTAGAGTACGGTATTATCTGGTAGCTACTAACTGCTCTAGCCGACCCCTGACCATTCCCTGCTTCATGCTTTACACGCCAGCAAATCTAAAAGCCTCCAATTCTCTACAGTCATCATGAATCTATGCTACTGTTCATATTCCCTCCCTTTTCCCTGGTTAAGTTATCCTTTCAGACTCAGCTCAGGCATGATCTCTTCTAAGCTGTCTATTTTGGCATGTCCTGACCTTGCTCTAGATTAGGTGCCCCTCCTATGTGCTTCCAAGAATCTATAAATAGAGCCAGCCTTACATTTAGCACACTGCATACCCACTGATGTGTCAACAGACTTCCCTGCTAAACTCTGAACTCCACAGGACAGGGACTAAACAATTTTTGCATCCCCAAGGCAGGGCTGATATCTGGCATTTAGTGGGGGCTCAATATATGTTTGTAGAACTGAAATAAAATAGGCAGTGAAATGAATAAAAGCCATCATGGTGTTTCTGCTACAACTGCTACCACGGAAAGAATAGGGAACTCAAGCAGGAAGTGTGGCTTCAAATCCTGGCTCCAATTTCTCCTAGCTGAATGACCTTGGACAAGTCATAGCTTCTCAGTTTCAGATTGCTTATCTGTAAAATGAGGATTAAAAAATCCTCTTCCTAAGGCCATCCCAAAGAATAAGATAACTGAATGCAAAGGTAGTTTTAAAATAATGGAAAATGGGTACCTATAAGTATTAATTGAATATAAATCTAGGATGAGAGACTACTAAACAGGCTAGGTGAAATCATGAGTCTTTCCTCCTAGAAACTACCACAACAAAGGAAGGGAAGGAAACTAGAAATAAATTCCACAGTATTTGGGATTTGGGGCTATTTTCTGTGATGTATGTGATGTTCTGTGATGTATGCCAGTGCCTATGAATGATACTTGGTATATCCTAAATGTTCAATAAACATTTGTTGGCTGAATGACGGCTTCCTGGCTATCAAGCACTTGCCAGGTGCTTTCCAATATGTGATACCATTTAATCCATGTAACAACTCCACAAAGCAGGTATTCAGTAACTTGCTTTAGGTAACACAGTTAATAGGCAAGGAGTTAGAATTTAAACCCAGTATATTGCTAGTCTTAAAAAGTTTCATTTGTGCATATATTTATTTGCCAGATACTTGAGGCACTTGAGATAATCAGTGAACAAACAAAAATCTTTGCTTTCATTAACCTTATATACCAGTGGAAGGAGATAGACAATAAAGAAAGAACAAAATAAGTTAGCAGAAGACAAGCACTGTAGAAAAACAGAGCTGTGTAAAGAGGGTTGGGAATACAAAGTGGTCATGGTAGACCTTATGGGGAAGGATTATATTCAGTAAAGAAGAGGAGGTGAGTTAGCCTTGAGTTAGCAGATACTGGAAGGGAAAAGCAGTCTAGGCAACAGGACTAGGCTCAGCAAAGGCTTTAAGGCAAAAGTATGCCTAGTGTGATCAAGAAAGAGCCAAGAAGTCAGTGTGGCTGGAATGGAGAAAGCAGTAGGAAGGGTTGTGGGAAATGAGGTCAGAGAGGTAGCAGGCTGGTGTTAGTCCCGGTACTGGGGTAGGGGATACAGTGTGCAGATCCTGTAGGCCACTGTAAGGACCTCACCTTTTACTCTGACTTCTAAGGAAATCAACAATGAGAGACAAGACCATTCCAAGCAGTCATAAATAAATAAGCATTTGCTTTTCTGAGAGAAATATTTTTACCTATGAAAATTTAATGTAATTTTGAGCAAGAATGCACAATATATGAAGAGTTCATTTTCTTCATCAACTATATATCAATAGCAGAGATACAGAGAAGCTATCTGACTTTTCCCAAGTCACACAGCTGCTAACTCGCAAAGTAAAACTTCAAGTTCAGGCAGTCTGACTCTGGAACGCTTGCTTTTTAACCATCATACTGTACTAATTCTCCACATTCTAATTTCTCTTCAAATGCTCTAGGCACTATAATATAATGCATTTCCCCCATGTGTACTACACTTAATTTCTACATACATCTTATAGAATTATATACCACAAAGAGGCAAAAATGCAGTATAACATTTAAAAAATATGAGAGAAAAAAGGAAAACCAAAAAAACCACTAATGTGACATGTGACTAGAAAAATTTGCTCCTAAGGCTCCTATCTCTATAATTAAACTAGAGTAAAATTGAAATCCTTTTGAGATTACTTTTATATGTAACTGATTCTGTGGTCACTGAGAAGAAAAACCCAAATATAAAATTTAAAAATAGATGGATGCCAATTAGGAAAATGTTTCTCTTTCACAAAAAGTTATGATATCTATGTCTTATGTTAATTTGAAGGGTAAATGATGCTCCTATAAATGTACCCTAAAAATCCTGTATCATAAATGGAAACAAAGAAGACCACAAAGAAACTTGATTTCACCCTTCTGATACCAACCTAATCTGAAAGAACACAAATAAAACCCTCCAAACAAATCCTACTTCATACAATTCTCCTTTGGATTGCTGTTGCTACCATCTACAATTCTTAAAAATAATAAAAAGTGTATCATTTTAAACAACTATATCGTCATAGCAATTGATACAACTAAAATGACTTACTTTAAGTAGTTGGTACTATTTTTGGTCAAAATAAGGCTTAAAATTAGCAACTGCCAGTGAAAGAGAAAAAGCCAAATGGTGTCTTTCTCTAGAGCCTGGTAAATGTTAAGATAACAATAAAAGTTGTTCACCACCTGCAAATTGGTGTAACCCCTGAAGGCTGAACTTGGCTATCAGGGCATGATTGGTAACTGAAATAAAACTGCTGCTATGCAACTACTCTCAGAAGCCTCAGTGGTGGTAATCAGAGACACTGACTTGCCAGCATCCTAGTGCTGCTGCTGTTCCCTTAAGACATGGAGAAGAGGCAGAGAAACATGTCATTACCTTTCACACAAAAACACAGTGATGTGCAACAGAACCCTGCTTTAATCCTGTTTGAGACTTTTCCATATCAGTGACCACACATGGGATTAAACAATTTTAGGTGATTAAGTAATTTTAATAGCAATTCCTTAAAATGTTATATGACTCACACTAAGAAAATGTCACCTTGTCAACTAGAAAGAACCCAGGTGAGAATTGTTTTTATTCTTGCTTTTTAAGTTATAGTTTAATTACTAACTTAATCTGTGTATTTTGCATATTTTAGCAGTTCATATTATTATGAATTGTAATTACCTGAGAAGGGCTGTGCCATATATAAATTATTCCCTCCCTTGTTTTCTTAATATAACTTAGGAACTTATAGATGTTTGATAAATGCTGACTAAAATCTAATTGTAGAAAACAAGGAAAAAGAAAAAGGAAGGGTAACCGAAAATGTCAAACTCTACTTTTCAGTTATCATATTTTACTTAGTTTATCTTCCAGTTATTGGAAGTCTAAACAGAAGGGGAAACTCTAGGTAACAAGAATAATAACAAAACCACAAACAGTTACAAAGTGCTTTATAGTTAATAATCAGTTTCAATGTGAGTAATTTCTCCTCTAGTGGGGCTTTTTGATTTTGGTTTTTTTGTTTTGTTTATGTTTGTCTGCAAATTTAAGCATCACAGGGGAAAAGAAGAGGTTCTATCATAAATTACAGTTGTTTTTCTAGCCCAGAGCTGATGAATCAGACTCTTTGCTATGAAGCAGTGATCTCCATTTTAAGAAGCATCCAATGATTCTTTTGTTAAATGAAGTGAAACTTTTATTATGAAACTCTTAAACATACAAAAGCACATAAGTTAATACAGTAAACATATACCCGTTAATCAGATCTAAACAATGCTAACATATTGATATTATTAGGTTATATTAAAATATAAAAGTAAAATATGTATATATATGATATAACATATGTTATACTTGTTATATATAACATCATAATATAACTTACTGATATGCTGATTTACTAGGGGACCAAACAGATGATATTAAGCACACCTCTTCTATCCCTAATGATATTCTTTGTCTTAAAGATTCATTTTCACTTGATAGAACACTGTTATGCCAGATTTCCTTTGATTATTTTCTTGTTAAAATTTTTTAAACTTTTTGTTTTCAACTTTTATATATTATGTTTAAAATATATCTTTTCTATTAAAAAATTAGGTTCATCGGGCTTCCCTGGTGGCACAGTGGTTGAGAGTCCGCCTGCCGATGCAGGGGACACGGGTTTGTGCCCCAGTCCGGGAAGATCCCACATGCCGCGGAGCGGCTAGGCCCGTGAGCCATGGCTGCTGAGCTTGAGCGTCCGGAGTGAGAGGCCCGCGTATGGCAAAAAAAAAAAAAAAAAAAAATTAGGTTCATTGAAGTATACTTTATAAAAGGAAAAATCCACTATTTTTCCTTTTCTATTTTAGGTGTATAGCTTGATGAGTTTTGACAAACTTATACTACCACAATTGAGATATAGAACATTTCTATCACTCAAAAAATTTATTCGTGGGGCTTCCCTGGTGGAGCAGTGGTTAAGAATCCGCCTGCCAATGCAGGGGACACGGGTTTGAGCCCTGGTCTGGGAAGATCCCACATGCCGTGGAGCAACTAAGCCCGTGCACCACAACTACTGAGCCTGCGCTCTAGAGCCCATGAGCCACAACTACTGAGCCTGCGTGCCACAACTACTGAAGCCCGTGCACCACAAATACTGAAGCCCACATGCCTAGAGCCTGTGCTCTGCAACAAGAGAAGACAACTCAATGAGAAGCCTGCACACCACAACAAAGAATAGCCCCTGCTCACTGCAACTAGAGAAAGCCCGTGCACAGCAACGAAGACCCAATGCAGCCAAAAATAAATAAATGAAAAAAAATTTACTCATGCCCCTTTATAGTCAATCCCTTCCTCCTCCCTCAGCCCCTAGAAACCACTAATCTGATTCCATATAAATGGAATTATGCAGTAGGGAATCTTCTTTCACTTAGCATACTGTTTTTGAAATTTATCCATGTTGGTGCATGTATCAGTAGTTGGTTCCTTTTTATTCCACTGTATGGATGTACCAAAATTGGTTTATCCATTCCCAACTGATGGACTTTTGGGATGTTTCCAGTTTGTATCTATTAAGAATAAATCTGCTAAAAATTTTTGTGAACAAGTCTGTACTTTTAACATGAGTTAAAAGCCTAGTTGGAAATTCACAAAGGAATAGCAGGAAAGAAATGGCAACTAACATTAAGATGTTAATGAGGGTGAGTGGGGGAGGGATCTTGAGAAGGGAAGGAATCTCTGATATTTTTTCCTTTATATTTGGAAAAATAGTACAGAGAGTTTTCCTTTGCCCAGCTTTGTCTAACATTAACATCGTATGTAACCATAGTATAATTATGAAAACTAGGAATGAACATAGGTACCATACTTGATACAGGCTGGGACCTGGGACCTGGGACCCTTTGCTGTAGTGCTTGCACCTGGACAAACGTCTCCTCCAGCAACAAAATACAAAGGAACTAAAAATAATTGTGTACATGCGAAGTTGGGGAAAATTATGAACAAGATACAAAAAGACCAAAAACCCAAGTGCCACTTCTGAGGAGCTGGGAGCAAAAGCGCCCTGCACACGGCACCACCAAAGGAGCGGGCAGACCACCTAAGCCACCCCTCCAGCCCGACCCAAACCCTGTACCCACTCCTACCCTCATCCCATATAAGGAATCAGCTCGCCTCCCCCTAGGGAGCGAGCAAGGGAACCTGTTGTTTGTTTTCGCTCCCTCCTGCTGCAGAAGGGGCCCCAGTAAACCACTGCCTGAATTTCTTGTCTGGCCTCTTATCAATTTCTATTAATTAAGGAGGCCAAGAACCCTGGTGGGTAACATACTGACTGAAATTACAGACTTAATTCTAATTTCACCAGTTTTATCACTGGCAGTTTTCTATTGCTACTGTAACAAATTACCAAAAACATGGTGGCTTAAACAGTACAAATTTATTATCTTATAGTTCTGTAGGTCAGAAGTCCAACACAGGTCTCATCTGGCTAAAATCAAGGTGTCAGCAGGGCTGTATTCCTTTCTGAAGGCTCTATGGAATAATGCGTTCTTTGCCTTTTCCAGCTTCTAAAGGCCACTCACATTCCTTGGCTCATGGTTCCCTTCCTCCATCTTCAAAGCCAGTAATATTGCATCTCTCTGAAAGGTTCTCAATTTCTAAGGTCTCATGTGACTAGAATGAACCCACCTGGATAATCTAGGATATTCTTCCCACCTTGAGGTCTTTAGCCTTAATCACATCTGCAACAGTCTCTTTTGCTATGTATGACTACATATTTATAGATTCTGCATATTAGGATGTGTACATCTTTGTTTTTTTGTTTTTTTGCAGTACGTGGGCCTCTCACTACTGTGGCCTCTCCCGTTGTGGAGCACAGGCTCTGGACGTGCAGCCTCAGCGGCCATGGCTCACGGGCCCAGCCGCTCCGCGGCATGTGGGATCTTCCCGGACCGGGGCACGAACCCGTGTCCCCTACATCGGCAGGCGGACTCTCAACCACTGCGCCACCAGGGAAGCCCAGGATGTGTACATCTTTGAAAGGCCATTACTCTACCTTGCATACGTAGTTGATGTAGCTAATTTCTTATGAGTAGGCATTTAGGTTGTTTCCAGTATTTTGCAGTTACAAACAATGCTGCAAGGAATACCTTGTATGTATGTATTTTCATACTGATGGAGGTTGTATTTTGAAGGTAGACAGCTAAAAGTGGGATTGCTGGGTGGAAAGGTAAACACATGCGTAGCTTTGCCAAAATCCCCTCTAGAAAGGCTGTACCAGTTTGCATTCCCATCAACAATGTATGAGTGTCTGTTTCCCATAACCTTGCCAACTTAATTTGTCGTAGTCTATAGTTTTTCCTAGCCTAAAAGGTGAGGTAGTATCTCTATGTTGTTTTAATTTGCATTTCTCTGATTATAAGTGAGTATGAACATTGTTTTTATACGTTCAGAACAATTTTTATAGTTTTTGAGCATTACCTATTCATATCTTTTTTCCAATTTTTCTATTGGGTTTTTGGTCATTTATCCTTCATTTTTAAATAACACTTTATATGTTATGAATATTTTCTCCCAGTCGGTCGTTTTCTAATTTAAAAAAATTTATTTATTTATGGCTGCATTGGGTCTTTGTTGTTGGGTCTTCATTGCTGCGCATGGACTTTCTCTAGTTGTGGCGAGTGGGGGCTACTCTTCGTTTCAGGGTTGTTTTTTAACTTTTTTAAAAAAAATTATTTACTTATGGCTGCATTGGGTCTTTGTTGCTGCGCACGGGCTTTCTCTAGTTGCGGCGAGCAGGGGCTACTCTTCGTTGCAGTGCATGGGCTTCTCACTGCGGTGGCTTCTCTTGTTGCAGAGCTCAGACTAGCTGCGCGGGCTTCAGTAGTTGTGGCACGTGGGCTCTAGAGCACAGGCTCAGTAGTTGTGGCGCACGGGCTTAGTTGCTCCGTGGCATGTGGGATCTTCCCAGACCAGGGCTTGAACCGTGTCCCCTGCATTGGCAGGCAGATCTCAACCACTGCGCCACCAGGGAAGTCCCTGTTTTTTAACTTTGTTATGATGTTTTTTGCCATGCACTTAAAAAAAATTTTTTTTTTGCCTCTGGCTTTTCAGTAACCATTCATTACAGAAGAATATTTTTTAGGGTTAAAGAGGCATTCCTCTGTTTTCTTCTAGTAGTTGTATTGTTTATTTATTTATTTATTACACTTAGATCCCTAATCCATTTGGAGTTTATGCTTGTGTAAGGTAGCAGATACACCTTACATCTAATTTTATCTTTTTTTCCAAATGGCCACTCAGTTGTCCCTACGCTATTTATTTTGAATACCAAATATTATTTATTTTGAATACCAATGGTTCTGAAAACCATTCTTGATTTCTCTAATAGGAGCTAGTCTCTCACTTCTGATTACCTAAGATGTTTTGTTTATACTACTGTTTTTCTCTGTTTTGACCAATAATTAGTGCTATTCCTATTTTATATCCCTTACTGAGTCTTAACTCCTAAAGGCAAACATTACTGAGCTCATCTTTGTATTTCTTCAATGCTTAGCACACAATGGGCTACTTAATATATATTTGCTAAATGCTAATAATGATTAACCTGAATTATTAAGAAAATTCCAATTCACTCAAGAAAGTAGGGGAAATATCTAATACATCTGAAGGAAAAAAACCCTCAACATTATTAAAATAAAACCAAATCTGGTGTTTAAAGAGGAAAAATTTAGTATCTGAAATATGCACTTCTGTAGACCACCTTAGTTCCTGCTAATGAGGTATATGTTGATTTTCTTATGACTAGAAGAGACTGCTGATCTTACTCAAGTTCACAGAGTGTGATTATTAAGGAAGATGGCTTTAAGGGATAAAATAATGAGAAATGAAGGGTCAAAACTAAGAAAGATAACACTCCCCCTAAGTGAGGTCTATTAGTCTATTGGGTAGTCTCCCAGAGGTTATCATGGAAGCCTGAAAAAGTATCATATAATGTGAAAGACGTTTTTTCATTGTCAGGGGAGATGAACTAGATGAATTTAATTGAAATTTTCTAGCTCTCATTTCTAGGACTCTAAGAATAACAGCATCATAGATGAAGGGGAGCTTTGGAGCCTATTAGTTGTTTAAAAAAATAAAATTCTTCCTGCCTCTGGTGAAACAAAATGTGCCTAAAACCCGTATTATGGAATTGGTGGTGAGCAAAAGGTACAAGTAAAACAACATAATTACTCTTTACTAATGCCTATCAGGGTAGGCTTTTATTTATTTATTTTTAAAGTATAGAATAAAGTGGGGGAAGGCAGGGAGAAATGTACAATGGAAAAGATTTTACTAGGCATATTTATATAACTTCTAGAGGCTTTTCCTAACTGTACTCCTTTCTAATGCTGCAAAGATTTTTTTCCATTATGAATTTAGGCCCCCAAATATTAATAAATTGGTTCTTAGTACATGATACCTTTTAATCTGCAAACCTGGAAGGATCTTAAAATATTTGTGTGGTATTTCATTATCATAAAAAAGGCACCATAGGCCTTAGAAGAGGTCAAACAATTTGCTCTTGGTCACACAAGGGAGATGCTAGCTGAACATACATTAAAAAATATGGTTCTTACCACTCTTTTCCCTGTTCTGTGTCCAAATTCTTAAATGCTAATAACATGAAGTCTTTTACTGATACTCTGGCATAATTAAAAATGCAGGTGACACTGGCCCTAGATCACATGGGCAGAAGAGTGTAAAGCCTTTTTCAAGTGCAGGTAGCTGATTTTAATGGAGAAGTTCTCCTGAGTGACAGTGATGGTCTCACTGACTGCATAAGATATGAGCCCACATAGCCAAGGACAGATATCAGGTTTTGACCTTCACTTCTGCCAGAGGTAGTATCTTTTTTTTTTCATTTAACTTTTAAAAGGCTGAGAGAAGACCACATTACTACACCTCCAATTATTCTCTGAGTGAGAAGCAAACTAAGATAGTCCCCATGAGTCATTCTTTCTACCATTAATCTAATAGGGCTGCAGTGAAAGAAAATTATTTCTTTCTACTAACTGTATTCCACCCTTAATTCTATTTTACTTAACAGATTAATGTACAATCTTTTTTTAAAAATCCAGTATACAATGATGAAAAATACTAATGATGAAAAATCTGAAAGTGAAATCAAGGAAACACTCCCATTTACCATTGCAACAAAAAGAATAAAATATCTAGGAATAAACCTACCTAAGGAGACAAAAGACCTGTATGCAGAAAATTATAAGACACTGATGAAAGAAATTAAAGATGATACAAATAGATGGAGAGATGTACCATGTTCTTGGATTGGAAGAATCAACATTGTGAAAATGACTCTACTACCCAAAGCAATCTACAGATTCAATGCAATCCCTATCAAAATACCACTGGCATTTTTCACAGAACTAGAACAAAAAATTTCACAATTTGTATGGAAACACAAAAGACCCCGAATAGCCAAAGCAATCTTGAGAACGAAAAATGGAGCTGGAGGAATCAGGCTCCCTGACCTCAGACTATACTACAAAGCTGCAGTAATCAAGACAGTATGGTACTGGCACAAAAACAGAAAGATAGATCAATGGAACAGGATAGAAAGCCCAGAGAGAAACCCACGCACATATGGTCACCTTATCTTTGATAAAGGAGGCAGGAATGTACAGTGGAGAAAGGACAGTCTCTTCAATAAGTGGTGTTGGGAAAACTGGACAGGGACATGTAAAAGTATGAGATTAGATCACTCCCTAACACCATACACAAAAATAAGCTCAAAATGGATTAAAGACCTAAATGTAAGGCCAGACACTATCAAACTCTTAGAGGACAACATAGGCAGAACACTCTATGACATAAATCACAGCAAGATCCTTTTTGACCCACCTCCTAGAGAAATGGAAATAAAGACAAAAATAAACACATGGGACCTAATGAAACTTCAAAGCTTTTGCACAGCAAAGGAAACCATAAACAAGACCAAAAGACAACCCTCAGAATGGGAGAAAATATTTGCAAATGAAGCAACTGACAAAGGATTAATCTCCAAAATTTATAAGCAGCTCATGCAGCTCAATAGCAAAAAAACAAACAACCCAATCCAAAAATGGGCAGAAGACCTAAATAGACATTTCTCCACAGAAGATATACAGACTGCCAACAAACACATGAAAGGATGCTCAACATCTTTACTCATTAGAGAAATGCAAATCAAAACTAAAATGAGATATCATCTCACACCAGTCAGAATGGCCATCATCAAAAAATCTAGAAACAATAAATGCTGGAGAGGGTGTGGAAAAAAGGGAACACTCTTGCACTGCTGGTGGGAATGTGAATTGGTACAGCCACTATGGAGAACGGTATGGAGGTTCCTTAAAAAACTACAAATAGAACTACCATATGACCCAGCAATCCCACTACTGGGCATATACCCTGAGAAAACCATAATTCAAAAAGAGACATGTACCAAAATGTTCATAGCAGCCCTATTTACAATAGCCCGGAGATGGAAACAACCTAAGTGTCCATCATCAGATGAATGGGTAAAGAAGATGTGGCACATATATACAATGGAATATTACTCAGCCATAAAAAGAAATGAAATTGAACTATTTGTAATGAGGTGGATGGACCTAGAGTCTGTCATACAGAGTGAAGTAAGTCAGAAAGAGAAAGACAAATACTGTATGCTGACATATATATATGGAATTTAAGAAAAAAAAGGTCATGAAGAACATAGGGGTAAGACAGGAATAAAGACACAGACCTACTAGAGAATGGACTTGAGGATATGGGGAGGGGGAAGGGTAAGCTGTGACAAAGTGAAAGAGCGGCATGGACATATATACACTACCAAACGTAAGGTAGATAGCTAGTGGGAAGCAGCCGCATAGCACAGGGAGATCAGCTCGGTGCTTTGTGACCGCCTGGAGGGGTGGGATAGGGAGGGTGGGAGGGAGACGCAAAAGGGAGGGGATATGGGAACATATGTATACATATAACTGATTAAATTTGTGATAAAGCAAAAAATAAAAAACTAAAAAAAAAAAAAAATCCAGTATACAATGTTGATTAATTTAAAACCATCACCTAATGATGAAGATGCTATGGCATAAAAGGTTAATGTCTTTACAATGTGCATACGCTGGGCAATCATGAATGTCACCTATTTACTGAGTTTTCATAAACAGATTAGGAAAAAGAAAAGGTCATTGCTGGAGTTTTAAGATAAATAAGATACAGTCTTGATTTTCTAAAAGAGCGGTTTTTAAAAAATATTGTCATTATTTTTTTAAAGTTTTATTTTTATTGAAGTATAGTTGATTTACAATGTTGTGTTAGTTTCAGCAAAGTGATTTAGTTACAGATACATATATATCTTTTTTTCCCCAGATTCTTTCCCCTTATAGGTTATTACAAAATACTGAGTACAGTTCACAGTGCTATACAGTAAATCCTTGTTGGTTACCTATTTTATATGTAGTAGTGTGTATGTGTTAATCCCAAACTCCTATTTTATCCCCCTTCTCCCCTTTCCCCTTTGTCAACCATAAGTTTGTTTTCTATGTCTGTGGATCTATTTCTATTTTGTATATAAGTTCATCTGTATCATTTTTTTAGATTCCACATATAAGCAATATCATATGATATGTCTTTCTCTGTCTTACTTCACTTAGTATGATAATCTCCAGGTCCATCCATGTTGCTGCAAATGGCATTATTTCATTCTTTTTTATGACTGAGTAATATTCCATTGTATAAAAATACCACATCTTCCTTATGTATTCATCTGTTGATGGACATTCAGGTTGCTTCCATGTCTTGGCTGTTGTAAATAGTGCTGCAGTGAACACTGGGGTGCATGTGTCTTTTTGAATTATGGTTTTCTCTGGATATATGCCCAGGAGTGGGACTGAAGGATCAGATGATAGCTCTATTTTCAGTTTTTTAGGAACCTCCACACTGTTCTCCATAGTAGCGGTACCAATTTACATTACCAAAACTACAGTAATCAAAACAGTATGGTACTGGCACAAAAACAGAAACAGAGATAATGGAACAGGACAGAAAGCCCAGAAATAAACACATGTACCTATAGTCAATTAATCTAAGACAAAGGAGGCAAGAATATACAACGGAGAAAAGATAGTCTCTTCAATAAGTGATGCTGGGAAAACTGAACAGCTACAAGTAAAAGAATGAAATTAGAACATTCTCAGACACCACACACAAAATAAACTCAAAATGGATTAAAGACGTAAATGTAAGACCAGATACTATAAAACTCCTGGAAGAAAACACAAGCAGAACACTTTTTGACATAAATCGCAGCAATATCTTTTTGGATCCGTCTCCTAGAGTAATGGAAATAAACCCAAAAATGAACAAATGGCACCTAATTAAACTTAAAAGCTTTTGCACAGCAAAGGAAACCACAAACAAAATGAAAAGACAACCCTCAGAATAGGAGAAAATATTTGCAAATGATGTGACCAATAAGGGATTAATCTCAAAATATAAAAACGGCTCATACAGCTCAATATCAAAAAACCAAACAACCCAATCAAAAAATGGGCAGAAGTCTAAATAGACATTTCTCCAAAGAAGACATACAGATGGCCAAAAGGCACATGAAAATATGCTCAACATTGTTAATTATTAGAGAAATACAAATCAAAACTATAATGAGGTATCACCTCACACCAGTCAGAATGGCCGTCATCAAAAAGTCTACAAATAGGGCTTCCCTGGTGGTGCAGTGGTGGCCTTCTTAGGCAGAAATGTGCAAAGAAACCTGAGAAAACTTGTTTGAGGAACTTAAGTTTGATAAAGATGGAGCACTAAGATGGAGCACTCTTTAAGTCTGGAGGCTTAAAGAACTGGGAGTAGGGAAGGGGGTATTGGGTATAAAGAAATAAGACTGGAAGGGCAGCAGAAAACTAGATAATGAAAGGCTCTCTGTGCCAAGTTAACTTTGGTTTTGATCACCCAGTAAAACACAAGTTAAACGCAGAAGGTTTCAGCACGTAACTGATGCTTTTTAAAGGAAAAGCTAGCTATGTCTGAAGACATTCAAATGAAGGGAAGGAAGAATGGAGAGAGGGAGGAGAGTGGAAAGAACCCACTGTGCAAGCCAAATAAAATGTACAAAATTTGGTCACATCCATGGGTGTGGGACCATACAGAGCTACTAAAGGACTTTAACCAAGGGAGAGTCAAGTAATGATCAGATTTAAATTTTAAAGAGACCACTCTGGCAGCAGTGTGAAAGCTAAAGTGGGTGAAGGAGGAATCGGAGGCCAGGAGATGAGTTAAAATCCCCACTGTATTAGGTGGGACCAACTACATATTTTGAGGGGCTCAGTACAAAATATTAGGGCTCTTGTTCAAAAAGCAGGAAAACAGCGCCATTAAGTACTAAAATAGAAAATGTTTCCCAGCCGTCTCTCTCTCCATCTGCTATGGTATTTTTCATTTGCTATTTAATGTCATGTTCCCTCGGGCATTAAGGCAAGAAGTGCAGACCTTCACAGATGCCTGGGGCCCTAGCCCACAACTCACTGTGTGGGTGACCCACTGGCTGTTAGGTTGCCCCTCCCCAGCCACCAAACCCATGTGCCATGCCCTGGCCCAGGGCATGGAAGTTGAGCCAGGTTTCTTCCCTTCCCTTCCCATGGCTGCCACTCCAACTCACTAGGTACCTGGAATTGGGGATGAACAGAGGCTTGCCTCAATTGGGTTGTGGTCTCTGGCCACCTGTCAGACACCAGTGAAGATGACAGGTAAGGGCAAGGACAGCCCTGCCAAGAGTGCACAGCCTAATCCCTACCTTTCTTATGCTTGTGCACAGGCCCCGCTAGGGTCAGAGAGTGATAGCTGTGGCTGGGTGAGGCAGAGAGAGGAAGGGAGGCTGGTGTTCCAGTGGGTGGGAAAGTGGGGAATGTAGAATCCAGCCCAGAGAGGCAGTGGGAGGTGGTACCGTGCCTTGGTTCCAAGTCCCTGCAGGTGCTCCATTATCCCATTGGACTTCACTTACAAAACACAAATCACAAATCCAAAAATGAATCATTAAGAATTTTGAGATGGCAACCACTGAGCATTAAACTCTATGCAGAGGGCCTTCCTGAGTGCAGGCCCTGTGCATTGCACTGGTCTCATACTCATGAAGCCAGGCCTGACTCTTAGGTTTTTGGCTCTGGGGAAGTGAAGAAATTTGTAGTACTACAAAGTTAGAAATTCAGAGGGAAAACAGTTTTGGGGAAAAACATAAGTGGGTACAGTTTGGAGCAAGCTAAATTTAAATTACTATGGGACACTGGAACTAGGCATTAGGAGAATACTAACAGAAGACTGTTTAGAAGGCTGTCAAAACAATATCACTTTATATTTCCTGATTTGTGGATCATTAATTACATTGTTATAAAAAGTCATAAAAGCATCCCTCTAATATGAAGATCTCAGCACTAACAAAAGCTAAAAGAGTATTCCGTGCAAATGGAAAAGAAAAGAAAGCTGGGGTAGCAATACTTATATCAGGCAAAATAGACTTTAAAAGAAAGATTGTAGCAAGAGACAAAGAAGGACATTACATAACGATAAAGGGATCAATCTAACAAGAAGATATAACAATTGTAAATACATGTACCCAACATAGGAGCACCTACATACATAAAGCAAATATTAACAAACATAATGGGAGAAACTGACAGTAAGGCAGTAATAGTAAGTGACCTTAATACCCCACTTACATCAGTGGACAAATTATCCAGACAGAAAATCAGTAAGGAAACACTGGCCTTAAATGAAACATTAGACGAGATGGATTAATAGGTATATAATGAGAACATTTCATCCAAAAACAGCAGAATGCACATTCTTTTCAGGTGCACATGGAACATTCCCTTGGATAGATTACATGCTAGGTCATAGAATAATTCTCAATAAATTTAAGAAGATTAAAATTACATCAAATATCTTTTCTGCAGTATGAGACTAGAAGTCAAACACTAGGGGAAAAAAACTCCAAAAACAGCATGCTAGCAAACAACCAACAGGTCACTGAAGAAATTAGAGAAAATTAAAAAATACTCAGAGAAAAATGATAAATGAAAACACAGTGATCTAAAATCTAAGGGACACAGTAAAAGCAGTTCTAAGAGGGAATTTTATAGTGATACAAGTCTACCTCACAAAACAAGAAAAATCTCAAATAAACAGTCTAACCCTGCACCTAAAGGAACTTGAAAAAGAAGTACAAACAAAACTGAAAGTTAGGAGAAGTAAAGAAATAATAAAGATCAGAGTGGAAATAAATAAAATAGAGACTAAAAAGACAATAAAAAAGATCAGTGAAACTAAGAGCTGGTTCTTTGAAAAGATAAAAAAAATTGATAAACTTTTAACTCTTCAAGAGAAAAAGAGATAGGGCTCAAATCAATAACATCAGAAGTGAAAAATGAGAAGTTACAACTGACAACACAGAAAGACAAAAGATCATAAGAGACTAAGAGGAGCAACTATATGCCAATAAAGTGGACAACCTAGAAGAAATGAACAAATTTCTAGAAATGTATAATCTCCCAAGACTGAATCAGGAAGAAATAGAAAATATTAACAGACCTATTACCAGTTATTGATTAATTGATTAAATTATTTATTTTTGGCCACGCTGTGTGGCTTGTGGGATATTAGTTCCCCAACCAGAAACTGAACCTGGGCCCATGGCAGTGAAAGTGCTGAGTCCTAACAACTGGACCTCCAGGGAATTCCCTGAATCAGTAATTTAAAAAACTCCCAATAAACAAAAGTCAAGGATTAGATGGCTTCACAGGTGAATTTTACTAAATATTTAAAGAAGAATTAACACCTATCCTTCTCAAACTACTCCAAAAAGTTGAAGAGAAAGGAATGCTTCCAAACTCAGTCTATGAGGCCAGCATCACCCTGATACCAAAACAAGACAAAGATATAAAAAAAAAAAAAAGAAAAAAAGAAAGATAAAAAGAAAGAAAGGAAGAAAGAAAGAAAGAAAATTACAGGCCAAGATCACTGATAATACAGATTCAAAAATCCCCAATAAAATATTAGCAAACCAAATCCAACAATACATTTAAAAAATTGCATACCATGATCAAGGTGGATTTATCCCAGGGACACAAGAATTTTTCAGTATTTGCAAATCAATCAATGTGATACACCACATTAACAAACTGAAGAATAAAAATCACATGATTATCTCAATAGATGCACAATAAGCTTTTGACAAATTTCAACATCCATTTATGATAAAAATTCTCCAGAAAGTGGGCATAGTGGGAACACATACCTCAACATAATAAAGGTAATATATGATAGGCCCACGGCTTACATCATACTCAACAGTGAAAAGCTGAAATTATTTCCTCTGAGATCAGGAACAAGACAAGGATGCCCACTCTCGCCACTTTAATTCAACATAGCATTGGACGTCCTAGCCACAGCAATCATACAAGAAAAATAAATAAAATGGAATCTAAACTAGAAAGGAAGAAGTAAAACTGTCACTGTTTGCAGATGACACGATACTATACATAGAAAATCTTAAAGACACCACCAGAAAACTACTAGAGGTCATCAATGAATTCAGTCAAGTTGCAGGATACAAAATTAATATACAGAAATCTGTTGCATTTCTATCCACTATCAACAAACTGTCAGAAAGAGAAATTAAGGAAACAATCCCATTTACAACTGCATCAAAAAGAATAAACCTACCTAAGGAGGTAAACGACCTGTACTTGGAAAATTATAAGACACTGATGAAAGAAATTTAAGACAAAAAAAAAAAGAAGGATGGGGCCTCCCTGGTGGCGCAGTGGTTGGGAGTCCGCCTGCCGGTGCAGGGGATGCGGGTTCGTGCCCCGGTCTGGGAGGATCCCGTGTGCCGCGGAGCGGCTGGGCCCGTGAGCCGTGGCCGCTGGGCCTGCGCATCCGGAGCCTGTGCTCCGCGGCGGGAGAGGCCGCGGCAGTGAGAGGCCCGCGTACCACAAAAAAAAAAAAAAAAAAAAAAAAAAAAAAAAAAAAAAAAGAAGGATGGAAAGATATACCATGTTCATGGATGGGAAGAATTAATGTTGTTAAAATGACCATACTACCCAAGGCAATCTACAGATTCAATGCAATACCTATCAAAATACTAAGGATATTTTTCACAGAACTAGATAAATAACTTTAAAATTTGCATGGAAACATAAAAACCCCTGAATAGCCAAAGTAATCTTGAGAAAGAAGAACAGAGCTGGAGGAATCACACTCCCTGACTTCACACTATACTACAAAACTACAGTAATCAAAACAGTATGGTATTGGTATAAAAACAGACACACAGATCAATGGAACAGAATATAGAGCGCAGAAATAAACCCATGCTTATGTGGTCAATTAATCTATGACAAAGGAGGCAAGAATATACAATAAGGAAAAGACAGCCTTTTCAATAAATGGGAAAACTGAAGAGTTATATGCAAGAGAATTAAACTGGATTACGTTCTCACACCATATACAAAAATAAAATCAAGATGGATTAAAGACCCAGATGTAAGACCTGAAACCATAAAACTCCTAGAGGAAAATATAGGCAGTATACTCTTTGACATCAGTCTTAGCAATATTTTTTTGGAGCTGTCTCCTCAGACAAGGGAAACAAAAGCAAAAATAAACAAGTGGGACTACAACAAACTTAAAAGTTTTTGCACAGTAAGGAAACCATCAACAAAAAGACAGTGAATGTACTGAATAGAATAAAATATTTGCAAACAATATATCCAATAAGGGGTTAATATCCAAAATATACAAAGAAGTTATACAACTCATCATCAAAAAAACAAACAAGCTGATTAATAAATGGGTGGAGGACCTGAAGAGATATTTTTTCCAAAGAAGACATACAGATGGCCAACAGACACCTGAAAAGATGCTCAAGATCACTAATCATCAGGGAAACACAAATCAAGACCACAATGAGATAACACCTCACACCTGTCAGAATGGCTATCATCAAAAAGACAACAAATAAGAAGTGGTGACAAAGAAGTAGAGATATGGGAACCTTTATACACTGTTGGTGGGAATGCAAATTGGTACAACCACTATGGAAAACAGTATGGAGGTTCCTCAAAAGATTAAAAGTAGAACTACCATAACAGTCACCAATCCCACTTCCGGGTATTTACCTGAAGGAAATAAAAACATTAATTTGAAAAGATATGCACAGCAAAGTTCACTGCAGCATTATTTACAATAGCCAAGATATGGAAACAACCTAAGTATCTATTGATAGATAAATAGATGAAGAAGATGTGGTATGTATGTGTACGTATATGTATGTTTGTGTGTAACACACACACACTAGACTGTTGGCCATTAAAAAAATAAAATAAAATCTTGCCATTTGTGACAACATGGATGGATCTAGAGGGTATTTTGCTAAGTGAAATAAAGTCAGAGAATGACAAATACAGTATGATCTCACTGCTATGTGGAATGTAAAAACAAAACAAACAAATAAAACAAAATGAAAACCAGACTCATAGATACAGAGAACAGATGGTGGTTGCCAGAGAAGAGAGAGTGAAATAGGAAGGGGATTAAGAGGTACAAACCTCAAGTTATAAAATAAATAAGCCATAGGGATGTAACATATAGCATAAGGAATATGGTGAATAATATTGTAATAACTTTGTATGGGGACAGATCATTAATAGACTTATCATGGGGACAATTTCATTGTACGCAAATGTCAAATCACTATGCAGTACACCTGTAAAGAACATAATATTGTACATCAACTAGTTTTCAGTTAAAAAATAAGTAAATGATAAATTGAAATTCATAGATGTTTAATATAAAACAAACAAACCATTTAAATATCCAGTGGAGTGGTACTGGCATTGATTATAAAATTAAATGGCCTGATGGTAGGAAGGCACCTCAGGGGTATTACTGTTTACCAGCAATGCTTGTACCTTGTTGACTATAGGTATAGCTAAGAAGTACAAAAATACCTTTCTGTACAGCTAACCCTAGCAAATCAAGAATTTGGCAAGGTTTCCTTTATATATTTCTAACTTCCTAACTTCTTTGAAAGGAGAAAGCATCTGATATCAGTTATACTTAGTGGTTAACTATATGCTCCCCTAAGTGAGTATTAGCCCTTCAAAACATTTATCTCTGGTTGTGATATGAAAGGAGTTAAGGCTCTACTTCCCCATTAAAACAGAAGAAAAATATCTTGGCTTTGAGGAGATGGCCTTATTACTATAAGGCCTTATTACTATCCTTAAGAAAGAACTATAGGGGCTGCCCTGGTGGCGCAGTGGTTGAGAGTCCGCCTGCTGATGCAGGGGACACGGGTTCGTGCCCTGGTCCAGGAGGATCCCACATGCCGCGGAGCGGCTGGGCTCGTGAGCCATGGCTGCTGAGCCTGCGCGTCCGGAGCCTGTGCTCCACAACGGGAGAGGCCACAACAGTGAGAGGCCCATGTACCGCAACAACAAAAAAAAAAAAAAAAGAAAGAAAGAACTATATTTGAGTTCATCCTGTCCTCTCTCTCAAACAGCCCTCTTCTCCTGGGCAGGATAAGGTGGAATCTCCACTAGTTAGCACTATTGCAAACCTATTTCTAGGAGTAACCATAGATTGAGGAGGTTTTCCATCATTCTTTGATTCTTTCAAGTTTAGGATCTTGGCAATATTCCCTGCCATTCTTGCTCTCTTCCTCCAGGTATTTGCTACCTGCTTTCTATCCTCCTTAAGGGGTTGTATCTATCCTTAATCCTTTTTTCTTTTCTCCAAATTTTACATTTTCTAGGGTGTTTATTGTTAAAAGATTTTAAAATTACAACCGTTCTGATTACAAAATGATTTAGAGGTATAGTTAATATTTAATATCTTCAGACTATAATTTTTCTTTTCTGACATCCCTATGTTTATTATATTATTTTTACCTCTGGTAGTAATATTTTGATAGACATATAATATGAATATGTATTCATATATATATGAATATAAATGTTCTCTTTATTGAAAAAGTTATCACTGAAGGGTAATCCTACTATTTTAACTCCATGCAGATGGTCAGGAAAGAGAAGAAAGATGCATAAAGAATCTTTAAGCAGCAGAGGAAAGAGCTTTAAGTGTCGTGGAATACAACAGCAATGAGAATATAAAAATTGAAACAGGATTGTAGCTCCGGTGCTATGAATTCAAATTGAATATTTTACTGCTAAAACAGATTCTTAGGCTGGTCAGAGGCCACTCTGCCACAATAAAGCAAGTATTTTGTAAAATTAGACTGATCATCTGAACTGACTGTGGTAAACACTCAGAAGGGCAACTAATGTACAACACAGCAACTTGTTTGTGAGCGATAGCATGCCACTGAGAAACTATCACTTGCTAGTTTTTTAAGGCAGACTTGAAGGTACAAAAGAAGGCACTGATGTCCACAGGGAACACATTGACTAAGTGGGTTCCTAATACTTTAACCACTCATTTAGACAAATAGTTCTCAACCCTGGTTGCACGTTAGAATCAACTGGAAAGGTTTTAAAAAATACAGAAGACTGGGCTCTAGTCCAGAGATTTGATTTAACTGGTGTGAGGTGGAGCCCAGGCAGCAGTATTTTTTGAAGTTCCTTAGATGATTTTTGTGTACAGCCAGAGTTGAAAACCACTGGTTTAGACAATGAACACTTTCTGGTCTTTATTAAGTGGGCATGAAGCTTTCTGTCTCTTTGTTTACCTTGGAAAAACAAAGATCTTATTGAGGATTCTATTCAAAACAATGGCTAATACCAACTGAGCCCAATATCTCAATACTTAAGAAAGGATGTAACATTACTTTTTTTTTTTTTTTTTTTTTACAGAATTTAACTTAGTCTACATTTATTCCTCTAAAGCTTTAGTTTCTTCTAAAAACTATGCAAAGGTTCCATCTTTTGACAATCTTTTGTACCTAGTATGTCTGATTGGGAATGCTCAGGAGTCACTGTGACAAGAACACAAGGAGGGTTACATAGGAATATTCGGTTACTGCTTTAGTTCAACTTTGCATTCTGGTTGTCTTGGCATGTATTTTAGTGCCTGAATTCTTTCAGAGCCAAGCTCAAGGCTAATATAAATGAAGCAGCTGCGACTGCATTGTGTTACGTTCACAGGGAAGGCCAACTCAGACCATTGTGTTACGGAAATGAAAACACTAAGCAAAGCACCTGGCCCAGTACACAGCAGCTTTCTTTCAGCCAAAGCTAAATTGATGGCATCGTCTAAGGAGAAGCGATACAAAAATCATAAATATCAATAGTCACTTTATAAATAGAATATTAAAGAAAGAAGCCTGTTGCAAAAACTCAGGCAATGTGAAACAAATATATACAATTACAAGATGTTAGCATATTCCCTTTCTGAATTAAATTTAAGTACCTAGATAACTTTTCATTAGTTTACTCATTCCTTCCCAGTCACTCTTGTAACATCATTTAAATGTAGTTTTAACAATGTATAAAACATACAATGGGTATTTTATTTAAAGGAAAACAAAAATATGACAAAGGCAAAAAGTCTAGCAGGATGTTAAAGAAAAAAGTGAAAAATAGGATCTTTAAAAAGAGGCAAAAAACTATTCAAATGACTAAAATTGTTCTTGAAGAATCTAACAGTCAAAACTCAAATCTGCAAAAACATTGCGAGCTTATACATACATCTGACACCTAAATGGTTCAAAGAAATATCCACAGAGATAAATCATTAAATAAAGAATCCTACCTAGTTTCACTTCCCAACCTAAGTAGAAAGAGTATACACTACATACATAAAATACCATAGCCCTGGATTCCAAATATAAATTAAGATCTCTCTTTGTTGAAGAGAAAAAAAAAGGTAACTATTTTGCACAGGTGCACTCCTTTGCTCCAAATGATCTCTTAGTGGTTATTAAATGGTTTAGTAATCCACTTGACTAGAGACATCATCTGTAATACCAAGAGAGTAAGTAAGTGTGAAACACAGTCACTTGATTCAGGTTCTTAGATAACTCATTTATATTTTATCCACTCAACAATTACTTCTTGAGTGTTTCCTATGTGCAAGGCTCTGTTGTTAGGCATTGGGGTAGCTACAAAGATAACTCTACTCAATGCTCTGCGGTGACCTAAATGGGAAGGAAACCTAAAAAAGAGGGGATATATGTATACGTATAGCTGATTCATCTTGCTGTACAGTAGAAACTACCACAACATTGTAAAGCAACTATACTCCAATTTAAAAAAAAAGTTAAGTAGAAGAGATATTTATTGTCTAATGAGGCAACAGACGTACAAACAAATAACTGCAATTGGAATTAAGGTGAAGAGATATGGAATCAGAGTGGAGGAAGAACTGAATAACTACCCTGCAGATCTCTGCTTTTCTTATGCCTATGATTAGATATAAGTACAAATACATTTAAACACTCCCAAAAGCTGAGACCTTACCTTAACCTATAGGTTCAGTGGCCATATGACTTCCTTCTTTCATTTCTTACATTCTTATTTTTAAACTTATTGACTCTGCTGTCTATCTGCATAAATATGGATTAGACTAAGTAAGGAATATACATGAATATACTAGTTATCCATTTTAAGTTTAGAAAATATAAATTTGGGGGAATAAGGAAGATATACAAAGATACATATCCTTTCTGCCTTATCTAGCAGCAGTCAGCAGGATACAAACAACTCTTATCCACTGGCTTCTGGGGATCTCTCAAAGGCTAACCACTACTCTAGAACTACCAGCAGTGTCAGCTGATAGCCAGGGGTGGGTGCTGGACTGGCCTTCGATTGAATGATAGCCCCTTACCTATCACCCTGAGTTGAGATAGTGATAGCAAGAAGAGTCACTTAGGTTAGAGTCAAGTAGTTTACCAGTATGTCCCAGTATTTATATAACTTGGTCTAGCTTTTAAGCCAAGACAAATATTTCAATTAAACCAATCTTTAATGCTTTAGTGGCCAGCAAAATTTAGTTAAGCTTGACAAACAAACCCATTCACAGTCTTGCCCCAACCTACCTCTCCATCCTCTCTCTAGCCATTTTTGCCTACACGCTTTTCAATTCCTGCCTCGAAAAGCACGAAATGCTTTCCCATATTCCCTTGAAGTGTGAGTCACCTTATGAAGTGTGTCTTTCCAAAATGCTATTCCCTCAGGCTGGAATACTCTCCTTCCCCTCTCAACTATTTTCATTCAGCCTTTGAAACGCAGCTGAAATACTGGCTCCTTGACAAAGCCTTAGCTTACACAGTGCATTGTTAAAAACCGGTGTCACCATGCTCATCTACCTCCTTACGAATCTGGTCATTTTTCTGTCTCTTGCTACTAGACTATAAGTTCTCTTGTATGGAAATTCTGTTGTGTTCATTTCTGTTTCCCCAGTACCAAGTAGAGTGCCAAGAAAGCATCAATAGTCTCATCAATATCAATTGGTGAATCACCAATACTTTGCCCAAAGTACGCATTCATCAAGTGTGTCATTGTCAACAATTTTCATCAAGACTTGTTAAAAATCGATTTCATCTGCCCTCAGTAAGCCTGAAAATAGATCTAGGAAGAATAAGGCCCTTTTGGAGAGTCCACAACTAGCTCCTTTTTGGGTCCTCCTCATGGGTAGTGAACCTGCTGTTCACCACAGCAAAGACACCTGAGTCTTAGAACCACAAGTACTTGTGCTTAAATCTCACCCCTGCCCCTTCATAAAGTTAACACGAAAATGATCTTTGAGGTACTATATAAGTAACTAAAAGTTAAGTATCTCAGTTAGGTTCCTTTTTGTACTGCTTTCCCATATTCAGAAAGTCTTTTGTGATATTTATTATAAAAATATTTTGTGTTGATCTGAAAACTAGACATACTTCTTCTGGCAATACATTTAAGGGATGTAAGTCACATTAGCTATTGGTATCATATGGAGATTTAAAAAATACAATGTACTTCCACAGACATCCAAGTACTGCAGTGCCTCATTTAGCCAGCATATCTTGGTTTCTCTTAAAAGAATATAAATTATTTATCCAGCATTAACAAGGAGTGAGGAACTTCACAAACTAGATTTTTTGGAATAGCAATTTTTTAAACCTTCACATATCTTTAAGATTTTAAATATTCTCAATGGATATATATCACACAATATTACACAGTTTCCAGTTTTTAAAAAAAGCCTGGTACAAACAATATAATTTCACTTTTCCTTGATGATTCAGGACTATTATTATCAATGTCAATTACTGCACTATGCACCATCCATCCTGTAATAAAATGGTACCCTTAAGGACTATCAATAAGTAAAAGGCTATCTTCCTTTATCCTAAATGAATTCAGATTGTTTTTATGACTCCTTGTTTTTCATTTTCTCTACCTCCTCCCTCTACTCATTGACATTTCTTTTTTTTTGCCATTGAAAAAAAATTGCAGTCAGTGTGTTTGTATGGTTATTTTTCCAAACAATTGCCTAGATGAAGGCATATGAATGGCTAAATTCTACTCAAGAGCTAAGTGCATGGGCTTTGTGACTGCAATTTGCTAGTCAGGGGACCCTTCTTTCCCTCAATATTTCTAAATCCACAATGTGGCCGAGATTGTAAAAAGAATAACAAATGAGGGAATTCCCTGGCGGTCCAGTGCTTAGGACTCAGCGTTCTCACTGCCGGGACCTGGGTTCGATCCCTGAGTAAGTGGTCTGTGAGTAGTGCTAGTCTTCATGTATATGCATCATTGGTTTATTACTTTTACTCAAAAATAATTAGTCTTATTATTAAGGTAAACCTTAAATTAGCTGTCAATTTACTGTTTAAATACAAATGAAAATTGTTTTTGCTAATTAATTCAAATTTTAAAAGGCCAGTCATGAACTTCAGATTCAATATAGGAAGTACTTCAAAGTTACTACATTGCAGAGGAATATTCTTCTTCAGTTACTGATGTTGAAAAAAAAAAATTAAGTATTCACCGTTCTATTCTAGCATGACAGTAGGAAAAATTCTAACTCAAACCTTTTCACCAAACTCTTTATATAGATAGTTAGTTTCACCATATTTGATTGGTTTCATCAGGAAAATAAGAAGGGGAAGGGAGAGAAAAGATACTTTTTTCATTCATGAAACCAAATTTTAAATAGATAGTTATGTCTATTAGAATAAAGAAATTTAGTAAAAGGCATGAAATCCAGTATTTTAAAACTCCTGTCACAATTTGGTTAGCATATTAATCCAACACTTGCTTGTGATCTTTAAAAATGAGAAGATTTGTAAAAATTTGAAAGGTGTCACAATAATAGATATTCACAAATTCTACAAGGCACCTAGATATAACAAGGGGAAATCTTGCTTCTCAGGATTAATGTAAAATAAAACATTCACTTTGGTTAATTTAAAAGTGAATGCCAGCTTTATATCTCAAAATACCAGCTCTACTTAAAGGTCATCCTAACTTTAAAAAATTGTATTGGAATAAAGAACACAACGTATTAACTTGGCTGAATTAAAAGAAAAAAAATCCTTTTTTTCCCCAATAGAAAAGGCTATTTCTACTTTATACTGATTTCCACTGTACCTATAATAATGACCAACTTCACGGATGTAATTCTTTTTAAGTTTAAAAATAATTAATTTTAATAAAATGATATGATTAGAAAATGGATGAATTAAAATCTGGGTTACTCCAAGTTATATCAAAGAGGTCCAAACTGCAACTCGTAGTCAGCTGACCTGATCACTTACAGACTTTCCATCTGAGCATTCCTTCATATTTAATATTGATTCTCAGTACTGCCTAGTCACTTTAAGGAGTATTTTTAACTGGAATATTTCTTCCAGGGTATTTCTTAAGCACTTATATAATCATCTAAAAGATGGCTTAAGCAAAGCATAGGCCAGGTTTCAGGATTAGAACTCACAACTGTCTAATATTCTAATCTAATTTTCTGATTTTCTGCTCTGCAACTTTATGAGTCTCATCATTCTCTGCTTAGGCTCCATCACTAAAAACACTATACGCCATCCTTTAAAACAAAAAAATTCCTACCAGCATCTTTATAGAATTGTGATAGGTTTTAGTTAGTAACTTGATAAAGAGATTCTTGAAGAACAAAATGTTTTGATTTCTTAGCAATTGTCTCTAACTCTAAAAAGAAAGGAGAAAAGTAAAGTATTCTTTTAGAGAAGAGAAGCACTTACTGGTACTTTGAAGGGTGAGGTATTTGCAGTATCCATAGAGTTAGGTTTCTCTGATGTACTGGTCCCTGAGATACTCCGTCTGCGGGGGGACCTTTCTGCTGGCACCTCTGGAAAAGAAAAAAAGAACATCATAAAAAACCCAAATTTAGGATCTTTCGCTAACCTGTAAAATTACTGATTTTTTTCTCACAAAAAATTAGTCTGCTTTAAAGATACATTACATTCTATCTCTACATAATTTGTTTCTTTATCTCTAAAGAGATATTATCAAGACACTAGGGAGACTTGGTCACTGTTAAGAATCTGCTTTAGTGTGACAGCTTATATCTTTATGCACATATAAAAAGTAATTTCCTCTGAGCTATGTTTAATATCTCTAAGTTCACTGAATATTTGCATCTCAGTGTATGAATCTACTTCTCTATGTCAGCAATATAGGAGTTAATATAATCCAGTGAAATTTTTTCATATTCTTGTGAACAAATTTTGCCTAGTGAACATGATTTGATGGTGTCTGCACAAAGGTCAAAGTTCAGTTCTGTGCAGATAAGATGATTCACTAGCCTGCAGCCAAAGGTCCATGAGAAGACTAAAAGCTGCTGCTAGGATAAAATAACATATATGCCTATGCTGATATAAAAATAGATCAGCTTCTCCTTGTTCTGGCAATATGACCTCACGAAGATCTTACTCTGGAATCCTAAATCTGTTCAAACTGACCTAACAAGCTTCAGATTTTGCAGATGATGTGGTATTCTCCAATTTAATTACTATACACTATATTAAGGTTACATTAAAAATTTTTATAGAGTGATATACATATATATGCATATATATATGCACATAAACACGCACACACAGATGATAGATATATACATATTATACCTTTATCACAACTGCTTCCCATCTCCACTTCAACTGACAGACATATAGGAATCCAGCTTCTCAGATAACATTAGATAATCTCAACATGGACAAGGGAAAGAAAAAACACATCTTAAAAAGAGTATTCTGTGTTATCTTCCAGATCTTAAAAAATAAGGAGTAAATCGTGACTCCGGAGACTGACATTTTGATTCCTGCTGTTCTCCCTTTAAAAGATAGATGCAGTTTAAACTTCCATTTCTGGCCTCCTGGCCCCTGGGATCCGTGCTACTTCCACTTAACAGAAAGCGTTTTTTCTCGCTCCCTCCCTGTGTCTTGCTCTTCCCCCTCCCTCTCTACAGCTTGCAGAGAGAGCAAGCGAGAAAGCAACACACAGGACTGCAGCTATTCAATCAATTGTTCCGACTGCACATCCTCATTAGTTACTTTCAGGCTATTAGCAGACGCCCAACCACTGCCTCCCCTCAGTTACAGCAAATTTCACTGTATTACACTAATCTGCAGAAGAAAAAACATTTCCTGAAATTTATATTCATCTAGTGCCAAAAGGACACCATTTTACACAGACCCAGTAATACACACAAATCAATCCCTCCTATGAAAATCCAGTTGGGAGTTCTTACCCTATTACTATCTTTGCGTGCTGGACACTGATTTTCTTTCCGTGACTAAACATTTCTTCACTGTGACATCCTGACCAGTAAGACATAAGCCAAATCGCAACATGCCTAATGACCGAGAGGTTGACAACACAGCGTCTTAAATGCCTGCAGTACCAGAAAGTTCCATGCTATTACTGTGTTTTAAAATTATGACCAATAACTGCCTCTCAACTTCTCTCTACCCATCTGTGGTTAAATGAGCCTTAATGTACAAAGCCATTTTCAGAATTAGGCACACACGAATTCTACTGCACATTTCTAAAAAATGGTACTATAATTAAAATTCATAGGAATGGCACAAAGCACTGAATTTAAACAAATCAGTTTGTCAGAGCACACTGAACAACAAGACCTTCAGACTCCAGGAAGATGACTTTAAAGGGTGATTATCTAAGTCAGGCAATTCTATATGGGGGGCAGGCAGGTGGGGATAAGGGCTGGTGAAGGTATAAGGAGATCTCATCTTTTGTCTGATAATTACTGATCATTAGAAGATACATGAGATTGAATATTACAATATAATATATTTTAATCTCCGAATAATTGATGGAGAAACCATATTGGGAGAAAAATAAGTTCCATTAGCAAGGATAAAATGATCTAGTAAACAGTTTTCCTTAATTTGCAATGTTCTGGCTAAGGAAGAAAAAGAAACTTATCTCCTTACTGTCTTCCAAACATCTAATTTTAGTTTTCAGGCATATGAACTCATTACATAAATATATTTCAGTGCTTTTAGCTATTTGAAATTATTTTGGCTATAATGAGCAACCACATTTCAAACCCTAACAATATGTTCTTTGTTGTACTTATCTTTAGATTCTCTTTCTGTATCATGAAAAAAAAAATCACAACTCTGATGTAGCTTAAAGAATGTCACTGGGGGCTTCCCTGGTGGCGCAGTGGTTGAGAGTCTGCCTGCCGATGCAGGGGACACGGGTTCGTGCCCCGGTCCGGGAAGATCCCACATGCTGTGGAGCGGCTGGGCCCGTGAGCCATGGCCGCTGAGCCTGCGCGTCCGGAGCCTGTGCTCCGCAACGGGAGAGGCCACAACAGTGAGAGGCCCGTGTACCGCAAAAAAAAAAAAAAAAAAAAAAAAAAAAGGATGTCACTGGGTTCAAAAAGAAGAAATTAAATTATTTTTGAAGTTTGAACAATTGCCATTAAAGAGGGAAAAGCAAGGAAACAAAATAAGCTAAATCAACTAATGATAAGAGGAGGAAGTCTACACTTCTTGACTTTCCCAGCCCTCACATCAGTGCAACTTATCTGCTGATGTCTTTGAATATTAGGGTTGCTTAGTTTTCAGAAGATTCATAACTATTTGAAAGCTGAGAGAAGAACATATACCCAAAGAACTAATGACCACTTAGAAACAGGGGAGCAGCATCAGGAAGAGCAGAATTAACAACTTGCTGGATTAGTCACAGGCTGGCCTGCATGTTAAACTCGTCCAGCTACCTTTGACTTTAAAGCTCCAAGCAAAAAGTAAAGCTGCTGCTATGCTCTTAAAGCTACATTTCTGCTGATTTGGATGGAAAATCTATACCAGTCCCAGTAGACCAAAATTAGACAGCTCTCTACCCTACCCGTCCCATGCTACATACTACTGCATTATTTTCACTTGCTGTAAAAATTAATATTCCTTTCATAGTCACAATATTAAATTACAGTCATTTTAAAATATGCTCTCTCTCTAAGACAAGAGGCATATGATATTGTTTCAGTAGATAAAGGTCTAAAACTAATTTGTTCACTTTCTCACCCTCTAAAAATAATATTTTTCATTTTCAGATTGAAAGGCAAAAAAAGTTATAAAAAGCCCAGTTAAGTTTTAAATTTATCTCTTCATTTCCTTTGCCATTGGGTATGAACTGAGATGAGGTGACAACTTATAATAATGAGAGATAACCTCCAATACAGCTCCACATAGGATGATGTATTGAACAAAGAGAACATCTGGGTGCTTTTCTTAGCAGCTCTACCAACTATCTGTGTGATTACGTGTAAGCCATTTCAACCTTTCCTGCTCTGGTCTGCATTAATAAACTGGGTTATTCAGACCAACCAGAGATGAAGACAAGATAAATGGGTTTATATGCTTTGACCCAAAATTAGCTTTTTGGAAGAATGGGACTCTCTAAATCCAAAATACATTATTACAATGTCATTTCCTCAAAATACACGTTTTCTTCTATGTCAGTGTGCTTTCTTTTAAAAGTGTGGCAAAGTAATTGACAACTAGATAATTATAAGGGCAAAGGCACTTTTGGTGGAAGATGTGCCTATTTGACAAACAGAACTCAATTCTGCCTTTCAGACCTAATAGTGTGTTCATGGCCTTTAGTTTACTTATAATGAAGTCAGTGTAACAAATGGTGTTTCAGGGAGGGAAAAAGAATAGGACAGAGAAAGGGAGATGAGTAGGAACAATAATTTCACTACAGTAACTATAGTGAATAGGTAGATAGATGCATTGAGAAGGTGAGTGAGAGCCAATACTTAAGGAAGTGAAGAGGTCAGGCTTGTAGATTTATCAGGGAGGGAGACTGCAGACAGAGGGAGAACAATACAGAGCTTCTAGGGTAAAGTGCAGCTGGGAGGCCAGTGGGGCTGCTGTCAGTAAGTGGGGACAAATAATAGCTGAAGGCCTAAGAGGAATTAGGGCAGGCGTGCTCAGATCATGTAGGCTTTGTAGGCCTACACATAAGGACTTGGCTTTTTACTCTGAAAGAAAAACCACCTGGTGAAACGCACTTCATCCAAAGGTACAAGTCACAAAGAAATACTATGGAGAGACACTTATTGGCACTTTCTTAATTTTTTTTTTCCTTAGGATTTCGAATAATGAATGTGATTGAAATGATTCTAGAATATTATCATGTTTGGAAAGAGAGTAAGGAAAATGCTTATATTAACTGAGGGTTAGGTTCTAAAAGCCTCTACAAATAAATGAGAAAAGTATCTATTATGTAATATCATTATGATAAAATATCTATAAATATCAACTATATTTACTTTTTGTTCAGTCACATTTAACCAAATTTCATATACTGTCATGTCATACATGCATATACTTAACATAAACAACATAGCTAAAACTGTCATGAATTCTGATAATGTCTATTACTTAGAGTAAGTTACAATGTTTTTTTTTTTTTTAAGTAGAGGAGATGATTCAAAAATACGTTTTTTTAGGAGAAAAAGATGTACTTCAAAATTATTTAAGTACCTCTTTTGTGAATAATTTGTCTAAGGCAGAAATATTTTTCTATTTTTATGATAATTTGAATTAATGTTAAATGTTTGTTATGTGCTAACCACTGGGTCTAGTATCTCTCTTACTTAGTTCTTGTGGTAGCCCCTGAGGTAGTAGCAATTTATTACTCTCTTAGATGAAGGTGGAGGCAAAATCTAAAGAAGAGAATAACCTTACCAATGCGAAAGTAATTTCAGAAAATTCAAAACAAACGATAAACAGACTGAAGAAAGATATTTATAAAGTTTCGATTTGGTGGACAATGATGTAAGGAACCAAAATATCCTTCTTACAGCAAAATTCTCTAGTTATGACAGACCAGAAAAACATTACATGTTCACAGATGCAGTCAGTTGGCATATACAGTATGTCTAAATACTTCACATTAATAGCAATCCAAGCCAATTCCTAGTAGTTTTGTGTACAGAATTATAAAACATGAATGAATGTGAATGCTCTGTCAATTATAATTATTCACAGGCCCCATTAATATTTTTGACATTATATTTAGGAAACAAGTGCTCTATTGTTATCAAAAGGAAATTCTTTAGTTCACTTCAAAAGCCTTTTCAAAAATCAAAAACATTTCAATAAAGCATGATAGAAAATTAAATACACACCAAAATGTTTGTTCACCCATTCAAGTCACTGGAATTTCAATGTGTATAGTGTTGCTGTGAATGAATCCACTTCGCTATCATCTATTTTCCCTTATATTGCATAAATGATGACAAAATAGGATAAGTCCATGGCTCAAGTTATTAATGAATGAGTTAATAAGCAAATAACTTATTTCTCCATGCTGTGAAATCTAAATTAGGAGAATGCTTCTTCCACAGGAGGCACAGAAGACACTTAAGGAACAGAATAGGAAGGAAGGAATAGTATTAGGAAATGGGTTTGTACCTCTTTAGCAAGAGGGCCTTTAATAACAAATGGCAAACATGAAAGAAAAAAAAAGCCTTCATGACGTTTCATACTTTTTGTTGGAGGATTCCTTAAAGGTAATGAGAGCTTAAAGATGAAGGAAGAGAAGAATTTTATAAAGGAAAAGTGACAAGAGCAAAGAGAAGAAAATTACATCCTGCATTTATATAGTTGCTAACAACATAGCACCTGGGTGTTTTATAGACTTCACCACCTGATTTTCAGTAGGACATTTTCTGCTGTATCTCACTTTTACTGCTGTAAAGCTGAGGCACTGACAGTCACTACCATTCAGCTCCTCTGAAGTACAAATCCCAAGAGCCGCTTTAATTCATCCAATTTGTATCACTTAGACTGCAGTACTTCACTCAAACAAGCAGTCCTTTCAAGTTTGCATGTCCTAGACACATTTCAATACGTACAAATTGGTGCTAAGTACAGAAATGTGGTGAATTCTCAGAAAGTAAAGGCATCTAGTCTCCCCCACCTTTTCTTTACTTCAACAAATTTATTCCCTATTATTATTTTTTAAAAATTCTTCTTGTTAATATAGTAGGAGAACAGATTTCTCTCTGGTCAAGCAAGTATTCCATTTCTTCAACTTAGGGTTTCACATGATTATACTGGATGAGATGATAGAGAACACTTTTCACTGTCAACTGGAGTGACAGAGTTTAGAGATATTTATATGGTTATCTTAATTTTCAAATACAAAGCGTATCTATGGTTCTTAGTGATAACAACCAGGGATCTTAGTAGTAATAATAAAAGTATAACAAGGATAACTACAACACCAAACTAACATTTTTATTCCTTATTACATGCTAAGTGTCTTATATTAATTTCTCTTCAATCCTCACAATTCTCTGGAATTGGAATTATCACCCCCATTTTACAGATGAGGAAGCAAGATGTTCTATTACTCTGCCCATGTTTGCAGGGTTGGTAAAGGGCAGAATCAGAATTAGAACCCATGCAATCTGAATCTAGAGGCTATACTTTTAATCACCATGCATGCTATCCTGTTCTCCTTGTATTTTGTATAATGGATTGTAATGAAGAAAAATAAGGTAAACAATCATGGAGACTTCAATTTTCTTACTTCTTCCTAAAAATAATTCAAAGAACTTTAACAAGTGCACATGATTCTTCATATTTTAAAGAGAATTAAATCATACTCTTTGGGGATAATTTACTGCAAACAAAACCCCATCAAAGAAAACTCTCAATCCTGGAATGCTAATGCTAATAAGAACATTCTAATCAAGAAACAAAGAGGGGTAGGGCAATATGGTAAAGAAGGAAAGTTACTTGCTTAACGTAATGGTGAAAAAATTTGAACAAAATAGGAATTAAGCTATAAAGAATATCTACCACTGATTCCTTGAATTAAAAAGTGACAAAAAGCCCTCCAAAAAATAACCCACCCTTAGGGGGATGGATGAATAAGCAGAGCCCAAAGGTTTTTAGGGCAGTGAAAATATTATGTATGATACTGTAAGGGTGGGTACATGTCATTACACATTTGTCCAAACCCACAAAATATACAACATTAAGAATGAGTCCTACTGTACTATGTACTTGGGGTAATTATGATGTGTTAGTGTAGGTTCATTGACTGTAACAAATGTATTACTCTGGTGGGGGTACTGATAATGGGGGGAGACTATGCATTTGTGGGGACAAGGGTACACAGGAAAATCTCTGTAACTTTCTCTTAATTTTGCTGTGAACCTAAAACTGCTCTAAAAGAACAGTCTTAAAAAAAAAAGAAAACCTGCCCTTCTATCCTCATAAAGCAATCTTCAGTACACCTAAGTGGAAAGATAACTACTTAGGCCAATTCTATGAGACAAAAATAGATAAAAAACATTGGTCAACATAAAGTTACTGTTTTGAACATTTTAATCTAGTTATTTATAAGATTTTCTTAATCTCATAGCTTCATTTTGGTGAATAATATTTTGTCTTCAACTCTGGAAGACAATAGGTCTTCTAATTTACAGAGATGCTCTAAAACCTTTATCTAAACTTTTTCTATAACTGACTTTATTAGTATGTTTCAAATATAATTCTGGGTAAATCTGATTTATTCATACCATAATTTCACTGTTCATCTCTAAAATCTTTTTTCAAAAGATCTGATCCTTGATTATGCCAGGGTCTTTTAAGACTAATTTGGGTTTTATTCCAAAACAGACATTAATAGAAAGCATTGAAAGTATTGAAAACATAGAAATATTTAAGCCTCTAATAAAGATGAGAACCTAGTCATTTACTGAGGACCAAATATGCATGCGGCGCTGCACAAAAAACAAAAAATCTTTACAGTGGACCTCACTTACTAGTGAAAGTAGCAGAAATGGGAGGAGCCTATAATGTTGATTGGTACCCCTTTAGCCACCAAACACTGTCAAGTCTCTCTTTGAACGTTGACTTCATTTTGTTTTCTTTATTTCCACTACCATATATCACTCTAGTCCAGGATTTTTTATTTTCTCATGTAGGCAGGACCCTCCTAACTAATCTCACTGACTCCTGTCTCTCTCTGCTTAAAGCTATCCTGCTCACCATTACCAGATTAATCTCCCTCAAACAGTACTTTCTTAATGTAATTACCTTCCCAGAAATCTTAAAGATAGACAATCAGGCATTGAAAAAATATCACCTAGCCCTCACCTTACAGAGTCACTCTTTTCTGCCAACACTTTCCAACAAATTGCCTTAGTCAGATGATCTCTGATCTTAAACGGGCCATATTAATTCCTGTGTCTGTCTTTGCTAATGGTTTTCACCTATCTGCCAAATCTTAGGTAACCTTCAATACCAATTTCAATTCATCTGCTTCCATAAAACCAGGCCTAATTATTCACATTTCTTTGATTTCCAAGTAATATATTTGTATAAGTTCACATTACTTGATTATATGTTCTCTAGTTTTGGGTGCCAAACTACGTGGATTCAGGTCTTGCACTGCAAGATTTGAACAGTGGTGATCCTGTCTAAATTATCAAATAAAATAAATTTTAATAAATAGAATTCTCTGAATTTTAAGTATTTCTCCCACAATGTTTCCATAAACCATTTGCATCCATTCTTGCTTGTCTTGCAGGGACTACTGAAACAGAATAAAAGATAATTGGTAACAAATAAATTTTAACTAAACAACTGAAAAATAGCTCAGCATAGTCTGGTCACCTTTTTTCTCCTTTAATAAACACATGTGATCGTATAGAACTGCCATTTTTTTGTATGTTAAAATGGAAAAATATCAGCAATTTCATATGGTTCAACTTAATTCATAATAAGATTATTAATACATTTTCTAGCTATTTCTAATTCACATATGGCATTAAAGTATATCACTAATCAAGTTTAAGAATCACTCTCATTTTATATCTATTAACTTGAATCTTCCACTATAACTGAGATTTTGATAAAGAAGTTTCATGGGAGATTAAGTTTTTCCTTCTATGCATCATTCTATTTAAAGATTCACAAATTTTCAGGTTTTATTAAGAAGCACACTTAAACATAACTTAATCAGGTTTCCGTCTTGATATTTTCTTATTAATTTCCATTTTCTTGAGATATCTGTTCACCTTGATTTCCTTTAGTTTTTTACTTGCATATCCCTATAAGGAAAAATTTTGAAAGAGTTTCCTTTTTTTTTTTCTTTTCTAAGGATATCCCCTCAACAAAGGATGTAATACTTAAAAACTCTAAGGTAACAATGACCACCTGTGGGGCTCAATATGAATTGCCATGCTTAGGTTTTAGCATGGTTCTTAGCATTTTTTTTCCAATTTAGATACCATTTATTCACTTGCAATGAAAAACTGAACTAGCACTGAATGTAAACATTAATGCAAGTGTGATCCAGCATTTATTCTTTTTCAGAAGTCAAGCTATATGAGAAATCAAACCACAATCGGTGGTAGATTTTAAATTATTGATTCAATTTCTTTAATGGTTATAGGTAGCAGCCCTACTTACATTTTTTAATTCCTACTATAGCCAATTTTAATAAGTTATATCTTTCTTTAAAATGTCCATTTTCTTCAATTTTCTATTTCTTCAATAGTCTATTTTTTAAGTCTCTGATTTTCTGTAATTGTGTCCTTTTTCCCATTTCTAACATTGTTTATTTGTGGTTTCTCTTCTGTCTTGGTGAAATCTTGACAGTTTTATCAATTTTTTTTTTGTGGTATGTGGGCCTTTCACTGTTGTGGCCTCTCCCGTTGCGGAGCAAAGGCTCTGGATGTGCAGGCTCAGCGGTCATGGCTCACGGGGCCTAGCCGCTTTGCGGCATGTGGGATCTTCCCAGACCGGGGCACGAACCCATGTCCCATGCATGAGCAGGCGGACTCTCAACCACTGTGCCACCAGGGAAGCCCAGTTTTATCTTTTCATTGGACTTCTTTAAGAAACAACTCTTAGCTTTATTGATACTATTATGTTTAATTTCTGTCTTCCATTCATTATCATCTGCTGTTATCTTCATTATTTCTTTCCCTAAACTTTCTTTGGGTCTATTCTTTTTTTTTCTGCCTTGTTGAGCTGAATGCTTAACTGGCTCATTTAATTTTATCCTTTTCAATATAAAAGATTAGGGCTGTAAGTTTCACTTAGTAACTATTTTAGCAATATTTTACAAGTTTTCATATGTACTATTTTCAGGATGTTTAGTTCTAAATATTTTATAATTTCCATCGTTATCTTTTTCTTTGACTAAAGAGTTATAATAAGTAACTTTAAAAGTTTCCAAAAAGAAAAATTTTAAGAGTAAATTTTTTGGTACTAATTTCTGACTTAGTTCATTAGATCAAGAGAATATGTTTGGGGGACTTCCCTGGTGGTCCAGTGGTTAAGAATCCACCTTCCAATGCAAGGGACACGGGTTCGATCCCTGGTCGGGGAACTAAGATCCCACATGCCGTGGGGCAACTAAGCCTGCCCACCTCAACTACTGAGCCTGTGCACCACAATTAGAGAGCCCACGTGCTCTGGAGCCCCTGCGCCACACCTAGAGAGAAGCCTGTGCACCGAAAAGAAGAGCCTGTGTGCCTCAACAAAAGACCACGCATGCCACAACTAAGACCTGACACAGTCAAATAAAGGAAGGAAGGAAGGAAGGAAGGAAGAAAGAAAGAAAAAAGAAAGAAAGAAAGATTAAAAAAAAAGAGAATATGTTTGTATGATGTAAAGAATTTGATTTGTTGATTTGTTTATGCCCCAATCCACTGTCAGTTTTCATAAAGATTCCATATGTACTTGAGAAGACTATATAAGTTGGATTCAGGATTCTATACATGTTCATTAACTCAAGCTAATTTTGTTTTTTATATCTTCTATACCCTTACTAATTTTTGTAAATAGGATCGTAGATTTATCAATTTTTCCTTATACTTCTGTCAATTTTTCCTTATAAATTTTAAGGCTCTGTTATTGAGTGCATGTAAGATTGTTATAATTTTCTAGTGATTTTTATATGCTATCATTACATAGGGACCTCCTTTATTTCTAGTAACACTTTCTGACATAAAGATACATTTGATTTCATTTTCAATGGCTATGGTAGCTTTCTTTTAATTAGTATTTGCCTGATATATCTTCTCCCAAAACTTTTACTCTTTTTTTTTTGAGGAAATAAATATTTTAAAATTTTATTTATTTATTTATTTATTGAAGTATAGCTGATTTACAATATCATGTAAGTTTCAGGTATACGGCACAGTGATTCAGTTATACATACATATATATATATATATATATATAGTTTTTAAAAATTATTTTCCCTTCTAGATTATTACATAATATTCTTTTTTTTTTTTTTGCAGTATGCGGGCCTCTCACTGTTGTGGCCTCTCCCGTTGCAGAGCACAGGCTCCGGACGCGCAGGCTCAGCGGCCATGGCTCACGGGCCTAGCCGCTCCGCGGCATGTGGGATCTTCCCAGACCAGGGCACGAACCCGTGTCCCCTGCACTGGCAGGCGGACTCTCAACCACTGCGCCACCAGGGAAGCCCTATTACATAATATTGAGTAGTCCTTGTTGGTTACCTATTTTATACACAGTAGTGTGTATATGTTAATCCCAGCCCCTAATTTATCCCTCTCCCACCACCAAAACTTTTACTTTTAACCCTCTTGGGTCCTTGTGTGTGTCTCTTTTTTTGGCCACACCACATGGCATGGGATCTTAGTTCCCCGGCCAGGGATGGAACCTGTGCCCCCTTCAGGGGAAGTGCAAAGTCTTAACCACTGGATCATAGGGAAGTCCCGCTTATGTCTCTCTTATTCACAGCATTTAAAAAAATTAAGTCTAACATACTTTACCTTTTTAACATTTTTATACATTGTGTTTTCTGATATAGTTGGATTTTATTTTTACCATCTTATTGTGTTTTCTGTTTACTTTATTTCTATGCTTTTTTTCCTGATTTTCTGTCTTTTCTCAGATTGATCAAGTTTTAAAAATTCATTTTCTCCTCTACTGTTTTTGAAATTATGCACTCTATTTTTATTCTTTTAATAGTTGTCCTTAACATTTTAACATGTGTACCTAAAGCCTAAAGCTAATCCTCATTTCTATCCTTCTCTTGAATAATTCAGTGATCTTAAAATGTTTCAATTCCAATTACCCCCTTCCTATCTCTGACATATTATTGTTGTCCACTATTTCTGTTTTACCTTATCAGAACTGTGGTTATGAATTCTCAGGGGATTTTTATCTTCCTCCATCCCCCATCAGTCCAGTCTAAGCTAAATAAGATTTGTCAATTTTGTCAGTGAGCAGATTTTTAAATTTCCACTTTCACTCTACAAGGAACCCCATCCTATGGGGAACAATGGGGTGGGGCTTTCGGTTCTAATTCCTCTCTTTGTTTGGTCCCTAAATCTATCTCCTATCTTGTGGCCATTAAAACTTAACTTTTTGGAATTCTGAGACAGGCAAATGTCCCCAGGGCAATTCACTACCTGGATTTTTAGTTGTTTTCTTTTGTTCTCTTCCTGGGAATTTCCTTTCCATCCTGAGAGGAGAGTTCAGCCATTTAGTTTTAAATGTTTCTTTCAAAAGACTCCAGGACACAGAGAACAGACCTGTGGTTGCCAAGGGGGAGAGGTTTGGGGGAGTGATGGAGTGGGAGGTTGGGGTTAGCAGATGTAAGCTATTACATACAGAAAGGATAAACAACAAGGTCCTACTGTATAGCAGAGAACTATATTCAATATCCTGTGATAAACCATAATGGAAAAGAATATTAAAAAATGTATATATATGTCTAACTGAATCACTTTGCTGTACAGCAGAAATTAACACAACATTGTAAATCAACTATACTTCAATTAAAAAAATAAAATTTTCATTAATATGACATTTCTAGTTGTTTCCGTATTATTTTTCAGGATATCTAGTCTGACATATTGCCAGAAATGAGAGTTTTAATTTTTGAATATGCTTTCCACCGATGTTAGGTGTAATTTAAAAAAATCAGATAATAGTTGTTAATGCCAAATTATTAACTATAGTTAGTAGAGTCACTTAGACACTTAAAAATATTTAGATTTTATAAAAATCATGTTCCTCTTTTATAGAATTATCCTATTACCTGAATGACTTAATGAAATGAATTCATGTATATCAGTTTAGAAAATTTAAAGGAGTACAAAATATTTGTTAAGTGTTTTCTTTTTTTCTAGAATTTGGAAAATCAATTTATAATGCACTGAATAATAATTGCAAACACTACCAATGTACCTTAAATGGTACTTGTAGGTATGAGAATAGAGAATAGTAGTAAAAGGTAGATCTGCCAGAATAATTTAGATAACTGTGAAAATGGCTGAATCTCAAACTTGTGGGTATCTGAACAGCATTCATTCATTCATTCAAAAAAGTACTTATTAAGTATTATTAATTAAGCACCTATTTACTACTATTCTGGAAAATGCCAAATATTAAGATCCCTACCCTGAAGTAGCTGGATGGGTACACAAATAACAACATAAATGGATACACAAATAACTAACTACGATGCAAGTCTGGATAAGACAAATGCCATAAGATTAATACAATGGCTATTATCTCCCTCATCTCTCCTACCTTCTATGGCTAAATCTCTTCATGCATCTTTGATTCCTGTATGAGTTTCTCCCTTCTCCCCCTCAAAAGGTTAATTCTGTGCCCTTAATCCCACCCTCACCCTCAAAACCATAAAGGATTTTTGTTCTCTCAGTTATCTTTCTCTCTTGTAAGTTCAGTATCTTGTTCTCTCCTCCATCTAAAAATATGCAAGTCTCCCCAATTTAAAAAAAAGGTATCTTTTCCTTTCTATCAGTCACAGATTTCTCCAGACCAGAGACCTAAGCTGTGGCTCTCACTGTCTCACCATCTGCTGTCTTTCTCAACATTATAAAATCTGATTTCTTCTCCCTTAACTCTAATGAATGAAATAGCATCGATACCTTCACAGGTTATTAAAAGCCTCCCAATTGTCTAATTCAGTGTACAAAATTTTCTCACTTCTCTTGGGCTTTTGTAACCAATGACACTATTGACCACACTGTTGACCTTTTCTATCTTTCCATTAGGATTGTTCTGTATCTCTTCTTCCTCTCTACCCCACCCCACCCCTACCTTTGGTGTTCTTCAAGATTCAGTCCCTGCTCTCCACTTTTTCTTGACAGTCTCTCAACAGTAGATAACTTACAAATGCTTCAACAATCTGTCTTCTCTAAATGGCTCCCAGATGCTGCTCTCTACCTGTGACTTCATTTCCAATCATCAGAACTATATTTCTATCCAGATGTGTACTAGTCACCTCAAACTCAATATATCTAAATAGAAATTACCCTGTTCCCTTAAAAACTGGCTCCCTTTCCCAACTTCTCTATTCCTGTTAGTAGTACCATCAGCCTTCCAACTTCAAAAACGGTCTTTGATTCATTTTGTTCCCCATTCCTCTAATCGGTCACCAATTCTGCTGACAGATCCTTTATAATCTCTCCATATTTTCATTTCAGTTATTCATCTAAGCTGTGCAAATATTCATGTGCATCTGGAGTGTACTGGGTGCTGAAAAGACAGAGGATTGAGCCCCTGTTGTGGAGGCATTCACGATCTAGATTAACAATAAATAAACACCTAATTATAATATAGAGGGTTAAATCTTAAAATAGAGGCACTTATTTCATACCTGGACTACTGTAATAGCTTTCAAAGAGGTCTAACCACTTCTACGTTCTACCCCTAGTGTGACACTTTCAGATATGTCTCCCTAAAAAACTATTTTGACCATATCTTTTTTTTGCTCAAGAATCTTTAATTCTTCTCAACTGCTTTCAGGATAAAATTGTCACTAATTAGCCTGTCATGAAAGATCCTAAACAGTGAGCCACCAAATATCCTTCAAGTATTATCTCTTACCACTTCTTTACATGAACTTTCCATTCTTTTCAAATCAGTTTACTCTTCGGACATGAAAATAATTTAATATTCCTCACAACACTCCCTTCATACAGCAAACTCTACCATTTCCATAAAAATATATTCTATCATTTAAGATCCAGGTTAAATCCTATCTCTATAAGGCAATCTTCAGTGTTCCTAATCAAAAATGATGTCTCCCTTCTTCAAATCCTCAAAGAAATTTTTGCCTGGATAAATCATCTCACAATCAGGTACTGCCTTATTTTATTTTCTCCACTGTTGTCTTGAATTATCATTAATTTTTTCTCACTTAATTGTACATAGTTCATGTTTTCTCCCCAACCAAACTCTATGCTTCTCACAAGCAGCTCTATCTTATACTTCTTTGTATCCAGCCATAGTACCTAGCACAGTATCTTGTTCATGAGCAAGATTTGAAATAGCGGTAGGGTCTTGGAAAGTTCAGTTTGGATGAAGGAACATTGCTGATAGAAGAAACAGCACATGCAAAGGTAGGAAAGGGCAGTGCTTGTCCAAGATACAGAAAGTTAATGAATTTGGTGGAATGAAGGGTCCTCCCTACCTCTGACCTACCACTGCCGAAAGGAATACTGGAATGTCAGGTGGAAGGGCCAGAATAAGTTCTAGAGTAAGGTGTTTTATCTGACAGGTGATGAGGGAGCCATGGAATTTTTAAATAGACTAATGAAGAGGGCACAGTTTCATGAAATTTCATCAAACCAGCAGTGCACTAAATTAATAGGAAGGCCTGAACATCACTTAAGTGGCTATTGTGCAAAGATGAAGTAGTAAAGCCTAACCAGCATTGAGTGCCTTTCTTTCATCTCCTCTCCTAGAAGGATATCTGCCATAAAATTCCTTAGGTAAAGAAAGCACAGTTGCATAGGTTATCTGATTCAATGTCCCTTTCAGTTCCACTTATCCTAGATTCACCATAAAGTAGACTGTTTTCTCTTGGCATCTTCCTTGGGAAAAGCAAGTTCTCATCAATGGTAACTACATTAGCAAATGACTCACTGCAAGTTATTTCAAGCTATATCAAAGAGAGTTTGCTCCTAGTTCCTCTGGAGGAGTTTAGTAAATTCCTGTTTATACACAGATGGAGGTGTTTGCTACCCATGCTCAGGACTGAGCTTCAATCCCTAAACTAAGACTTGCTGACATCCAGGGCTCAACCCTGCCACAGCAGAGCACGGGATACATAGCTTCTATTCACCCAGTAACTAACTTCTTGTTACAGCCCTTGAGCAGAATCATGACTCTGACTTACCTGTGTTTTATCTATTATATATTCTCAGGTTTCCTTCCACTGGGTGGATAATTTGTAGGAATTTGCACTTTTCTTCTAAGTATGTCCTAACATCCTTTGTCTTTATTATCTCAATCTGTGGATAAAGAGGAATGGGCGTGGGGGTAGGTGAGAGGGGGCACAAACTCTAGTACTTTTTATTTGCCCATCTCATTTATTTGATCAAATCCTTTTTAGGCATAGTAGGGAAATAGCCAAAAAAAGAAATGAATTAATCTCGAGGATTGATAATCAAAATTCATAAAAAATATAATGCAAGAGCAAAGGAAAGATCTTTAGTGATGACTACCTTCCTTGCCCACGAGGCAGTAGGGTCTAAGTGGATGGTTTTGCTCAGGGATACTGATATTTCTCTATGTGTGTGGGGGAAGGGAATGTGAAGCAAGTAGATTTAGAGCAGCTTCAGAGAAATGAGGAGTTAAGAGGTACATGTATTTCTTAAAGTCACCAAATGCCCAAGATAAGTAAAGCTATGATAAACAAATTAAGAATAGGATTAATATCTAAATATATGTATCTGAGTCTTTATAGAATAAAAAAAAAAACCTGATTAGGATAACTCTTTACATCTAAACTGCATAAAAAAAGAAATCATTTATGGAATGTTAAAATTGAAAACATAATTGAATTAATAAAACAGAAACTTATATGCTAAATATAATAAAAGAAAGTAAAATAAGACAGAGATATCTTTTGGAATGGCAGAAGACTTTTCATAGGTCACAGAGAATATTTATGAGGAATAAATTAGAACCCCATAAATTCTGCCCATTTATAATAAAGGTATACTTATATTTAAGGAAATATAAGATAAATCAAATTTATAAAAATGATAAATTTGAAGGCAATTATTAATCTAACAAAAGTATTCACAAGTAGGATTTTTATAAGTATCAAGCTCTCCTATTAACTTAAGATACAATTGAATTTACAACCTAACTTTCCTAGGAATTTGTTTATTATATCACTAATTCCATAACCAATAATTGCTTTACTTAGAAATTTATTAGAAAGCACCCGTAAATGGAAAGTTAAAGTAATAGCTGGTCCATGTGTCCTATTTTATATACTCAGTTGAAATCTTATATATGAACATTCCAAATATTTTAAACCTTGCATAAAAGCTACTTCTCAATCCATATGTTGGCTTTTCTTGCACACAAAGCCTCCTCCCACTCTCACGCGGCAAGCCTCATCATCACTGTATTGAAAGGTATAGTAAAACAATAATACATTTGGGCTAGTAGAAGTTCTCTAAATACCACGAACAGCTGACCAGATGACATGGTAAGCCTTGCATGGAGCTGGCACTCTTTGTTAAAGCCAAGCAAAGTGTCTCTTATTTCTCATAGACAATGTTGATGGCACTATTTCTACAGACATAAACAAAACTTGAAAAGGAAACAACTTAAACATATTCTGTTAATTCCTCTTCCCTCTTTTAAAAATACAGAAGTGGATTTTATAAAATTCAGGGTCCTACTCCCCAAAGTAAGAGAAGTTCAGACAACAAAGGGTTAAAAGAACAAGCAGAGCCCTACCGTACCCAGAAACGACAGAAGGCTCTTCTCCTCTTCCGTGCTACTATCCAACCACTCGGCCACATCACCGGGGGAAAGGAGACTCATTCTCCAGCCAGAAAACTTTTCCATACAGAGCACAATTACTGAATGATGGAGCGGGAAAAGAAAGATACAGAGACTAAATTCTTGGGGGTCTAATACTAAAATTGCTGGCTAGGCTGTAATAATGAGAGAAAATGTGATCCTCCCTCTACTCTGAATTCTGTCTCTGTGACATCAATCTAATACGGGGGGGGGGGGGGAGGGGGAAGGAAATAGAGAGGGTTAAAAGAGGGTGATAGAAGAGAAGGAAAGAGATTTGTCCTTCAGTCTCTTGGTGTTAAGCTTTAGCCTGAAAGAAAAGCCAGCAAAAAACTGAATAATGATTTGTGTTCAATGTCAGGAGACAGCAAAGGAAAATAAAGAATAAAGATACTCAAAGAAAAAGAAACAGGTTCCTACACTGAAGCAGCTTAGATAACCAGACAGCACAATAGCTAATCAGTTAAGTAAATCATATCATCAAACAAAAACAAAGGCAAAAGAACAATTTCAGCGTTTTGTTTTGTTCTGAGAAGAAAGGTTTTCAAATTTCCTTTCAGTCAGCCGGAAAGAACTGCAGCCCCCAACCCCTTCCTGCTTTAGCTGTTTCAACAGCATCCCAGCCCCCTTTATGAAGATTTCCTGTGAGCAAAGGCAGGTTGATAAATCTGTGAATAGGAAGCTCTCATCCCTCCTTTCTTCTGCTCCTCCTCCATCCCTCCCCCCACCTCGCATGGCGACTGCATTGATCGACAATAATGGAATCTGTAACTGACTGCCAACAGCAACATTAAGGATATTACAAGTCCACTTCATAAGAATTCGAGCCGGTGGTCGGAACTTGGGGGCAACTCTGGGCTTGTAGTCAATAGCTTTGTCTTTCTTAGCAAGAAAGGAAAGGGTGTGTGTGTGTGTGTGTGTGTGTGTGTGTGTGTGTGTGTGTGTGTGTGTGTGTGTGTGTGAAAGAAGGCTGAAATCTGAAAGAAGTAAGAGAAGTGAGCTTGTTGGGCTGAAGATTCAAAGATCCATTAATGGAGCAAACAACTGTCCTTCAACTCCTGTCACACTTACAATGTCTTTGTGAAGGAGTCAGATCCAGATGGATTTTTTTATGTGATTTACATTACGTATTTACATGGTTTGATTTAGGATTATTTCACAGGCTTATACCTTATTAATAGGCAGAGAAAAATCAAGCAGAAGAGGTATTTTGAGAGACCTAATATCCCTGTTCTCTGGAGACTGATTGGGTTTGTTACTATGAGGAAAAAAAAAACCTCTCTTGAAAAGATAGAGTTTTCCCCTGCATTAGCAAAAAAATAGCGCTTTTCCCAATAATCTACTCTTTCTTTCTGTTCTAGAAATCTGCCTTCAGAGTGAATTCTTACTGCTTAAGGGTTACTATCTCAATATATGGTGAATCCATACCCTCCTCTCTATGTTTACTTCATTATTCTTCTTCTGGACTCTTGTTCACTTTGTAAGTTCCCTGAGGACACAGCTTTGTAACCCTGGAGGCGAGAGCAGTGCCTGGGAGTGCACTTAGTATTTACTGAAGTTTTGGTTGGCTGCTCTAAAAGCTTCAACAGCTTCCACATTGGCAGGAGATCTCAGGTTGGATATTTTACAATCTCTTTTTAAAATTAGTCATTTTGACAGACAGTGACTTAAAAGTCATAGCAATAGTACCAATTGATTGAGAAAATAGAAAATGTTAAAAAAAAGGGTATTAGGAACTCATGTTTAAATAAATCTATATTTTATTACTCAAAATAACTACATAAAATTGAAAAGTAGTGATAAATACTTATAGAAGACATTTTATTGAAATGTCTTGCTTGTTTAGCATCTAAGCATGGATTGATAATCCCTTTGTAATAACTTTATAACGCATCAGTATCTCTGGAGCTCCCAGGTTGAAACCACTGGCCTAGAGCATTGAGTTCCAACTTTCTGGTATGATATGGCTCCAGTTTTTTTCTTGGTAGGGGCCCCCAAATTCTCCTTGGCTCAACCCGTTACTGTTTACCTCACTCCCATGCCTTCGCATGTTCCCCTTAAAGTACTCTAAACAAGAGCAGGAAAAATTTACCTGCTTTGTTCATTGGTATTTCTCCAGTACGAGCATTATCTGGCACACAGTAGGTGCTCAAAAATTTTTGTTGATTGATTTTGGTACCTCCTCTGTGAGGTATCATTCAACCATATGTACCTGACAACATCAAACTGATCCAGTGAGGCTCAGCTCAAATATCACCTCTCCAGGTCTTCCCTGACACTTTAATGCAGAGTTAATAGCTTTCTCATCCACACTTGCACTGTTATTGCTCCTAGTACTTTACTGAAATTATTTGTTTAGGTAGTTATTTCCTCCACTATACATTTAGAAGGCAAAAAGTGTGTTCTACTAATTAAAAAAAACTTTAATGCCTAGTATATAGTGGATGATTAATAAATGTTAATTGAATGATACATTACTGAAAGTAAGATTGTGATTCTATATACCAAAGACAGATTAAAACAAAAGAATCCCATACATTCCTGAAAGGAATAGGGATAGGTAATGTTGGAGAGGCCTACAATTTTAGAGGGTAGCCAGGGAGGGCATCTCTGAGAGACTGACTTTTGAGTAAAGGGTTGCTAGGTTTTTAGGAAGAGGGAAAAACCAATAAAAAGGGCTAGAAGCAGTAATTGTCAGGAGACCAGTGCAGGTAGATTGATATGACCCTCATCTTCACAAAAGTATGTATTAGTCCTCCTTATGTAAAATTTTCCTCACAGATAAAGCAATGAAACTTACCTGACAATGTAACAATTTTTATAATGGACTGTACATTTTGCTAAAATATGAATCAAAGGCACTGAAATACTGTGAGTAGGACTCACAGTTAAGAAACAATGCTTGAGTATAATCTTTTCAACAAATGACCAAATCCTGTAGATTTTGGTGGTTTATTGTGTGCCTGAAGTGTAGTAAGGACTTAATCAACATTTGTTGAATTTATTTTATTCATTATTTTCCTAATAATATTGAAAGTACCTGGAAAATGTGATTGAAAGAGTTTCTACTTGAGGGTATTTATGTTTCTGGGTGTGTGTGCGCACATGCGTGCACATGCACACGCCACTTACTGGGCTACAACTTACTAAAGTATTTTCTGGTCACTTCACTAAGTGCTTTACATATAATATCTCATTTAAAATTCTTAAACAACAATGTAAGGTGGGTATTATCTTCATTTTACAGATGAGGAAACCAAAGATCATAAAACTTAAACTTGTTCAAGGTAACATAGGTAGTCAAAGAAGAGAAATTTGAACTTCTCAATATCTGGCCAAGGTTCCCTACTATAATAATCTATATCCTACAAGGACTAATTTAGGCAGGTGTTAGCTAACTTCTCTCATAGAGGGTCAGACAGTAAACATTTTAGGCTTTGTGGCCCATACAGTCTCTTTCACAACTATTTGAACTCTACTATTAGAGCCCAAAAGCAGTCATATGAAACAGAAGCTTAAAAGTAACGTGTCAAAGGGCTTCCCTGGTGGTGCAGTGGTTGAGAGTCCGCCTGCCGATGCAGGGGACACGGGTTCGTGCCCCGGTCCAGGAAGATCCCACGTGCCGTGGAGCGGCTAGGCCCGTGAGCCATGGCCACTGAGCCTGCGCTCCGCAACGGGAGATGCCACAACAGTGAGAGGCCCGCGTACCGCAAAAAAAAAAAAAAAAAAGTAACATGTCAAAGATTAATGGCAGATTTTATTTAAGGAAGTTGATGATTATCTAGAATTAAAGATAATCAGATTCCTTAAACACTGAAGCTATTCTTTTAAGGAAAAAATGTAAATAAAGTGACAACTGTAGTTAATGAACAAATAATTCTTTCTCAAAAAGATCCAGAAAGTGGATAATGTATAATTATTCTTAAATGATTTTTCTTTAAAATAAAAAGTTAAACTTTGCAACTAATTGGACTCAAAGTAATTCTTGGAGTCTTTTATTTAGTATCTAACACAATGTCAAGCAAATAGACCCTCAATATTTATTGAGCGAGTGGGTAGATGGATGGATAAACCTACACATCTAAGATTATCACTGCTATGCAAGTAAACTGAAAATATCTTCTTTAATGTCTCTAGAACCAATAATAGTTTGAACATTTGTCGCGAATAATAAAAGATCAAATATATTGTGCACTTACAAGGGTAGTACACGAAGTGCTTTATATGTGCCAACTGAAAATCGGCACTTGCCATCTGCCTCTACAAGAATTAAGTCGCAAGCCACTGCAGCTGGCTGCTGACCCTCAACACACCCTGAAAGGAGTTCAGGGTGGAGGTCAGGAACGAGGCACTCTGTGCTCTGGGAAAAACTGGCAGAACAGGCCTTCACATAGTTAGATATTCTCAGGAGAAGATTTTATGAGCCCAAATTCTTTCATCTTCTCATATCTAAAAAAGCACTAAAATCCTTAACAGAGATATCTGCTCCTCATGACTAGCAGTAACCTTCACAAGACTAGCAGCAGCCTTCTGCAAAAATGTGTGCTTGACTGCATGTATTCCCCTTCACCAAAATCACATATATACTGATCCCCCCCCCCCCAAACCTCTTCAGTGCAGTTCCTCAGAGCTATCTTGAGATGCTGTCTCCCAGGCTATAGTCCTCATTTTGCTCCAAATAAAACAACTCACAACTCTCATATTGTGGGTTCTTTTTTTCAGTCAACACATGTTTAATCTCATTTACTCCTCATAACAACCCTGTGTGGTAGTAATATTTTCCCCATTTTGTATCTGGGGAAACTAAGGTTTAAAGAAAACTAAGGCTTAGAGAAGTGACAAAGTCATATAGCCAATAAGGGGTTGGAGGTGGGTGGTGCCAGGACTTACACATTCCTATTCCAGAGCTGACCCTCTTTACCACATTCCATATTAGAGGTTTCTTTCCTATAAAATTCTTAGACATTTTGGGAAAAGTTTGAAAGGTGAACAGTCATTAAGTGGGAAGTAAAATTATTTTCATTGCTCAATGATCTGAGATAGTACAACAAGGGTAAATAAATTGTGTTGGAATCTAAAGATCCCAGCAAAATCAGGAAGGCAAATTCCATAGTTTCTAAAGTGAAGGTATGAAAAGATGAACTTGGATTTCATAGAGTACAGACATTTGTTTTATTCCTTCCTACCAATAAGTGATTCTGATAATCTGATTGTTTTTTCACAAGTATCTCTTAAATAAAGGAAAGTTAGTGCAATGCTTGGCCCAGGGTAAGTACTCAATATTTGTTAAGTGAATGAATAAATAAAAATATTTTTCCATGCCTGATCAGGATATGTGACATGGCTGTTTGACCCTATAGGCATTTTAATGAGGCTGTTTGATGCTGTGCTTGACAGATTTGTTACTGCTAATTTTACAATGGAAACCATGTCAATTTTTATTCATCATTTTAAGTAATTTTTTCAAGTTAGAGAATGTAACATGCTTGGAGAAAAAAATATAATGTTTGGTGGATTTAAGAGAAAACCTAACTTTGGACATGTGGTACCTAATAAAAATTAATGGGTACTAAAGATTACGGGTACATAATGATTATTATGACAATGAATGTATATATTATTGCAGAAATGTTTTGGCAACTCAAAAAATCAAGTGGTTTCGTACTTCGCTGGTGGCACAGTGGTTAAGAATCTGCCTGCCAATGAAGGGGACAGGGGTTTGACCCCTGGTCTGGGGAGATCCCACATGCCACGGAGCAACTAAGCCCGTGTGCCACAACTACTGAGCCTGTGCTCTACAGCCTGTGAGCCACAACTACTGAGCCCATGCACCGCAACTACTGAGACCGCATGCTGCAGCTACTGAAGCCTGCATGCCTAGAGCCTGTGCTCCACAACAAGAGAAACCACCACAATGAGAAGCCCGCACACCACAACAAAGAGTAGCTCCCGCTAGCCACAACTAAAGAAAGCCTGCACACAGCAATGAAGGCCCAACGCAGCCAAAAAATAAATAAAATTTTTTAAAAAATTGAGTGGTTTCACATCTAGTTTTTTACATTAAAAACAGTAACTATCAAAATTTTTAATAAATTTATTTTCACTTGGATTGTTAAATCACCATACAGACATGCTCAAAAAACAAACACTGCAGTCACCTATTTATTTTCCTTTTGGTTAATATTTGAATATGTGCAAATTGGGCTTTCCTATAACAATGAATTGGAACAAAACAGTTGCATCAACAGATAATGCAAAACGTGCTCCATTTGATATTAAATGAGTTTAAAAGGCAGAACTTCTTTACTATTATCTACCCGGGAAGGTTATTCATACAAAAATAGAACACATACAATTCTGGCATCTAAAGATAAATCAGAAAAAGAACTTGTTCTCAAGAAGCTCATGGTCTATACTTCTCTGATGATCTACACTTACCACCCAGATTTAAAGAGACAAAGTATCCTTAAGGTCTTTCTCATTTAAACTAAGCTGATCCTTAGTGAACAGTACATTAAAAAAAAAAAAAAGGAAAAAAGGAAAAAAAAAGTACAACCAAAAGAAGGGTAAGGGGATAGTACTTTATTATTTGAAGGAATTTTAGGTTATAATTGCCTGAACAATCCACTCCCCTACTTAGTATGTGCACAGACTGAAATGATTCTTCCCCTCCCTCTATTCGAAAAAGAACATTGAGTAGGTTATTTCCTATTGCCTCCCACATTTAAAATAAACCCAAAGTGGATTAAGTATCCCTATATTTCAAAGAAAGTGGAAAACAACTGGAGCCAGATACCTCCTCTGGGTTATTGGGAGGTGGCCTCTCTGCTTCCTCAAGTTCTCAGTCTTTACAAGCAGGGCAAAGAGGATTCAAAGATTATCTTCCAAAATGTCAGTGCTGGTCTAGAAAGGAGTGCTTTCCCTGCCTATCTATCCGCTCCCCCCACAACCTAATAAAGAAGCACCAAAAGAATCACTTATAAAGACTGGGTGTATCTGACTAGTAATTCATTCTAGGTTAGAGAGCTGAGGCAGTAGACCTGCTGGAGAAAGGAGGGGGAGGGAGGGGAGGATAAAAAACATGGTTTGAATTGTGTCTCCTAAAAATTCATA